>NC_046349.1:13228761-13838862 GCF_000738735.6 Corvus cornix cornix | reverse complement strand
CACAAAACAAATAAAGAAGAGTAATTTTCCAGCATGAGCCCAATAAATCTGTGCTTTTTGCCACTTCTGTGTTTAATCTGGCAAAGGAGGGCAGCTGGGAGGGTGCACTGAACAACTGAGTTCTCTCTTGGATCTTGTGGCTGTTGGGAATTGAAGAACAATGTTAGCATTTGTTGTTTCTCTCAGAGAAACCAGCACTGTCTTGACAAATGTGTTGAAATAACTCACAAATGGATGGTTCCTCTGCAGGAACAAATACACTCTAAGGTCACTCCCCTGCATCTGCAGGCATTCTAGGACTACAAAAGGTAAAGATTTATTTTATTTTATACAAATGTAAGAAAAATCTCCGTATTTTCAGTCTCTGAATCATCTTTGCAATGCCATGTCATAGCTATAACAAGGTCTGATTGCTTTGCTGATCAAATCTTAGCTTAGCAGTGCTCTGATAAAAAAGATATCAATGAGTTCTTGGCTGCTACTCTTTTTCTGTCAGACAGGCAGATAAACCGGACCAGTTTAATTGGAAAATGGGCACTGGAGCACCAGCACAGTGTGTGGGGGAGAGATCCCATCTCCTCTCTTTCGGTAAGTGACTTAACTGTCCTCTCGTGGAAAGTGTTTCATGTCCAGGAGATGCAGAACAGAACATAATTGCAGTGTGGGATTTTCACAAGTGCTTCGCTGGGGATATTTGGGAGTCACTTAGGTAGTTTTGCAGTTTGTGGTGCAGAGTGTGTAAAATTACTTTAATAATTAATTCAGGCAGTAGATTTTATGGATATGCTTAGGGGTGTTTTGTACTGAATTCTGGCTGCGTTTGTTTTTCAGTCTCATTCCTCTTGGTTTATGGTTTTACAGTCCCTGGTACCTTAGAAAATTGGAGCAGTCATGTTAGCATTGTCCAGTCTCTCTCTACACCTCTCTCTACAGACAGAACCAAGAGGAAATGGGATGAATCAGCTCAGGCTGCGCTGGCACTTCTGTAAGAATTCCACAGGCTAACACAGTTCTGGCAAGACAAGCAGCATGTGAGGGGTCACCTTCTGGAGCTGCTTGCCTTTGAAGTGTGGTGGAGGTGAGACTGAAGCTGATTATCTCCAGCAAAGGGAGGCTTAGATTTGTTATTTCTCATCTCTGGCATTTTGTTCAACTCGCCTGCCAAGAACAACACAAGAACGAAGTTCCAGGGTGTCCACGGCTTTCTGAACACCCAGAGCTGATGGAATGGTCGGGTCCAGCTCTCTTCCAGGCTCTGGTGTAAGTCCTGTTTCTGTGTTTATATGAACACAAGCACTTGTAGGGCAGCATTAGGGTTGTGTTCGTGCTCTAACCCTCTGTGGAGCAGAGCTGTGCTCAGAGGCCAGGAGGAGCCAGTTGTGTTTGCAGCTGTGGGGCCTGGGACGCTCCAGGGAGGCTCAGCGGAGGCTGCTCTGGTTAACGAGGATCTGTTAATTAATAAATCATCAGTGTTCCCAAGGGTCTGCAGTGGGCTGCCCTGACAACCTGAGACTTTCCCTTTGTCCGGCAGAGATCCCCTTCCCCTCCTGCCCTGCGTGCTCTGCCCTGGGGCCAGAGCAGGATTTGGCAGTGCCAGGTCTGGGTGGACTGTGGGGTCTGTGCCAGGAGCTTGGTGGGACACGGACAGGGACAGGGACACAGGGATAGGGACACAGGGACAGGGATACAGGGACATGGACAGGGATACAGGGATACAGGGATATGGACAGGGACAGGGATACAGGGACAGGGATACAGGGACATGGACAGGGATACAGGGACATGGACAGGGACAGGGACAGGGATACAGGGACAGGGACACAGGGACAGGGACAGGGATACAGGGACATGGACAGGGACAGGGATACAGGGACATGGACAGGGATACAGGGACATGGACAGGGATAGAGGGGCATGGACAGGGACAGGGACATGGACAGGGATACAGATACGGACACAGCTTTCTGCTTCCAGGGGTGAGGCAGGCTGAGCTGAAGGGAGACACTGACACCCTGCCCAGGGTTTGGCTTGTAGACCCAGTTCCAGGGGTGCAATTGCACAGCTCGCTGTGCTGGGCTGGGGTCTGTCAGGAGGACATTGAGCACACACCGATTGCAGCTTTAATTACAGAAATTGCAGTTGGTCTTTTCCTCTCTAGCTGGAAGTAGGAGTACTTAGGCAGTGACCTGGAGACACATCCAATTAGCTCCCTCTGAAAGCCACCACATAATGACTTGTTAAAAACTTCCCTGATGCTGCATTGCGGGCAGCAATAATTATTTGCTGCACTCAGAGTATGACTTCGTTCTGAGTAAATGATAACTTTTCTAATTCCTGGAAAATGCTTCTGTGTCCTGCTGTGAGCAACAGTTACTGGTTAAGAGCTGATGCAATGGTTTTATCTGCATGTGGAGCTGCAGCCCTAGAGCCCTGTGAGGGGTTGGGGCCTGTCCAGCCCTCTCTGTAGAAGCAGAATTCCTTCCTTGTTCATCCCATGTCCCATTCTCACCCGTCCATCCCATACACAGCCCATTCCCACCTGCTCTGTCACCCCCAGGCTTTGAGATGGATCCTCCAGTGGGGCTAAAATCTTGCAGCATTCTACCATGAATGCTAATTCTTGCTACTTTGGGCAGGAAAAGCTTCCCAGTTTTTTCCATGCTGCCTGGATAGTTCCAGCTCCTGCTGATGTTCCACAGGAAGCTGTGTTGTACTCTCTGTGAGTGCTCCTATGGCAGATTCCTTACTGATCTCCTCTAGCCCAACTTCCCAGGGTGCTGCCCTGAGCAGAGTTTATTGCATTTTTAACCAGTTCCTAATACCTCCTGAAAATCCCTTCCAGTAAATAAAGCTCATTTCAACGGACCCATCACATCTGTCCCAGAGTTCTCTGCACTCCTCTTGAATGCAGGATCTTCTTATTGTTTACATTTTTCACATAATAGGATGGAGACATCCTGGCACATCTGAAGTTTCCAGCAGGGCTGATTTGTTTGTCTCTGTCACTGAACCCTTTCCCAGTGCACCGTGAGCCCGAGGTTTGGCAGGTACAAATGAAACCTCTAGAACCATACAGTTACTCCCTGCCATGACTCAGAACAAGTTTTTCATCAAGCTGGAATTATAATCAGTGATGACAAAGGGGGAAGGATGCCAGGGGGATGATCCATGGAGCAAGGAGGGGACAGGAAACACCACCTGGAGTCTGGAGCTGAGCGGATCCATGGCCAAGCCGCTCCAGGGGTCTCCATGGTCCTGCTGTCCCAGGAGAGAGTGGGCAAAGCACAATTCCAGGGTCCTTAGCAGCACTCCCACGCACTGAGTGCTTCCCACGGGCAGAGCTGCTGCTCCTCAGGCAAGATTCCTTGGATCCTGGATCCCTGTGCGAACTTCTCTGGATTGGATGTGGACCGGGATTGCCAATCCCAGTCATTGGCCATGACCACAAGAGCCACTCTGGAAAAGGGGATTTCTGGGGCAGGAGGAGCTCCAGCTGTGCTGTACGATATCAAGAGGCCCAAATTCTGCAAAATGCTGCCCTCCCAGCTTAGGGCCAGGGCAGGCAAGTTGCAAACACACTTGGAGGAACAAATGCTGGACCACATTCTACCCAAGTTCAGAATATTTGGGGATGATTCTCGTCTTACTGGCCCACAGATTTTGTTTTTCTTATGCCTGTAACACTTTCTAGTTAAAGTGAATAATAATAACAGATTCAGGTTTGCTTTAATTTTTTTTTAATCCAATATTTTCCTGACTAAACTTCTCATGAGATGGAAAGCTCACTCCAGGGTGAATTTGGCCCACATGACAGGCAGAGTCTAGGATGAGAGCTGCTATCTAAAGAGGAAAAAGTAAATTTACCCATGGAAGGAAAGGAAACAAAGGCAATATTTATCCACAGCAGGGCTGCTATAGAGACTGGGCCATCTCAAACAGCAAGAATAAAAAGAGATGTGTGCTAAATTATCTCTGCTTGGTTCTGTCAGCAGCAGGCTCGTTACCATCACTACCTGCTGCACTTGTTCTGAACAACAGCTCCACCACTACTGCTTTAGAGGTTTATACTCACAAAAAACTCTAGATTTGTGCAACTGGATGATTTCATTTTACTTTGACAATGAGGTTTCAGCCTTTAGAAAAAAGCTTTTCAGTCTCTTTCCCAGACTCCAAGTTAAAAGAATAATTTGTCATGGAAAAGTACAAAAATGGGCCTAAAGAGAATGAAAGTAACATTTATTTTTTTTCCTCTGCATAAAAATGTACCTCAGAAGTTGAAAGGAAAAGATGCAAATGAAGAAGGCTGATTTAGGCACCGCTGCAGATTACACACATTCTGTGCAGTCTTTGTTTACTTAGGGATGTAGACTGAAAATAAAACAAACATGGTTCAGATTTTTAAGTAGGTTTCCAGAAATCTTTCTGTGAATTCTGTTTTATCCTATTTATAGCCTGTCAGCATCAGTAGGTGTAGAACAACAAACCTACATTGCCTTGCACCTCTGTGCTCATGTGAAGGGTGTACAAACCACAGCTGGGAAATGTTCATTCCATAGATCAACGTCTCAGGCCACTTGGGGTGTCCCAAAAACATCCCTGTCCATGTGCAATGGCTTTGCTGCTCTCCTGGGATCTCCCTGACCTCCCACAGCAGACAGCCACAAACCAGCGGGATTGGGAGTGTTTTGTACCCTTGGGATCCAACCCTTGGGATCCATCCCTTGGGATCCATCCCTCCTTTCTGCCCGGATGAGGAACTGCAGCCAGGACTGGCAACCTCTGTAAAACCTGCTGGGAAAACTCCAACCCAGCAGCTTTGCTGGATCTGATGTTCCCAGACCTGTGCAAGGCACTCACTTAAACACCCTGAGATCAAATTTTCCCCAGGGAGCCGATGAGGTGACAGGTGTTTAACGGGAGCTCCTGCCTGGATGTGGGGAAGATCAAAGTGCTCAATCTCAGGCCCCAGGGAAAGGGGCTCCCAGCAGGCAGGAACAAATCTCCTTAGGGGGAAGATCTGTGACAGGCACCCAGACTGCACACAGTCACCTGCACAAGGAGGAAAAGTGATGCCCAATACGTGAATGTTGTGTCTTATTCTGCTCATGCACTGGTGAAAGAAATGTAATAAATAAAGGGCCCTGTGTGGTGTATTTCCTATGTTTGTGTACCCAGGCCAGGCCAGGCTCATGTTCTGGAGCAGTTGCTGTGTGGTTTTGTGGGGGGCTGGTGAAGACTTGGCCAATAAACTGGGCCATGTGTTACCCTGGTAGGATGTGGCAAAAGTGATTTAGTCTCTTTTTAGTCATCACACATCGGTGTTCTCAGTGAGACACTTCATTTAACAACTCCTATTTGACATTACTGCTAAATAATCCAGCCAGAAGTGGTTTGATGTGCTGCATTCACATTGCACCTGAGATGACAATAGAGAGTTGTGTTTCTGGTGCTCCTTGTCCAGGCACCGCTCCAGAGGACACAGATAAGTGCCAGGGAAAGTCCCCAGCTGCAGCTGCTTGTGCTGAACAGGTATCATGTGTCAGGAGCCAAATTTCCCTCCTCTTTCTTTCCTCTTTGCTTGAGACCCCTTGTACAAAAACGCAGGAGCCCAGGTGACTGTGTCACTGAAGGGCTTTATGCAGGGAAAACGGGCGTGTCCGGGGCTTTCTGTATGGAGCTGCTCACTGCTCTTAGGAGTCACCAGGGCTATGTGTAACCGGGGAGCTATTAGCTTGAGAAATGATCTGGAAAGGATTAATAATGAATAGAAAACTGGGATATTGAAAGGCATCAACTGTTCTCCGGGGAAGAGAACATGCTCCATGTTTAATTCTGTGATCCTGGAGGCAGTGGGGTATTTCCACACTGGGAATCAGGTGTGGGTGTCACCCATGGGAATGGTTTGCATGTCAGAGGTGCGGATAAAAATGTTCTGAATATTTTTATAGGCACCTGTGAATTATTAATGGGGCTAATACTGTCATCATGTCAACTGAATTATTGATATAGGCTGAGTTCAGGAGCCTGGTCTGTGGGTGCACATTCTCATGAGTGACAATCTGAGGGGCACTTTGAGAGTGGACCCAAATCCACGGTTATCCATCTCCATGTGCAAATTCCTTCTGCACCTTCCCCCACCCTGTGCAGCTCTCACTGAGCCTTCCTCTCCATCGCTGATGAGGGCTGGAGATCTTCATCAAGTATTTTCCATATTACTTTGGTTTTTCCAACTTTTCCTGAAATGTGTGCGTGCTGTAATAACGATGATCAAATCAGTGTTAAATTATGTGCCACATTTTTGGCCAGCACCAAAATTAAGAATACTTTATCAGCCATTATGAAAGCCATATTTGGAGAATAGAGCAACAGTAGCTCCAGTCAGCTTCCTCTTACCATTAGGGTAATTACATGATGTAATTTTGGATATGATGGAATTGGTAGATACCTTAGAAAATTCCAGTATGTGCCTGTCTGCATCTTCCAGGGCCTAACACCTTCTCAATGCTCACTGTGTGTAACAAAGTCACTTCTGAACTGGAATTTATACTTCTGCATAAATTAGGGATGCTGGAAATGTTTACCTTGTGGGTGACTGGCAGGTTTACACTGTGGGTTCATGAAAGTATGCAGGACATTCTTCATTCTGAGATTTTTTACCTCATCAAGGCATGATGTCACATCAGGGTTGGAAAATCCAGATAAAAATAACCCCCAAGTGGGAAATACCACAATGCTTGATCCATTCTGAGGTGAGTTGCAGTTTCCCCAGTTCTTTTCAGCATTATTCTCTTTGTAGCTTTTAAACTCTATGAAAAACAGCAAAGAAAGGATAAGCCAATTATTAAACAGAAGGAGTTAATTATGTTTTCTTGTCATTCTCTTTTATATTTGTGAACTTAAGGCCTTGAAGCAAACTTTCTGTCACCAGTTACGAGTCAGTCCCAGTGCTCAGGTTGGGGTTTCCATCCAGAAGGAGTTTTCCTTGCACTCTTTTTCACAATCCGTCCCATCCCTGCTGGGCTCACAGGGGTTACTGCTCGTGGCTGCTGCCCAGGACTAAGCAAGGCACTGGATGCTGGTCCCAGGCTGCTCATCAGCTCCTCCCTGATGGTAATTCTCTATGCCATGGGATTCTGATACTTAATTCTGCTTTCTATTAATGTTTCTTGTCCTTTGACCTGTGACAGAGGGAGCAAAGTTAAGTGCAGGGTAATTTCTTCCTGCCGTACATGGGCATACATGGAAAATTTGGGATGCTTTATTATCCAGCTGCAGCTGGTGTTTTCTTGGTTTGCTCTGGGTTCCTGGCATGTTTTATTGCAGTGTCTGGAAAATCAATTTTTCTTCTCCCAGCTACAAAGCAGTACATGTGTTCTTAAACAAAACCCTGTCATTCTGACCAACAACTTTAGTTTTTCTTCCCTGGTGTTGTCATGAAATCTACTTCACTCCCATATATTTGCTCTTTAATTTTAGTGTTGCTTTTAGCGATCTTACTTAGTTTAAGGATGCTGTCAAACAGCAGATTATACAAAAGGGCTGCATGTGTATCTAGTGTTTCTCTAAAAGGGGTTGTTTTATTTTAATTATGCTTTCTAAGCTGTAAAACTTCACTGGTTTCTTTCTTCCCTCTTTCTTGTTTACTACATATCTTCTTGTTTAAGGGAGATAGATGGGTTAGTGGTGAGAGTCACAGTTTAACTGCTCCTCAGATGGGGATTTGTGGGAGAAAAAAGACAAAAAATGTAGTATTGCTGCTTTCATTTGCTGCCAGGCGTGCCCCTGTGGATCCAGATGTGCAGCTCTCTGTCCCCATGGCAGGGATGTGGCATTGTGGCTGTGAGAGGATCTGGGGCAGCCCAGAGTCGTCTCCATTAGCAGTGGATGTTAATATGGATTGTCTGGGAGAATGGAGGGTTTGTATGGTTGGTTATCATTGGCACAAGCCTGGATTCCTTTGAAGATCCAGCTCCCACTGGTCCCACTGGGGCTGTGGATTCAGAAGGAGAAAAGAAGCCCAGGATCAGGGAGTGTGGCTCTTCCCCCTCTGGGCTTCCAGCTCTGCTTTCCTGGGAATGCTGAAAAACGTATTCTGTAACAACATTTTGGTGACTCCACAGCATTGCTGCTGTTTACAGAGGGTCGGGAAACAAAAGCAAAGAGTTTTAAATGTTCAATATCTCCCCTGGACATCACCTTCCCTACAGGCAGCAGAGTCCCAGTGCCTGATGAGAGGGGGGAGCTGTGCTGGGAGCTGCTGGAAAGAAACGGGGCTGGGTGTTCACATCCTCACAGGCCAGCCCTGGGAAATACTGGGTATAAAAATGTTCCTCATCCGAAGGAAACGGGTGAGGATAACCCACCCCAATCCAAAGCATGTCCAGCTGATTTAAGCAGGAATTTGAAAAGGTATTTTTGTAATAGGAGTCTCTTAGATTTTTCTTTAGACCTTTAAGACAACCTTGGGAAACAAATTCTGGAAGACAGCAGGATATTGCTCCATGGACTCCCAGCAGCAGGGCTGTGCCACTGCTGGCTCAACAGTCCTCAGATTATTTTGGGGGCTAGTTAAAGATATTCCTGTTTAAAAGGGCTTGAAGTTGTTTTGCTTCTCAGAGGAATATGTTGATTTCTCTTTAAAAATCAGCTTTTTACTTCTGCGTTTACAGGTCACACCTGTAGCTGTGTAGGGGTAATTAACCCTCATTTCTGAACAGCTGAAAGCAATATCTTTTGTGTGTGTGTGTGGGGGGACATGTGTTCTTCCTGCTTCCCTGTGCTTTCTTTCCCAGAAAGACTCACAGTGCTGCTTTCTTCCATGCCATGTGTTGGTCTCACTTTACCAGTTTTTTATTTTATATTTTTTTAAACTCCACTAACACTTAAAATTCAGGCCAAGCCTTGGAACTCTGGAATGTCTGGGATGGAGCACGCACAGCCATCAATTTTCAGTTCCTCACATAAGAAGAGACTGAGTAGACCAGACTTGAACAAGCTGCTCCTGAGTCTGGGAGATTAAGCGAGGACATCACAGTGCAGGTAAGGGTGTTATAAAGGGGGTTTAAAATTCAAGTCTGAACTGCTGCTTTTTCTTGCGCTGCCAAACTCTCTCCTTTTGCACAACCTTGGTCCCTCAGGCCTGAGGATTGAGAGAGACTTTGCAGGGCTGTTGCTGGTACAAAGGAAGCACTTATCTGGTCCAGCTGCTGTGTGGGGAGTGTGGCAATGTGGGAGTGGAGGCTCTGCTGCAGAAAAGCTGCACTTGGTCAGTGGTTTCCTTGTGAAGCTCTGCTGCTTTATCCCTGTGCAAACACGTGGGACAGGTACAGCAGCAATGTTTCTGCAGCTGGGACCTGGTTCCAGCAGAGTTAATGTTGTTCTTGGCTTTAGTGGAGGCAGAAACCCTCCACAAATCCCTCTGGTGCAGAAGGCAGAGCCATTGTTGATGATAACAGAGCTTTTAACTCCCTTTCTCTGTGCAGACCTCAGTCCTGCAGATAAGTGCTGTCAATAAGGGGGGTATTTGTACATAATACAATTTCTTGCTGCTTGTCTCTTTTCATAAGAGCTCTTCATCTTGTTACCAGGCAGTCAATGCTATTAGAACCAAGCATGCAACCCCAGAGAGGCTGATCTTTTCTGTCCAAACTTGTTTGACATTATACTGACATGAGAGTTTTCGTGATTTGAGATTTATTTATAGCTCTTGTGATGGCAGCAGTATACTTGCAGCTGGGTTTAGGGGTTTGACACCCTTTGGAGCCTTTTTGACTTGGAGAAGCACCCATTCCTCAGCTGCAGACACTCACAGAGGTGAAAGGGGGAAGTTGGTAGGAACATTCCTGGTGCCAGATCAGCTCCTTGCATAGGGGAATGGTGGGTGGCTGGTGGGAGTTTGTGGAAGGGTATCGTCCATTTTTGTTTGCAAGAGAGTAAAATTGGCTTTCATTAGTGCTTTGTTTTCTCCTCTTTGTTCACATCCTGAACATCAGCTGTCCCCAGGTGTTTCCAAAGTTCCTGTGCCTGCTGGGGCAAAATCACCACAGAAAAAGGCAGCAGCAGGTCTTGGGATAATCCATTTTCCTGGAACAAACCTGTGCAGGGCATCCATGTGCTCACACAGCTGCAGGCTGGGAGGGTGAATCCATCTGGAGATCCAAGGCCTCTGATCACTGGGATAATCTGGGTGTAGGCAACAAGGCCATGGAATTTACTGGAATTAAAAGAATAAAAGGGGAGGTGGGGGAGGGGGAGGGTCTACAGTAACTCAAGAAGCCCAACTCTGAATGAGCGTTTCGTATTTGGACTCTGAGCCTGGTGGCACAGTGAGTTCAGTCCAGTCTCAGTAGTTAAGCTGATTCTGTGAGACTTCACACAAGCAGGAGGGTATTTTACAAGATAGGCTTTGTATTCAGGTCTCACAGGACTGAAAAGTCCTTAAACCTCCTTCTCTCGAGAAATTCATGTCTAGCCAAATATTTAAGAAGCAATCAGAGCTTAACAGGCATCCAATTTATTCACCATCTTAACAAAACAGGCTTGATTTTTTTTTTTTTTTTACTGGTTTGCTTCTCAAGAGTTACAAAAATACCCAGTGGAGATTGCTAATAGGAAATATCACCTGCTTTGTTATTCTGTTTGTTCGTGGGAGTGGACTTCAGGGTAGAAGTTTTCATCTGTATTAAGAATGTAAGTATTTTCCAGCCTGCGTGCTTAAGGTTTTCCTAATAATAATTTTTAAAGAAAATGCTTACATGAGGTTTTGTTAGTGTATGAGCCTCGGAATAAGTCACAGTTTGCCACCTTCTGGTTTTGCCATTTGGAAAAGCTAATTTTGTTACAGGAATTGCTTCTGGCCACTCATGAGCAGGAGCTGCAGCGAAGGGGGGCCCTTCTGAAGCATTTCTGTGCTTTTGAGAGGCTGTTTTGTTTTTTTTTTTTTCCTGTGTTCATTACTGCTTCTCTTTGCTTGGGGAATGGTCCTACCCAGAACCAAACTCCACTTTTTTTCTAAGGGCACCTTCTGTGTTTTTAAGTGAGCTCTGTGAGCCCCTGATTGTTGCCTAGTTAAGGAGAGCTCTAATGACCCCATCTCATTTCCCTGGTTTAATGAGCAGAGTGGCAGCTCAGACGCTGCCAACTTCTGAAACACAATTCAACACTAAACCCTCCATCAGCTTGGAGTGACTCTCAAACACTGATATTATTCCAGTGTTTGATGGATGGGAAGAGGTGACGGAGCAGATAATTGGGTTGGGCTGGACCTGGGGGTCTTCTGTGGGTGCAAACATGGGGAGTTTGAGCTGTCTGTGCAAGGGATGAGAACCTGGTGCTTTGTATTTCCAGTGGGAGAAAAAAGGGTTTGTCTGCAGGGCAGTGTTCTTTCCAGGCAAACCCAGAGCATGTGAACGGCAGCACAGCTTGGATCACTGCTGGCAACCCCCCAAAGAGGGGCTGGTGTAGGTGGAACCTACCTGGGGTGGAGGTTATGAAGAATTTTGAAGCATCTGGAATTTTATTTGTTTGGAATAAAGAAATCTAAAAGTAGAATCAGCCTGTCCTCAAAAGAAAGGTGGGCACAAGACCTGCCTAACAGCTTCGCCTGTGACAACCAAGCGTTAGAGCAGCTGAAATCTCTGGATGGAATGTTGGATCTCAAGGGACTGAATGTGTGTTTTAACCCTGTAACTGAGAGCTGAACGAGTGAGGTAAAGGCACACATGTGACTGACCATGCAGCCCTTGGGATCATTTTGGTTCAAGAGTTAAGCTCTGGTCATTGGTGATTAAACTTCAACAGCCAAGAGATCTCTGCTGGGAGGTGCTCCAGCACACTCAGTACTTTGCACACTCAAACTTTCACCCAAATCTTGTGGCTCACCTCCGCTGATGTTATTCTTTAGCGTGACCTTGGATGCCAAGGAAATAATCCTTGGAGAAGCTAATGCTCCTGCACAATGTGATTCAAATGTAAATGTGCATTTCATAGTGATTCTGCTGCTCTCCTCTCAGTTTGGGGAGTGGATCCTTGCCCTCAGGCAGCGAGTTCAGGTATTGCCTCTTTTGAGACACAGCTGAAAAGGAGAGGGCAAAAAGGCCTTAGCTGTAATCCCAGTGGGTTTTTATTTTTGTGGGTTACTGCATGAAATAACTGAGCTTGCTAGGAAATGTTGGACGACATTGGAATGTGAGAAGCCTGTTAGTGAGGACCTTTTTTGGTCTTGTACTTCATTTCTTTTTGGCCCTTTTGACCCAAAGTCTGTCCAGTCTATGAGAAGACTATAGTGAAATGATCCCACTGCAGTTGCTGATTTACAGATTGCTCCTCTACTCATTAAAGAATCTCAAGTGTTTGAAGGACTCGTAGGAAATGGTCTCATCCAAGAGGCAGTGCCCTTGAAGACCTACTTCAGAAACAGGGACAAAAGGAGACATTTAGAGCTATGGGGCAATATGATGATGTAAGAGGTAATTCTAGCAGGCTTGTTTTCTGTCTTTATTAGAGAGGATGTTAATGCTTCCTAAGTGCTACAGATTTAGAATGTTTTGGATTGGGCAAGACTTCGGTTCTGAGTTGCCGTAGTGCTCCAGGACTTGTACCTGGGACAGGAGTTCACTGTTCACTTGGTGCTCTTCAAGTGCAAACGAAGACTTGGACCTTGACCTAAAAAGTCCATTAAAATGATTTGTCTGCATGTTGTCCAGTTTATATTTAGCATTTCCTGGGCATGTGCAAGCAACTCCTGGCTTGAGCAGATTCCAGCCTAAGGCTTTGCAAGCAAAGAGAGGCCAGGGTGAGCAGGACCTGTATATATGAATTAGTAAAATTCACTGTAACTCACAATCTGTCAGCAGAGGAGTTTTAAGGTCACTCTCCAATTGTTGCCCAAGCCCATAAAATACTATTTTGCAATTCTGGTGGTATTTTTTGAAGCTCAGATATTTTCTTACCGTCATACCTGGTACATGGCTCCTTCAAAACCCCAGTTATGAGCTATCCCAGGTAAATTTTATTTATTTTAGGTTATTCTGTTGAGTCTTTAGTGGGAACAAGGACACCATCACTCTGCTCCTGAAAATTATTCCTTAAAGATGGTTGAATCTGGACTGTTTTGTTGTAACACCTCGGAATGAAGCACCAGAGCTGTATTGCTGCTCCTTCTGTTCGTAGCAGGTAGGAGGGGGCAGAGTGTGAAATAGGGAGGGTGTCATATTCAGTGTTATGCCATTGCATAGTTACAGAAATATGAAATAATTTAAAATACTCAAACCAGTGCTGCTGCAGGTTGGAGGATGAGCTTGAAAAACCAGATTTTATCACATACCCCAGTGTGATATTTTCATGTAGATCTTTCTAAAGAATGGAGCAGAAATGCCTCTTCTACCAGGGGCACCAGGTCCGTCTGCACCAAACCCCTATAGTGCACTGACACTTATTTCTGCCTGGATTAAGGGCAGATGCCGTGTGGCAGCACCAAGCCCTGCATCTCAACATCCCAAGCACGGGGAACGTGCTGGGAGTGTAAACCAGCACTGGAAGCACTTGTGGAAACAGGAATTGGGCAGTGCTTGAGCAGCTGCCCTTTGAGCCTGGACATGCCCCAGTTAAAGGCATTGGGGCCACCACTGGCAGGGACTTAGCAAGGGAATTTCAGTCACACTCTCTTCAGGTCTCAGCATCATGTGTGTTTTGTGGTTTTTAAGCTGGTTTTGAGTTGGAACCTAAACATAATGGCACTTGAGCAATTGTTCCTTTGCCTCCCACATAAAATGCTTCAAGCTGTTTCACCAGGTTCTGTCTGAAGGGCCTGGGAGAGGACAGAGCTGTGAAACACTGCAGATGTGCTGATAAATTTGGAGCTGATTGGTGCCTGGTGCAAGAGTCGGTTACAGCTTCTTCCCCTTCAGGTGGCATCTCTGGATGTGGGGTTTGGGTTTCTGGTGTTTGAGCCAGCAATGAGATGCCCAAAGCTGCCTGGAGGAGCAAAGGCTCTTCCTAGGAGAAGGCAAGGCAGAGAGCAGCCTGCGAGGGCTGCTGGTGTAAATGAATATTAGCATCTCCTATTGGTGGGTTGGGGGTTTGGGGTGGGGGGAGCTGTGAGGGAAAACTACTTCAGGGAAGAGAAGCGAGAAACAGAAGAGTGGGAAAGAAGGGAAAGCAAAGGTCAGGAGCAGCGGCAGTCCTGAAGGTGTACCAATGGCTGCTGCTGAATGAATGGTGAGGTACTGAACAAATAGTAATTAAAATCCCAGCTACTATGTAAATGCCAGATTAGAGCTGTGATCTTTTTGCAGACTTTCCTTGGAGGTGAGTGGGAGTCTGTATGTTACCCTTGGGAATGCTTCAGCCTAAATATATGCTCAAAGCCAGGGAGATTCAGACTTCCTGGCATGAGCTGGTGTCCCTTTGACACGTCCCAGCAACACCCTGAGGCCTCTGAGGTTCCACTGCTCAGTGTTTCCAGCAGGGTAATTTCACTGTTCTCCTGCAGATGAAGGTGTTTCACTGGGACTCTCCTGTACAACAGCCCTGAGCTGTCTGGATTTCTAACCTGATCCAGAACCGAGCATTTCGCTTGCTCTGAGAAGTGTGGTCATGTATGGGGGAGGTGATGCCCTCACATGGACGGGGAGGATTCCACACTCCCACAACAACCGGAGTCTCCCAGGGCAGACACAGAGTGCTGTGATCACCCTTAGGCTGACAGGGGTAGAGTGCAGGGGCTGGGGGAAAAGCTATTGACAACTTATTTGCTGAACACATCTCTATAGTTCTGTTTCTATGGCAACCCTGATGTGAAATGTGTGGCTAGAAAAACATTAGTTACTATAGAAACATCTTCCTGTGAAAAGTTTACTTTGTAACACATGGTACCTAATATTGGTTTTTTTAAGTTAAACCACCCACGTGTGTGTTGGGCTCAATAAACAGGTCATTGTACTCTGGGGGACAGAGCTGCAAAGGGACAGGACCCTGCCTGTCTTCCCCTCAAACCCTCTGGTGGCCTCGCCTGCCCCCAGACTGAGCAGCAGTGAAGGCAACAGAAATTTTGCATTATGCAGGATGTGCTGGACTCTAGACATAGCTGTACCTGAAGTATTGGTTGAGATCCTTAATTTTGTGGGAAATCAGTCAATTTTGATTTTCAGTGGGTTTAATTTTTTATATTCGAAAGAAATCGTAAGTACTACTCTGAGTTAGTGGGCTCCACCACTCAGACTCTCCCTAAGGGCCAGCAGGACTTGAAAACTGGGGGAAAGTTTTGGTCAGCTTTTTTAAGGTCACATTGTAGAAACAGCTTCTGGGAAGTAAGGCTTGAATCTGGTCCTTCATGGAACCCTTGAGGTTGGAAAAGACCTTAAAGGTGTTTTCAGTGTCACCAAGGTAACAACCATGGGTCACCCCATTGCAGTTTCACTCACAGGTCTCTTCTCTTGCCGAGGTGAGGCTTCCTTGCTCAGAAATGGTGCAGGGTTTAAGGCTGTGTCAGCTGGAGAAGGTCCTTCAGCTGTTGTGGGGCTTTGCTGTGTGTATTGTGCTGGTGTGAAGCTGCTGCGGGTTCACTTTCACTTGGGAGTTAATGGAAAGGATTTCCTGTCTCCTGGGGGTTTATTTCTTCCTGATTCTGAGTGTTGCATCACCTGAGCACGTGAGAAAGCTGTAGTAATGTTTCAGCAAATAGAAAAGAACAGTTCCCCATTGTGCTCTGGTGAATCACTGAGCTTCACAAAGCATTCCCACACCTCCTCCCAGGAAACAGGTTCAGCGTTGCCATAACGTCATGGTTGAGCACATCAAGCTGCAGCCATAGGAAGCTGCTGCAGCACTGTGCTCCTCCTCTGGGGAGTCTGAGGCCTTGGAGAAGGACCCAGCCCCTACAGGTTCATGGACAACAAGTAGGGTGTGAGGAAATCCATCACCTTTTCTCCCTGAATTAGCAGAATGGTGAAAAAGCTTTTTAATTTTGCTAATTGCACTTTTCAGTTCAGGCTGAAGTCTTCTGGGAAACAAGTTTGGTTCAGAAATTTCTCAACTTTTTTTCCAGTTTTGTCATCCAAATTCTAGCCTAGAGGCTTCCCTCTGGGAAGATGCTTAAGGGCCATATGTTGCTTGGCTGGAGGGGGGAGTTGTTCCTGGAACAGAGGTAGATAAAGCAGATAATGTGCATTGTTCTACAGGATGCCTAAATGTGGAGATGTCACAGGCATGAGGGGATGTGGGCTGTGTGCACAAATGGAAATGAGGTGCAAAGGGAAGGGTTCTGCAGGGCTCTGTTGCCTCCCCAGGGACCGAATGTCCCCTGGTAAATGGCCTGGATGTGCTGACTGCTCTGGAAATGTGCTGGGCTAAGACCTGGGGTTAACTCTTTATTTGCCTTGAGGTTGGAGGGACCGTGTAAACTCTGATCCTTGGCTGAACAGAATTTCCAAAGAAAAATGGATCCCTTAAATGGACCTTTGGTGTAAGGATGTATTTTTTCCATCGTGGAGCTGGGGAAGGCAGGTTGCAAAGGTGGCTTCAGAGGGCCCAGTGCTGGAAGATACAAAGGAAAGAATAAAGAAATTGAGAGATATTGTTCCAGAAATTAGTTCTTTTTAAGCAAGTGCTCCTTCTGAAGGTTGGTACCATCTCATCACTGCTGCTGCTGGGTGTCTCTGTGCACAAAGTCCCAGATTATCTGATGTGCTTGAATGAAGGGAAGAAATGACATCTCTGAGGGGTTCCAGAAGGATTGTGTTCAGGTGAGATTTAGGCCATTCTGGACTGTTATGTTTAGGAACTTGTACAAAACTTGAGTTTACATAATTCTACTGGCCTGATTCTTTTTAACTTAAATGCTGCAATTGCAAAACTCAGCGCTGTTTCTGGGTTTGTATCTCTTTCCAAGGATGTGCCAGCTCTCTTTAATCATTGAATTTCATGCTGTCTGATCACCTGCAAAGAGATCTCTTTCGAAGTCCTTTAGACTTCTGGGGCCTGGGGATGTGGAGTGGACCTGGCAGGAGCCTGGTTTGGAGCAGAGCAGAGGGGGACAAGGTCTGTGTCTCCTTGTCAGCCTGACAAGCACGTTAGGCAGTCTTCCTCCAAGGGATTCAAAGTCAAAAGGATTAGATTGGCCTCCTGTTTTCTGAAGAAATCTGAAACTTGGAATAGACATGTGAACACACAAGCTGTTGTTTCTGGACTCCTATAATAGCCCTGTTCTGGGTGCTGCAGGAGTTTTCCTTCAAGCACATTTGTGTGGTGCAACTGTGGCATGGAGTGATTGGCGGGATCCATCTGCCCATCCTCCGTGTGGGGCCCAGGGGACGGGAGAAAAACAAGATCTGTTAATTTGGTGGAAGGAAAATATCATCTTCCCACTGGCTGGGGTGTGTTCCCAGCCCCAGAGCTTCACTCCTCTCCCCCATGCTGTGAGGGGGTGATGCTGCTCTGGCTGCCAGGGCTGACCCGCTGCCTCCTGCTCGGCACAGCTCTGGGGAGGTCCTCAGTGCCTGGTGGGAAAGGCCTTGCTCAGCAATGCAGAGAGGAAAAAGGACTCTCTGCTCGCTTCGGATGCGGCTGAGCAGAGCCCTTGGGACTGTTCCCAGCGCTTGGGTGCTTCCTCGGGAGGAAGCAGCCCAGGGAGCTGTGGCTGTCAGCAAGGGGAGGCTGGACAGAAGCAAAGGGCAGCACTGGGCAGACTGCTGCCTCTGTGTGTGTCTCACAGGTGTGGGGAAAGGCCACACAGCCTCTGCTGCTGGACTGGGATGTCAGGAGGAGGCTGCAGGGTTGGGATACCTGGGCTGTGTAGCAGTCCCAAACCCCTCAGCATCCTGAGATGACCCAGGGCTGGTTCTTCACAACCCTGGTGGTTCATCACCTGCAAGGAAGCTAGAGATGAGCAGCCACCTCAATTGAGTGCCTCAGGACAGATCCCAGGGGCTTTGAGCAAGACTGATCTGTGTTTTGATTTCCATGTTTGCTGTGCTCTGAAGAAATGAAAAATCTGTGACTGGATTTTTGCTGCCAGCCTTGATCAACCAAAGTTGTGAGCACATCCTGAAGGAATGAATGAAAGCTCTGTCCAAAGGACACATCAAGAGGGGTTGTTAATAGTACTTCCTTGAGAAAGTGGCCATGAGGATGAGCAGAGCTTCCAGTACAGTAGATTTCCTACTCTTTTGCTTTCTGCTTTGGCTTTCCTCATGTCCTTGCCAGATGATGGCTGCTCTTCGTGCATAACTTGAAATGTCCTTGAGCATCTCTGGCAGTTACTCCTTCTTGACACCCCACGGAGGTAAGGGCTCGTGTAGGGAAATATTTTGGCTGGAGCCAGTTTGACCTTGTGGATGGGCAGAAGAGATCTCGAGAGTCAGGAGTTCAGATGTTTGTGGGGCTTGTTTAAAGTCTGAGCAGTCCTGGGCATCCACTGAAGATCTGGGGGTAAATTTCAGGGTTGCTCCATTAATGTCCATAGAGAAGGGGAAGGAGTTCTGCACTGGGAACTTAAGGACAGAATGTTCTAATTTGGGTACCATAAATTATACCCATGAATAAGCATGTCCTGGTTTTTCAGAGGTGCTGAACACTTCTAAATCTATTGACTTCAGTGGAAACTGGGATGAGCCCAGTGCATGCTTTGGATAAATCATGTTATGTAACAGAAAAATGATGATAATTTACGTTCAAGAATTTTTCATCACGGACTGAGCTCTGTTCTTTGCAGTTGGAAAGAATGAAAAGTTTGAGGAGTTATGCTGAGACTCTTAATTCACCTGCCCTGGCACCTGCACAGCATTTCTGATGTGTAGCCCCAGGGCACTTGCCCCGTGCTGGCTTTTACCTGTCCCAGTGCTGGGCCATGCAGGGGATGATGCCACCCCGTGGTGCGACACCACTGGAGTGCTGAACACCTGGAGTTTCGGGAAGTTTGGGATGTAGAAACCCTTTGGCACAAGAGATCTGTGACATTTAACAGCTGTGGCAGCACTGGAGAGGGGTGTGCAGGTGGCTGCCTGTCCCAGGCCCTGCAGGGCAGGCGTGTGAGCAGGGACATGGACCAGCCCTTGGTGTGTAAATCAGGGCTGCTCCTGGGCCATCCCTCCTGTCCTGTCAGGAGGAACAAGAGATGGACTTTGCTGCCCTCCCAGCACTGCTGTTTGCTTTCAGGAAGGTTGTAGGGAACATCAAGTGCAAATTAAAAATAGCAATAAAAATGAAGTGAGGAAAGCAATCAGAACACCTAAAATCCAGCACTGTCTTTAATCATAAGTGGAAAAACATTTATATCGAGTGTTGTTTGATCACAATCTAAACACAGCCTAAACAACCCTTTGAATTTGTAAATGACATGCAATAGAGGTATTTTTAGCTCATGTTGCTCAGATCTTGAGGAGGATTTTTTGTATGTTTTAGCTTATCACATTCCTTGCATAATAAGCTCTAGTTTTGCACAGCAGTTTAATTTTTTGTGAGCCTATTCTATATGCAAATAACTTTTCTTTTGTGGTCTCCAGTGGCAAGATTATCTCTACACTGAGTGGATTGAAGGTGAAAAGAACTTTACTGGAGGGTGAGATTATAATCTCCTCCTTTACCTGGTTTCTCTTTCTCAGGCATGTTTTTATTATCAGTTTGCTCATGTTTGGTTCCCTCTGTTCGAAATGCCAATGAAAACGGCGAAACTTCTCGCATCTTTAGGGAGTGCCAGAAAGCCACAGTTTTTGTTGCATTTTCTGATTGAGATGTGTCCTTTTTACTTTTTGTTTCTCTACCCGAGTGTGCTTAGCAGGATCCATCACTTTTGTGCGAGTAGAAAATGCTCTTTAATAAAATGAATAACCTGGGCTTCTAATGCACTCTTCTGCTGATAGTGCAAGAGCAGCTGAAAAGCTCAGCCTTATCTTCAGGGCATGCCAAGATGGATTTTGTCTCCTGGCAATGGATTGAGGACTTTGGAGTGTAGATATGGGACAGCTACAGAGGACATGCACAGCTTTCCCAGGGTGGAAGGGCTGCAGGGAGGCCACAGACAGCTGGGTTTGGAGCCTTTTCCAAACAAAGTGGTGCTGAGGTTTAGTTTTACAACAAAAGAGAATGAATTCTCTGCTTCGGGGACCAATGGTCCAGAGGTTTCTGTGCTGTGGGCCCAGAGGGGCATTGATGGAACTGCCTGGGGGCAGTGTGCTGGGCAGGAGACCTGCTGCTTGAGGCAGCTGGGAGGGAGCAGAAAAGCCTGGAAGAGGCTGGAAAGGCAGGAAAACTTAAAGGAAGAGAAAGGGAAAAGCAAGAACACAGGAGGAAGAGGTGGAGTTGGGTAGTGGGGCCTTTCCTCAGCAATGCTGTGCCTCAGCCAAGCTCCTCTCCTTGCTTCTCGTGGAGAGCTGGAGCTGTGGGCCAGTGCCAGTGAAACAAATCTGCCTCTGATGGACAATAAAACTGGGAGTGCCAGGGGTGAATGTGAGCCCACTGCCCTCTGTCCCAGGATCTCCAAGGATGTGCTGCCATAAGCAGAATGGGAATCCTGTGTTTTGACCAATAACTCAATTTCCCACGTGTATTTAACACCTGAAGTACAACAAACAACATTCACAGGAAGCTTGGTTCTTCCTCCCTCTTCCTCCCTGGCAATGATCAGTCCCAGCAGAGGCCTGCTGAAATCAGATGGACTGACTGTGTAATAAATTTCAGGGTTCTTGGCAATTTCAGTGAAAACGAGAGCCCCTGGAGAACTGAAGGCTTTGTTTAATTACAGAGATGGCTGGAGCTGGGTTTGGTGCTGCAGTTCAGCACAGCTTTAGGAGCAGCACTGACTTCAGCCTGGGCTTTCTCTACCTGTGTGCTGCTGTCCATTTGACATTTGGGGATCTCTGCCATCCCCTTGATTCATGGAGTTGTCATAGGAGCTATTCCCTAAGATGTGCTCTGACTTGTTCCATGAGGCACTTTATTGTGTTATAAAGTGTTGACAGCAAAGCACAGGGATAGATTTTTAAATGTCACCAAGGTAACTGCTGGCATTCAATTACAGTTTCAGATAAAGATGAATCCCTTCTGCAAAGGGGACTGTGTGAAAGTCAAAAACTGTGCTGAGGAGGGAGGTGATTTGTGATACAGCAAAGAATTCTCGTGTCTCTTTGCAAGGTTAATTGTGCCCCTTCTGGTTTTTGGTAACACAAATGTAGCTCCATTCTTCAGCTGGTGTCTTGAGAGACACTTGGGATTCAGCTGTTTGGGGTTTATCCTGTTCTGCTCCCTAAATTACTCTGTCTGTGGCAGGCCCAGGGCTTATCTCGGTGATGCTCTGTAACACCAGTCTGTGCTGTAAATGGCATTTCTCTGGGCTTACATAAACATCCCAGAGACCAGAGCAGGACTTGTCTGCAAATCTCTTGAAACCTCAGATTGTCTCATTCATCTTAAGCCTGAGAAGATGAAAGTGCCAGGATTTGTGGGGATTAAGGAGAGTGGACAGCTCGAGAAAAACTTGTGCTTTGGAGAAGGCTTTTAGAGCCTGGCAAAGAGTGAAAGTGCATTTGTGTGTGGGATCTGAGGGGTCAGGAAGGGAGGAGAGAAGGGAAAGGTACGGGAAGGGTGAGAGCCTGGCAGAAAAAACATGTGGATGATTTGACATTGGAAATGGTGTTAAAGATGGGCTTTGTGGGGTCTCCCCTGAGGCTGTGGGCAGTTCTCTGAGGGCAGGAGACCCCTTGGGGGCTGTGCAGGCTCTGAAGAAACGACCCTTAAGCCCCCTGAGGCTCTCATAGTTTGAGGCTGTGGCTGTGGAAAGGCCTCCTCAAAGTGCCTGCGACAGGCAATGCAGCTCCTTCTTCACCAATTTGCCTCTCCCCCATTATCTCATGTCCATTGCATCTCAACATCTTCTCAGAGTGATAATCACTAAAATTTAGGCTATTATACATTCATTTTTCTCTCCCATTAAGAACAGTCTTTCCTTTCTCTATAAACTACCTTATCTTCCATTTGAGGTTTCACATTAAACGTGAAAAGAACAGAACCTGATAATGTCATCTGAGGAAAGCAATTTTATTTTAAGGTAAAGTGTTTTGTGAACAGCATCCTGATTGCCTGGCAGAGCTAAAAATAGGTGACTGGTTAAGTAGCTGATCCGCATGTGGAGACCTGGGAGTGATGCATTTTCACTGCTGCCCAGTAATTCCATGCCAAACGTTGTCCTGGTGCTGGAAAGGTGATGGAGGGGGAGCAGAGCCTTCCTCGAGAGGTGCCTGTGACAGGGTGAAGTAAAACACTTCTGTTTAAAGCAGCATAAATTAGCAGCAATTTGATTTATCAGCACAATTTCAGGTGTCAAATCTCAGATGGTTTTATAGTGATATTTGCAGTGTTTTGTGTCTGAACCAACCCACAGTGCTCTGGTGAAGGTGGAACAGCAAACCTGGGCAATGAGCAGCTGATTGAGAGGCAGGAGAATCACATTTCATATCAGAGAACAGCTTTTAGCCCCTGAATGATGTTTTCTGCCCTGCTCCAGTGCAGGACGTGTCCACCTGTACCTGCTGCTCCATGTGCTGCCAGACCTGATCCCTGGGAGGAGTGGTTGGTGCTGCCAGTGTCCCAGGCTTACTGCCTGGCAAAGCCACAGAGACACAGCCCAGGCTGTGCTTCTGCCCCCAAAAAAGGCCTTAAAAATAAACGTGAAACTCCCTAAGATAAACGGGAAATGTGAGCAAACCCCGAAGATGTACAGAGCACTTGTTCTCTCTTGACAAGCAACGTGAGATCCAAACAAAGGGCTGGGATTCTGCAGGGATTTGCCATGTAAGGGGCCCAGAGGAGATGCAGCCTCCTCTGCCAGGACAGCTCTGTTTGGGTTTGGGTCTCGTAACATGGGCAGTTCTTCTCTTTGTTTTAAAGCTGTCTTCTTGAAATTTCTTTAATCATAATCCCCCTTCCATCATGAGCCTGCCTACCAGCAGAATATTTGTCCTTCTTAATGCCTCTATTTCTATCCTTCCCCCTCCATTCTCCCTCCCAGGCATACTCTTATTTGGATTTCAGCCCTTCAAGGAATGCCACACGGGGAGGGATTGCAGTCCTGGGGTGTCTCCATCACTGCATAATTCCCCTGGAAAAAAATGGAATGGCTGAAGAATTTTTGCTGTTTTCTTCTTAGAAGATTAAGTGGGTCAGGTTCTGGAGAGCCTTTGCTCTTTGGGGAGGATTCTCTTTCCCTGGGAACGTGGCACAAGGAGAACTGTTTTGGGAAGGGGTTCTGGGACATACCTGTGTGGATGCAGCTCTT
The DNA here is from genome assembly GCF_000738735.6 of Corvus cornix cornix. Taxonomy (NCBI): domain Eukaryota; kingdom Metazoa; phylum Chordata; class Aves; order Passeriformes; family Corvidae; genus Corvus; species Corvus cornix. The sequence goes on along the minus strand of NC_046349.1, from coordinate 13,815,596 downwards.
GCCTGGTACAAACCCCAGTGCCTGCAGAGCCTTAGGCAGCCATGCACAGAGCAATTCCCTCATTCTGCCTCATTGTTGGGGGAAATGAACTCTGTGTGTGCTGTTTGCAAGACAATTTAATGCAGTTTTAAGACAGGAATCCCACGTTCCCAAGCAAACGGCTGTAAATGGCAAAGACCAGCTGGACTCCTGTGGATTGTGCTGAGCTCCATCCTCAGTGAAAGGAGAGGCAGTGAAGTTTTATTTGTGACCCCAGGGAGGAGTGGCTCAGTCACCAGCACTTTCTGTGGCAGTGAGAGGCCGTGGGCTCATCCCAGGGAATTGGGGGTTTTGTGATCCCGTTTGGTCCATGGGAAGCTCTCCCTGCAAACTCGTGGCAGAAGGTCTCAGATGAACCCTGTTACACTCCCTGGAAACCTCCTGTTCCTGGAAATGTTCTGTCTCAAAGGAAACCAGTATTGTAGAGAGGGAATTGAAGTGGGAATGGGAATATGAGTCAAGGATTGATAAACTGCTCTGTAACTTTGTGAAACTGAAGTTTCTGTGCAGTTTAAAGGCATTTCCCTGATCAGTTTTAATATATGCAAAACACTTAGATATTTTTCTAATGTTTTGAAATATTTCTAGCAAGGGAAAATGGAAATAGTTTTGTTTCTCATCTCCCTCTTCTGCCTCTAGGTAAATTCTCTGGAGGTTCTATCTGACGCTTTCCAAATCTCAATTCAACAGCTCTTCAGGGTATTTGTGTTAAACACACAACTTGTTCAGAAGCTCTGTTAGGTTTGAAGCGATTCAAGCACAGAAGAAAGCAGATGGGAGGATACACTGAGTGCTTTTTGTTTTTAAAAAATGCAGTGATATAATTGAAATAGTTTTCATTTTGCCTTTGGAGATAGATATTTAAACTAGTGATTGACCAATTTAGTCTGGAACTTTACACTACATGAGACAGGAGACTGAAGGAATCCTGTCCCCTGCGGATTTGTTCTCCAAATCTGTATTTCTGAAGACAGAGCTCTGGGGATATTGGTGAATCTCAGTCTCTGGGTTCAGAGGCACCAAATGGCACAGGAATCTTTAGTTCTTCTGGATCTGGTGTCCGTGTGTCACCTCCAGAGCCAGAAACAGCTCCTTTCCTATCCAAAGAGAGCTCTAACTGACTGTGAAGGTGTGCACACATTCACAAATGTTCTCTTTGGGTTTCTCTCACATTCCCATCCTAATCTGGAAGGTGGAATGAGCTGGGAGCTAAAATGCTGGATTTGTCTCCACAAACATGAAGGGAATAGCTTCGTTTTTCCTTTTGTATAGTCTTTGCCTGGTACATGTTCTGAATTGGAAAAATGAGGCTGGTAAAATTTCAATTAAATCTTAAGCAAGCCAATATATTAATTAAGAGGAATGCTGATGGTCTTAATTAGCAACATATTAACATGCTGTAAGCACCAGAAGCTCTACTGAGTTGGCTAGTCTGACAGATTCACCTGTATTTCCCACTAATTAATGAGACATTACAATCATTAATGCTTTTTGCAATTTCTTGATAGGAAGTTAATTGCGTAAAGACTCAGAGCTGCTCTGAACATCAGTGCCAGGGATAAGGTGTAGTGAGTGTGGGACTGTTGAAATTATTTCCCTGATGATTAAGAGGTACTGAACTTTCTGTCCCTCCAGTAGGATGAGGCGACTCCGTACCACAAAATTTTTTAAAAATAAGGTTTACATAAAGATGTTTGGAAAGCATCTCCTCAACACACATCAGTCATGGCACAAGAAAAGCAGTTTGTCCAACACTGGCTATAAAATTGTTGATTTTGATCTGTCTAGACAAGAGCTTGGTTGTATTCGAAGATGGATTTCATGACAATTAAGAACTTCCACCCTCAAACACTTTAATAAAATTGAGACGCCACTTGAGCATTCTCAAGAGCACCTTTTTGATTTGTACCAAGTTATGCATTTAATAACCTCTAATGAAGCAGATGTCGAGTTACAGTTCAGTTGAAGATGGTCCAGGTCTCATTACTCTGGGCTGTGTTGTACTTTTGTTGTCGTGACAGGAGAGTTAAACCTTGATGCTGGAGCTTGTTTGGTCTGGTTTTACTACACCTCACTCTTAGGTTAATTTAACTTCCCATATAATTTCTATTTAAAGCTGTGGATAAAGCAGGGTCCAAAGCACAGATTAGATTCACTTGTTCTGCAGATGACTTTAAATCACAATGACATGTCAGAGGCTCTGTGTGTTCTTTGCATCTCCAGGAATGTTCTCCTCGCCTCCTGCCCCACCCTGCCAGGCAAGGCTGTGCTCAGGAGATCCTGGGTGGGCTGGGGATGTGACTCCTGCCCCTCTCCGGTGCTGCCAGAGCTCTGGGAGTGCAGGGTGTGCTCTGGGAAAGGAGCTGCTCTAGAGGAGATGCTGGGGGAAGAGAATGTTCTAAAGGTCAGCCAAACCTCTGGGGAGCTTCCAGGCAGAAGGAATTACAGCTCTGCTCTCATTCGTGGGCTTTGCAAGAGGAGGGAAAGAGCAAAGCCTGGTGCAGTGGGCTCTGAAGGGAAGCCCTTTACACATTGCTGTTGGGGGGTTTCTCTGGGCACAAATGAAAGGCAGCACTTGTGGAATGTTCCTCACTTCTGACAGGTTAAATGGTTATAGAGGCTGGCCTGGCGCTGCCTGGAACTGCACATTAACTCCTCCAGCACCTCTGCCTGCAGGTTAGAGAGCACTGAATTAGTGAGCCTGCCTAGCACTCAGTTCTGCCTTTCATCCCACTGCAAAAGCTGATGTTATTGCATGTTTATTGCTTGCTGATACACACTTCAGATCTGTGGGCAGACTGGCAGTGTACAGTTGCTGTTCTTCTCTTACAGAATTTCCTAAGTGTTCTAGGAAACCCCTGAAGTCTTTGGTACAATGGCTGTCTGATCCTCACATCTTCAATAGTAATAATGAAAATCGTTCAGAAATGGGTCAGAAACAAATATTCTGTATTCAAGCTGCACCGTGTTATTGGATCTGACTTGATTCTGGGAATTTAGTAGCACTGAAGAGATCAAACCATTCCCACAGAGAATTCTGGCTGAAAAACACTTACAAACCTCAAAACCAATAACATGAGTAAAGTTTGTCTTCAGCACCGAGTGTATTTGCAAGCACAGAATGAATGCTGTGTTTCAGGGCACCAGCTCTTCCCAGCAGCATTTTTTTTCATTCTGATCCATCTGCTTAAGGTTCTGTCACTGTGTCAGAGCCTCCCATCACTTCAGGGTCCTCAAGTCCTTCCTGCCGTTTGTAGGAGCTGAACCCTGACATGAAATCTTTAGGTGTGTCACAAACATGTGGCACAGTGTGCTGCTCTGTGGCAGAGAAGGGCTTCTCTGGCATCTCCAGCATGGAGAGGATGGGGATCTTGGGCTGCAGCTCTGTGCTAAACCCCTCTGCAGGGCCATTGCTGGGCAGTGACTCTGAATGCCCCACTCCTGGCTGTAAACATAATTCACAAGAGAAGTAATGAACCTCAGGTAGGATCTGGCTGGGAGCTCAGAGTGCTGGCCTGTAGTTTTCAAGGTGCACATAAAGGCACAGCAATTTAACTTCTTGTTTTCATTTTATGTAAGGAGCTTCCACCTGAATTGGAAAGAACTGGATGTTGTATTTGAATTCATGTCTGAAACTGGCTCTGAGTTGGATCAGTGCTGTTGCAAGTGGCTGCTGGCAAGACTTTAGTCATGATGCCCCTGAACTCTGGAATTCCCAGCAGGGCAGCAGTGGGAGAATGTTCTGAGATACATCTGATAAAGCTGGATGGAGTCTCCTTGGTGGTGGTTTATGGCCTGCTGGGAGGGGATGCATTGCATCCCCATATGTTGTTTGGAGTGTTCTGCGCAGGGAAGCAGTGGGGTCTCCAGGCACGCGAAGGAAAACCATATGGTTTTTGGTTGGCAAACTCCTCTGGTACAGACGAGTCTAATGAGGAGAACTTGGGCTATCTGGAAACTTGTGATGAGATCTGTCACGCTGGGGTGTTACACCTCGGTGGGACTGAGCCAAGTGACAGCAGAGAGAAGCTCTGTGTAACTCAGTGCATGGGGAACACTGCAGAAATCAGCAGCATAACCTAAACAACAGCTCTGAAACGAGCCCAGAGCTGAGACAGGTGACCAGGCAAGAGTCTAACCCAGGAATTAGGATCCTAGCAACCCAGACTAATTCAAATGCATCAGCACTGACCATTTCCAGGTGAATACCTGGGGCTTTCTGCACCTCTGCAACACTGGGTGTGAGGTCTGTGGGTGTCACAGACTCAGCAAAAGAGAAGGGAGGCTTTCTTTCCTTGAAGTTCTCATTGTGACAAGTTCAGCTCGGGGTCTGTAGATGTTCAAGGTACCATTTTAAGCATTTAGAGAATGGGGAGCAGTCAGTGTCCCTTGGAGCACCCAGCACTTGTTCATTATCAGAATTGTCAAATCTGTCTTTCAGCAATAATAAAGGCGTGTGCTCAGTAACAACTTGTCTGGGCCAAGCGCCAGTAGAGAAGTTCCAGGAGCTGTGACAACAAAGTGTTGGGGCTCCTCGGGGGAAAAAATATCTCCTGAAAATGAACAAGCTGTATCAAACTTTAAATGGGGAAGAAATGCAGTTGAATGCCGAGGAATCCATTATTGATGAGCCTGGTGCCTCCGAGACAGAACTTGGTGTTTCTTGAGCACCTGCTCTGGCTCTTCCAAGGCCGTGTGCCAGATCCCTGCTCCTATTTAAAAAACTTTCACATCTCTGGTGCTTGATGCATTTTGCCTTTTCACCATTCGACTGCAAGTTCTCTGAGCATGTTTGTGAGCCTGATGCCATTAAAAAAATGGGCAGCTTTTGTTGTGTAAATAACATCTGATTTTTTTTTAAAGGAAATCTTCAGCTAGATCCATGTTTTCAGAACCAAATTTATTAAAATAGACATTCTGCACACAAACTGAGCGGAGAGAAGGCTTGTAGTAAACTTTTTAGTGCTGTGCCATGAGTTGATTGTTTTGTGTCTTGTCAGGACTTCAGTCACAGTAATGTAAAACACAGTGAGTATTGTACACAGTGCAAAGCAGGGAACCCTTTTGGATCCTGTGAGCTGCTGGAATCAGGAGCCGTCCAGCACAGCTGTTGGACATGCAGAAAAAAGTGCCAACAGATGACTTCTGGTGTGGTGTTTGTGCATGTGTGGAGCTGCCTCCACCTGGCCGTGGCTCACTGAGGGTTTCTCAGATCCTTCTCTGGGTTTGACAGTGTTGAGTGCCTGGCATTTTTGGGAAGAGTCACAGTGGGTCCTGGCATTGCAGAAGACCCCTGGGAGCTCTGAGCTGCTCCCAGCTGCTGGGTCAGGACAGAGGGGATGAGTCTGTCCCTGGCACAGGAAGCCACAGCAATCAGGGGGTTCAGGTGCTGCCAACAGACCTTTCTGGGGAGGGCTCGTTCAGAGTCTGTGAGAACCTTTCCTGGACCTCTTGTCTGTAAGCAAACTCTACTTTTTAATCTGGAAATGGGTATTTTAAACCTTGACTCCAGGTGGAGCAGAATCAAGGCCAGTTGAATGCTAAAATAGACAGTGTTCTGATAGACCCTATTTCTGGTGAGCTTCTCGTGGGGAACATTTCAGTACCCAGGTACATCGTGCAATATTTGAAAAGTTAATAAATTCTAGTGCAAATCAGTGCTGCTGAAAGCCTAAGTAAATATTAAGACTCCACTTTCATGAATAACTCCTGGCTAGGATATTATTTCTAATTCAAGAAACCACCCTTTCATCTCCTACCTAAACACTTTTTATATTTGGATCAAGGTTATGTTTTACTACACACTGCACAAATGTTTGAGAAGATATAGTTTCTTCACTGAGAAGCTGACAGTTTTCTCCACAAAGCAAGTGTTGCTAGGTTTATAGAAAAATATTTATCTGCTGAAGAGAACTTGAGCTGATCACAATCACTGACATAGACAGCTGTGGCACCATTAATAATCATTGGTTTAATATGCCAGAAAATTAATTGTCAAATACAGGCAACGGTGGGGAGGGGAGAGCACTTGACTGGTTGTGAATCTCAAGGTGAGAGCAGCTGATTGAAGTCACTGGAGGAAATAATCAGAGGCTGTAACACCTGCGAGGGCTGTGTCCACTGTCAGGGGTTTTTCCCCTCTAGCTGCGTATCACCAGAGTTTCCTCTTGATTCATGAAAGAGCAGAGCTTTTGTGGGCCAGCAGCCAGAGCTGTGTGTAGGTCATCAGGCAGTGCACAAGTACAGCAAATGTAATTGTTTTCCCCTTAACACCTGTATTGACTGTATTGATCCCCAAGAAAATTAGGTTTTTGAAAGTTCAAGTGTAGTTTAATGTCCCAGAGTGAAATGGATCTTTTCCTGCAGCCCCAACTGCTTGGTGACCATTTTGTGCAGATTTATCCTGCAGCAAGAACAATCTGTGCTTCAGTCAGGGGCAAAATGACCACGGGGGTGTCAGCTGCACAAATCCTATTTAGTGTTGCTGCCTACCTTACCTTAAAACCCATAAAGGTTCTGGCAGGGAAAGGGAGCTGTAAAGAATATGGATGGGTGGTTGAAAACAGGATCTAAGACAAGGGGGCTGTTTGGAGAGGTTTAGATTGCAAGTTATTTACTGCAGTCACTTCTCCACTGTGTTTGCTCACCCCTGCCCTGGGACAGTGTTTGAGGTCTCACCTTTGTCAGGCTGGGGACACTTTAGCTGTAATTAAAAACTTGAGTTCACATCTAAATTCCCACTTAAAACTGAAGCTGGTTGCCATCATTGTTGTGACACAGATTTTAGGGTCAGTAAATCCAGTGTTCAGCCAATTTCCTATGCTGCAGAGAGGCCTGGAAGGATTAGAATATAACATGCAATAAACTACTCTGCATAAGCAGAAAACTTAGTGTTCCAAAATGTCCTGATTTCCTATGACAACAGTGTCACATCTTGGTCATCCCTCCAAACTCTCTGGGCTGGTTTGCACTGTGCAGGAGCCAGGACTTTCCTCTGCTCACTGGTAAGCAAGAGCTCAGTGAAGAACATCTGCTGAGGCTCAAAGATCCTCACTCCCAATTTCTGTAAAATAAAAAATCTTGCTCCACTGAAATGGAGAAGTAGGCCTGGATTACTCTTTCCTGAGCAGGCTGGAGTTCAGGGTACATTTGTATATATTATAACTTCCAACTCTCTTGAAGTTCTGCTTTTTCCTGTTATCCCCCCCTTGGCAGGAAAGGCAAACATCCACTTCATGGCACAACCTGCAAATTATTTGTATCTGTTCCTTGTCATCCATTCCTCTGCACATTTGACTTCCAAAGTGTGAATTTTCAGCGTTGTTCCTGTTGTATGGCCTTGAGAAGAGAACCTGAAGTTTCCAAGACAGTTGTGACTTAGATGAGTCACATTTAGTTAAAGCGCTCAAGAGATCTGTTCTTACATGGTTAACTGCCCACTTTATTGGACACTTAATTTAAGTCCCTAGAGAATTAGAAGAGACTTGATTTGGTTTTTGCCTCCAAATTTTTGTAGCGATTGTGACTTGGGACTTCTTGTTCTTGTTTCTTCTTTTAATTAAGGACTGAAAATACACACAGTCGTGAAACATCTGGCATAGCCTGGCTCTCTGTAATTTGGTCTGGTATTTTGTGCTTTTTCAGCCATAAATGATTTAATGTCTCTCTAATACTCTGAGCTCTGAGGGTTTATGTGCCAAATTTTATCACCAACACTTAGAACAGAAACTTCAATAAAACTTTTATGTTAATGTCCAGAAAACTTCTGCCCCTCATTCACTGCAAGTTTCCAATGAGAGTGCTTAGGGACTTCAGCCTGAGTTTTCTTGAATCCTCTATTTATCCATTACAGAATTCGTATTTTGTGGCTTTTACTACCTGCACTTCTCCACAGCAGCTGTTAAATCTCATCAAGGTCCCTGCTCTCTTCCCTCTTAAGGAGATGCTGTTTCAGGCTCACAGAATTTCTGTGACACTTTGGGAAGTTTTTCTTTTCTTTTGGGTGCAGCTTCATGAAGTCTCAGCCTCTGAAGGAAAGGATTTGGTTTGTTCAGGTGTTTGGGTAAGTGTGAAATATGTGCTTGTGTCAGTTAAAAGATGACCCAGAGGAAAATGTTGCAAAGCAAAAAATCTGTTCACAACCGGGAAATTAAATCCAAATCAGGGATTAGTATCTGAATTTCCACATTTCTGTCCTAGGAAGCAGCTCCATAGCAATGAAGAGAAGAAATTAAGCTTTGAGAAGGTGCTGCTGCTGGTTCTATTGCATTAACATTTGGTGTAAAATCAAACCCTCTCCTCTTACACTGCATATAATGTTGGATAGAGTAATGCAGGTTTATGAGCCTGCAGGAAAACACCAGCAGAGCAGCTGCCTGGTTTGCAGGCAGCAGATTTTTTTCTTTGTAGTTGTCACTAGAAAGCTGAATGCTCGTGGAGATACTATGGATCTGCACCTAACTAATGTGCCCAGTTTCCAAACATATTGGAAACGGGAATTAAATTCTAGGGCTCGGCACATTATTCTGGCCTCAGAAAAGCTCTGGCTATAAATAATAATTTGCATTTCTGTGATGGATGGGCTCATTTGTAAGAAGGTGGCTGGTGTTTGATTGGAATTGATTTCAAGTGTGAGACTTCTGCCTGTTTTAATTCTCCCTTTATGTTCTCATTCTTTATAAATTGGCCAACTAAAAAAAAAGAAAAAGGAAACATTCTTTCAGGAACCAGGAATGTACCAAAGCTCCTGTGTGTTTGTGTGTCTGCAGCAGCATTCGCAGAGCAAAGGATGATCAGAGAATCAGGCATGAGGGAATGAGTGTGGGTAGTGTTGCAATAAATTGGCTTAGCAGGAGTCACTGTACAAAGGGATGGATCCAGGACAGGGAGAGCCCCTGGCAGCTCCCTGGGGATCCACTCAGCACCCACCCTTCAGGTGTGATCAGGTGCAGGTGATTTGCTCTACACAGCTTGAGAAACAAACACACAAGAGCCTCCCATACCTTCAGGTGGCTGTAAAGTCATTTTAATCTGAAGAAAGAGGGGTTTGCAAGTCAGAGGAAAAGGAAACTGCCCAGTTACAGACGCTGCAGCACCTCTGGGTGTGGGAGACTGGATGGCTGTGGGGGGCAGGAGCCCCTTCTCTGTGGGTGACAAGCAGAGAGTGTCTCTTTAGCTCCTCTCTGCAGTCTTGTTCTGTTCCACTTCATGCTCAGAGCAGTGATTACTGCTGGTTTCTCTTTCTGACGAGATTTTCAATGTAGGAACACTTGCATTTCTTTGCACCTTGAAGGGATTTTTCTATTACACGCTGGTTAAATGTTTGCCTCAGTCAGTAGAGAAACAGGAAAAAGCCTGTTTTAAAGCAAAAACCTTATTGTGCATCATAACTGGGGGAATGAACGAAGACTTCAGAGGCAGTTGAAAGAAAGCAAATAGACTTGGCATAATTTGGAGTTTAAAAAATCCTCTGCACTTGCTGGGTGACCCCTGAGCATTGCCAGGCTGGTCAGGAGCTCCAGGTGTCACCACGGTGAGTGAGCAGCTCCTGCAGCTCTCCTGGGTTTGGGTGTCCCTGCAAATGCAGAACATGTGGGTTTCTGTTCAGCTGGCAGCCCTTGGTGCAAATGGGATTCACAGCAGCTTTCCAGCCCTGCAGTGCAGATGGATGTGGGGCAGGCAGATGCCTGAGGCTGCTCTGCTGCCGGGGAGTGCTGGTGGCAGCTCTCCTGTGCTGACAGACTCCCCACGTGTGCTGGTGCTGCTGCTTTCTGTTTAGTGGCATCTCTGGCAGGCAGCTGGCACACTGCAGCCGGGGAGGCTGGGAGGAAGGGAAACAGGGGGCTCCGGTAATGGGCAGCACAAACTTTAACAGCTGCACCTGAGTCACATCATCAGAGGATCAATTATTGCAGATCTGTGCTCTCAGACACAGTTCAGCCCAGGCTGGTCTGTAGGATGGACAAAGGACTGGTTGTGTTTATTTGTTGTCTGAATTGGGAACTTTTTAAAGGTAACACTTTCCAGCTCACTTCAGCAGTTTGGTACAACACAGCTGCCAGCAAGAAAAGTGTTTTTTTTTCCCCTCTGTTCCTTTCATTTGACATCAGCCCATCTTCACTGGTACAGCAGAGACGGGGATTATCCAAATACTCAGATCCCTTTGCACAGGGAGGGAGCCAAGGCTGCTGCTCTGATCTCTGTAATGAGCTGAGCAGCCTGGGGAAGGTCAGGCTCAGGTCCCACTGACACACAGGGGCATTTCCCAGGTGTGTGCCAGGGTCATGATGGTCATTAGGGCTCGGGGGGGTTTGCTCATTTGATCATTCTCATAATCACAGTGCTGCCCTCTCTGCCGCTCTTGCAAGGATGTCACAGGACAGGGGAGCAAAAGCAGGTCACTGAATTAAAAATAAACACCAGCCACAAACCTGAATAAATGAAAACCCCAGTGCAGGTAACCAGGGAAGTACAGCAGCTGATCAAATAAATGGAAGGGATAACTGCAAAAATGGCTGGAATTATCCTTGGATTGATTGCTCAGTAAAAGTGAATAAATGAGAGGTGTTGTGCTCATGGTTGGGACTGGCTGCTCTTGGGGGGAAGGTGCTGGGCTGTCCCAGGGGGTTCAGAGTCATGAGGGCAGGAGGTTCCTCTCCTGGTGACAAGCAGGGCATGCTTCCCGTTTTGTCCTGTCCCAGGTGCAAGGGGCAGTGAGAGCGGGGATCGTGGAGCAGAGCGGGGATCGTGGAGCAGAGCAGGAAGAAGCCCCTGTGCCAGCACTGTGGTGCCAGCACTGTGGCCCTGCTGCAGGGCAGGTGGGCATGGTGGGAGCTCCTCAGGAGAGGGGACATTTATCATTGACTCACGGCTGTGGGAAGTGATGGTCTTGATGTTGCCTTGCAGTCAGAAGGGCTATGCTGAGCTGTGGGATCCTATTTCCATGTGCTGGAAGACACGAAAGCAATACTCTCCCTCCTTGGCATTTTTGCCTCCCAGCCAAGCCACCGTAAGCAGAGCCCTTTATATTTTACAGATCTTTTCAGATTTCAAGTGGCAGTCACCTGCTTTTCCTTCTCCCAAGCCAACACACAGAATTAGACAGATCCTACCAGCTTTCCCCAGTGCCTGTGGTGGCCCTGCAGGGACCCCACGGGAGGGTGGCACGGGGGGCTTGGTGCTGCTGCCAGGGGGACGCTGCTCTCTGCCCTGCCTCCCTCCCTCCCTCTGCAGTCCTGGGCCTCAGAGCAGACCCAGATGAAGATGAGCTGGGTTCATTATTGGCTTTGATGTGCCAGGTTACTTTTAGAGGTGTTTGTTTATTCCTTGAGCAGATCCTGGTGCAGCAGGGAGGGCTGGGATTGGCTTTTTAGTCGCACTGCTTTGGTTGCTTAATTTTCACAAGCATGGCCTGTTTGTGGGTGATGCTCTGGCACATCTGCACACAGAGCTGGCAGGGGGCCTGTGGTATCACTAGTCAAGGTGCAGCAGAGGTTAGCTATTTTTTTCCCTTGTTAAGGTGATTAAAATATGTTCCCAAAAATCTGCCCATGTCTGGACAGCTCTGTGTGGGTGGGCACCACGTCCAACTGGTGATCTCTGTAGTAGTGACTTTCTGCAGTGTGATAGGTCATAACTTCAGGTTCTAACTTCAGCTGGGAAGTGCCAGACCAGAAAATAAAGATAACTGAAATAAACACAAAAATGCAAAATTCCTCATCCTCAAAACCACTATTTTTTTGCTTATCACAAAAATGAGGCTGGTTTTACTTTTCTGTACTTCCACACCACCCCTTCTGCTGGGCAGGTGTGAGCAGGGAGACTGGAGACATCAAAACTGGAGGACAAATTAGAGGGGAAAACAAAGGACAGGGGGGAGGCCACCCTGTAGAGCTCTGCCACTGCCAGTGCAGCTCCCAGTGCAGTCTGTCTCTCTCGGAATGGAAAGAGATGTTGAAAAAAACTCCAATCTTTTGGGTGTTTGTCAGTTTAATGAAATCTTTTGGTGCTGGGAGCTATAGTTTATTCATAAGTCTCGAAGGAAATAACCTACAGGACTCCAAACAGCTTTGTCCAGGAATTGTGAGGTTACATGACACGGTGGTGTTCAGCTGATTGGAATAATACCACGAAATGGGAAAGAAACTTGGCTAGAACTCCAGCCAAACTGCAGGAGAGCTGCAGTCCCCTGGGAATTGCAGCTCAGTGTTGGAGTAACTGCTGCTTAAATGGCAAAATAATTGAAACTTGGGGGGAGGAGGAGAAAGCTCTGCAGATGGCTGCTGGGCTGTGCCTGAGATCCTGGGAGATGTAAAAAGCAAGAGCTTTTGGCATCAAAGAGGAGGCAAATGATGCCGGCTTTGTGCCAGGCAACTTCTTAATGCAAGCTCATAGAGACCGGGAATTGCAGAAAGAAGCAATACCAGGCAGCCTGAATTAGGAGCAGTAAAGCAAAAGAAGTCCCTTTAGTGTTAACTGCGACTTTCTCTTCCCGATAAATGACTGCTGCCCAGGAATGAGAGTTCTCTGGCACCAGTGTGAGATCCATCAGTGTCTGTGGGGAGTGAGGAGGGCAGGGAGCACACAGATCCATCACGGACCTTATTTGCTTCCTGTGCTTATCCCAGGGATTCAGTCTGGGTCAGTGGGCAATTTGTACTCCTTTATTTGGCTCCCCTTCCTAATCAGTCAGACTCTGATGAGGACTGGCTGTATCTTTGCAGGGAGCCCCTGGCTTGTGAGCGCCATTCAGGCAGCCCAGAGCACAGCCCACCCTGCAGGGAGCTCTGCAAAACCTGCAGCTGCTCCCAGCTTTTCTGATACTCTTCTACCCATGCAGGAGATTTCTGCTCTGGATGCATAGTTTTGTTTTATGGGCTGGAATCTTTGGCTTGCAGGTAAAAGCAGTTTAATCATCTGCTTTTGAACAATGAGCTGCTCACATCCTGTGAGCGCATCACCCTCCTGGAGCACCAAAGCCCCTGGGAGTGGCCACGGGGCCACCTGTGCACCCCAGTGTTGGAGGCTCTGGAGGCTGCTGCTCCCAGGAGCAGAGGCTGGATGTGGCCACTGGGATAGAAAAAGGGTGGTGATGTGGATCTGCTCATGGTTTTACTGGGTTTTATCTTTATCTTACAAAAGATGTCCTGTGCTGCTGGATAAACTGAGCCCATTCAGTAGCAACTTGTCTGGGCCTTCCTGATGGCTGCAGCCCTGGGATTTGCAGCACTGAAGGCCTGGAAATCCCCAGACAAATGAGCAGATTCCTCTCTTTCTGCACGGGCACATTTTTCAGTTGAAAAAGAGTAAATCAGTCAAAATGTATTGGATGTCTTTCTAAGAAAAATGGCTCGGTCCACACATTCTGAAAAACCTTTGAACAAATTCCATTCTGTGGTTTATTTGCTCACAAGATATCAAAAGGATGACCAATATGGGTGTGACAGATCCGGCTGTTTATTTTCTATTGCTGTGGCACAAGCAGTTGTAAAATCCGGGAAAATGAGCACCCTGCTTAAATCCTGAATTTTCTGCAAATAGGGAAAGCCTCCTGCATGGTGAGCAAGTGTTTCTGAGCCATTCTCTTTGATTCAGCAGTACCTGAGCACCCGAGGTTTTTGGGGGCCAGAATAACACACAGGGCAGGACAGATGAAATTCCATTTTCTTTAGACTGAATTACTTTTCTAAAAGTGGTTGCTAATGCTCTCTTGCTGTGATATTTTAAGACCTACTCAAATGAATAACTGCTATGCTGAAGAGACTTAATTACTGAAAGATAATCCAATAATGATTCAATAAATGACCTGTTCCATGAGAGGGTGAAGTTCAATAAGGTGAAAGATCTTGGGTTATTTTTTCTTCTAAGCACAAATTACTTAAGGTTGTTTTTGTGCAAATGAAAAATCACCTACAAATTAATGCCAGAGAGGCCTAATTTATGGATTTTTCCCATCTGTTAAGAAGATATAGCTTATATATATAAATATATATGTGATTATACATAAGCAGAGAGCTGAAAGCACAAAGCTATTTGTGAGGTGCAGCTTTTCTCGATGAAACCTCAGCCCATGGATTTTCTCTTGGACGTGTTTTGCCAGACATTGTGTCCTGTCTTTTGCAGAGCTTTGTGTCCCCAGGTGCTGGGATGATTTATGCCCATGGATTATCATCTTTCTCAGGTTTTGACACCTGCACTTTTAACTGTGATAGAAAAGGTGACCGTGGGCCTCACAGGACCTGTGTTAGTTGCAAAACACTAAAATCCAGTATTGTAACTAAACTGGGACAAATCCTTTTAGATAATAAATCATTTTCCTGCCTCACCACATGAGTCCTGAGGCTGTTGTGCCCCTCTCCTGTGGGAGATTATTGGGGTTGGGGCTGCCCTGGGTGTGTTGGCTGATTTGGTGCCAGTTCTGTCCAGCCAGAGCAAGGCTTTGGTGTCCAGGGCATTGTTTGTGAAAATAAAAACTGCAACCTTCCAGTCCTACATGTCAGGGAACGGCTCTGTTGAGGAATAAAGCTGGGCCTTTTCCATCTCCCCTTGGAAGAGAGGAATCTCTGTTTTGGGGCCTTCTCAACATCCCTTTTATGCCACTGTGGTCATCAAAAGTTGCTGTTGCAGACCCCAGTCCTTTGTGCATTTCCTTCTCAGCCATTGATGGCTGCACCTTCTCTCACTTTCAGCTGTCTGTTATTCACCAGTTTGAATACATTTAACACTCTCCATCTTCACTCTGGAGAATGAACCTTTTCAAAATAATTACTCCCACTCATCTCCAGAGCAATCGATAGAGTGAATAAACCTGGAGGCTGCCAGAGGTTTAATTCAGTCCCATTTTCTAGAAAATATTTTGAAAGTAAAATGAATGGACATAAATGTAGGACTCATTAGTGACGTGTGGGTGTGGCAGCAGAGCCTTTCCTTTGGAAGCTCTTTGTGCCTTGTATCCACACAGAGTAAGGGGATGTTTCACGTGTGAGCTGCATCTGGTTTTGTTCATTTCTAAGGTGAGCAGAAAGAGGAGAGATGGCACCAGAGGTCTTTGCTGCTCCTCCTGTGCCAGGGGTAGCTCCTCAAAAGGACTGTCAAAGGGCACAGAACTATCAGATGTAGATTGGATTGGTGGATCACGGTTGACACGGAAAACTTCATCCTTCTGATGTCTCTGCTTTTCCTGCTCTGGTGCTACGTGAGCACCTTTTCCTCTGGGACTGCCCGAGGCAGCTTTCCGTCACCAATAAACACATGGAAGAGAGAAACTTAAAAGGAACGTGCTGTAGAGCAGGAAATATCCTTCTGAAACAGCTCCTGTCTCCCTCCTTACAGGAGAGTTTGGTGCAGTTTGGTTGCTGAATGTGCCAGCTAAACTCAATCAGATGAATTATTAATGCTTTGCAGGCTGCTTCTTTCAAGTGGCTGAGCCGAGGCAGCTTCGGTGGGGCGTGTGTAACTTCAGCTCTCAGCAGCAAAAATAGACTCCAGGCCTCAGAGGAATGGGAAGCTTAACAGACTATTTTTGTCAGCACAGTTTTAGTTCTATTATGTGTTATTTTGTCAGAGTGGATAGAGGGTGGATTGTTATTTTGGACGTAGTGGGTGATCTGACTGAAAAACCACTTCTGTTTCCTTTCTATATGTCACAAGCTGCTTCAAGTTAGGAGCCCCATATTTCCCAGATTGTATCCCCGACCAGAGGAGATAAATAGGATGCTGTGGCTGTTTTGCAGGTTCACTTGCAGGCTATCTTGCTTCCACCAAGCAACCACATTTCCTTGGGAGAGGATTTGCACTTCATTAACAACTCAAGGTCAAAGTGGTTGAAAATGTGTCTTTCTCTTTATTAACCTCTCTTACTGTTGATATTTGATTAGATTAATTAATTGGAGCACACAACTCTTCCCCCAGCATTCTGCAGTCCCTCTGCTGCACCCCCATGCCAAAGGCCCTGCGTCCCTGCCTGGGTGCCCTGGTTTGGTTGTGATGCTTTGCCAGAGCTCCTCGGTCCCTGCAATCCAAGTGAATAAATCCAGAGTCAGAAGGAATAATGCTCTTGCAGGGCCTTCAGAAGAGTTCAGGGGTCTTAATACAGAATTTATCTGCTGGAACTCTTTCCTGCCCAGGATAAATGCTTGTTTGCACACTTTGGCGTCTCAGTTCTGGCTAAATTGGGTCAGGTTTTGTCCAGTTCTTTACTGAGCATCACTTCTTAGGCTGAGGATTTGCTATCAGCATCAAGCTGGGATATAAATGGATTCATACACATTTCCTGTGTTTCCATAAGTACATGGAAATGCATTTGGCAAGGGAGAAAGTACTTTCTAGTTGTTCTGAATGGTGTCTTTCACACGGGATTTGTTGCATTTTGTGTGTGAATAAAAATCAATATTTGGGAATTGTTGCTGGTGGCAGTTCAGGTAACAGCATCTGTGAGTGATGCTGAACATACTGACCTTGTCACACTTGGGTAGGGGCAGGCTGGCCCTGGATATTTTTGAATGCTCTTTTTTAGTTTATGGCAGTCTTATTTTCTGCCGTGCTCAAGATGCTGGTCTTGAACACTTCACCTCTCCTTTGAGGTAGAGGATGGCAGAGGAAACCTCAGTTTGCTTTGTCTTTGGTGTGTTTTATTCCTTTCATTCCCAGGCTCTCAGATTTATGGGGACTGGTAGGATAATTTCCTGCCATGCTGTGCTTTGCCGGAGCCTTGCCCTTCTCTTGGTGCAGTGCATCATCCCCTGCAGGTTTTGTGACATCTGGTGGCTGACATATTTTGAGAGATTTCAAAATTCCACATGAATCATTTTATTTGCTTCTTTATAATTTTGGATGTGCCATCTTGTCAGTGGTGCTAACATTTAAGCTCTCTTTTAATTTACACTATTAAGCCACAAGGAAAACAATCAAATACAGCAACTAAACATGGATTGTCTTTATCTTCATCTTCTGTGTTTTGCTGATAAATTCACTTACGAGCTATTCCAGTCAAGACATGACCTTTTTCTTTCCCTGTGCTTATTAAATGCAGCAAATAATAAAAGTTCATGAACTCCCAAATTACTGCTACAAGTAATTTTTTTTTTTAATGGATAAACAACTTTGCTGTGAATGGAGGGGCACAGATAACAGGAATTACATTCTGCACATGAGGAAGCTCTGCACCACTTTTGTCATTTGATCTGCCTGTAACAGCAACCTGTTTCCCTCCAAGCAAGGACAACTGTGATAAAAATTAGAAAACATCTTATTTGTTTCCACTTCCTGCGTTTTTATTGTCAGCTCCACCTCCCACTTTTGTTCTCTCTGAATTTCAAGGCTTCACATCTGGTCTTGTGTTAATTGCTCCTAAAAAAAAATCTGTCTTTATTGGAGGAATCACAAATCTTGTAATCTGCCATAGCTGCTAATTAAATTACAGCTGACTTTTGATGTTACAGATATGTGTTACAGAAATAAACATTTCCCTTGCATTTTATTCTCTCTCTTCAAAATGAAGTATGGAGTAGTCCTTGCAGAGGCAGATTTCAACTGCAAATGCTATGGAATAATTTTACATTAAAATGATTTCTTTCAAGGCAAAAATATGTTCAAAGTAGAGGTGTAGAGAGAATTTGGAAAGGGATGTTATAACTGAGTTGGGTTGGGTTTTCTTGTTGGGGGTTTGGGGCTGGTTTTTTTTGGTTGGTTGAGTTTTTTTCTCTTCTTTTTGGTAAGAATGAAAACTTTCTCTTTAAAGATTTTCCTTTATTTTTATGGTTTCATGTGCCTGGCTTTCTTCTGTTGAGGTTTCTGTTCCAAGGGAAATGTTTAGAGCCAAATCAATATTAGAATATTCCTTTGAAGTTTGGGGTCTGAGATGAGAAGAATTCCTGGTCTGATTACCAGTGGCTTCGCAAAATAAACCCTGACACGGCTTTTACTGGTTACTGATATTGATCTGGGGAAGTTTTTGTTTTTCTCCAAGCTGTGACCTGAAGTTTCTGAGCTGTTTCTGATCCACACCATATTCAGTCCACGGATCTGTAATTATTATTATTCGGGGAAAACTTACCCCTCAATTATAACAACATTTGACTACAATTTTTTTTCCTTTCTCTGCAAGAATTTTTGCTGATAAATTCATCATTTAACCCCCTTACCTGGCGTATGCAACAGAGATACCTTAAGTAGCTGGTTTGAACTCTGTCTTTCATCTCGACTGATTGAGTGAAATGAGGTGTGGGCTTTCGAGTGAGCCTGGGGGTGTCTGAAGGAGGTGAAGGGATTGATCCCTGCAGTGATTCAGGAATTCATTTCTCCAGGGAAGGGTCCTGCCAGGGTCAGTCTGAGAGGAGAAGTTTGTTGCAGCACATTAACTGCAGAGGGCAAGTTTGGACCATATTATTTTGAGGAGGCCTTTTCTTGAAGCTTCTTATTCCTTATGAGAGGACTGGGGGGAAATTCATTCCTCCGAACTGGTCCCTGGGAACTGGTGCACTCAGAGTTTGCTGGTTGTGTCCCGCTGGAGTTGCTTCTGCCTTCGAGTGCAAACTTCCATTTGAAGAATTTAAGGATTATCCAGTAACAGAAATGTCATTGTATGAAGAGGGAGAACACTGCTTTCCATTATTTACCCTTTTTCCACCCAAGAGTCAGCTCCCAGCTGAGTTTTTCTCTCCCCTGTTCCCCAGGGGAGGGTTTCTGTGGGTGAGGAGATCAGGGGGTGGAGGCTGTGCCCTCATGGGTCGTTGTCCACAGTAACCAGAGAATGTGGGGCTCTGCTAACGAGCTCCTGTAGCTGTTTAAAGCTGATGTTTTATTTTTGTCTAGGTCTTACCAGGATCTCGTGGCAATGCAAGTGCCTTTTCAAAGACCTGTGATATCCACCCTATGTCCCAGCACAGTATTTCATTGCAATTTTAATGCACAACATATTCTTGCCCATCCTTTCTAAGTTTCTCTTACAGAAATGTATCAAATTCCAGCCCAGAAGTATTCTCTCTTTGGAGATCTATTGATTTATCTCTCATTATGTATCTAGGAAAAGCTCTTCAGCAGCCCTTGGGATGAAAATCTCCTGAATTTATAGAGAAATGATTTTGCTGTTGCTTTACATGCTTGACTTCAGTTGGCTTTGAGCATCAATGGAACTTGCAGCTGCTTGAAGAATGAGGGTTCAGCTTTTTCGGATCAGTCTTCCTTGCTCATATACCTGTACTCTGATTTTTTTCCTGCCATTTTTCAGTAGAACTTTCACATAATTCCTGGCCTAATGGACAAGAGGAGTTAATGGCACTGAATGCACAGGTGGTGTTGCTGTGGGTAAAAAACAAAAAGCCACTCATGCAGAGGAACTGGGCACAGAAATGAGGTGCCTCATCACGTGCCAATACTGTACCCTCATGGGGAGGCTGAGAGCTCCCACATCAGACACACAGATCTGGGAATCAGCTCTTTGCAGGTGGAATTTGGCTATTTACTGCCCTGTAATCATGGGTGTTTGTCTTGATACATATTTATTTAGGCTCAGGTAAAGAAAACCTGATGAGAGAGGGTGCTGAAAACAGATTTTGAAAAATATTTAAATGAAAAATGAGATTATAAAAAGCTGGTTTTGTCAACTTCCCAGGCAACTGGAATATGAAATGGTCTAACATCTACATGTATTAAATGAGATTAAGAGCAGAGTTTGAAATGGAATCAATATAGATTTCAGGGGATAAAAGGATTATGATCAATGAAAAACAAAGCCAAAGGTGCCAAGTAAATAAAATACTTTCAAAAACGAGACTAAAATTTACTTTGCTATGGAGTTTCTGCCAGAGGATTTTATCTTTGGCTGCCTAATTGTATCCATTAATTACATTTAATGGTGGTGGGAAATGCACCGTGTTGTTTATTTTGAAGTTTAGCCCAGCATCAGTAGGATTAAAGCAGCTGCAGGAGTCCAGGAGTAAATATTAGGGACATAATCAGGTCCTCGGGAAGCTTTTTTATCATCTGTATTTCTCTCTGTATTATCTGGTGCAGGTGAGAGAGTTCTTGGTCATGGCAGGGATCATTCCAGTCCCAGCGGGGATATGGGGTTTGCTGGTGAGAAACAGGACCAGCGGGTGAAGCAGTGCTGTGGTCAGTAAACCTTGGGAATTCTGACTTTGGCACTGGGTGACTTTAGTTCAGACATGCCAGGGCCCCGTGCCTCAGTTTCCCCATGTCCTGGGGTTGTGACACTTGTGCCCCTCCCCAGTAACCTCAGTGAGGGAGGACTGTGCTGTCCAAAGGATGGTTTTACATTGGAGAGGCAGCTGGGGAGGAAGGGCACTGGGGGCACTGCTTTCCTTCACCTGCTGAGGTGATTTTAAACAGGAAGATGAAGTGAACCCTGAGAGTTTTCCCTGGTTTTTAACAGGACCCTCAGACCGCCCCAGACAAGAGAAGAGCCTGATAGGAGAGCCCTGAGCTCAAGCTGAGCCTGCACAGCTCTAAGTTTTCATTTGCTTATCCATTTTCCCCTGAGCTTTTTGCACAGATTTATTTGCATTGCCAGTGTTGTGGTGTGAAAGCCAAGGCGATCCTTTCTCAGGTTATCCTGGTGCCAGAGCTGCAGTTTCCTGCTCTTGCACCTTCCCTTGCTCAGGGGTGTGGGCTGGGCAGGCTGGGGGCACCTGGAGGGCACACAGAGCTTTGTGCTGTGGCACTTTGTTCTTGGCTTGGCAGCACAAGGGATGGGGTCTCTCACACACCTACGTGTGCATTTTACACCTGGGTGTGTATTTATTGCACATAAAGCCATGGGGATGGTGGGGTTCCTGTGCTGGTGTCACTGCCCTGTGTGGGGGCAGGCAGGGGTGCCAGCAGTGCTGGCAAGCTGGAATACTGGAGAGCAGGGAGGGGTGGAGTGCCAGGGTTGATTCCTTCCAGGAGCAGTGACGGGGTGCAGCTGCTGCAGTTATGGGGAGGGCAAGTCAGCAGTGCCTCGCTGCAAGAGGGAAAATAAAGTAATGTTTCTGTAATAAATGTCTTTTTAACTAAACCCCTGCGTTGTCACGGGAGGTTTAAAATGCAGATATTCACTACAAGGACGTGGTAAAGGTCTCTTGCATCGCACAGCACTCTGAGAAAGAACCATTCTGTCTGGCTCTGGGATCTGCAAGCACTGTCAAGAATCCCCTGCTTCTTTCCTGCAGAAAATTGCTTGCTTATCTGGGCAGTTCCATAATTTCTTTGACATTCTTTTCAAATAAGTGGGCCCTTTATCTCTTTTGCTGCTTGAACAAGACAGACACCAGAAGCTTTGGTGGCTTCCCTCTGGACAGAGCTGGCAGGATTGTGCAGGGCTCTGAGGCCACAGACCTTAAACAAGACCTTAAGCCAGTGCCCTCCTCAGCAGAGAGGAGAAGCAGAGGATCTGAGACCACCGAGCTCAGAGGGGCCATTCTCAGAGCTGGGGTGGTCCCAGAGCTCCGGGGGCTCTGCCTGTGTTTCCTGTGACTGTCTGTGCTCACGTGTGTGTGTTCTGACCGTACATTTATGTGTCTGTACACGCCACGAGCAGGGGCACCGGAAGGAGCTGGAGCCAAATCTCTGCCAGTGAGGTGCCCTGCTGGCAGGAGAGATGCTATTTATGGCCATTTCTTGTGGTTGTTATGGCAACAGGCCTGCAGCGAGTGGTTTGTGGGGCAGTGTAGGGATGGGGCTGCCCTCCCCGTGTGCCCCCCCTGCTCCTCCACATCCCCTGTGGCCGTGGGGAATGTTGGGGTCAAGCTCTGGTGTTCAGCAGTTTGGGGCCTTTGGGCATGAGCTGTGTTGGAGTGGGGCTTACTTGTACTTACACACTAGAGGAGTAGGAAATGTAATTTTTTGTGCTCTCCTGAGATCCATCTCCAGTGCCTGACCACGGCCTCGCCTTCCACCACCAGTTCCAAGGTCTGCACTGATGTTCCTCTCTTCATCTCAATATTGCCTTCCTGACTCTGTTCCCTGCCCAGGGATTTTCCTGTGATAGTCCTTTCTTCATTTTCCCTTCCTCTGTCCATTTGTTTTCTACCACTCATCCTACTGGAAAGCGCTGACCCCAAATCCAATCCCACCCACTCAGCTGCTGGCCCTGCGACCACCAGACCTACACAGGTGAATTTGTGTAGCTCTGGTGGGAACAGCTTTCCCTGGAGAGGAAGGTCTCAGCTGCCTCACAAACACTTCCTGTGGTCCCACAAGGAGAAAGGGGACAAGGGAGACTTTTCCATGCCCCTTTTATGGAATGTAACAGCCCTGGAAAGGCTGAGGGCACCTGGTCCCTGGAGGAGCTGGTCCTAAGGAAGCAAGTGCTGAACATGAGCAGTAGCTCTGGCATTTAGACAAAAAAAATGTGTTTTGAGTCTCTAAAGGGTTTTGTAAAGGGCCTGGTTGGTGTCTGTGCAGGCACGGGGGAGTGAGTGGTGGGCATGAAACAAGAGCCAAACTCCAAACCTTTGCTCTGTTTTCCTGGTGTTCCCTTAATGCAGAGCTCCAGGGAGCAAGCCCTGGGCCTGCTGCGGGGTTTTCGAGGAGCACACACTGTGTTTCATGGCTGCCTTCCTATGGGGACGGACGGATTCTCATTTTGATGTGTTATTTTCGGTCATGTGCTTATTACAGATATTTTCTAGTTAATTTCTCTTGCTAATAGGTCCCAGATTCCAGCCAGTCCGAGAGCCAGCTCACAGCAGTCCCAGGTTTTGATGTTGAGGGACTGCAGAGCAGGGCACGGAGATTTTCTTCTACAAATGACTGTGAGGGAGGGAGGATTTACTCTTGTAATGCGCTCAGAGGGGGAGAGAAAAAAGCAAGTGATCAAATAAGGACTACAGTGTCTCTTCCATCTGATCCTGACACAGGCTGGGGCATCCTTAGTGTGAAATTTTCCCCTTTAGATCTTTTCCTGTGCCATTTGCCAGCATTTCTGATCATCCTCTTCATGGGTGGTGGCTGAGTGTGCCAAAAACATCTTTAGTGTAATTACCCACTAGTTCTGCATCCATGCCAATGGCATGCTGTGCCCATTCCTTCTGCTCCACTCTGATCCCAAGGCCCGTGTGAGTCTTTAATTCAATGGGGAAGAAAAGATCAAAACTGGAATACTACTTCTGCTTGGGATTCAGGGATATCTGAGCTTCCTTTTGCTCTTCTTTCTAAAAACAGATCAACTGCCTGCTCCTCCCTTTCCTACTCCTCCTCTCCTCAGCTTGGCTGTTTTCCTCTTCCCTATTTTGGAATGGGGATCAGGCTGAGTCAGAGTGAAGTTTGTCAGATTCCGAGGAAAATAACTCACAACTGCCTGGGCCTGCTGCTGATTGCTGCAGGGTAGTGGCTCAGGGAGTAGCTGGGAAGAGCTGGGGCAGGGAGAAGGCAGATGTATTGTAGGGGAGAGCTGCTGGCGCTCAGAGACACAGCAGCTTTTGCTTCACCTCTGAGGGCGAGTTCAAATTCGATGGCACTAAAACCTCATAAATCCTGTTGCACAATTTCAGTGTGAGCTGCCCTGAAATCCTTTAGTCTTAACAAGATTCTTTTGGCTTCTTCTTGCAGATTCAGAAGATGAAAACAGTGGGGTTGGGATGGATGGTGGTGTTGAATCATGAATGATGTTGGTGTCAAAGGCTGCAAGTCAAAACATTCAGAGAAATCCAGCAGATTTCAAAGGTCTTGGCTTTGGCCCCTGTTTGGAACTGAAAGGCTTTGAGGTTTCTGTCTAACAGGAGCCAGGATAGGGAGGTGCACTGTGACCTCCAACCTCCTACAAAAATCTGTGATGGTTCTTAAAAAGTGGGAAAAAAATATGGCTTATACACACCCGTGGAATTGGCAGAGGCTGTAGTGAGAAATAGGATTTGGTTTTCAGTCTGCAGTCATATGCAATTGCTTGTCTTTGAGCAAAATGTATAGCTTGTTGTCATGGCAGTCATTAAATGCTGCTCTGCATTTGGATTTGCACTATTTTTTCTTATGTTATCTGTACAAAAGAGTTGTATTTTATTCATTCATTATCATCCTTTATCAGCAACTGCAGTCTAAAATGTAAGTCATAGTTACTGCCCTGTATTTTACCAGGATATCCCAAATTGTGTGTGGTTGTTCAATGACCTGTAACAGAGTCCTGTGAAAAAAACAACACAAAGGCCATGAAGTTCTATGGCTAAAAGTTGCTGAACGTGGTGGAGTAATCCAGGATAAAAATCCAGCGTGGACATCCCTGTCTTCCTAATTTTTACTGGAAGCTTTAACACCCCTGAATTGCAGGGATTCCCCAGGCTTTTGTGGCAGTGCTGTGAATGAACCCCCTGTGTCTGCAGTGTTTTGGGAGCAGCAGGGAAGTGCCCCATGGGTGCCCATGGCAAAGCTCCCCAGCAGGGTCTGATTGCATCAGAGGCTGGACACTGCCCGTGGTTTGCCACCACCAGCACAGGCTGCTCCAGCTCTCTGCAGTCACCTCCAAAATCTCTGCCTGGGGCTGTCAGAGAGGTCACAGAGCCCTCAGCAATGCTTGGTGCTGCTCACCGGAACAGCAGAACTTACCAGAGGGAGTAACCTTTATGTAGAGCTAACTCGGTGTAGCACAACGTGAGTACATCCACTGCAGCCCTCTCAGAGGGTTCTGGCATTTCCCAGCGATTGTGTGAGTGCCAGCAAGCTGAGCTGGGTTTCTATTCACTGTGTCCCCAGCCTGGAATTTCAAAGAACAGCTGCAGTTGTAACCACACTGAGGCTCTCTGTATTCATTGAAAGAAAAATCACTTCATAAATATTGGATTGAGCTGCTACCTGCAGTACACTTCATGTGTGATGGTGATCTAGAAATAAATTGATAGAAATTAGGTGATTATCACTGGTGGTATTCATGAGAATTTCAAGGCAAATAAATAATGGATAGAAATGTCACTTACTCAGCTTTAAACCTAGGAACAGCATCCTCATTATTCTATTGACTCAGTATGAGGGAAGAGCTGCATGAGGGAAGAAAATGGAAAACCAAAGACAATCAAAGCATTTCAGAAGCATCTTAAACTCCCCAGTCACACCAATTTAGGGACGGAGAGCCCAGGAGGGGAATAGTGGTGGGTAAGAGGTTCTTTGGCAGTGCTATCACAGCACTTGGATTGATGTGGTTTAAGAATAGAAAGTATTGTTTCTCACAAGCCAAAACTTGCCCTCCTGGCCCACAGCTGCCTCGTGCTGCCTCTGTCAGTGGTACCCAGGCTCCTGAGGAGCTGTCCCATCACTGTCACCCCTGGGCTTTCTCCTCTGAAGGTGAGGGTTGATATTCTGTACAAAACCAACCAGGCACTTAATAACCATAAGTGCTGCTGGTTCTTGGAGCTGAGACTAAAACCTGGATCTGTGTTTTGTATATCAAAGCACAACATGGATTTTGGTTTGGTTTCTCTGAATTTTGGCCAGGCCTTGGGTGCAGTGTGGCACTGAGAGCAACAAGGTGCCCCAGCCAGGCACTTCTGAGTGTCTGGGGGCCACGAGTGTCTGGCAGCTCCATGGTTTGTCACAGCATCCTTTTCAGTGTCAGTGTCTGGCCCTGACCTGCTTCCCTCCCTGCTGGGCACAGTTTGGAAGTTCCATTACTCAAGCACTGATAAAAATGCTGAGCTCTGGAGCTATCTGCTGTCAGGTAATAGTTTTTTGCTATCTCCCTTTCCTTCCACTGCTGATTTGTGACTCCTTTCTCCAGCTATTTATTTCCCGAGCCCGAGCAGCACTGGGAGAACCTCTAGGAGAAAATGAGGACAGTAATTGTGCAGTGCCATTATTTGTCTAAAAATCCATTTTAACACTTAAAAAAAAAGGCACTAGATATTTTCCTTTGAAGTGTGTTTGTCCTTGGGAAACCCCCCACCATTTCCAAAAGCATGTTCTCCCTCTGACAGCGTGTGCTGAGTTAAAGTGAGGACAGCAACATCTGAGCATCTCTATTTGTGTTGCTTAGGCTCAGTTACTTCCACTGGGCTGGAGGTAAAAGGCTCTGTCTGATGTTTTAAATTCCATTGAGGTCTTGTTGCAGCTGCAGGGGATCATTTAGGGTCAAACAAAATTACTAATTTTCTCCTTTTCTATAAAATTACCTGTTCTTATTAAGAAACAAATATTCCCTTTTTTAAAAAAACCATGGCTTTTGTTTTTCGTGGTCAATGGCTTTTCTTTTCCAGTCAGTGCTGAGATGTGTCACTGCTGTCACAGGCTGGGTGAGATTAGTTGGTTGATTATGTTACTTTCTGAAACAGCAGAAACAACCCCTGTCTCTCTGTGGCCTGGTTTACAGCAAGTCACAGAAGTACTGGGAATTCAAGGAGCAAAAGTGGCTTTTTTGGCTTTCATCATAAATTAAATATGAGTATAATGGCACCATTATTTCAGCATAGCCACATTCTCAGAAAGTTGCTGGACATTTTTATAAATAGAGGGTGAATTAAAGTTTTTGTCATATTGGAAATGTAACATTCAAAAGGTGCCATTTCAAGAGTGTGTCCATTATCTCTGTGCAGGAAATCCAATGTGGCCCTTGCAGGTAAAATCTCTGTGAGGTGAGGGGAGGCTGTTTTTGCACAGAGTGTCAATCTCATCGTGGTAAAATTCCGGAGTGAACCAGTTCTGTCTGGTTAATATTCCTCTATGTTTTCCTGCAGAAAAAGGTTATTCTTGATGTTCCAGTGTTTAGGCTTTAATAGTGATGCTATTTTAGCACCTGGGAGTTGAACAGCGGGACTTTAAATATCTCAAAAAACGGGATCAGTCTTGGCTGTCTCCTCGTGTGGAGCCTCTCAGATCCCGCAGAGCAGCAGCAGCAGCCCTGCCTGCCTCTGTAGCTGTGTGATGGGTGGGGTGCCACTGGTGAGGCTGGGATGGAAGTGGGGTCCCCTGAACCCCACAGTGGAGGCAGCCTGTGGGGGCTGGGACAAACTGCCCTGGCCCACTCGTGACAGCATCTTCAGGCCCAGGTCTAGGAGTGGGGAACACCAGGAGTAGCCCAGCTGGGTGATGATGAGTCCCAGCTCAGATATTTGAGCCCTGAAGAGTTTTTTCCAAGCGCTCTTGTGCCTGCAAGAGTTGGAGTTTATCTTTACCAAGACAGAGAAGCGTAGGTGACAGCACGAAGGTGCAGGCTGCAGAAAACAGGCCTTATAAATTCATATTGCAGCTGATTCTCAAGCTGTAACCTCTTAAACTTCACCCCTTTCACTTCGTAGGAGTTCCTCCAGTTTGGCCTTTCCTGCTTGCCTGGGCAGGATATTAAGGTAAATGTCACTGCACAGCCGGGATTGCTCGGAGCTGTGTGCGCTCCCCTCTGCAAGGGGCTCAGCTTGCAACTCAGATGTCACTCCCAAACTGTGGCACTGAGATGATTTCCTTGCAATAGACAGATACGAAAGGGAAGTATTTATTTTCTTCTTTGTTTTTGGGCCCAAGGGACACTGGGCACAGCCATCCTTTTTCTCCCCACAACAACAACCATTGTTCTGACAGTCGAGAGTTTTCTCCATCTCTCATCCTGTTAAACAGCACAGATTTAGTTGTTGTTTTGGTTTGGTTCATTTCATGTTGGTTTTTTTTTTTCTGTCTCGAAAATTCCATTTATAGATTGGCTGGCACAATTCTGCTGCCACTTATCACGATCTAGCTGAGCTGATGGCAGATTCACAGATCTCTAATGCAGGCTAAGAGGATGGAGAACAAAATGCTTGTAATGGGTTCTTGGTATCTCTTAACCTAAAGGAGCCCTTGTTGATAAATACTCATTTTGTGTGAGTTAGTGGGGGAAGCACATTGCTTGTCAGGAAAAGGGGCAGGGAAATCAAAGCTGCTTGCTGCAGTTGAGAGCCAACATCCTCCTGTGGGATCTCAGATTGCAATTTCTACTCACACATGTGGTCATTTTTATCCCCACGGTGCATCTGATGGAAGCAAGAGTTGCTGTAATTGGATTCTCTTACCCTTCCTGTTACTGGTCATGAATTTAATTGAAATTCTGGTCTTTTTAATAATTATTGAGAAATCATCCTTTTTTCCCCCTGTTATTGATGCTTCTAATGTGAACATGATGTTCATGTAAAAATTGAATTTAAAAACCCTCTTTCTGGAGCATGTCTGAGTTAATAAGTTAAAACTATCCTTTCAAGCTGAGCAGAAGAAAATACTCTGCTGTTTAAGGGTAAAGCTCTGTCCAGCACTGAAGAATTAAACAACTTAAAGGCTCTCAGTCAAGTGGAAGAATAAAGGGAAAGAAGATATTTGGGGGCTGGAAGCACATGATCCTTAAGGTCCCTTTGAAACCCAACCATTCTATGATCCCATGGCCTCAAAAATAGTGGCAAGGACCTCTAGGAAACATTAGAATTAATTCCTGTCTTATTGTGCTTCTGATTTTAAACTGGAGAGGCAGAGTGTCTCTGCTGAATGGCAAGCTGGGGTTGGGAAGACATCATGGGACTATTTCATGTGTGAACACACTGGGAAGGAGGAGGGAATGTGGATGTTTAGCTGGGAGAAGTGGGGAAAAGAGAGAAAGGAAAAAAAACAAGTGAAACACGAATTTCTTGGATGCTTTTCGTGCTGCTGGAAAAAGGGAGGGCCCAGGGCGAGCAGAGTCCTGTGTCACATCTGACACAAGTGCCACAGTGCCCCCGAATTATCGCATCCAGCTCAGCGGACATTGATAGCCCGCTCTGTGCCGCAGAAGCGGGGAATTACGCGGCCCCTGGTGCTGGAACAAAGCTGTAATCAAGTTGTGCCCGATGTAAATGCAAATCACGAGCGGTAATTAACGGGAGGCGCGCAGATCCGCGCGCCGAGAGCGCGACTCGCAGGGCCCCGCCGCTCCGGCTGATTGGATTTCTGGGGAAGGGAAGGGAAGGGAAGGGAAGGGAAGGGAAGGGAAGGGAAGGGAAGGGAAGGGAAGGGAAGGGAAGGGAAGGGGTTTCAGGAGGCGGTGCTGGGGCACGGGCAGCCCGGCCACCCTCGCCTGCTCCCGGCGATCCCTCCCGGCTCCCTCGGCATTCCCTGGCTCCGGCCCTGCGGCAGCGGGGCTTGCGGACAGCACCTGGTGTGACACCGGCAAAGGCAGAGGTGGTGTTGAAGTGGATGTGCAATTTTTTAAAGGCTTTTCGTGTTGTCTGCAGCTGTGTAATTGCCAGCTTTCATGTGGGCTGAGAGGGCTGTATTTCTGCTAGGGATTATTTGAAATTCTTATTCAACAGAAGCTTCAAAAGACCCAGGAGCACAACAGAAAGCACAAGTCCTCCCCAAAAGCCACCACAAATTACCCCTCAAAGTGGTTAGTTTCTTGTAATTAGTGGAGGTGTCCTCACAGCTTTGTTTCAAAAGGCATTTAGGAATCTCATAAACGGGCTCCATGGGAAGAACAATGCTGCAGGATCAGCTCTGGGCTTTCCGTGCCGTGCCGAGCGATTGGAGCCCGGCTGTTGCTGTGGATCGATGCTCTGGGCTGGCTGTGCTGCTGAGCGAGAGGGGAGCATGAGGAGGAGCTGCTGGGATTCCCTGTCCGGAGCACAGGCCCGCAGTGGTGACATTGCTGTTAGCAAGGCCAGGGAGCAGGGCACACACAAACAAACCAGCTGCTTTCTGAGCTGACAAAGCCACCGTCAAGGTGTGAGTCTTTTTTTTCCACACTTCTTCATTCTTTCTCGGCTGCTTCTTTTTTTGCTGTTCTTCTGCTTCCCCTACCTTGGTTAAATGACTGGACTGAACAGGCCATGATTTTTAAGTCTTCATTTTATTGTGAGGATGGAGAGACTTGGCCAAGGCACTGAGTCAGACCATTCCTTTCTTAACCAAAGTTAGAGACAAATCAAGCATGGAGTCTATGCCATGTATAATTTTTAATTACTAAAACATTAGGAATAAAGGCTCTGGAAGTCTGAAGAGGTCAGAGAGGTACAAGGTCTCACACCACCATCAGGGGGTGTTTGTTGAGGGCAGTGGATTAAAACCAGTCACATTCTTAAAGGACAGTTACAAGCTCCGACTGGGCTATGAAAGCTACTGAAAGTGGGGACTTTGGCTTTGTTTTCCTGTTTTCTGATCCCAGGTTGCACTGCATTTTAAAAACAATCTTTTGAAGGGGCATATGATAGGAAAAGAGATGAGGTTTGCAGGAGTCTGTGCACAGGAACAGAGCTCATTCCCAGCACTGGGGAAGTGTCTCTGAGGCAGAGCGAGGGAAAAGGCCAATGTCCCCCCCTGACCAAAACCTTTAAACACAGCCAAGCCCCTACTCATTTACAAGTGCTTTTGTCAGAAAATCATGGGTTTTAGGAAAGGTCACTCTCTGAACTTCAGAAGTTGTGGTTAATCCTGTTATAAGCAACATCCAGCAGTTTTCTGTTTCCCCTGAGGCCCCAGCATCACCAAGGGAGGGGAAGGGGCCTGGTGAGGCAGACAAGCAGCTCTTTCTTTTCCCATCAAGTGCTGCTGGAAGTGCTTCCTACAGGTTGTCACAACCAATAACCCTAAAGGCTGAGCTCTGTGAGCAGCCCTGCGTGTCCCAGACAGAGCTGGGAGCCTCTGGAGCCCATTCTTTGGGCAGAGTGTGGCTGCCAAGGGCTGAGTCTGGCTCAGCCTCTGCTTGGGGCTGCTGCATTTTGGCCTAAATCTCAAAGATGAGGGATCAGAAAAATGGCAGCCAATATCCCAAACTGGTTCTTGCCAGAGCACAGGCTGTAACTCCGTGTAATCTAACACTCTCCAGGGGCTGGCTTTGAGTAAAATAAGAACTGGTGACTCATCCCTTCATCTTAAACTCTGAATGAACCTAAGCATGAAATTAAAACATGAGTAGCTTTTTCCCCTACTTTAATTATTTCCACATTTCTCTGTAAATCCTGGTTCCTACCCAGGCTGGAAGTGGAGGTTCCCTTACCATAGAAAAACCTGTGCTCCCAGTGCATCTGGAAGCAGAAAACTCCTAAAATTCCGTAAGAAAGTTTGTTCCCAGGAGAATTCTCCTCTGTGTAGGGCCAGTGTCCATTTTCTTCTTCCATTGTATGAAATTTTTAATCCTACAAGTGCTGAAAAGTTGTTTTTTGTAAGGGCTAAAACCACGTGGGTTATTACCCCTGATATTATTAGAAGATGATCAGGATTTGCCCAGCATTTTTAATAATGCTGCAAAATCTCCAAGCCCATCTCAAGAGTTACTTAGGCAATATTTCTTTTGATTTCATCAACTCTGTTTCCTTGATGAATTTTGATGAAGGGGCTCAGGGATTAACTGCAGTGATTGCAGGAGTGTTGCACAAGTACCATCTTTTCTCTGGGCTCCTTCCTCTCATACCCTGAGAAGCTGTGCCTGGGTTGATACTGCAGCTGGGGTTTATCTTTTATAATTATTTGGGATGAAATGAGCTTTGCTGTGGATGGAAGCCATCCCTGCAATTGCTGAGTGCAATCTCCAGCAGAGGGAGACTAGACTAAAAGCACAATTTTATGGCTGCCCATTTCTTGCTGCCATTCTTGACTTCTTTCCTTTCCTTGGCCAGGAGTGCTCAGAGTCTGAACATCCCCCTGTCCTAAATGTCCATCTCCATAACATTCTGGATGGAGATTTAGTTGTATCTAAGGACACTGCCATGAGTTTTGGTGCCTAATTGAGAACTCAGGCCTTTCTCCACACGCTCCTTGTGCCCCTTCCATTATGGGCCTGCCACAGGGATGCAGCCACATCCTTCTCTAGGCTCTTCTTTCATCCCCAAACTACCCTGGCCCTGCTGCTTTTCTGTAGAGCTTGTGATTATTTGCCTGCACACCTCTACTCTGCTGTAGGATTTATACCAGAACCTCCTCCTCTGCAGTGCCTAACACATGGGGTAGTTCCCTTCCATTGAAATGGGTTCCTGGCACAGCTTTTGATTCCAAATCTCATCTGAAAATCTCTTTTATTACCTGTTTAATTTCCTTTTTTTTCTTCCTCCCTCTACCCTCTTTTGCTACCATTATGCTGACTTCGTAACTCTGTTATTTAAGGATAAAGAACATTTTAGGTAGATTTAATGACAGCCATGCCTTGGCATGCCTATTAAAAAAAATCAAGTTCCAAACAAGATTTGTATACGATATGGCCCAACAAAGATTGCACTGCATCTAGATTTAAATTAAGACTAAGAACATCAAAATGAACAGGAGCCAGAAAGTGCCAGAGGGGCAGAATGAAAACCCAGCATTGAGAGGAGAGTGCGAAGTTTATAATGAGAGCAAAACTTTATCCCTGTGAACATTATTTGTTATTTCTCCTCTGGCATTGCCCAATTTAATAAAATCTTGGAGAACTTTCAACCCTGCACAACTGCTGATTTTTAATGAAAAAAGATGAAAGAGATCAGAGTTCTCTGTACTTGCAGTCTCTTAAAGTGAACCTCTGTACATCAGAAACTCTGCCTGCATAAAAATGCCTGTGAAAGGTGATTTTAAAGAAATCCCCATAAAGTTTACTCTTGTTTTATTGGATACTAAACCTAATACTCCCTGCATGCTCTTGAATTCATGTTTACAGTGGAAAAGAGAGGTTTTCAAGGCATCTGTCTTCATTTGTGACTGTCACACCTTGCTGGGGGCAGGTCAGTGTCCTGTTCCCGCTGGAGCAGCACTGCCTGGCTGTGATTTGTGTCTGAGCACTGAGATGCTGCTCAGGGGTCCCACGGAGCACCTGGAGCTGCACAGATTCCAGGTGGCCCCAAAGCTACCGGTGATCCTTTAAACCCCTCGAGGTTTGAAGAAGCAAAGAAGCCAAAGTGGGGCATAGAAATGTGTACAGACACATTTTCCTCACTTGTAGGCTGGGAAAAGCAGTGTTTGTTTGATCCTCACTGCCCCATCAGCGGTGCTTAGTGATGCCCCTGGGAAGAGCCCTGGCCCTGCCTGCTCCTCGTGGAGCTTCCCCAGCACCTCCCTCCCTTCCAGGCCTTGGGGCTGGGAAGCTCCAGGCTCCTGCCTCTTTCCTGGCTGTCCCTGAGCCTCAGCTGCTGGGCACTAAATCGGGGTGCCTGTGCTGGAAACCCCAGAGACAGTGACCCTGGAAGGGGTCGGGAAAGGGCCAGACAGCATTTCCACACTCCCTGCTCCCAGCTCTGTCACTTCCCACAGCCCCACCGTCCCAAAGGGCAGCTGCTGCGTGAAGGTGGCTGTTCCTTGACAGCTTCCTAATATGTACAGCAAATTCCTGTCTTGCGAAATCTTCCTGGGGTTGTAGGCTTAAAAATACACATTGAGTCAACAGAGCTGAGCGTGGGCTGAGCTCCTGCTTGTCTCCAGGAGAAACTGCTCTGATGGACATTCAAATGTGGCTCTTTGGGGGGTTCCTCAGCCCTGGAGGGTCCTGCCCAGAGGGAAGAGTTCCCTCGGAATTGTGACCTCCCAGCTGAGCCATGGCCAGGAGTCTGCTCTTTGCTGCTGTCCATGCTCAAAGTCCCTGGAATGCTGGGGGTGCGTTCCCAGCTCTGTTGGAGTCTTTGACTTCATTATCTTTAGAGAAAGACACTGTAGATGTTCCAGTAACAACAGGATAGGTGTCAGAGCCCCTGTGTGCTCCCCAGCACGCTTACTCCTGGACTACGAGCGAGGCTGAAACCTCGCAGCAGCTCCCACTCTGCTGTCCTGCCTGGCCATTCTCACTGAGCACCTGGCACACTCCTAAATCAAACCCTAAACCTTAAGGCTGAGAGGCAGAAGCATGCAAGTGATGTATGGAAATGCAGACTGCCAATTTCCATGCTCCAGGTGTGATTCATGGGGATGCTGCCTGGGGAACGTTTACATCCCACGGTAACAAACCTAAACAGGATGGCAGTGTTTATTAAGCCAGAGGCAAATGTAAATGGTGAAAGGCTGCTGCGTAAAACTGCATTAAACACGTCCCGTTACATGATGCAAACCACATTATGTAGCTGCTTGAACATAATGCTCCTTTCATTCCTCTAATTCCTTGGTGATTTAAATTTCTATATTTTATGAGATAGGAAAATAATAAAATATTAATTGCACTTGTGCATGCTAATGTTCTGTTATCAATATAAAAGTAAGAGATAAAATAATGTTGCCAGGAGGGATGTAGATCTCTAAGTATCTGTTGTCAGGAAGGGAGAATCTCTTTGCACCCTGGGCTGACTGAGGGGGTGACCCCACTTTCCTGCTTGCAAGTTTTCCAAAAGGCGACGGGCAGCTCTGGGCACAGAGATCACCCCTGTGGGGTGCCCGGGGCACTGCCAGGCACCCACTGGAGTGCCTGTGGGCCTGGCTGGGGAGGGGTTAATGCTGTTGGGGCTCTCTGGAAGGGGCACTGGGGTGCTTTAGCTCTCCCTGCTGCCTTCCCGTGCAGCTGAGAGAGCAGAGCAGTCCTCTGCCAGTCCTTGGTACAGCTCATTTTTTGTTCATCTCTCAATCGCAGTTCTTACAAGATGCAGGGGAAGAGAAGCCTCTAAGAGCACGAAGGAAACAGTAGGTGGGTTTGTTCTGACTTGCTCTTTAAAAATGGAGTTGGGAGGGAAATTAATTTCCCATCCCAAAAAACCACTTTTGCTGTGGCATAAGAAACATTTGAGCTGTGCTGTAGGTGAGGCTGAAGCCTTTCAAAGCTTTGAGGGACACCCAGCTGCTGTGCCAAAGGCACCTTCCCAGAGTGAGGGCACCCCTCTAGGCTGATCCAGAGAGAGAAGGAGTCTAGATCTGGGTCCAGACACCCCTGGGCAGCAGAGCAGAGGTGGCACAATCCCTAAATTCTCTAAAATCCCTCCCCGGGTTTAAAATGTTTCCAGGTGATCCCTTTTAAAAATTTGATACATTACTCTGGCTTTTTGAGAAATTGGCATTTTCTGAGGGTTGGGGTTTTTTTCCAAATAGACCAACAACAATCAAATTCTGTTGCCAAGCCAGAGGAGAGAGACTCATTTTGAAGAAAGATACATTATTTGTGGAGAGAAAAGTATTCCCATTTATTCTACACTATTTATGGTTCTCTCATATCCTGGTTCTTGTTAGTGTGTATTCAGTGGAAACCATCAGCCAGCTCCAGTGATAAACTACTGATCTCAAACCATCTGCAGGGCACAGCAAAAGCAGCATAAAACATAACTCACAGCACCAATTAAAAATATTTACAGCACTGTACTTCCTAGATGAAGTTTAAACACAACTTTTTCATCTTCTTAGGGTTCTGTTTTGCATAAATTTGATTACAATTTGCAGTTCACAAAGGCAGGGAATAGCAATGATGGCTGGAATGTGCTGGAAGGGATTTGGAGGCATCCCAGGTCTGTTCATTTGCCCAAGTCTGTTCTTACCCCACACCCTCATTTTCCAAGCATTTGGGGACTTTGGTAAATACCACAGATTACCCCAGTTGGAAGGGACCCACAGGGGTCATTGATCCAAGCCTGGCCCTGCACAGACACCCCAACAATCCCACCCTGTGCATCCCTGAGAGCGCTGTCCAAACACTCCTGGAGCTGCAGAATTCCAAGCCCAGGAATGGCAGAGGGGAGCATGGAGGAGCAGAGGGTGAGTCCACCTCCCCGTTCAAGGGAAGCCCTCCTGCATCTCTGGAGGAAATGGCTCTTCAGGAGACTTGTCTCAGAAGTGAAGAATTAATTGCATCACAGCCACAGCTCCCGCAGCCTCCACGACCACGACGTTCATTCGTGGCACCGGCAGCTCCTGTTCTGCACGAGGCCATTTCCTCGAGGGTGCAGAGAAGGGGTCTTTCAAATGTTCCACTCTCTGCTGAGGAGAAGCTGATGGGGTCTCAGCTGCTCAGTGCCCTGACCTGAGCAGGAAGCTTTAGCTCAAGGTCTGTCAAAAAAGATTCTGGATTCACACCCCCTTGCATTTGAAGAGTTCTTTGAGGTTCTGTCCAAAATGTCAGAAGCATTTCCAAGAACTGCTAAGCTGAAGGCGTTTTTTAACCTTGGATGGCACAAATCATAGCAGAAACTTCCTAGGAGTTTTAGCAACAGCTGAAAGAACCTGAGGGCAGTGCTGCTAACAGCCTTTGGCTACATCTAGATTAGACTTGGAAAATAAATTTCCTTCTACTTTAATCCCTTTATGTTTTATGGATGCAAATCTTTTTTAGGTCCTTTTAAGGTCCTTTTTCTCAGGAGTAATTGCACTTTAACCCAGTGTAAAGCCCTGGCTTGTCCTTTGTTCAGCTGGTCCCTGTCACCCTGAGGGTCACACAGGGATCTCATTCCCAGCTCCTCTCCTGCCCCTGCCTCCCCCTGGCTTTGTGGGACCAGGAGCATCTGGCAGAGAAACAGGGATGTCTTGGGGATCACAGGGAATTTGGCTGCCTCTGGGACTTCTTTGCTATCTTTGCCTGTGAGATGTTAAGAAGGGTCCAGGAAGAAATTTTCAGAGGGTGATTTTGCTCAGCTCCTCTCTCAGTATTTTTGCGCACCTCCCATTATAGTCATTAGGCTTGTGTGGCTGTTCAACCCCTACATGCTCCACATTTGTGTTTTCCTCCTACCTTTTCAAAAATAGATATTTCAGCGATCTGCAGCATCACATTTGTTGCTGTGGAGACGATTGTGATGTTGCCAATGGAGATATGACTTCACTGACAACCTCTGAAGAAGGACAGGAACATGAAGTGTGGCTCTATTTCTCTCCTGCCCCTTCCCTGCTAACCCCCCTCTGCTCTTCCCTCGTCCCCCTGCTGCATCCTGAACTTGAACTGATGCACAGATCTATCTTCTTTCTGAACCCGAGCTGCATTTTGGCATGAATATAAACATGTAGCAGATGCAAATTGCCTCTAATTAGAGCTAGAACACAGGACTGGTGTCATGATTTGTGGATTCTTGCCACACTCTTTTTATGACTTTACCAACACCCTCTGGGCTGTAATTCTGTAGGAAGAATCCACCAAAGGTACAAGCACGGATAAATTGTCTAATATTCAGGGAAAATGGAAGTCATTTCCTGGTTCTTTGCGTGGGCAATCCCAAAGCAAAGTGACAGGTTGGAGGGAGGGAAGGGAGAAGGGATGGGCAGAGTGACAAGCCATTATTGCTCCTGCTGCTCCTGCTGAACGGCTGGCAAAAATATAAACGTTGTTCCCCACCCTGCTGATACCCCACGGTGTTTCTAATGAAAATTGGTGAGCTTGTGAGAACGGGTTTGACTTGAAAGAGGAGAGAAAAGCAGGAGAGAGGAGGACTTGGCTCAGTGAGGTGTGGGCAGGGCCGTGGGTGTTTCTGCAGGAGCCCAGGAAAAGCTGCCTCCTGCCAGGGAAGGATTAGTGCTCTGGTGATGCTGGGATACAGGGCCATGGCCAGGGGCCAGGTTCTCTGGGAAGGAAAAATCCAGCTCCATGGAGTAGCCCAGACGATGCAGGTTTTCCTCTGTACAAAGTCTTGTAGAAAATTCCCAAACAAATGTGCTGTTTGCCACTGGGGAGAAGGAGTGCTCTGGGAATACAGTGGTATTTCTCCCTGGCAGCCTGAGAGTCTGCCTCAGAAGTGGTTTGTGCTGTGGTGGTAATTGGCTTTCAGCTGATTGCAGCAAAACTATGAATCAACTGCAGCCCATTTTTAATAATGAAAAACTGAAACATAATCAGAAATATATTCACAGTGCTACAGCTTTCAGTGATTATATGCAGCAACTGGTGCCTGCAGCCTCTTTTTGGACTCATATTCTCTATCTTGCCTTTTTTTTTTTTTAGTTTAAGCATCAGAAAAGAATCCAATATTCAGAGCAGTTGATTTGGCATGAGAGGGAGCTGAATGCAAGGATTAATAGTGCTCTTTTCTGCACTCCAGTGCAGCCTCATTTCTGACGCCCTGTTGGAGGAGAGCTCCCTCTCCCTGCCCCAGGCCCAGGTAATCAGCAGGCACCACCAGCAGCACGGGATTTGGCAAGCCAGGATGTGCTCCTGAAATCACTCATGAAAATGGTGCAGTAACCTTGAGTGCCAATAAGGGGAAGTTATTTTACCTCTCCTGAGTGCTGGGAGATATCGTGCAGCACTGCCAGGAGGGTAAGTTACTATGGTGATGAAGGCTATAAAACAGATGGAAATAAATATATGTATAATGCCTTTTAGGTATAATCTGACAAAAAAGTGGTGACCTCTTTCCATGGGACTTCGTGGAGATTGGAGAGTGTTCACATTGACACTTTCTGGAAGTCAGAAGTGATGGATGAGGGACCTTGTTTCTATCAGAAGAGCACTGCAAGGTGTCTGTGCTGCAGCAGCATCTCCTGAATGTCAGATTTCTCCCCTATTCACTGCAGGCCTTGCACCCCCTCACCGCCAGGTCTGGGGGCTGTGGTTCCAGCATTAACAATTCCCCATCCTTTCCTTGTCTCCTGCCTGCAGACCCTGGGCTTCCTTGGGCAAATAAATGACAGGAAAATGGCAGGGGCAGAACTTTGGATTCCTCACAGCCCCACCTCCTGCAGCCCCCGGGTCTGGATGCTTCAGTTTCAAACGTTTTCTGGGTGAAAAAAAAGGGATTAGGTTTTCCTTGCTTTCCCTGCTTTCTCCACCTCTCCCTGCCCACAGGTCACTGGATCATTTTCAGCTGACCCTCGGTAATGGTTTGTTTTTCTCCTTCTATAATCTCCCCATAGCCTGAGGCAGCTTGGCCACTTGGACTCTTTATGTCCCTTATCTTCATCAGTAAAATGCCAAAGTGAGTTATAGGAAGAATTTAGACAGCACGGAGGGTAATGTGATGATTACGTAGATTAATTTTGAAGTCTTTTTTGCTTTCAGAGTTTTGTTCATGACTCATGTTTGTTCACAAGATATGATTATAGAAGTTTTTAGAGCAATGGCATGTGTGCATTTGGGAAGGCCTCATGTTGATTTAAAGGAGACATCTCAAATGAGAGGTAAAGGTCGAGTCTCAGATGAAACATCAGGACTTTATTTTTCTCCCAGCTGGTTCTTATTTGTCTGCCATTCTTCAGAAGAAGCTTCTGGCAGAGAGAGCTGTGCTGCATCTCGGTGATGCACGCAGGGGGATCTGCTCCCTGGGCTGGTTCTGCAGCGCTGAGAAGGTGGAAAAGCTGCTTTTGTCAGGAAAATAAAGAGAGATGACTCAAGGAGCAAAACAGGAGCTGAGTAAGGCTGTTCTGCTCTACCTGTCAGAGCAGGATTTCAAGTGGGCTGGGAGGGAGCAGTGAGTGACTGCTGTGCCTTCACAGCGCCCTCACACCCGGGGCTCTGCCACTCATCCCCCCACAACCTGCTTGGGTTTTGACAGCTTTCGCTGTGAGAAAACAAACGGTGGGTCACTTTTTGGAAAAGCAGAGTGCTAAAGGGGACACATCAGCTCCCAAAGTGGCTGAACTCCAGCCCTGCTGCTCCAAGTCCGACACATGAAAAGGTGTATGTTTATCTGTGCGTGTAACTTGGGGTTTATTTCCCCATTCAGGATTTTGTTCTCCCAGAAGTGCTCCTGGTGGGCTGTGCAACCAATGTTTCACTGCAGAGCTTGAGCCCCGCTGCAGGTGCCTCCGTGCAGGTGCCTTCTGCCTTAGCTGGGCACCTGCTGGCACCGTTCTGCTGCCTCCAGGTCCCCTGGCACTGCCAGCAGGGCCGGGTCTGTGCCCTCTGTGCTGGCAGAGCCTGGCTCCCGACAGAGGCTCGGAGCTCTCGGCTGCCAGAGGGGCTCTCCCAGCCCTGGCTGCACCTTCAGAGCATGCCACGAACCCAGGGAAGAGTCCGGTGAAGGCAGAACACAGCAGGAATTCAGCTTTGTCTCGGCAGCGCAGAGCCTGCTTGGATCAGGGTGTTTGCTCAGCTGTGCCCCAGCTGCTGTGGCTGGGCACGGTCGGTGTTTGGGCTGACCCAGGGCTGCTGTGGCCTGAGCCAATTAACTGATTTATCCCTGCACTGGCACTCACCGGGCAGATGAATCAGATGAGTATTTGCATTCCCTAAATTTAGCGTGTGCATCTATGTACCCAGCCTGTGTGCATGTTTTCATTTGCATTTTGTCACATTTAGCTGAGAGAGGTTCAGAGCATTTTGAGTTGAGCAGGACCCCTCGTGGCCACTCCATCAAAATCTGGCATTCCCAGACCCCACTCAGCCTCCCCTGGGGTTTGCTTGCAAGGGAAGGCTTCTCCAGTTATGCTAATAAAAGCGCACAAAGTTTAAAAAGTGTAAAAACTGCATGAGAATATCCCTGTTACATAGAGTTTATACATCAGTCACCCTTGTGAAAAGCTGCTCTGGTGTAATTGCATCAGCCAGAATCCACAAACCAACTCAACCAGTGGAACTTCCTCTGCAAGCAGCCTTTAAATCTCTCTAATGCTGTGTTTCCAAACTGTCCATCAGTGTTTGTTCCCATATCTTCCATTAAATGTAATTACTCAGTTTTAAACATCACACAGCCAGCAGTGACCTCCCATGGAGCCACCTGTGTGCTCTGAGAGGGCTGGACCTGTCCAGGCGACCCTGCCATAGAATTTGGGTGTTCCATAACTGCCTGTTCCCTGCTGCTCTCCCACACCATGGAGCAGGAGTTGGATTCTGCTGGAAGCACCAGGGATGCACAGGAGGAAGCAGAATCCTGGAGTTCTTATCTCACATCTCCATTTGTACAAAAAGGTGTTATCTCACAATCTGATTTCATTTGCAGTCGTGAGAGTAAAAGGAAACTCATGGGGTCTGGTTGTTTTTGAGAAAATTAATTCCCATTCTCATCCCTGTTCACTGCTGTGATCTGAAGTTATTTAAGCAAAGGCAGAAGAAATGGCAGTGTTTGGGTGCACCAGGAATTTATTCCACTAAAATGAAAGTTAACCTTTCAAACTGAAGCAAAGCAAGTTCTGTTACCACTGGTGGCTTTTGTTGCTTGTTGTGTTCCTCTGTTTCCTTCCCTGGCAGAAGGAACTAAGGGGTGGCGGGGTGCTTGGCACATGTCTTGGAGCTGGGGAGGCATCACTCTATCCTACTACTGAGGCACCAGACCCTAAAGAAGATGTTAATGAAGCTTGAAATCATATTTGCATTGCAAATGATACAATTTGTTCTGGCTTTATACAGAATTAATTTGAACTGTTTGCTGCTTTGTTCCAATTGTGCATGTGACTAATGCTGCAGCTTAGGTGGCTCAGCACTGTGAAGATCTTAGTCACAAACAAGGCAGGGTAAATTAAAAATATGCTATGTTGAACAGATCTTCTATTCAACTTTGTGACTTTTCTTTTTCAGCCATCTTCAAATTATCAAGCCATAGAGGAGTCCTGTTCTCCCTCAGAGTCTGAAGGATTGATGCTGATTTGTTCAGTTCTAGGCAGGTTTTTAATTACAACTACTTTAGAGATTACCTGAGGGGTTAAACCAACACCTAAAGTGGTTCATGAGCTCTCTTGGGTAGACAGAGCATAAGAAAGGGAGTGTTTTTGCCAGGCTGAGGCTCTGAGCAGGTTCTCCCTCGTGCAGTGCATGCACAAAGCAGCTCCTGTCTGCTCCTTCTCTAAAGTTGTAATTTCATGATCAATTTCTTTCTGGGCATGTAGAAAAGTTAAGGATAATTATTGGATCATTTTGCTGCTGGAAAGGCAGCGAGCCTTGGAAACAAAACTGAACTGTGTGGCAAAATCTCAGGTGAGCGTGGGAGAAAAGTCAGGATGGAAACCCGGGATCAAATCCTGATCCTGCTGCTTTTATTTCAGACATGTTGAAAACCTGAAGGTGGTATTGTCTAGGCGTTTATGGATCCGTCTGCACGCAGTGTTGGTGTGGCAGAGACGAAATCTGGAGCAGGAGCCCTTTGTGGGTGGTTTCTTGCCCAAAGAGCAGCTGTGGGTGTGACCTGGTCCGAGCACCTAGCCCAGCCCTCCTGTGGGATTGCAGGTGTCCCTGTGAATCCTGGGGAGATGCTTCTCCCCAGCGGCAGGTTTGGGAGACACACTTTGGCTGCCTCTGTTGCTCAGATCAGACATCTCCCGGACACCAGTCTGGGATCCTTTGATCAAAGCCAGAGGAGCCCCAGGAGGACGAGGCCCGAGCAGCTCATTACCAGGTTGGGTCTGGCTCTAATGGATGTTCAATATCCCCAAGCTCAGATCCAGCCTGAGCTCGTGGTCCTTGGCCAAAGCAGCCTTGCTCTGGAGCCTGAGCTGGTGTTCAGCAGCTGGGAATCCCTGAGAGCCCATCAGGGCAGACACCTGGGGGCTCTTTTGTCTTAGTCTGAGAGTTGAATTTGAAAAGGTTACTGAGGATTTAGGAGCCAGTTCCCACTTTTCCTGATAAGGAATGTTACTGTTCAAGGCACATTTCATGAACTTTTGAAAGAGGGATGGGAGTTTAGGTGCTGAAATGGTGCCAGCTCCACCTTCTGCAGCTCACCTGCTGAGATGGGCAGAAAGGTGCAGCTGGAACTCTCTTCAGTGGCCCTCAGCACAGGGAGTCATTCCCCTCTCCACCAGAGGAGTGGGTCCTTAGTCCAGGCAGAAGAAAAGCGTCCCAGGTGATCTCACAAGTCAGCATGGTCTGCTGAAATGTTGCCTGTTTTTTTCCCTACTACTTCTGTGGGTTTATTCCTTTTAATGCTATCACTTATAATTTTGCTTTAAAGTGTGAGCTCTGTGCTGCCTCAGCCTGACAGGAGAAACACCTAAAGGCTTTACTATGATGCAGCTGAATAACAGTGTGATAAATGTTCGAAAAGTTGTTTTCAAAAGGGTGCAAAGAAAATCCATTTCATGTACTCGTGCAGGAGGGAGTTGGTACCAGTTGATTTCAGGTATCTCCATCCTTCAGCAGCTGTAACAAGAACATGTCCTGAGTCTGCGACCTTCCCAAACTGGTGCCTGTCTGGTTCAATTGGCATTTCCAAGACTTTCTGAAGAGATTTTTGGGTAAGTGTAGAGTGGTTCAACTTCCTCTGTGTACAGAGACATCGCTTTTTT
This sequence comes from Corvus cornix cornix, assembly GCF_000738735.6. NCBI lineage: Eukaryota > Metazoa > Chordata > Aves > Passeriformes > Corvidae > Corvus > Corvus cornix. Next base: position 13,772,645 of record NC_046349.1, on the reverse strand, counting down.
TTGGCTCTCTGCAAACAGAGGCTTCAGAACAGTCACATCTACAAATTATTTAACTTTCAAATGCTCATTAAATCCCTGCCTCCTTCTGCAGGCTCTGCAAGTGCCACGTACAAAATTCTGGAAGCGAGGTAGGAGGAGGAACAGGATAAAAATGGCTTTTCCTCCCCACTGCTGCAGCCTGGGATGTGCTGCTGTCTGGGGAGGCACTGTCCCTCAGCTCTGGTGTCCCGTGCAGTGCCCAGGAGAGCTGAGGCAGCTACAGCCGCCCAAAATTGAGTCCATAACAAAGCCTGATTAGCAGAAGGGCTGGGCAGCACTAACGAGGAATTCTCATTCAGCTCCATGAGTTCAGTTTGCATCAGAGCACTCTGGAAGGAGGCTGATGCCTTAATGCACTGATGTGCCTGATGTGGCTAAAGCCAGAACTGTTGTGATGTCTGATCTAAACCACGCTTTTCACCATCTAAATCTTTTTTTATTCCCGCTGCATAGTTTTAGCAGGAAAAACGAAAGAAAAATTGCTGTCATAAAAGACTCATCTGCTTCCCATTACATTGACATTTAAGGATTGCACACATTAAAATGCTCCTGTGCACTACAGAGAGGCACAGAGAAACCAGGAGCTAGAAATTTATAACGGATGGGAGGTTTTGTAATTCAGCCACCCTGGGGTGGGCGTGAAGCAGGCCTGGGGAAGGAGAATGATCTCCCTGCATCCCACTCTGCCTGTCCCTCCCTGTATCAGTGTGCCAGGGAACTGCATTGCCAGTGCAGAGGAGAATATTTTCTCCAAACACCCTTTAACCTCTGTCTTTTCATCTGTTTTTCAGATGAAAAATAAAGGTGTTTATATTTTCAGCCCCAAGTCAGCGTGTTGTGCTCCCTGCAGGGACAGCCCCAAAGGCAGTGAATCAGTGTGGGCCGGATTATCAATGGCTTCTGGTCTGAGCTGGAATGCAGTTGTTAAGAAGCTTTTTCTTTGAATTAGGAAATCAAATTCCTCCTTCTGGGCACCTTCCTGCCACTGGAATCTTGGAGGAGCAGCGCTTTTTGTGAGTGAGATTTCCCTAAATCCTGGTTGTTTGATAAGCAGGTGGCAGACAGAGAGCTCTGTGTCCCTGTCCAGGAGGGACTGGGGGATTCCCAGGCTGCAGGAGCATTAGCACAGAGGAAAATGTGTTACACAGGTCTGACACACCTGCCTTCCCGGGTACTTTCAGCTGGCAGCAGATCAGCTTCCTAATTCTGGAATACTGCACTGCGTGACTGCAGTGCCAGCCTGGTGTGGGGTGAGAGGGGTGTAATGAACATGATTTTGTGCTTGAAGAGGTATTTAGTGAAGGAAGTGCTACTGGAACTGTTTGACAGAGGCTGTGCTGGCAGGTTTTTGCAAGTTTAATGACTTTGGCCAACAAGAATGTTCTGAAACCAATTTTTCTGAACCCTGACTTGGCCTCTTCAGAAGCCTTTCCTCTGGGGACTGTCAGGGAAAACGAGGAGCTGTCCTGGCACAGGGTATTGAAACACGAGAGCACTTTGTGAGTTTGCAGTGCCCCTGTTTCACAGGTTTGCATCTGTTGTCAGAACATCATTTTCTGAGCTCTGAATGGGTTTGCTTCCCAACTAAGCAGGATGTTTTGGAAATTGTTTATCTTCCTGGGATTGTCGTCCCTTTCCCTGCCAGCAGTGTTTGCTGCATCGCTGCAGTGGGTGTTGCCTGGTATAAATGATTTGCTTAGAGGCAGGATAGGCTCTCTTCTGGCCTTTTTTCTGCAACAGGGTCATCTTGTATCCCTGTCAACCTGGCAATCTAATGTAGCCTGTATATAACCTTGAAATACCTATGGAAATTGCCTGACTTTGAAGCATGTGGACATGATGTGGTTTGAACAAAGGATGGCTCAGGATAAATAACATTTATGTTCTCTGCAGAAAGGTATTTTTAGTGTTTTATTTATGTCTTTGTCTATCAAAGTTTAAAAGTTATTTTTATAGGGAAACTATCCTATGTTAAATGTTTGAAGCTTTCACAGTAAGTAATAGTGTGCATATTGCTGCTGCTATTTAAAAACTAATTGCTAAGATTTATTGGAGAACTGTAAATATTAAAGGCCAGATTTGTACTGTCTCAAACCATGCAAGTCTCATTAAATCTGTGATCAGAATCTGATCCAATAGAGAAACTTTTCTCCACTGATCCTAAGCACACCTTTTAAGACAATTTACTTGGCTCAGAGTTCTGATTTGATCTTAAACAGGAACATGTTCCTTTGAAAACTATTTATTGCATCCATTTGAATCAATAGTGCTGTTAAAAGAATCCTGGGAAAGAAAAGCAAAAATGTCATATGAGGTAAAGCAGTGAAACAAGACAGTAAATTTAATTAAAAAATGTAGGAATCAGAATTGACAGTCCCAGCCTCAGCCAAGGCCTCGGGTCTGGTGCAGACATGGAGAGTTTAAGTATTTAATCAGAACAGCTGCAAACCTCCTGCAGGACACAGATCACAGCGGAGCCTGAGAGGAGCCAGTGAGGGGAAGGAAAGCTCTTGGCAGCTCCTGAGCCCTTGGAGTGCTCTGTGTGCTGACAGGCTCAGGCTCTCCGCTCAAAACACTGCTCAGGTGCGATGCTGAGCTCTGAGAGCAGAGCTCCCATGGCAGGCAGCCACGTCTTCCCTCGGATCCTGGGCAAGAGGTGACAGTCCCTGGTGCCTGTCACTGCCCCTTGCTGCCAGCCCTGTCCCCACCTCTCCCTGCTGAGCCCTGGGCTGAAGCTCCTGGGGACCCCCAGCTCCTGCCTCCCCTGGGCAGGCGTGGGCTCGCCTGGCTGCCCCACCCCAAACTCACCGACTGCTTCCCACCATCGATAGGAAAAGAACTCTGAGATCGTTGTGTCAACCCTATAACCTGGGGAGCAGCAAGAGGGGAAGGTAAAAAGGAGGGAGAGGAGGAAAACCACTGCCAGGAGCAGCGCCAGGCAGGCCAGGTGTGCCCTCGCAGGGGGACCGTGGCTGGGAGCCCATCCCACAAAGGAGGGCAGTGGTGTGCTGGTGCCAGGCTGGGGCTTTGCCTTTAACTCTGCTGCTGGCAGCCTGACAGGCACATTACTCCATGGAGCTGTGAAATTGTCCTACTGCTTGAAAATACCCGTAATAATTGGGAGCAGTGTGTGGAGCTGTTGGAGCTGTGGATGAAAAGCCTCATCTCTGAGCAGGGAGCTGGTGGTGTTTTTATTGTTATCAGTTACCTGCCAGAGCGACCTCTCGCTATCAGTTATCACCAACAGCCACGTGTTTTCCTTTTCCAGCTCTTCTCCCTGGAGTCACGTACCCCCCATGGCACACAGGGCACCCCAAGGTGGGGATTTGGCACCTCAGATCTGCTGCCACTTTGTGCAGCAGCTTCCCTGGCCCCGCTCCAGAGCACGCGGTGCCCTGGCCAGGCTGAGCACAGGAGCTCCCCCTCAGCCATCCCAAATTCAACACCAAAATGAAAGCCCAGACGGTCTCTGTACTCCAAACAGAGACAGCTGGCAGTCTCTGACTTCCAGACGTCAAACAGCCTTGTGTTTGCTCGGATTTTACCTCCAGCTAATCAGTTAATTGGAGTTAAGTACTCTGAGACGTTACACATCCCTCTTCTCCTAATGAAGAGGCCCCGCTGCCAGCCGGGCTCCCGAGTCCACCCACAGCTCCCTGCCCCTCCAACGTGCTTGGAATTATAAACTAAGGAAACACAGTGACAGGACAAGGGGAATGGCTTCAGTGTGACAGAGAGGAGGTTTAGTTCAGAGATTGGGAAGGAATTGTTCCCTGGGAGGGTGGGCAGGCCCTGGCACAGGGTGCCCAGAACAGCTGTGGCTGCCCCTGGATCCCTGGCAGTGCCCAAGGCCAGGCTGGACAGGGCTGGGAGCAGCCTGGGACAGTGGGAGGTGTCCCTGCCATGGCAGGGGTGGCACTGGATGATGTTTAATGTGCCTTCCAGCCCCAACCATTCCATGATTCTGCTCTGTGCCATGGCCTGAAATGCTCTGCAGCTCCCTCTGAGGCTGCCATTATATTTTAATGAAGACCAAATGAATTCAGAAATATGAGAAGAATGGAAATAGGTACAAATATACCAATTTATGCATTTAGCACTCCCCCCAGAATTTTTGATTTTCTTCTTCTTCTTTCCCCCATCACAGCTCAGGGTTTTTGTGTTTCAGTAACAGCTCAAACACCTGGTGAATTCTTCCAGAGCAGCCTCATAAATTCTCTTCTGGCTCTTCCCAGGTGAACAACTGGTTTTTAAGTGCAGCATAGAGGTTTATCCTCATTTAACCACTCCTCTCGCCATTTTTGATCTCTGAAGGCTGAGATTTCAGTATTAAGTAAGATTATAAACCTGTGGTTTTAGAAGCTTTCAGAAGCCCCAAAATATTTGCAGCCTTACCATTCATTGCAGGGAGATCTCCAACTCTGGGACATTGCAAATGTTATTAAAACAGTTTTGAGGGGTTTTTTGAGCAGAAAAGGAGATCTGTTTTTTCTTTGTTTTTCCTAATCTGCCTCAGAATGAGATGAGATCCCAGACCTTGCTGAAGATCTGCTCCTGACAGCCAAGAAAGTTTCTCAACCAGTTCTTTCAGAGCTGGTTCTTTCATAAAACTTTATTTCTAGAATTCTGGGGGTTTTCAGCTTGAATCCTGGTAGGATGTTTTAGGCAGCTGCATTTTAATCTTTAGCATTAATTAACTTGGTAAAGTATAAAGTAGCAGAAGCATGGATGACAATACTAATGAAAGTAATAAAAACAGATTAATGACTAAATCCAAAGAAACAGAATCCTCTGCCTCCCTGCAAACATGGATATTAATGAGATTTCCTTTGTTTCTCACCGAGGGTGGGCAGTTTCTCCCACCCCACAAATCTCTGCAAGTGTCAAAGAGTTTTGTGTATTTTGTGCCTGGTTCCAGTTAGAGCTGCAGGCAGAAACTGGTAAATACAGTGAAATACTGTTAGGAACAGGAATTTCTGACCTGATAGTAAAAGTGACAAACCAGAGCCCTTAATGGGATGTTTTTTTCTTGAGGTGACCAAAGAAGGACAGGTGGCTTTGCTTGTGGGTATTTATACAAACTGAAGTTCTGAGGTTGCTTCGCTTGGGTAGGAGAAACAAACATAAAGTTTTCAGTGTCTACCCAGTTTATCATGGAAATTTAAATATATGGAAATGGACCAAAAGAGGTGAATTAGGGAGATTCTGCCACACCAGCTGCTGGCCTGGTTACCTGCTCGAATAAATAGGACCAAGTGTCTTGAGGACAAATGAAATAGAACCGTGAGTGAGCAGTGCCTGTACCTGCTGCTGCCGGGCACTCAGCTCTCCGGAGCCCCTGGCACCTCGGTTTGTGCTGAGGGCACCCTCCCCTCCCTGCCTTTCCAAGGGCAACACAGCGGCGAGTCACAGCCTCTGCCCGTGGGGTGGGACATAACAACGCCTCCGTCTGCCTGAGCCTTTGTCCCGGGAAAAAGGACTGAAAATGGACTGAAAAGAGAAGAGGTTCAGTCATTCCCAGCAAAGGCATTTCTCCGGGTGAGAGAAACTCCACAAGGTGTGAAAAGTGTGCGAATTTTTTTATGTCATTAGTACTTCATGACACTTGTTTAAAGGAGCCTCAAACATTTTAACGTATTGAATTCTTTCATTTTCTGTTTTACTTTTATATCAGGTCCTTTCTACCCAGATGACTGGAGAACCTGTGGGTAATGAAGCAAGAAATACTGTGCACATAAAGGCTGATCGATGGTGAGGGTGAGAAATTTTTTTCAAGCAGTTTGAAGCTCTTTGGGTTTTCTTAGTGCTACTTTAACTCAGACTTCTGAGAACCGCTGAGGCATAAGAAGTCTTTGTTAAAATTCATTACTTCTTTCCTTTTATTTAAAGAAGGAGAAATAAGAGACTGCTGATGAGTTACATGGAAAGGTCAGAATTGACAGCAACTGTAAAGAAGAACAAAACAGCTTTAAAACCTCATCGCTTTCTGGTGATAAATAAAGAGCATGATCTCAATTATTTTGCTCTTCTAAGGACCTGTTTCAAGCGAAGATTTTTTAGTACATGCAGTTTCTCCTCTCAAAACAAAATATGTTGACAGTAAGAAGTGCTCCTTCCTTTGGGTGAGCTTTAATCCGTGAATTCTGAGAACCCAGAACCAGCGCTTGTCTCCTGCTCCCCAGGGCCTTGGATTGTACCCCACCGAGGGTTGTACACGTGCAGTGACAGCCGGGATGTGCCTCTGTGTGTTCCATGAAAACGCTGTCGTGGTGAGGGGACCACACGAGTCCCAGCGAGGGCTGGGAAAGCAGCGGAGCAGCTGAGCTGGTGCTGGCCGCGACAAATGCGCAGGATTTATGCTCCTGAACTTTGAGCCAGTGAAAACTCGAGATCTCATCTGTTTCACCGCCACAGCAGCCGTGCCTGGGGCTCTGCAGCAAGTGTGTGTGAGCAGGGAACGGGCCCTGGATCAGCCAGCCCTGGCAGCACCACCCGAAACCTCGCCCAGCTTCATTCAGGCTTTTGTGGAGACCCTTGTGGTGCTGGATCTGTGCTCTGGGGATAACAGCCTTGCTCAAAGCAGAGCCAGAGGTGAAAATCCCACTGTGTCCCTTCTGGGACTGTGGGTGCTCTGATTTTTTACTGAGCTTATCAAATGTTACAGTAACGGAGCTGCTGAGTCTGCAGCTTCAGGAGAGAGCGGGGAGTGGAAGAGAGCACCGCGTGTTTGGTGTTGGACATCAGCCTTCCTTTGCCACCCAGCTCCTCTCCAGAGAGCCACCTCAGCATCCTTTGGGGCTCCAGGACAGGGATGTGCTGGTTAATGCCCCCAGAAACAGCCCCAAGGCCCCTCCAGTGGTGCTGGGGCTTTGCTCTGGGAGTCTCCCTGTGCTGGTGGCCAGTGGAGGCCTGGTCCAAGCCCCCTGAGCCAACACAAGGATTTCTCTCACCTGCTGGGTGCAGATGACTCATTAACCCCCAGCAAGAGCAAAACCCCTGCTCGTCCTGCAGGTGCAAATCTCATCACCAGATAAGGAACCTGGCCACGTAAACGAGAACATCACAATACACCGCTGAGCCTTAATAGCAGGCATGACATTTGAGCCCACAATTAATGAGCTCCCAGCCTACAGCCAGCCTGTCCTTTGTGGCTGGAGGTTTGACTTGGGACTCTGTGGCCTTTCAGCAGAAGCCCCGGGATTCCCCAGGGAATCAATCCTGGTTCCACTCAGGCCTCGTGTGAGGGAGGAGAAGCACGGAGGGCTCCTATATAAATTCATATTTCATGTCAAAGCCCTGGAACAAAGAGTCTTCAGCACACACACATAAATAATTAGTGTGGTTATAAGCTGGCTGGATTGCTTTTAATTGACTGGATGTATGTATTTACTGACTTTGAAGTGATGCCAAACTTCCCTGCTAAATCCAAGGAGTTGACTTTCCCTCTCCCAGTGCTTTCTATGTGCTGAGCAGTTTGCGACTTTCCCTAAGTTACAGAAGGAAAAGGCTCCCCTCTCGTGGCTGCGAAGGAAAATGGCATTTTCTGCACTGTATTCTCCACTTCCTGAGCTGCGGAGAAACAGAAATAAGTGATAGAATTCCAGCCGTCCTCCACCCCAGCACGGAGCCCTGCCAGCTGTGCTGCAGCAGCGGTTTAGCAGCCTCTGCCCTGTTTGCTTCAGGGAAAGGGAAATGTCTGAGGGGAATTGACTGAAGTTATTTAAATGACAACTAAAAGTCATGATCTGTATCGACAGCCAGAAACGTTAGAGGAGAAGAACAGATTTAAAGCTGTTTTGCATTTGCTCTTTTAAAATACTTTCTTAGTAAATGTTGACTTTTATGTGTTGGATTTATTTTGCTCTATAAAGTCCGCTCTCAGAGTGACCTGATAGATAAATGTTCAATCCATTCTGTAAATCAGAAGGCATTCATTCAGATGAGCAGGTTTTCTATTTTTATTGGGTTAGAAATGCTGACAAGCATCTGTTATTTACGGGACACCTGATTTCACTTTCAGGTTTTATTCAAAAGCAGTTTCCTGAAATTCAATTTAAAAGCCATAAAAACAGCAGCTTAAAATTATTAGTTAAAAGCTGTCTTGAAATGCTTTGGATGCATCAGGAAGAGAAGCCATAAGCTCACACAGGCACGGGTTACAATTAAAATTAGGCTTTTAGGGACTAAGGAAAGTTTTCCCAAAAGTCAGTAAACCCAAGTGCTTGTTTCTCATCAATGTGTCTGTCAGAGGTTTGGAGCTCACAGGACTCAGCCTCTCACACCTCATTTGTGTGGATAAATGGGAAGAAGAAGAGAAGTTTTCTTGCTTTTTCAGCTCCTTACTGGTTTCTCAGTGCTGAAGGACCTCTCATTGAGCACAGATGTACTGAAACTCAAATACACTGAATTTGCTTTTCTCCCTGTTCCTACTCCAAGTAAAGCTCATCTACTCATTTGACTGTCCAGCTTCTTGCAGAATTACTCCCTCGACTTTCTCTACAATATCAGCAGCAGTGATGCACTATTTGAGAATATATAATAGTTTATATAAAATTTGAAATAGCTGGTGTTTAATTTATGCCTCACTCTAAGTTGTTATTATTTCAGATTTCCTCTTTAACTTTGCATATTCTTAAAAGAAACATGCATTTTAAATAATCTGAAGAGCTTTTTCTTAAATATGTATTTGATCTATTGTAGAGACACTTAAATTCCAGGAAATAATATGATCCTTGAGATTTGATGCTGGACCTACAAAGAAATGGTAAAAGTTTTGGATTCAAGGCTATGATCTTGGACAACTCTCGAAAGGAAATACAGAAAAATGTAGTGCAGGAAAGAGGCAGTCTGAAATTAGAACTGTTGTTAACACAAATAGAACAGATTTAGAGTTTGGTTCTTACCCTGGTGCTATTTTTTATACCAAAACCAGGCTAAAATGGGAAGTCTTTTATCTAATGAAAATCCAAATACAAACAATGTCTTTTTGATTTCTAGATTTTTCTATTGAGGAAAACTTACGATGTTCAAGTTATTATTAATACTATTGTTACTGTTATTTATAATGGGATGTAGTAGGCCCAGTACTTTGACACCTACAGTAGAACTGTTCATTTTTAATTATTACTTTGTGGAACTAAACCCTGTCGTTTTGCCCTGTGTTGAGCAGATCTATTCAAACAGACCTGTGTTGTGCTTGGTGCCTCATAGCTGTGCTCAGGGACACACGAGGTGTAACTGGGGCTCCTCTGGGTGAAATGAGCTTCAGAACACAAGCTGCTGTTCTGCTCTACATTGAAGCAATAATTTATGAATCTAATTAGGCTCTGGTTTGCAAGAATGATGAATATTCACATTTTAAATAGCTGAGAAATATTAAAAATGTCTGACAGCTCTATTTGTGCCAGCTCTGAGGGTTATGGGGGAATGTTTTCCTCAGTGTGCTGAGCTTTCTCAGCATCGTTTCTGCCCCATCCCTGGAAGAGTCTGAGGCCAGGTTGGACAGGGCTTGGAGCCATCTGGGATAGTGGATCTGTCATGGCAAGGGGTTGGAATGAGGTCCCTTCCAACCTTTGAGCTTCTCCAAAAGGGTTGAACCATCTCTGAAAAACTTTCTGTTGGCCAAACCCGGCTGACTCTGAGTGCCAGGCTGACCAGCTCCAGTGGCTGTGGAAGGACAGGCTCTGAGCTGATTAATTTTTCACCTAAGTGGATCGGACAGACCAAAGGGGAGCGTGAGGAAGTGTCATTATCCCTGTTCCATGGCTGGGAATGGCAGGCAGTTACTCATTCAAAGTCACACAATAGATGTGTGGGTGCCAGATTCTGGAGATGCCAGAGATGGGATTTAAACCCAGATGTCCTGAGTGCCAGCTCAGCACTAAGTTCATAGCTATCCATCCTCTCAAAACTCCAAGAACCCCTCTGATTCATTCAGTATTTAGAACACTTTGCCTGCCATAAAGAGATACCTCAGAGAACTCTACAATTACTAATGTAACAGATGCCTTTTACTGTCCTGTTTATCTCCTTTAGGAGTGGGGGAGTTCATCCAGCCATGAAGTAAGAGAGCAGCAAAGTAACAACTACAGAGACTTTTCAGAAGCTGCTGTTCCATTGTGTCTGAATTCACTTGCCAGCAACAGCTGGGAAGTCTGTGTTAGGAGAAATCAGTCTGATCCCACTCGATGCTGCAGTGATTTCAGGTACCCTTCTGTAATATTCTTTTCTTTGGTTTCCCTTCATTCTTTGATGCATTTCTAAACATTGCAGATCATAAAAATTGTATTGTTTTCAGATTGATAAGAACCCTTCCTTACACCAGAATAATAAATGGAGCCTCTCTGGTGGATACAATTGATCTGATGTACAGCAAAGGAACACAACTCAAAAAGGGAGCCACTACCTCCAAAAAACACAGAAAGGAAAGGAGGGGGGAATCTGAATTCCGAAGACTCTAAGCATAAATTACAATGGAAGTTTATGGAGTCTTTTGGATTAAACCAAAAGCCAGCCCCATTAAACCAAATGGAGCATTCCTAATTTGACATGTTGACAAGGACAACCCTGCCTCTTCCAAAAGGGAGTTTCAAATGAATCCAGATTTATCTGATGTTCCCAACAGGGGCTGGGCTGGCTCCAAAGGAAGTGATCCAGGCCAAAAGTAAACAAGACGCACATGAAGCAGTTTGTGCCACAAGGAAAACTTCCAGGGAATATGCAGAGAGGAGAAGGGGAGCCAGCAGAATCAAAGCCCAAGATGTCTTTCCTGTCTCCTCATTATGTCCTGTTTCTATTCCTTTGGACAATGTAAATCAGAGTTTCTTCCCCATGAGACCCCTGCTCCTTCCTTTCACTCTCCTCATCTTTGCTTCCCCCAGAAGAGGCTCCATGTGCTGCCTCTCCCCAACACTCAGCTCCCCCGTGTCCTGCAGTTGCAAGGGAGCAGCCAGAGGTGCTCAGTGCTGAAGTGCTGCTCCTGCATCTGCTGAGGCTCAGCCCCAGCTCCCAGCCCTGCGAGCTGGAGCCGAGCAGCCGCGCTGCTCCCCAGAGCGTGCACACAGTGTGAATTAGGTCATGCTAAAGAGCAAATTCAGCCTTTTCCAGCTGCTCTTACTGTGGCAGACACGTATCACAGTCACTGCAGAGAGCAGGACAAGTGTCTTTTGCATTTGCATTTTGTCAAACTGGGACCAACCTTTTAATTTTCAACAAGACCCCAGGAGAGCTGTCCTGGAGAACTGGGATTGCTCAGCCTGGAGAGGAGAAGCTCTGGGGTGACCCAGCTGTGACCTTCCAGTACCTGAAGGGAGCTCACAAAAAAGATGGAAAGAGACTGTTTACAAGGGCTAGGAGTGACAGGACAGTATTTGGCATTCAGAAATCTGCTCCAGAGACGTGCAATGCCTTCTATCCACGTAACATTTAAATTTTGTGAGTCTCTCACATCAAACGACAGCAGTGCTGTTTGTCCCTGAACTGTGTCCTTTGCTGTCCCCAGTGATAACTGGATGATAATGGCTGTATTCTGGTGGAGTATGACACTTGAAAGAAATATGCTAACAGAATGAAATGTGAAAAATAGATTCCTGGTGCCCCTTGCAGCAGGGAGAACTCTTGCAAAGAGATAGCACAGGATATGGCTGCAGTATGGAAAGTGTGGAGATACTGCACATAAACCAGAAAAGTGACAATCAGTGATTTTATGTGTCTATCCCCCCCAGTCATGTTGGCTTTAATGGCAGTTTTAGGTACTGCCAAGGAAGAGGTTTTATCATATATATACAAATAGCTGTATTTATAGATCTCTATGTACACGAGTAGATAGATGTGTGTGCATTTGTGTATAAAATCCCACAAAACCACAGCTTCGTGGTCTGTCTGGTAGAGATTTATTCTGATAATACTACAGTGTATTTGCTGTATGTACTAAGGGATGTTTGTTTGTTTGTATTTTTTGTAGGTACTACAAAAGTAGCTGGATTTGGGGATTCAAACAGATGCAAAAATCCAAGGTTGGCCAGATCAGGACTTCAGCTTGCGAGGTGTGAAACACAGAGCTGGATCCCTGCAGCAGCTCTGGGGCAGTGATTCTGCTCGTCTGTCTGTGAGATGCCTTTTGACTTGCTCTCAGCCTTGGCAAGAAACTCACATTTGAGGCTTTGGCTCTCCTTCCAAGGGGGAATATTTAGGCCAATACGGACACTGGAATCTCCCAGTCCTTGAGGAACCAATAGAACCACGGGCAAGTTCCACTGAATGTTACTGGAGAGTTCGTTTTAGAATGCTTCGGAGCAGGCGGTGCAGGTGGGATTTGGGGAGAACCCGTGTGCCTGGGAGGGGAGCTCCTGCTGGGCTCGGGACACTGCACAGCCCGAATGGTGCTGGCCTTGGCCAGCAGCTCATCAGCCTCTCCCCGGAGATGGAGAGAGGGGGGATGGAGGGAGGGTGACTCACAGGGGTGTCTGAATCATCGGGGCTTCCCCGGGGCGAGGCAGGACTGGACTCGGGGCCCTGCCGCGTGTCCGGGCAGGGATGGACGGAACAGCTTCCAGCTCCCCGGACCTCAGGAACGGGAACAGCCTCCTCCCACGGGCCTGGGGGTACCCACAGGTGGCAAACAGGGAAGGGATGTCCTCTCCTACATGACACTGGTACCAGTGGTTCCTGTGAGTTGTGTTTGCTCTCCGGTTCCAGGTCGGGCAGGTTCCCTGCGGACTCTGTGGGCTGTGAGCGGCTGCTGGGAGCTGCTCTGCTCTCCTGGCATCACCCCCTGCTTCCACCCACCCCTGAAAATCATCTCTGGCCCAAATTGGAGCTGTGAGCTGTACCACATGCTCTAAATGAAGTGCTAATTAAATACTTGTACTTAATGTAGACAACATTTCTTTGAGAAGGCTGTAATGCACTGCAGATGTCCCGAATCCCTTGGAGAACAGCACAGGGAACAACGTGCATGTTGTGTCCCTCTCTGAGGTAGGGATGGAACCTGGGTGGTTGTGACTGGTAAGGCCTAATGCTGCAACAGCCCCTGTCTGATCCAAATTCCCACACACGTTCTCCCACAGTGGCCTCAGGATCGGGAATGCTGCAGGTGCTTCCATCTGGAGGCACACTTGGACACGTGGGAGGGAAATGGTGGAGATGTGGAACTTAATGGGTACCCAGAGTCCTGAAGAAAACAAGTAAGAACTGGTGGATGCTGCAGAAAAGGACCTCAGTGTCCTGGGTGGGGCCCCAGCCGTGCAGGAGGAGCTGGCAAGTGGTTCCTGGCTCGGGCAGGCCCAGTGCAGACAGAGCTCCACACCAAAGGACCTGGGAGGCTTTGGGTTTAGCACTAAAGCCCTTTCTGGCAACAAGAGAAAGGCTGAAGACCCAGCTCTGGAGTAGCTGGTGGCTCTGCTGAAGTTCTTGCCACTGAAATCATGGTAGTTCCTTAGGTTTCAGGGTCAGCAGCCATCAGGCCCAGGAGAGCCACATTCCCCAGGTTTTGGGATGTGCTGAGCCATTAACGGACTGTGTGTCCAAGTCCATTTCCAGCCCAGACTGCCCGTGAGCAGCTGGTTCCCATGAAAGCTCTGCTGGGCTTAAGTCCAGCTCCAGCTCTGTCTTGAGGGAAGGGTTGGAGCAAAATGGGTGTCTTTGTGCAGAGCCAGGCTGGGCTCCATGAGACAAACGCAGGGCTGTGCGTGCAGGGGTTCCATCTTCCAGCATGGATTGTGCTTATTGTGCAATGTTAGACCAGTTATTTTTATTACTTATTTATTTATTATTATTTATTGTTGTTACTGAGTGAAGCCAGCATGTTCCTTGCTGGAAGAAGGACCAATGTGGACTGTACTGCACTGAGATCCTGCCTGCAGTGCCCAGAGTCTGCAGGTGAAAAGAGTCTGCAGGAGTGCAGGTGAAAGAGTGTAAAGAGTATGAAAGCTGCTCCTGTAAAAATTCATGGACTATTTCCTCGTTTCTTTCAAAATGGTTTGGCAATGTGGGGAGTGCTTTTCAGGGTTCTGTGCTCTCTTGGGAGGAAAAGGAGGTAGAAATCTAAGAAGATGCAGGAATAAGAGAAAGGGGGAAGAGAGAGCAGATGGTGAGGTGGAGAGCTTCCCTTAAGCAAGTATTGCACATTGAGGATGTGAATTCAATTGCCTGTTGCTATTTATTGTGACCACATAAAATTCAAAGTACTTGAGTATTTAAATAGTTATAGATTCAGAGATGAGTCATGAAGCAGAGCTGATCTTCTATCTGTGGCCATGGTGGTGAATGGTTTCTTTGCAAGGATCTTATTTCCACCTTCTCTGCTTTAGTGGCATTGTCATTCTCAGATTGTTTTGTTATAGAGAAAAGGACAAAATGAATAAAATGAATGCTTCTGAGGCTCTGTTATTACAGGCTCACACACTGCTGCCCAATATTGCAGAGATATTCCAAGTTCTCACTCTCCAAAGAGAATTCATTGAGAGACAGGGTTACCTCCTCACTCTGCTTTTGTTGGACATTTCAAGGGGAATTTTTACTGCTGTTGGTGAGCAGGTCTCTGAGTCAAGTCTCATTTTGCACATCTTTTGCCAAGAGACAAAGTGTCATTGGTGTGATAGGCACTGCAGGCAACCTGCACAAGGCGGGGAGTGCAGGGGAGTGTACCCAGTGGTATGAACTTCCAAAAAAAAGAGAATCCTGCGAAGTTCAGCTCTGCATGTGGAAATGGATCTGATTTTAATTTTTCAAGGTTAATTCTCCTAATATTTCTGGGTAGGACAATCTAGAATAGGCTGAAATTTGTGCCGTAAATAGGATCATTCACATGAGATGTATTTTGACACGAAATGTTCTCTCTTGCCCAGAGGCCAGGCAGCTCTCAGGCAGCTCCTCAGCCCTGGAACCATTTGTCGTGGTGCCATGGTGGTTTTCTCTTCCCCCAAAAGAAGAGTCAAGTTTGAGAGAAGACAGATCCTTGTCCCAAGGATGATGTTGGAGCCAGGGACCTCAAACAGAGGCTGCTTTTGGAAGAGGGATGTTGAGGGTTGTTAATGCTGGAGAGGGAACTGACTCATCACATCATCAATTCTGCTCCTCTGCCAGCACAGCACAAAACCTCTTTTATCATCACACTCTCTCTTTCTTCTTCAGTTCTTTTTAAAAGGAGTTTAAAGCTGCTCAGTGCTCTTGCCTTGCCCAGCCTGTTGCAATTCTCTGGTTGCTGACTCCACTATGGGGTGATGGAGCCCCTCTGCCCTGTGCAGGAAGACTCTCCCCATCCTCCAGGACAAGGCAGGGATGAATTTCGTGGCTCCTCACGCTGAGCTGCATGCAGACCCCTCAGATGTAAGGAAACTGAGCTTTCCCATGTGAGTCCTTTGCCTTAATCCTGCTCTGTGAGCTGCAGCGAGCTCTGTTTGTGTGAGCAGGGACAGCAGCAAGGCCCTGGCTGTGGAATTGCCACGCCGGCTCCGTGGGGCCCAGCTGGTACCAGTTTGCTGGGAGAGTTTCGGGAGCGTGCCAGCAACAGGCGGCTGCTGGGAGAGCTGGAACTGCTGCTCCTCTCCCCACATCTGCGTTTGATTTTCAATCAGAGTTGGTTGGTGAAAAGCCAACTAATCTACAGTGCTCAGGGAGGTTTTTTGTTTGTTTTAAAGGGGCTGGTTGAGTACCACAAAATTGGTTTTTAATACATTTTTCCCCCTGAATTATAAGTACTTTTGGATATAGAGTATTTCATATGCATCTTATGGGGAAATTATTGTTCTCCATTATTTGTTTGTAGCAGTATCTATATGTTAAGCAGGCCCAAGACCTTCCTGTACCAGGGGAACACAGAGCACAGCAAAATGGGAAATCCAATGGTCCTCATGGCACCAGGGATGCTGCTGGGGGCGGGGTGCCTCTTGTCCATCTTCTGGAGCCAGGGAACCTGAGAAGTTTGACTTCTGTGAGAACCAGAGGAGGTCACAGGTTTTATATGAAACTTCTGGCACTTTGTTCAGACTGGTGTCACATCCTCTTCCATTTGTGCTGTTGTGGCAGATGAGGAATTGGCTTTGTACTGAAGATCCATGAAAAATCACTGTTTAATCAGGAACTTCAAAGGAGCGGGAAAACGATCCATCTATGATTCAACCATCTTAAGCTTTAGGGGACAAGTCTGGTACCAAAAAGAAAAAGAACAGAAGGTCTTGGATCACAGAGGTTTTCATTCTTTTATGGCAATTTCTCTGTGACTGCAGTAACAGAAAACACTGGCCTGTAACTGACACAGGCCACTGAAGGACTTCTGCTATTGCTTGCTGGCCTTTATTTAGCCAAGGCTTCATTTGATATGTCACACCATTTGAGAGTCATTCTTCAAGTGGAGCATACAGGTACTGCTGGAAATTGCTGAACCAATCACCCCTGGAACAACAGCTTCCTCTGAGTGTGGGGAGCCCTGGCTGGGGGAGGCAGGGGGCATCAATCACACTGACAAAGAAATAACATAAAAGGTAAAACCAGCCCATGGAGCACAGCAGTCGCACTGTGAACCATTCCCAGTCACACCTCAGTGCTTTGTACCTGTACTTTAATGTGAGTTAGTGCAAATCAGTGTGAAAATCCCCCTTGGTCACCCTGTGTATTACACACCCTGCACCCACACAGCCCTGGGTGCTTCCTGGGATCCCAGACACCTTCTCTCCATTGGATAAATGTGATCTTTCAGTCTGCAGAAGTTACACTCCTTTTTGTTAATATGATTATTATTCTATAGCTGGTGATTTTTTGGCTACAGGTGCAGGCTTTAGTGATGAAAATCCACAAGCCCCAGCCTTGCTCTGCCAGCAGGTGTGACAAGCAATAGTTTGACTTGTTAGAGAAGTGGCTTAAAAATCTGAAAATAATGACTGTGTGCTTGTAGAGCAAAGCCCAGCCTCCAGGAGCCCACATTTCTTTCTGCTGTATGGCAAAAGCTTGAAAGGTCCCTTAATAATTGACAGCCCAAGCTAAAATCTCTAATTCCTTTCTGGCTCGTTGTCTTTTTGCCATCAAAGATTGTAACTCCAGGGACAGGTTCTTCTCTGCCTTTCGTGGAAAGTGGAACACACAGAATTTTACATCTCTATTTGTTTCAGTCTCTTTGTGGGGCATTTTTAGGGAGCTGGGATAGCTTGGCCTGTCTCCTGTGGTGTACGTGGGGGCAGTACCAATGTAAGATGAGCAATTTTAGCTTTTTAAGGTTCTTAATTGAAATTTAGGGTTCTTAATTGCAATTTAAGGTTTTTAGTTGGAATTTCTTTCCTGCCTCCATGCTTGGCCTTCCGAAAATGGGTTCCTTTCTTTAATTCTTTTTTAAGGAAGGAAGGAAAAGCGTTGAACTTGTGTCTGGCCTGTTCTGTTTGAACAGAGCCCTGTGTGTTACCCCCCAGCACACAAAGGGGCTCTGTCCAGGGAGAGTTGGCTGGGAGGGTCCTTATTCAGGATCCTTCATCCCTCGTGCAGCCAGGGCAGATTTACAGCAGTGAAGCTGAGGAAGGGGAACAGCAGGCCCATGGTGTGAGGCAGGGCTGGGGTTATTTATGAAGATGTGCTGAGGAGCAGAGGAAGATCTGCCAGCCTGGCTCTGCAGGGTGCTGGTGGCCGGTGACATGTCACAGTGACAGCTCAGGGCTCCTCAGACACTGGAGTCTCCTTTGGAGGACAGGACGTGTGGGAAGGGAGTCCAATGGTGAGACATTTCTTGGACAGTAAAATCAGTTAAAGGAAATAATGCTCCTGCTGCTCCTGCTTATGTGAAGCCTCAGGACCTTCACCAGGCCAGGAAGCCACGGGAAGAGGTTCAGTTCCCTCTTGGCTCATTTTCTCCAAGCAAAATAAATGCCAAATGCATCAGAGGGGATGCAGGGATGAATGGGGAATGTGCTTTGTGGAGTCAGCAATTCCTCCTCCTTGAGGGGCTCAGATCTTCGCCTTCCCCTGTGACTCTGCTGGGTTTCAGTGAGGGACCAGCAGCAGCTCTGGTTGTTACCCAGGAGCCCAAATCCAGGCCAGGCTCGGCCCAGCTCCAGCAGGAGCATCCTGGGGCTGGGCTGAGCTGGGCTCAGGGTGTGCAGTATCTGCTGCTCCTTCACAGATCCGCAGCTTTCCATGGCAATATTTGCTCAGCAGCCAACTGCCAGGTCATGAGGAAGCCTTCTCACACTCCCTGTGTGCTGGTGGTGTGTGTTAGAGGAGAAATTGCATCTCTTGGCACTGGTGGAGAGGAGAGCTGCTCTGGTTTCCGAGGCGTTGCTTCTCGGTGAGTGTCTCCAGCTGCTGCTCTCCCCTCACCCAGGGCACTGACTCATGCTTTTTGCCATCACAATAAGTCTGTTTTCATAAACAAAATTAAGTGCGCTGTGTTTATTCATTAGGGAGATTTGAAGTCTCTCAGCAACCAAGAAATATACTTCGTGGGATGAACTCCTCTCCCTATTCCCCCTTTTGTCTTTTAACAGCTAAATTTTAAAAAAAAAGGTTTGGCAAAACACTGGCCTGACGCTCTCAGGGGGTCATTCTGTGTCTGTGGTGTGCAGCACCTCGAGTGAGGGTTGTTCACTGCCAGCCGGGTTCGTACAGCTCAGGGACTCGGGGCTGTACAGAGGGACATTTCAAATTGCACAGAGATGAATGGGAACACCGGGGCAGTGAATGAACCAGGCTTTAAACAGCACTGCAGGTGAGCAGAGCACAGCGAGGGTCCTGGGGCCAGAGGGAGAGAGCTTTGTCTGGCACCTGGGTGTGCCAGTGGCTTCCTTACGGCTGCTGTGGGCAGGACTGGGCAGGGCAGAGCCAGGCACGGCTGCGATGTGCCAGCGCCCTGCTGGCACTGCCAGTGCTGCTGCTGCTCTCTGTGGGGTCACCTCATCCCAGTCCCTCCTCTCCTCCCACAGGGAACACAGCTGGACCCAGCCCCTGATCCCAAGGGGGATGAAATCCAGTTTGCCTCCAGCGCTGGCAGATTTTCACCTGGATCCACAGCCAGGTGAGAGCTTCCTGCAGCCACACCGTGCCAGGACTCTCCTTTCAGGAGTCACTCCTCCTGCCACCTGGGATTACTGACACAGGGGAACACAAGCGAAGCAGCTCAATGGCCCAGGTATGATGTCAGACACACAGAGGGTAACCCCAGCCTCCAAACCAGAGAGGTCTGGCTTTGAACGGGGGTTAATAAAGCCTTTTTATTACAGGGTAGAAAATACACCTTGTATTTCTGCCCATAACAGCTTCTCAGTGACTGCCTGATTAGTATGCAGATGTTGTACCCACTGAAGCAGGAATAAATATGGAATTTGCTGTCTTTGCAGCAGGATTTTGCCCATTCTTGAAATCCCACTTTCTACCACATACCAGAAATGAAGTGAATACCTTTCTGCTTCAGGGGGATCCATGAATCAGAAACAAAGCACAGCAGAACAACAGGCTGGTGTTTCTCCTCCTGCAGCACCAGGAATGCTGTGCCAACAGCAGCAATGTCCAGGTGTCCTGTGGTTTCCATGGCAGAGGATTCCATGGGACCTGAGCACAGCAGCTCATGGGCAGAACCTCGGGGTCATTCCTTGCGCAGAGGAGCTGCAGCCACCTCAGATCCATGAATGATGGGGAGCAGGAGCATGGACACTGATCCAGGCTCAGACTGCTGACAACAGGGGTTTGTCCCCAGTTATCATTGCTGGAGCTGGGGCTTCGGATGAGTCCCTTCCCCATGCCTCAGTTTCACCATCTGTACAAACAAAGTCATAACACTTCCTTGAGAAATTTGTGCTGTGTGGGTGAAAAAACACACTGGATAACGCCAAGGAATTTTGTAATTTTTAAATGTTTAAACTTTGGAATGTTTGGATTTCTCTGTGACTGACAGTGAACGTAGGGGGTCCTCTGGCTCCAGTCCCAGGTGGAAAACTGGATGCAGTGGCACAGGCAGGAAATTGTTGGACAGCAAAGCACCATGTCTGAAGTGTAACCAGATGAACTGTCCTGTTAGATTGTCCTGAGCCTGTGTCTGACCATGATTCCTCAAAGGAAGCCTCTTCACCTGCAGCCACGCTCTCCTTGGTGAGGCAACAAACACCATTTTAGTGCTTTCCTATTTGTGCTGCTGGAAAATGCTCTGGGTAAAGCCATGACTGGTGAGTGAGTACATCTGATTTTCAGCTCCTTCCAGGGCAGCCTCCAGCTCTGTTGTTTATAGAACATGCAACAGATGAGATCGATGCAGAGTGAATTGTTCTCTTCATCACCTTCAGGGGGTTCTGCTCCTCCTCCTGAGAGCCAGGGAGTCCCTGTCGGGGGCTGCTCTTTGCAGACCTTGTGTGAGGCTCTCAGATGACTCCAATGCCTTTCCAAAGAGGTCCTGGTTCCTTCCAAATCTGCAGTTTCAGAACCTAAACCCGCTCCAGACACAGAAGGGATTGCGTGGGCCAGTGATGGGCTGCAGGTCCCCGATGGCTCTGCACCAGTGCCAGGGCAGGTTCCGAGGGCTCACCCAGCCAAGGCCAGTGCCAGCTGCTGCCCCGGGGGTTGCCATGGCCAGGCCACCCCCTGGTCCCTCGGGGGTCTCTCCAGGTGGGCTCCCAGCCCTGGGGCTGTGGCTGGGACCGGCGCTGAGCTCAGCTCCCTGCAGATGGCACTGCCATCCTGTGCTGAGGAACCTGCCCTGCCACTCTCCCGGCCTTTCTCCTTGCTCGGGGAAGCAAAAAACCACTCAACCCTCTCTGCAGTGTAAAGAGCACATTTTCTGTCAGCTTTGCTGTAGTCCCAGCCTGCAGCTGAGAGGGAGCAGTGACGTTCTGAGGCAAAGCGAGGCCCATTCCCAGAGCAAAGCCTAGAAAATCGGACAATCATTTAGGCTGGAAAAGACCTTTAGGATCCCCGATTCCAGCTGTTAATGTAACGCTGCCAGTGTGAGCTACGTGGTCACAGCCCCATTACATTTATTCCTTCCATTTATTCTTCATGCTGTTTGGCCTTTATAAGGGTGGATGGAGCCAATGTGGTTTCTTGTAAGAGCCCTTTATAAAAGCCAACCAAATCCTGATTTATGGAACTGTTTGAGTTTGGAACTGGGGAAGAGAATAAAGGAAAGGAGAGAAAGGTGTTCCTGGCTGAGCTGGTCACTGGAGAATGAAAAGGGAAAGGTCTCAGCTTTACCCCCCTGCTTTTCCTTTAGTGAAGCCCATCATGGAAAAGCTTGGAAATTAAACATCATTTGGGCTTTGATGTCAGGGGTCTGCTTGTGCTGGGGGTATCAGGCAGCTAAGGAGGCGTTCATGGCACTGCTTGTCTTTCAATAATGTTGTATAAAGCGTCCATGAAAAATACACTCAGGCCAACCTAAAACTGCAGGTCAAGCCCAGGGGTGTGAGGAGTTAAACTGCAGTTTGTTACTGCTTATTTCTTACCCTCTAGTGCCCAAGGCAGAGCCCAGCCCTTAAAACAGTTAATAACATTTAGAACTTCTTTAATGGCATTCAACCCCAGAGCTGTTCAGAAATGATGCAGCTGGCAGAGGAAGGGTTCCTGAAGAAAACAAGGCTGGCATGGTGGACGTTGGCTGCTCCCCACACCCCATCCCTGGCCTGAAATCCACTGCATCCAAAATCCCTGGGCGGAGCCGAGCTCTCACAGGTAGTTAGACAGCTGGTAGACTGCAAAGCTCAGAAAAATCCAGCCTTCTACTGTTTGTGTGTATGTCTGTGCAACAGATAATGTTTTATTTTAGTGGCTGCCTCTGTGCCCTCCTTGATATGGCTGTGATTTGGTCTGTGGAATAAAGAGGTGCCTGGCTATGGCCACTCGTGTGCAGGGTGGCTCCTGCCAGCCTCTCCCACCTCCCTTTCCCAGGTTTTTAGGGCAAGTGATCCCTCACAACCTCAGCAATTTTGCTGTGCAGTTTTGCCCTTTGGGTCAGTAGGAGCTCAAATCCTCTGCTGTGGCTTTGCCTTCCCTAAATAAAATTAATTCAAGCCCCTGAGTTCACTGAGATGATGAATTCAGAGGAGCAGCCAGTCCAAGTAAGGCACAGGGACAGGGAGGATGAGGATGGTGTTGGGTGGGAGCTCCTCTTCCCTTGGAGCAGCCCAGTTGAGCGTGGCCACCTGAGCAAGCCAGTGATGATGTATTTAGAAAAGAATCTGCTCTGAAACTGAAAGGCAGCTTCTTAAATTGACTGAATTACATTTGTATTTCAAAAAAGAAAAAGAAGCTGTAAATCGCGTATTTACACAGCGGAGCACGCGAGTGCTCATACGAGACCCAGATGTTCATTAGAAACATGGATTTTTCTTCCTTGCTGCTACCCTGAAAACTGGGAAAAAAATCAGCTGTGTTGAAGGGTTACAAAAGAGCGAGTTAAGTCTACAAAATCCAGGAAATTTCCCGTTAAGACGAAAAATCTGGGGTACTGTTGTAGTCCTTTAATTCAGCCCCAAGACATAAATTAAAGCCAGAGGATCAGGTCAGGTGCTCAAGTTCTCAGACTGTAGCTGTGGAATTTCCAGGTTAAGTTACTTAAATTTTCCTGTTGCTGAATAAAGCTAAAACCCTATATGCCATATATTTGCTCATCATAAAATGTTCTCTCCTAGCCAGTAACAGCTTCTTTGTTGGCGAAGCCTGTCTGGTTTGTGAGGCTCCCAGCCTTTGTACAGGGTTTGGGAGTTAAGAACTTCCACATGGCCCTTGCTCTGAGGCTTTTGTGAATAAGCAAAGCAAAGCACTCGCTCCATGGCCAACAAATGCATGGAATATGGTTTGAATTCTCTGGTTTTAAATGCAAAGGATAATATTGATTTTGTTAAGGTAAATGTCTTTAATTGAATGCTGTATAAACTCGACTCTCTCTGGGCCATAATGGGCTCTGGGCATCCCTCCAGCACAGCAGTATGAAAATGTCTCTTTTAGTGTCTCCAGTAGAGAAATGCAGAATTAAGAGATGAAAAAAAGTGACGTGGAGTCCATCCCCAGTCTCTAAAAAGGCATGATGCAGGAGGACATTTACATAGCTGGAAATTATTGCTTTATTACGGTCAAGACTCTGCAGTAGCTGTTGATGTGGATTGTTTGGGGCTTTTTGTTGGGATGGTGGGAATAGAAAATTAAAAGAGGGAAAACAGACATTAAGAGAAAATGAAGAAGTCTCAGTGTGGCTCAGTCTCATCCACAGAACCTGGGTGGGATCCTGACACAAAGAGGAGCTCAGCAGCTCATTGATGATGAAATGCTCTGTACTCTGCACCTTTTGCACATCCCATTCCTGAGCATTTAGGATGGTGACAAGGACAAGAAGACAAGTGGGTGACTCATGATATTCATTTATCAAAGGCAGTAAAGGTATTTAAGAACAGACCAAACACTCTTGCAGTAGATGATGCCCTTTCATTTATTGCTAATCTACCATAGTACAGGCAATATATAAAAATACTTTAC
The DNA here is from genome assembly GCF_000738735.6 of Corvus cornix cornix. NCBI lineage: Eukaryota > Metazoa > Chordata > Aves > Passeriformes > Corvidae > Corvus > Corvus cornix. The sequence goes on along the minus strand of NC_046349.1, from coordinate 13,749,170 downwards.
AGATAGCAAAAAATCATTACATTGGAGGTTAACAACGTTGTTGTAGGAATGTGAATGATATAAACCCCTTTTCAATTGTGAGTCAGGGTTTTGAACAAGCAATTTGATTCAAAAGACACCTGTTAGGATGATGGGAGTGACAAACGCTCACTCGTGTGCCTATTAAAATATGGCTTTACCTGAACACCCAGGGCAGGCCTGGACTTTGGGGGGAATCACTTCCTAATTACAGACAAAAACCTGAGTGCCAGGCAGGCCAGCACTGTTCAGACTCTCTGTGCCCAGGTGTCACCAGCACACTGGGCCAGGCCCTGCTCAGAGCAGGGGCAATCCTGCAGTAACTGCTGATTCCAACAGCACAGCTGGGGATTCCTGGGTTTTAAAAACATTATTCATTTCTGAGACACAGTCCTTCTGGAGCTTTCTACCCAGTGTTGCTATTTTATGCATTACAGAAGGAAACTCACCCCCACCTTTTCCCCAGGTAACCACTCTCTGCAGTCAAGATCATCTTTTACAGCATCAGCACCTTCAGGTGAAATTTATTGCAATGTGCAGGTACTAATTTATATTTTTATACCCCTGAAACAATGAAAATGGCTAAACAAACCTTAAACAGACCAGAGTGGGTTTGATTCTGGCTGGTAGTTACAGAAGTTGGTATCAGCTGTCACCCCTGCAGTTATAACACAGCAGGTACTACAGATACAGATGCCAATCTTATGTCAAACGTTCCCAAAGGTGGATTATTCATTCTGAACTGAGATGAATAAAGAATTACAACCTTCCACGTGTGGTGGCAGAGTGCTGCCTCACAGGTAAGAAACCACTGCAATGTAAATGATGAGGAAGAGTTGATTTCTGGAGAATTTTACAATTCACCCCATCGAGACCCAGCGGTGGCATCTCTTCCTATTGCACAGGAATATGGAACATAAATAACAAACACTCAGAACTGCAGCTAAACTGGAACATCAGATGATTTAAGTGGTGCAAAAATGATGAGGATCTGAATCAGTTTAAGATTTGAAATTAAGACAGTCATTTTCTTGAGTCCCATCTGGCAGAAAATTGTTCCCTATTAAGTAGCAATTTGGAAAGAAATGCAGGGGAAAAAGTCAGATTGAAATATTTAGAAACATATTTCTCAAGCGTTTAAAGCTGTCTTTGAAGTCTTTGGGAAATTTATCAAATACATCTTTTTTTAGGACAACAACAATTCAACAACAATTGCATAGAAAAGTAAGGCATTCAGAAAATGAAAATTGATCCTTTATAAATACTAACCTTAATCCAAAAGTTATTGCATATTTGGTCAGACAAAAAGCACAGTCACTTTTTTTTTGGTAAAGATATGGATTACAAAATACACTTTAAAAAACATGCTAGCTACTTTGAGAACCGGTTTAGATATGTTATGAAGCAGCAGCTTTTTATACAATACAGAATAACATAGTGCTGGTTTTGGGAATACTCTACATTCAGGAAATGCTGTATTCCTACAGGGAGAATGGAAGGGATACATATTTACATGGATACAAATAAAGCAAGTGCAAAACCCATGACTCTTCTACATTCTTTCTACCAATAAAAACAACATACATGAGACACTTTCACTCCATTGCTGTTGCTCAGATCTTACATTTTGCTCATTCTCATGGAGAAAAACAAAAACAGGACTTCATATTTCATTGCAAGTATCTTCACAAGCAATTGCTCTCCTGGCAAACTCGACTTCCAACACTCATAACAGACAAAAAAAAATCTTCCTGATATCTGCCCACTCCCAATCCACTCTCAGACTGTTTACATATCATGAATGATGGTTTTTATTCTACGTATATTTGATGCAGAAGTTTATAGAAGCTCCTCCTGTATTTGCAGCCAAAGCTTGGATGGAAAAATGGAAATTAAAAAAAAAAAAATAAACACACACACACAACACAAATAAAGAGATGAACTTTTGAGTTCCAATGAGCCCCATGAACTTCATGGTGCAACTTTGATGGAAAATGCATTAGAGTTGTTCACCCTGCAGACAAGATATTTGTAGGCCTTTGGTACAATGGCAGGAAGGCACTGTGGTGAAACATTCAGATAACTGAGGAAAGACAGAACTTCCTCATGTGCAAATATGGCTATCTTCCAGATGAAGTGAGAACAAATTGCTCACAAAATGCTATTAACTCTTCCAAGGTTAAGCTTGTGCTTCTACAGAGAGAAAGTTGTATTAACAAAAATATTAATACTGGAAAAACACTGCTCAGCAAGAACAGGAAATAATTTAGTACTGTATATATTGAAATTCTTCAGCCTAGCTATATGATTTTAACATATCAGCTTCCTTTTTAAAGAGACAACAATGCACAACACTATGTCTGAGGATGCTCCTTTTCTCTGGAAATAAATATAAAGTTGGTTGAAGCTGAATTATTTAACTACTGTTGCATGGAAAAGCAGATGGGGCAGCACAGCCTGAGCTCGTTCAGCTGTGACTGAACCCTAAATGTTGTCTAGAGAATACATGGGGTGAACCCTCCACCCTGAGCTGCTCAGGTGCTGGGAGCCAGCACAGGAGTGACCCAGCTCTGTTCAGGGTGTTCCTTTCTAATCATGAATATAAAATACACCCACAGAGATCAGGGCATGGCCTGGGCTGGCAGGGACCTTAAACAACACCCAGTGCCACCCCTGTCATGGGCAGGGACACCTCCCACTGTCCCAGGCTGCTCCCAGCCCCAATGTCCAGCCTGGCCTTGGGCACTGCCAGGGATCCAGGGGCAGCCACAGCTGCTCTGGCACCCTGTGCCAGGGCCTGCCCACCCTCCCACAGATAATTTTTATCTTGATTTCTGATTTAAAGCTACCCTCTATCAGTTTGAAGCCATTCCCTGCCTTGTCCTGTCACTACCAGCCCTTGTAAATAGTCCCTCTCTGTGTGGGTGTATTCTATAAATTACATGTATATGTACACAGATTAATACCTATGCATCAAAGATGAGGAAGGAATACAGTCAATGTAAGCGTGACTAGAGCACCTGTAGCACATAAGAAAACTCCTCCCCCGCCCCCCCCAAAAAAACACAAACAAAAAAATATCAGCCCCAAAAAACTAAAAAAACACCAAACCAAAATAAAAAACCAAACAAAAAACCAAACAAAAAACAAAACAAACAAACAAAAACCAACACACACAAAAAAATCCAACTGAAAATCCAACCCTCTCTCCCCCTCTATAGCAAAGTGCCTGAAGAACACATCAGCACAGTGGAAATCTGGTGTATTTTGGTTGCAGAGGTCTCTGGGTGCAGCCTGCAGAGCAGTTCCATGCAGCACTGCAGGGCTTTGCCTGCCTGGGTCCCTCTGGCCCCTGAACAGCCTTTGCTCCATGTCTAAAGCCAGATGTTACAGGTTCCAGCTACTCTTTCCTTTTGGGGTTTAAGGTATTAAAAGGACATTTCAGCATCTACAATCCATAAGGCAGAACTTAAAACACTGACCTTGCTGTTTGCTCAGATCCAGCACCACGTTTTAGTTTCCCCCTCTCTTTTCTAAACTGATATTATCTAAAAATAAATACACAAAAAAATTATATTCCTAAATTGATGAGTGGTTGCTGCAATCACCAGAGCAGCAGCATCAGCACATCACAGATCTGAAAAGACCTTCCTGGGCTTCTTTGAGCTTCTATTTAAAATCCAGCAAGAGAGAAGGTTCTGCCAGTAATTTGAGGATTTTTTTTCCTGCGGATGGGTTTTTGGGTTGTCTTCTACATTTCTCCTGTACTTTACTGGCTGGATGATGGAAAACGTTTGATACATCCAAGTGTGAAAATGGGAGATGCATTTGGTCTGTTCTTTTACTCAGCTGCAGCAAAGAACTTCTGATAGGCAACTTCTGGCCTTTAGAATATGTCAGGATCATCTAATTCATCAGACTGCATGAAAATCCCTTAATATGTGTCAGATTCTGGCCCACTGACAGTTTACAACAATCCAAAATAGCTTTCTGAGGCGTGTGAGCCAGTCAGAGTCCTGCTGAGTGCACTCTAACAGGAATTCCCCTGTTCACAAGTCTGGGCCTCAGTTTTGTTTCTGTAAAAGTCAGCAATTAAAAAAAAGCCGTTTTCACCTTGGCAGGTACAGGCTGAGGCTTGGCCATGGCACCAGGGGTGCTGCTGCAGAGCAGAGCTCACAATGAGAGCACCACAATGAGGCATCCTGGCAGTTCTGGGTGATGGGATACAGGGGACTCATTTTGGGATGAAAGATTTGAATCTCACAAAGTAGAAACAGAAGCCAGGGTGTGCCATTAATGCCAGGCTGGGATGTGCAGTGCTCTGCTCTGGTTCTGGATCTGAGCTGGGCTGAATCTGGAGTTCAGAGGTGCTCTTGTGAAATTCAGATTTCTGTTTAAGGGCCAAATTTTAGTTGAGACCCAGGTCAGGCGTTCTGAAGAACCTAATGCTTCTGTCTCCCACTCTAAACCCCAAGACCTTGCAGAGTTTAAGCACCAGTTTTTAGTGGCAGAAAAGATATTCTTCCTGATAGTCCTGAAGAGATTTTTGTTGGACCAAGCACATGCTCTGCAGGGATTGTGTAAAATCTTTCTTGAGACATTGGGGAACCAATTTTGGGGCTGCTCTGCTGTATTCCCATCACCTAATTCCTGCTGTGAGCAGTGGACACGCTGGTGTTCTGCAAAGTTTGCTGTGACACAACTGAAAACTGGATTAGTTTCACTGTGCTTTCCAGAGCAGAGCTCAGGCTCTGCATTCCTGAAAATACCAGCATTCCTTATTTATAAGACCAGGAAAGATTACTATGTAATTCCTAAAATATTATGGTTATCTTTTACTGTACACTGATCACCCACTCAGGAAGTCTTTTTATCCCATTGAGGAGGCACTGACTCTCCTGAATGTTCTAACTTGTAGCTGTACAACTGCAGGTGGCAGTGGTTACCTGGAATGTGCTAAGCAGGAGTCAGGACAGGATATTCTAACACACGAAGCAAAACGTAACAAAATACTAACTCACATGGAAATTAAACCTTTCCAGGAATTGCTGGTAGCTTTGCAAAGCTAAAGAGGCAAGGTGAATATAAATAAGTGTATATTTTCTCTGGAATGTATGGCTTCTGTAAGATGCAATTATGTTCCTCTGCAGCTTGGGTGAGTAAATGTTGCAGCTGCTAAATGAGACAAGTTATTGGCCAAAAGCAGGTTCTACATGACAAGAAAGAGCAACAATTTGTAAGAGAGAAAATATCTGTGCTCCTACACTGCCTAAATATTAATAAGGATCAATCATAAAATCTTTGGATTTACTGTGACTCCTATATATTAATCTCTGTTTTACCTGGGTTTATTTTACCTTGGGACAGGCGTTGCAACTGCTGAATTGTTCTTTTCACTGGTTGTCTATGAGAATCCCTCTCCTTCAAATTCCTATCCAGTCTGACAAGAAAAATGAAGAAAACTCCTGGATTCAGCTGACATCTCCTGTCTGAAATACCAATCAGTGCTCAGAGAAAACTGGCTTTTAATCCCAGACTGGATGAAGGCTGAGTGAGCTTGGGTCAGTTTCCTACAATAATAAAATTTCTCAGGAGGGCTTTGAAACCTGGAGGGCAAATCATTGTTAGTGACCTGCAGGATGGTGTTACTCTTTCATGGAATATATTACTCTTTGTTCCCCTTTCCCCACCCCCAGTGTCCACCCCCAGGCTCTGTGCCCTGCTCAGGGGACAGGTCCTGTCTCCCTGCGACGGATGGATGCACAGACAGATGGTTTGCAGCAGGCTTGAAGTGTTTCCTCAGACAGATGCTCTGTTCCAGGAGAACAATGTGATCTCTGGATGAAAGGAAGGGTGTCCTTCGTGGTGTTTACAGACAGAGGTGGCGAGTTGCTCAGTCAAGGCTGTCACTTGGTGCCAATTCATTGTTCCTCACACTGAGTCGCTGCCTGGAGATGAAGTGCAAAGGAAGCTGGAGGTTGCAGGGGCACTGGAAGGATCTAAGAGGTCACTTATGAAAGGATTCAGTAAAAGCTGTCTCACAAATCTCTTCTTCTATGTCTGATTTCTGGCAGGGAGTCCAGAAAATTCCTTCCTGATAATTTCATTAACTGGGAAATAAAGAAAGAGGAGGAAACATTAGAGCACTTCCAACATCACGACAAGTAAAAAGTAAAAGCAATCCTTGGGCAGTCAAGCTGAAAACATCCCCTCTGCATTCATAACTTAATTTTATTAAAACCTAAATAGTTCTGTTTGCCCAGACTACACCTTTTAGGAAGGCAAGGGGGAAGGAGTGGAGAGAGGGGGTTTCACCGTGCTTCAAGTGCCATAAAACACAGAGAGGCTGCAGCACGTGCCCAGGACCTGCCACATACACACACCCCTCCCTCTGTCACAGACACTGCCCTTACCCCAGGGAGAAAAGAAAGAAACATCTCTAAGTATCTAAGAATTTTCACATTTTCACTAGGCCGAAGGAAGAATCTTTTGAAGAGAAAAAGGCCAGGTTTGGAGGAAATACAGTGGACAGTGATGAAAACACAGACTGCAATTCAGGTGAAAAAGTTTGCATTTGGGTGGCTTATGTTTGGGTTTTTAATCCCACTCTAGGCTCTACCTGCTTTACATTTTTATTATCATTTGTTTGCAGACTGTAGCACAAACAACTTCCATGTGAGAGGCTGGGACAGGCTTCTTAATAAAGCTCAAGAGAAGACACTGAAGAACTTTGCTGTCTGTTTAAAAAGTCAGAACAAAATCACTTCCTTTACAAAAGCCAATGTCTCCTGGCAACTTTTCAAACTCACTTGCCTAAAGCACCCTTTGGCACCTCCTGGAACAATTCTCTCTCTGGAATTTAAGTGCAGAAATCTCTGAACTTTAATTAGGAGAGACCTAAACCATGAGCATCTAGAACTGCCTTTTTGGGGGCTCCATTTCACCTGCAGCTCCTTGGTGCTGTATTCATCATGGTGTAGAAACTGTTTAGATACTTTGACAAAGTTGCCTTACAACCTGAAAGCCAATTTTTCTCAGTTTCAGACCCCAGATCTAAATGATTTTGATATTTGAGGGCTGAAACAGGAACTAACTCAAACCAAAGCAGACCCTCACCCAAGACTGATTAATCCTCAGGTTTGCAGCTGTAAGACTCCTCTATACTCTATCCCATCTCTAAAAAATGTTTATGAAAAACACGAATTAACATAGTATTAATTAACACAGTATTTCACCACTACCCCCTTTCTAAAAAAACCTTGTGCCCAATCTCTGGCAAGTCTCTGAGAAGGGGAACACTTGAATTAGTTTTTAATAGTTATGATTCATGGTTTGAAATCTCCCTCCTCTCTGCATGCTGGGATTTGTCTCTGAGAAAGTAAAATCTGTGTTTTTTCAAAGCCCCATGTTGTTACTGGCTGTGGGGGGTTGTACTCCAGGAACTCCACGCTCAAAAATCCCACCATTAACAGCCCATGGCGTAGCTCTTTCTAATTCCTGCTGGGAACTGCCTGGTTTCAACCAGACTGGTGCCTCCTGGAGATGATCTGGGCAAGCGAAGCAGAACTCCTGCCCTCTCCTGCTGCACAGCATCCTACCTGCCACTGTCCCCTGCGGGCTTTGGGGCGAACTGTGGCAAACAAAGCCCACGGGGGTGCTCGGTGTGTGCTGCTCTGCAGTGCAAGGGAGCAGCCAGAGGGAGGGGAGGTTGGTCCAGCCTGAGGCCAGAACCTCCTCCCGCTCTCTCAGAGCTTCCTGTTTGCTCTACCCAGGAAATGACAGGAGCAGGTCTTCAATGGAAACTTTTCACAGCCTCAGCTAAAAATAGCAGTGAGGTAAAAGAAGTGGGCACTCACTCTTACAGGGTCATTTCCTTTCGAGAAACAAGTGGGCAGAGGCTGCAGGCAATTTATTTATTGACACATTTGTTTGGGCTGCCAGCGCACCGAAAATACCGTAGATGAGCTTCCTTTTATCTAATACAGTCATGGAAATATCAGAGCCAACAGTCATCTGCATCTAGGAAGGGTTAAATATGAAGTGAAACATGAGCAGATAATTCAATGGAGTTCACTGAAGAGGCTTGGAGGGGTCCAGATTTGGGTGCTCCCTGCCCGGGGCTGGCTCTGGGCAGGTTGGATGCTGTGGTGAAGTGCTGACTCAGCCTGCAAACTTCACTTTCCCTCGTGTGAGGTCAGCAGTGGGTTCTGTGGGCTGAGGTTACAGGGGGCTGCAGCCTGAATAGGGCTAAAAAGCTGCAGGGGAACAGTCTGAAGCATTAACCCCACAGACAGGTACACCTGAGATCGCTCCCTGCCAAGAAAAATTGGGGGAAATTGGGGTTTTTTGTAAGCACCTGAATGACAAGAGCTCCCTGTTATCAGCTGGCCTGAATGTCCCACAGTCACCCCAAACTTCAGGTAAATGCGAGTGGTGAGGGGAGTGTTAGGTGCAGGTTAAGCTGGGCATCACTAACGTGTGTCAGTGCTTGTCCCAGCACTGAAAGTCCTGATCTACAACCAGAGTCCCTAAATACGGGAATATGTAAATTAACAGGAATGGATCCCAAGGCAAGGATGGCTCTCCCAGCTTGAAATCACCTCCAGACCAAGCCTAGTGAAATCACACATCTTTGGGAATCTGCTCCAGATTTGGGAGCACGTGGACCCAGATGCAGGTGTAACCCAAGAGACCTTGGTTTCAACAGAAGGTTGAACAGAATCAGCAAGCTGAGCCCTGTCTAAACCTCAGAGGAAGCCGAGAGCATGTGCTGAACTCACTCTTCTGAACTCGCAGCTATCTTTTATTGGTATCATGATTAAAATGTATCTCTAGTATCGGTTGTCATTATTTGCTCATTTCTAGCTGAGAGGAAATGGAGATTATCTGATTAATAAATAAAACATTGTTATTTAAGGTGCCTGGCACTGGCTGCTCTGGAGCACACTGCTATTGATCCGTTAATGAGAGAGAACTGATTAAATGGGGCCACGGCACGTATGCAGAGATAATGAAAGATTAAATCATAAAAGAAGATACTGAAATACAGCTGCCATCAGCCATCCAGGCCAAGGAAATGCCTGGTTGGGCCTGAACCCCTTCAGCGTGTCCTCTGTCACATCCTGCTGTCGTAGGAGTGGGACAGCGGCCCTTGGAGATCCCCAGGGAGGTGACCCAGAGGCTGCTGGAATTATGGGGGGAGTCTGTGTCCCCCTGATGGGCAGTCTGTCCCGGGCTCCAGGCCCCACAGACAATCAAGACTCCCTCACATCCTCTCAGCTGGAAATGTGGAGTGTGTTCCCGTGGGGTGACATTGGGTTTGTCCCAAGCAGTCCAGAGACAGAAGGAGCCCCTGTCTGAGCCGGCAGTGCCACCCCAGAGGGTGCCACCCGCACACCCTCTGCACACGCGGCCAGGACAGCTCTGCCTGTGCCATCCCACGCATCCCCCGGGACAGCAGGGATGCTGTGGGTGCTGCCACAGCCCCACACCCGTGGCAGTGACCCTCTGGAGATCCTACAGCAGCGAGCGTCCCCTCAGAGAAGGAAAAGCTCAGCCCCAGTGGCTCCTCCCTGCAATATTCCGTGTCCTGCTGTGCCCACGAGGAACTGTGCCATGCAAAGCAAACCCACGGGCAGGAACTGCTGGAGCACCAGGGGCTGGGGAGGAAAGCTAAGCTGGCCCTGGGTTTGCTGGGCAGGCACAGCACGGCCCTGAGCCGCCTGGGAAGGACGGGACGCTTCAGCCCAGCATGCACAGCCCCACCTCTCCTGCCCTGCCCACCAGGCCCCAGCTACCTCGGGACAGCTCTGTGCTACACAAGTGGGGAAGAAAAAGAATGAAAAAAAAATTACATTAAATAAAATCAAATATTTTAAACCCTCTAAGCCAAATAAAAAGGGGCATGACTTTTTAATTGAAAAAATAAATAAATAAAGGTTAAGAGAAACACACAGCTGGAGAAAAGGCAGAAAAATACCAATTACCTTTCTTTTTGATTGCTTGGATCAAAGATCACAGTCATTCTTTTTCATATAATGTTTTGTATCCAGCTAAGGTGTGTATCTATCAGCTCTGAAAAAGATTTGCAAAACCATTTTTGAGAAAAAAAGGTAACCTTTGACCTATGTTGCAGGGCCAAGTGTTACAGTTTTCAGCTACTCTTTCTGGGTTAATTTAATAAAAGGACATTTTAGCATATACAACACACAAGGCAGAACTTAACCACTGACCTTTCTGTTTCTGCTCAGATCCAGCACTAGATTTTACTTTTTTTCACCTCTTTTCTCGACTGATATTATCTAAAAATGAATATTCAAAACCTTACACTCCTAAATTGGTGATGAAACGTGAAAAGCTCATAATTTGATCTGAGACTCCAAAGGCACAGGAGGTCCCTGCAACTTCTGAGTCAGGTCAAAGACTTGTCACTGCCTTTTGCAAAATTCACTTCTATCGTCACCTCAGTGCTCAAATAAGATCCAACACATTTATGGCAGATCCAAAGTCAGTCCCTTTTAATTGAGAGATCCAACCACAGTGGCTGTCAAAATCAGACTTTGCCTTAATTGTACAGAACAGGAAAGATCTGGGCAAACAAATGATGAAAGTTACAGTCTTTGCTTCACACACAAGTAAGGTGAATTATTTTTCTCAGGAAAAAGGCAGTATTTAAAATTTTCTGCCTTTTTTTTTCTAATTTCTTAATATTTTAGATTTTTTTAGAATTCACAGTGAAAGCATTTGGCACTTCTGCAAAACCATGTGGAAATGAGAAAAAAGAACTGCAATATTAAGGAGCAAAAAGTGCTTCTTAAAAACTGAGTTTTGAGTGCAAGATTCAGAAGTGTTTTTGCTGCTGGATTTCAGGTGACTATATATAGAAAAGAAGTATTTTACTTGGCTCCCAAGGATTGTGCAGCCACGTATCATACCCTGGAACCTCCCACTCAGTACACAGCCTATTTTATATTCTGCATCCTGGAAAATCAGCTTTTGCACACGAGAGCACAGCAACTCATTGACTGGGAAATACCAGTTTGGGTGCAGCGGGCACAAGGAGCCCAAACCCAGCAAACTGTGCTGGGGAAAAGTACTGGGAGCCTGTGGGGTTGTTTTATAAATCATCAGCAATTAAAGGCTTTTTTCTGGAAAATGGGGATGTAAAACTACTGAGATGTTCTCAGCTGTAAAGCTTTAATTACGTATCAAAACCAGGGTTTCTTCCTCACCGAAATAATGCCAAGAGGTACACCCTGCAACTTTTCTGCCTTGTCCTGCTTGCAGCCTGTGGAGTCTGTGTGAACTATGAACCTCTTCAACACCTTCCAGCCCAACAGCAATCAGCTCATCTCCATTAATTAAGCAAACTCTCGGAAGAAGTTGCTGACCTCAAACTAAGTGGCAACTCAAGTCCCAGGATGCATTTTTGCTGTAAGAGTTATCAGTAGACTCCAAACCCATTGGCATCTTTCCACGAATTTAGCAACATAATAAAGATATCTGATGGAAACCAGAATCTAAATAAAATGCATATTTTTGGCTAAAGCCCTTCCCAACTGAAATCAGTATTTGAGCTGCTCTGGATTTACAGGATCTGGATTGCACTCATGACATTTAAATATCCTTCCCCTATATTTCAGTACAGTGCCAGAGTGAGGTGCAAAAATCAAACAGTTGGTATGTCTGGTACTGTCCTACCCAAAATGTGTAACAGGAAGCTGGGTGTGCCTGCAAGAAAAGAGCAGAAAATAAAGATAGCATTTCTGCTAAAAAAAATTCAATGTCCTAAACTCATTGTAGATCAAAACTGGCAGGAAGGAAGTACTCAAAACACAAATCTGTCTGTGACACCACCTCAGAAGTGCTAAGGATTCTCTAAGCACTTTCATTATTGTCAATGTACTTCCAGAAAAGATCAACAGCCACTACAAAACAACTGCCTCAAAACTGGCAGGAAAAAGCGTGACCTAGAGGGGAATGGGGGGAGTGCAGGGCTTGGACCTCTGTCATCTTCCTGCCATATGGCCCTGGCCAAAGTATCCCTGAAGGACTGGACCTGTTACAGATCTGCTTTGGGCTGAAAAATGCACAAAGTCTGTGAGGTCACACTCATGGAACTCAAATAATCCGTGCTTAGCTAAGAGAAAACAGCCTGAGAGGATGATGACCTCCACAGAATGAGCTACACCCTACAGTAAATCCACTGTGCTACGTGTGTGGATGTAGCAGAGAGCAAGTATTCCCAAGAGTCCCTACAGGGATATTTTAAAGTCCTGAGGTAGGACTTCAGATCCTTTAGATCTCACAGCACCATGAGGTGCTGAGCTCACTCAGGCACTAGGAGAACTGCACCACAGATGACACATTCTCCTGCCAAAGGTTGCCCTAAAGTGAGCTGAAGGGAAGAGTTCTAAGACTGATGGGTGCCTTTTGTGGTGCTTTCAGTTATTTAATCCATTTGACCCCTGTTTGAATCTACTGGGAATCAATGAGTCAAGTTTTCGAGGCACCTTTCCCATGAACCAGGAAATTGTGTGATATTTGCAGGGCACACCTGGGCTTTCTCATCCTGGGCTGTTGACTGCAACAGCAAAGACAAAGAGCAATTTTTGCTCTGGAGTATGTTTTCCTGTTTGCTTGATGGATTTCAGTATTTAGTCATCACCTTTTTCATCAGAGGATTCTAAGACAGGTGCAAGCCCTGCCTACAGGTGGACTGGAGGAAGAAAGGGCACCTTCAGGAACAATTTAATGCCCTTTTCCTCCTGCCCCACCAGGCTTCAGCAAATCCCTGTGGGCAGCCCTTGGAGCAGAGTTGGGAGAGGCACCCCAGCAAACCGGGGTGTTTCTGTTTCTTTAAATCTCATTCTCTGCACCCTTTTCCTGCCCAGTCCAGAGCACTGCAGACACTGAAACCAAACCCAAGGATGGTGCTCAGGGTGGCACCCAGGGCCAGGCACTGCCCACCTCCTTCCCAGGTTACCTGACCAAGGCTCTGAGTATCAATGCTGGCACTGCCAGAACTACATGAGTATGAAACAAAAGCTCTTGTATTGTTGTTTGCTAAGGATGGTGATAAATATCCTGTGCTTTATCAGATAAACCCTTTAAGTCTGTTTAGTCACCACACAGGAGGCAGAAAGGGACTGCAATGAGCTGAGCTGGCTTTGTGCAGCTCCTCCACGAGTGTCAGCAGCTGCTTTGGGAAGAGTACCTTGAAAGTGGAAAACTAGATCAGCCTGGGTGTGATGAGGAACTCCAGGCCACCGTGGATTTGGTTTGTAGTAGCTTTCCATAACAAAGTCTTTTTTTAACTGACTTTCTTTCTGCTCACATATATTTAGATACGACTTTCATTCTGCAGCACTCTGATGCCAGAGAGTTTTGGCTGCAATTGCAAGGGAAGGGACACGTGTCTGAGTCATGGAGTTGGCTCTCTCTAGTTGATAGTTAGTGAGTTACTGAGAAAAGATGAAGTTTGTATTCAGCTTTAGTTTACATGCAACGAGACCAAGTAAAATATTCCAAGTAGAATGAGCACATAATAAATAAATACACAAAAACTTATACCAGAAGGGGATGGAGTTCATTTTATAAACCACATTACTTGGCTAAACCAATCCAGAAATATTAGGCTGATGGACTGAAGCTTAAGAAACACAAGGCAAGAGTCCTCATTTTGTCACTGCTAACTCTTGATTTAACTCTGTTGCTGCTGCTGCAAGGCACAAGGGTGAATTGTGCTTGTGTCTGGTTTATTGTGCATGGTTTGGACCTTACAAATTTGATCCAGAACTGCTGAGATAAGCAGTGCCATTTGGTATTAAGACATATTTCTTTTAGCTCAAAACCAGCAAAACCAAAGGAGGCTGGTAATGACTCTTCCCTCCAGCAGCACCTCATGGTTTAAAGGCTGATGAAACTGGTATTGGATACCACAACACCTCTAAAACAGCAACTGCAGGGAAAGCACACGAGCAACAGCTCTATTTATCCACATGGCACTCTGCAGCTTCATCATTCTCCTAGATTTAACCTGTTTACTGGGGCAGGATGAGTCATTCAGCAAAGTGACTGAAAAACAGAGAAGAGCATGGATGTGAGAAAGCTATTTTTTACAGGAAATAATTGGGGGTAGGACAGAGGAACAGTTACAGCATGGTCAGGATTAGCTGAAAGTACAAGACAGGCGATGCTGCTGCTTTTTTATTTCTGTCACAAAGGAACAGCCAGAACAAATATTTAATTGAGGGGAAACAAACCATTTAACAAATATTTAATTAAGGGAAAACAAACCATATTAGCCTTCCCTCTAGGCAGTTTTGCAGGGGATGAACAGTCAATAATGGAATCTGTTTCCCTCCCTTGAGCTCTTGTGCTTATGTCTATTAATCCATAAAACTATTCACTGGCTCTAATTCTCTGGCATCTTATCTCGTGCTGTGTCTTCACTCTGCAACATCCCCTCTGAAGGGCCTGTGGACTCCTGCAGAACCCTGGCCTCTCCACAAACCAGGCTTCCCTCCTCATATGTCTGAACTGAATCCTGAGCCTGCTTCTCAGGAGAAAACAGCAGAAAATCCCTGTCCCAAGGTAAGAGGGAAGATGCACAAGTGGCCTGAGAGCAATTCTGCCAAGCAAACCCAGCTCCCCTCTGGCCCAGACATGCAAATCTCCCTCTGCTTGCAACTACTCTGCTTTCCCAAGCAGCCCCAGTCCAGCCAGCCGGCACAAGGCTTTTGTTTCCCTGTGGCTGATTTTCAGGACTACGGGCAGTGGGCACCACAGTGAGCAGAGGAGCACACAAAACTGCTTTAACACACGGACTATTTTTCTATCATGCCTCCACATCCTTCAGCAAATTTGGGGGAAGATTCTTCCCCCTTTCAGGAATTGCCTCCAAGGCCATGGGCAGAGATGGGCACCAGCTCTGCAGGTCCTGGCAATGGGAGTCCAGCACTTTGGGGCTGCAGTTACTCCTCCCAAGTCAGCTGGAAAGGACCCAGACCATTAAATATTTAACTGGTTATTGACAGAGTGTTACAATTCACATCTAATAATGTCAAGGAGGTGCCACATACAAGATACTGTGTGTCTGCCCACATCCAGCTGTTTGCTCTTATTTTGCACTTTGTCTGGAACTCCTTTGAGGGAGGAACTGCTTTTTTTAACTTTGGAATCAATGCAGTGTCTGCCACATCAGAGTGCTGGGGTTTCTAACATAAAATAATGTACTAATAAAAATACTATATAATACTACAGGGTATATGTATAAATAAGAGACCACGAGACAGACCTAATTATAAGAGACATGGATAACTGGAAAAAGGAGTGCAAAAGACCACGGGGAGCAGGTACTGTAACCAGTTTTACATCTTGCCTCAAGAAGGCCAGGAACATCTGACAGTAAACAGCTTGAGAGAACAAGAAAAATGTTATCTGCATCACCCAGAGACTTCAAACTTTCAATCTGAGTCAATGGCATGAATGAGAAAACTTTTGTTCTCAATGTGAAGAGAGAAGAAGAGAGGAGAGAGAAGAAAGATGAAAGAGAAGAAAAAAGACAAAAGAGAAGAGAAAAGAAGGGATATCAATTACCAGAAACAGAATGAGCTCCTCCATGCCCAGTGGAGGTTCACCTTTAGCTGAAGTGCAGCCCATACTATTGAGGTTGGGCAATTCCCAACTTCATCACAACAGCAATAACCCTACATTTGCTCAGAAATTAGCCCTCAATTATTTCCAGATCTCCCATCCCAATTCCAGATCAAGATGTAGGAACCACCACCCAAAGAGATTGCCTCAGGGAATCCTTCCCAGGATTTAAGGATGAGCCATCCCCAGTTTTCCAGCTGTGAGGTCTGGGAGCTGTGTGTGTCCCCACGCAACCCAGGCAGGAGGTGAATCCTGTGCTCAGTGTCCCATGGGCACGCTGCAAAGTCTGGGATACCTGGCAAGCCCATCCTGATCTCTCCCAAGTTCTCACCAGCTGTGTAACCACGTTCTCCTTTAAACACAAGCCTGCACAGCCAGCTCAGAGCTCTGTCTGTGGCTCATATTGAACCTATTACTTTGCACTGCTACACTTCCTGGGAGAATTCCAACCTAACAACGGCGGCTCTGGAACCACAGGGATAAAACACCCTCTTGCCTAAAATAAAGATAAAACTTGCTTACGTTCGATATGATCTCATCGGAGCACAGCACACATTCAGCAGCAGTTGGCAGGCCGTGCCTGCAGCCACATCGTGGATTCAATGGGAATACTGTTTGTCCTGCAGTGGGGAACCAGCCACAGACAGCTGGAACACACAGCAGCAGCAAGGGCGAAGGCCAAGATCCCCAGCAGTCCCTGTGAGCAGTGCTGGAAGGAGGGTGGCTGCCAACAGAGTGAAATGCCCCGGCACACACAAAGCACAGGGGAACCACACGGAGCCACCGGGTACCTGCTGCAAGGCCAGACTCCTAAAGGCACTTGGGTAGCTCACTCTCAACTGCATCACTGGGGTCAGACATCCAGCCACGTTTCAAACGTCAAATACAGCCAGAGACAAGCACACGTCACCTCTCAGGATGTGGCACAGGCTGGGCCCAACTCCTCCCGCACAGATGGACGCAACGAGCGCTGGGAACACCACAGAGATGCCCTGCAGCAGGGACTGGGAATGTCCTTTGGGCTGCCCGGCAGAGATGGGAAGGTTCTGTACTGGCAAGGGCTGGTTCATGGGGGGGAGGCAGTGCTGACTCCTCGGGTGCTCTCGCAGCATCACCTGAGGAAGGCTCCTGGCGTGGCCGTGCAGCACCGTGACAGGACCTCGCCACCAAGGAGTGACAGCACTGCCACCACCTCTGCTCTGGGAAATGGGGACAGCTCTGATGGCTGACTGCCACCAGCTGCTGCACTCTGCCACAGGCTCAGTGGACGGGAGAAACCAAACAAAGCACCAGGACGTGTCCATCCTGACCCGTGCTCCCCCACAACTCGAGAGGCTCAGACACTTGGCCATGGGCTGCAGTCCATCTGCAGAGCCCGTCCCAGCCAGCTCTGGGTGTTCCCTGGCACTGCAGGACTGCCTGGCAGCGAGCACATGCCACGCTTCCAACCACACTGGAGTTCCCTGCTGGCCATGGCATCGCCAAGCTCAGAAGCAGCAAAACAGGCCTGGTAAAGGGGAGGGAATATCCCAGGTACTACAAAAATGCCACATGAGGAGACCTAAAAATGGAAGTGACGGGATAAAACAGACTGTCCCAGAGGCTGAGTGTTTCTGCTCTTCAGCCAAGAAGCTAAAATTTACTCAAGTTGAAGTGGGTGGCTAAGCCCTGGTAACTTCACAGCAAGTTCATGCTCCAGTGGGTGCTGGGAGAGGGCAGAAGGAGCATCACAGAACTGAAAACTTCCCCTGTTTGACCTGACAGCAACCAGCGACCTTGGAAGAGCCCCCTCAAGCAGAGCAGGGTTATGTCTCATGGCCAAGTCAGCAGCCAACATCCTGTTGGGCTGGGAGCATGCTCTGCCCTGGCCGTGTCACACATGGGTCACACCAGGGGCTTTCCCTGGGGTCCCCTGAAGAGCACTGTAAGCAACCCCTCAGCGTGACTAATCCACACTGAAAATAATCACAGAGCTTATCTTTGGGCGGGAAATCACCACTGTGAGTGGAGACAACCAGCAGAGTCTCCAGAGCGTTTGGTCACTGCTGACCCTGGCTGAGGTCAGGATGACCATCAGGAGAGACAGGACTGCAGCCTTCTGGCCACAGGGAGAGGCAATTCCTGCGGCTCAGGAGGGTGACTGTTGCCAGTGGGGACTCCCCCCTTGTCATTTCTAGGTATCCTGAAACATCCCCAGTTGTTTTCTTTTTCTCCCAGTGGTATGAGGTGCCCAGCCTGGGAAGGGGCCAGAGAGCAACTGCTTTGGGCTTTTCTTTTTCTTAATTCAAGAGCGTCATCTGCACCCAGCTGTTAGTATTTTGGAAATCTGCTGGGTTTTGTTTGCCTCGTGTGGCTGACGCTCCAGCTGCAAACCCCTGGCAGCCAGCGAGTTTGCTTGAAGGACCTAAACATGAAAGCCTGTCCTGAGAGCACCCTGGGGCTCCCCTTGGGCAGCCCCCATCACCCTGATGGGAACGGGGCTAAACGCCACTCAATCACACCAGGGGAGTGTGGAGACTGGGAACTGCACAAATATGGACTGATCAATAGAATTGCAAACCATGATGGCATTGCTACCCAATTTCAGGTTTTCTGCTTTTTTGCAGTTGGTTTTTTAAAATCCCATCATGTGATGGGTAAAATCAATGTTATCTATAAAAAGGCTGTGATTTAGAAACAGGACAGGCTGGATCAGAGTGCCTTGAAAGGGCAGGGAAGACTGCAGCGTTATGAGGAGGTGGGGGCTTGCTGAGACTCATTTCCAAGGAACAAACCTTTAACAGGGTGTGGGTTATCTATGTGAAAACACAGTGATTAGATAAAGTTAACAGACAGAGCTTTACTACATTAACAATTCTTCCATTTGACAGCTGAATCCCAAATCCCCCATTTTTATCCACAGCCATGCTCAGTTACTCAGGGACATGGATAAAATCATCCATCACTGAACAGTCAGATAAATACAAACCACCACTCAATGCAGCCTGATCACATAATTGGCCTTCACACCTTTCCCCTCCAGAGCAACCATGGGAACAATGTGGGGTGATTAATAACCCCTCATCGTTATATTTACTAAGTAAGCTATAAAAGGAAGTATAAGTGATAGGAAAGTGTATTTGGAGCAGTGCTGTGCTGGGGTGCTTCCCTGGCAGGGGCAGGGTGGCCCTGGAGGCAGGGATGCTGTGCAGGGCCCTGGGGGCAAAAAGGGAGGCAAAATCCTCCCTAGAGAATCCCTAACTCCTGCAGATGATAAGCACATTGTACTTGAAATTAAACAAAGTAAAAAAGCAAATACATAGTGCGGGCTGCTTGTAAGGCCACTAGACCAGGGAGAAGGGACTACTCTAATTTCCCTTTTACCTGGAAAGAAAAATAAATTGGGAAAAAAAACCCAAACCACCAAATAATAACCCCACCATCTCTTCTAAGGGTTGGAAAAAACCTGTCTGAGAGGGGAGATAGCTGCAAACACCTCGTTGAACATGTGCTGTTTTCCATCCCCCACAAGAGGCCTTGCTGTGCTCTCAGCACGGCTGGGCTGGACACAGGCGGAGGGCTGGGCGAGGAGCAGAGGACGTGAAGTTGGCTGTGCTGTCCAGAAGATGAAAACACTACTGCTGTTTATAGAGGGAAACCCAATTCGTCAGCCCAAATGAATTCCTGTGCTAATCCATGCAGGCTTCATGTTTTCCACCAGCCCCAGCCACTGTAAAGACTATCTTTAGGAGGCACAGTGTGTTTGGAAAGGAGCAGCTGGAAAGAGGGGACGCTTATGCCAGCTTGGAAGGCTTTCTGGTATGGAAAAAGAGGAATGCTCTCTTGGGTCTCCCCACAAAATTAAAGCATCTTCATCCAGGGCAGAACGATGCCAAGCACAACAAACAAAAGCGGCTTTCCCCAACTCTCCTGGGCAGCCTCACTCGGGGCTCACAATGGTTTCCATAGAATTTGTTTTGCTATCATAACAAATTCGATCTGTCCAGGCGTGATGGCCACGCTGTTTTCGAAAGACAAGAAAATGAATTTCCTCACTTATTGCTCTGCCAAAGCATTTTTGCCTCCGTGCCACAGACAGGGACTCCCCAGATAACTGGAGCATCTGAGCGCTGCGGTGTCTTAAGGAGAGAGATCCCCGAGAGGCTGGCTGTGGCACTGAGGGCCTGGGGGAGGCTGCCCTTTGCCAACCCCTCACCCCACAGGCTCTGATCCTGCCAGGCTGGGCCTCGGGCAGTGCAGCCACGTGGGCAGCAAACCCCAGCCACCACCGTGTGCTCCGCTCAGGAGGAAATGAATGCCTTGTGCTATTCACACAGGCTGCTGGAATCAAGGAAATACTGCAGTCTGACTGCGATTAAGGGCCAGATTACTGGCCAGGGTACTGTCCCCGAGGACTGGAATGTCCCCCATGGGAGAGGCTCCTTCCAGCCCCTGCAGAGACACTGGCGCTCTGCAGTGGGTTTTGAAAACAGAGATGTGTTTCTGCATGACAGAAACAGTTGGAGGAGCATTTAGTGCTGCATCTAAACCAAGACTGTTATCTGAACAGCCTGAAATTCTGGGGAGTTATAATCTTGATCTAGAATCTGCAATAGTTTTGAAGAGCTATGAAATGCAACCAAGTACAAAACAAAGGGTCAGAGATACTAATTTCTAAAACAGACATAGTACTACTTTTGTGTTTTAATAATAGCCTATGAAAACTGTCCTCAAGAAAAATTTGTATAAAAATCAATGGCATTTTTTTAAAAAGGAAACACATGTTACAACTCCACTAAGTTATTTGAGGGTATGAAGCTGCAGGATGACCTCAGAAGAGCCCTCACGTAACCCAGCCTACCCAGCTGAAAACTTCACTTAGGGTCTGCCTGCTGGAGTCCTAGATGCTGCAGTCTTGGACTGCTTTCCAAGGAAGGAGACAGCACCCAACTCAAAGCAAATGAACAAGGGTGCAGAAGAAACCAGGTAAGAGAAAATGTAGTGCAATTTCAAGGAAGAAAGATACACAACCCAAAATAGAATTAAAAAATGCAGCTGCTAAAAGTCCCCCTCCAATTAGCCTCAGTTCTAGTTTAAGCCTGGATCTGCCTGATGCCTGGTGTGTCCAGACTATTTCCAGGCTTTGCAAACATCAATTTGTACAAAATGATAAAGACTTAATCTGCAGTGACTTGAACTGGGGCACTTCCCTAAGCACAGGTTCCTGTGCTGGTGACCAGGGACACAGAACAGCCCTGCTGCCTCCTGGGGAGAACTGGAAGCCCACTGATGGGCTGACAGCTGAAGAAGACCCAGCACTGGGAGGTATCTGACCACAAAAGGAATGCAGTGTCTGATACATCATCCAGGCCTCTGGTCTTGCGGCTGTGGAGTCTCCTGGAACTGAGATCTTACCAAAAAACTGACGCTGTGTTACTCATAATGACAGATATTGAACCCACGGAGGTTTAACTGTCACAATACTTTCACCATTGACTGCCATACTTAAGAAGTGGTTCCCCCTTCTTTTAGTCATTCTCACTTTTTCCAAAGAAACTTAGAAACCACCTAAATAAACCAGCACCCATTGAGACACTGCAAATGTCATAGGAGTCATTCATGTGTCTCACTATTTGTCCTACATTTGACTCGATTCATTCACGGGTGATGAAGTCATCCCTCATTAAGAAACCCAAACCAAACCAAACCAAACCACACCACAATTTGGGAATCTTTGACTAGACCCCCCTGGCAGAGCTGATCAGAGGGAATGATTGCAAACTCACACTCCTCTAATTTACTGCTGCTTTTGCCCTGGCCCAAGTTACTCCTTGCACGTTGAGAGCGGAGCTTCAGCCTCCTTGCAGAAAGTCAGAGCAGGTCACCACTGAGAAAGGACCACGCTGCTGGCACTTTGCAGGGACATCACCCCACTATTTGTGCAGGGTCTCTGGTGTTTGGTGCACAACCAGCCCTTCCCAGTGCCCATGGCCCCCAGCGAGCCCAACACGGCTGGGTGGGAGCAAGGGCCAGCCCCTTCTGACCTTTACTTCCACACCTGACAATTATCCATGAGGAAAAATTCCCCCTCAGGTGGAAGCCTATCACTCCCATATCCACAGGCAGAAGTCAGCAATACTTTTCTCACTACAGATAGTTTTAATTGCAATCTCACTCGAAAGAAATAGTGTTTGTTCAGCTGAAGGCAGAGTTTAGTTTATATTTCGGAGTGCAAAGTTTCCAAATTAAAAATCCACAAAAGGACATGGCTTGATTAAAATGGGAACTGTGTGGATTAGGAGAACCTGTAAGAAGATGGGGAGTGTGAGCCTTGTTTCTCACTGAGTCAGTAGGAGCTGCTCATGGTGAAGCCCTATGATCGTCAGTGGTTTGACTCCAGTTAACAGTAGCTGAAGATTTAACTCTTTTATACCTAACGCGGGTTAAACCCAACTCAAGACCAAGTTTTCAAAGTCATTTGCAGACCATTAGTCATGCAAATTTGGAGAGATCAGAGCTTTAATTCCAAACAGACTGCAGCATCCCTTGGAGAGGTGCACATAAATTGGAGAATATGAAAGCCTGCAAAGTTGGGAATACTTGGATTTCAGGTTTTTGTGCAGACCCCTCTTAGAGCGAGGAGTCATCTGTGAAATTTCCAGTTGGATGTATGCCCAGATTTCTGTGCTTGCAAAATTGAAGCACGGGGACTTGGAGTGATGATTCAGACACAACTGCATTGTTTATACATTTTAGGTTTCTTCCTGGTAAACACAGAAAAAGTTGTATTACACAGTGAGGAAGAGCATGAAAGCCAGCACCTGACTGAAAATCCAAACTAGGAGCTAATGTGCTGAAGGGAGTTTTATGGTCTCCAAGTATTTGCTCTTCCCCAGTCCCCGACTCTCCCACTGGCACAGCTACGGATGCACTGCTTGTTTTTCACATCAGAGGAGCTGCAGTGATCTATTAGCTCATTGAGTACCTCTCGTAGCCAGTGCAGGATTGTCTTCTTGTGCATTTGTCCAGTCTGCTTTTGAAATGCCTCTAAGCACTCACTGCATCCAAATCCGAGCACAGGAGTCTCTGGGAACTGGTGAGCAAACAGCTATAAAATGGTTGGGCAGTGTAAGGCCATAGCAGCTTCTGCTGGGCAGAAAAGCAGCTCTCACTGCTCTGAGTTCTCATAAGAAAACTAACTTGGATGGGAAATTCGGATGATTCATTCTCATATTTTTAATTTAAAAATGACCAGAGATTTATAAATAAATACTGATTATAAATGATTATATTTTATAACTATATATATAGGTTTATAGTTAATTATGAATAAATAACTATATTGTTACTTATAACAAAGTATGAAAAACAGGTGGAAGAAAAATGGACTTTAAGTTAATCAATTTTAGATCTTCATTCTTGTGAGAGAAAAGGTCTATACAGACAAGAAGTCCCCCACCAACTATCCCTGCTGCCTCGCAGGATGTGACCTGAGCTGAGAAAGTTCTGCCTGTGTGAATAATGCTGAGAATCCAGGCATTTTTCTACAGTAGAAGGCTTTATAACTGCCTTTCAGTTTGCACCATAAAAAGACTGTAGATCTTTAAGATGGTTATTCTTGCCAGGCATTTTATTTCACAATAGTTAAAGAAATGTGCAGATGTTTTCCAAACTTTTCCGAGCAGCAAGGCTCTGTGCAGCTGCTCCCAACATTTCAAAGTGCAGCTCAAAAAGGACTCAAGTTGCCTTTTCAAGAGTCATTACAGGAGGAGCTGAATCCTCCCAGTTATTACATTGAGCTTTAAGGGGAGAAAAGACCCTTTCCCCACCTTTGCACATTCCTAACGTTAACCCAACTTGTAGCAAATGAAACTGTGAAGAGCAGCAATGCCAAACCCAGGCATTCAGGGTTCAGGAGTCAGGCCTCCAAGAATCGTGAGATTGGTTTTTAAATCATGCAATCAACCTCCCGCCCCCAAAGTGGCATCATTTTTGTCTGTCTGGATTTTGAAAGCCCAAAACATCCAGGTTTGTACTTTTAATGTTTTGTTTTTTTCTTGGATCAGACCTGAAAAGATCATTGAGAAAAAAAAAAACCACAACCCTCTATATTCTGCTGCAGTTACCTGCACAGAAACTTTTAAATTGCTATTAATATTCCAAGAACTGCAATGAAATTGCAAAGAATTAGCAAAAGCCTCGAGCTGCCATGTGGATGTGAGCCAGGTCACTGATTATATTCAA
Source organism: Corvus cornix cornix (assembly GCF_000738735.6). Lineage (NCBI taxonomy): Eukaryota > Metazoa > Chordata > Aves > Passeriformes > Corvidae > Corvus > Corvus cornix. The sequence continues at coordinate 13,725,272 of NC_046349.1, read as the reverse complement.
TTGCATCATGCTCATTCTGAAGGGAAGCTAAAAGGATTTTGTCCCCCTCCCTATTTGTGAGGGCAAATACACACCTTGCTGCAGCTACAACCCCCATCAGCAACGCCCATTCCTATAAATGAACCCAGTTCATTGCACCACCTTTGCTGGGAATTACTGGGATTCATTTGGAGGTGATCAACAGACCAGGCGAGCAGGCTGAGCTCGTACCACTCCTGTCATGGGAAGTTCCCTTCCATTACCCCTCATGTTCACATCCATTCTATCAGCCGCCCCAGCTGAGCAGCCCTGGCACTGCTGGAACAAACGCCCTGCCCGTGCACACTCACCCCAGTACAGCCCCTTCAGTGGAAGGGCTGCCGGTGGTTCCCTGACTTGGCCTGAGCTGTGCTGATTCCAGGGTTTTTACACCAGCAGAGCTGTGTCTCTGCAAGGCTTTTTACCATAATAGCTGTGTTAGCAAAAGAAAACTTAAAAAAAAACCCCAACCACCTCAACCAGCACAGTTCTGTGGTGAGCTGCTGGAGTGTAAAGCAAGCCCTGTTCAAGGCTCCCAGAGAGCACTTCTCTGGTTCCACGCAAAACGGAGAATTTAACGCTAGAATGAGTTAATCCCCTTTCCTGCTTTGCACAGTTTTGTTATAAACCATTTTCTAGCTGCGCATTTCTCATCACCAAAGTCCCCATTTTTAAAAACTTTGTCAAAACAGTTATGATTTTGACTGAACTGAAAGAATTTCCGTGCGAAGCACCCAGTATCACTCCCAGCTTGCAGGAGGATCGCTGGCCCTTCTCCTTGCACCCTGCACTTGCTCACACAACAGCTTTGCTCTGTCTCCAGACTCTGCCCAAGAAATGAGAATGTTTCTGGCAGACACACCTGACTCCAGGGACAGTGACCTGCCAGCCATCAACGCTCACTGCTAGAAAGCACCTACAATTCTTTGATGGATACAGCATGAAAGGAGTGAGCCTGTGGAAAGGCAGAAAAAGGAGGGAGGAGCTCTGCCAGTCCCTCCCTTTACTGCAACATGTTTTAACCACCTACAGCACAGCCAGTGCTGCAGCAGCTCCTGCACACCTGGGGGCACCTGCAAGTCTGGGATTCTCCAGGAAAGTCACAGTTTTACCACTGACTTTTTGCCTCAGCTGGAGCCAAGTCCCTCAAAAGCTCTGATCCTGCTTCATCCATCTGTGAGAGCTGGGGAAAAGCTTGTCTGCCTCTTTCTGCAGTGGAATAATTTTAATTCGTGACCATTTCCCTATGCTGGATGAATAGTGTCACTGGAGTGAAAAATGTTATTGTTATTATCCCTTTAAATTGAAAGTGGATTGAGGGAATAAAAGTAAATGTATGGTCCATTTTGGCAGATGTCTTCCAACAGATGGGTGTCTATGGTCTCCTTTGTAAGAGCTGTCTGCTGCCTGTGATTCAGACTGACTAAGGAATGCCATGAGCTTGGAGTAAATGGACAGTAAGTCTGGGAAAGGACTTTATTGTGGTTTAGAAGCTTTCAATTCCCAACTGCACGAACAAGTTATTTTTTTCAAGTAACTCTTTGCCAGTATTTCAAAACTATCATTGAAAATTGCTTGATGCCTCCTGAAAACTGAGTGCTTTCAGCTGATAACAGTCAGCCCTCAAAAACAGGGACATGCCTTCCACCCCAAATCCCTAGAACGGGCCTTTATTGACTTGGGGCAGCAGGTCCTGGTGGGAGCCTGCCCACGGAGGAGGCAGCAGTGCCCATGTGCCCCTCAGAGCAGCACTGGGCTCCTAATGGGCTCTGCATGTTCTCGGCACAGGAAATGCTTTGTGACACAACTCGCCTCTGGGCACTTACTGCACCAATTAAAGATTCCTGAGCTCGAGAACAAAGAGGTGCCAGTGGAACTATGGTTTTAATCACTTGATTCATTTTCTTCCTTCCTCTACTGCTGATTTGGGATGTATGGGTTTTTCTTTTTCTCGCTTTGTTTTGGTTTGCATGCTTTGAGGCAGCTGCTCAGAAAGGCTGCTGGGGAAAGGGCAGTCTTCAAATGGGGCTGGATGTGTCTGAACTTTTTAATAATGAATTGTTTCTAGAGGTGAAGAACAAGATCAGATGGAGCCTGCCATAACAGTGAAGAGACTCAGTTCTTATTCAGGTACGCAAGTGTAGGGATTTTTCTGAGAATCCATGTGTGTTACTAACATGCATGAATTAATTAACTAGAGGGGAGGATAAGATACTGTTTAATAATGGTAAACTGAAGTACAGGGAAGTTAAATACTTTGCTGGAAGACCAAGCTCAGACTCAACCCAGATCTTCCTTCTAACAGACTGATCTTTCTACTTCCTGCCAACAGACTACAGGGTTTTGGGAGCAGAACCACCTTTTTGTTCTCTTTTTATATTGCCTCTAAAAAAGCAAGACTCTGCCATAGGATGGGGGCATGCAGATCCTAACACAACACAAAGCCGCAAGAGCAGTGATCCAAAAATAAAACTGCAGTGTACCCAGGGAGTGCTGCAAGGTCCCAGCAGAGAACAGAAAATCTGTAATAATGTGAGTCAGAGCTTCAGGAATGAGTCTGATGAATACATAGATTTGCTAGAGTGTTTGAGCAGAATGTTTTGGAGAACATACAGGCTTCACTCTTAGTCAAACTCTGCCTGAGCAGAAGTGACCACACCTTCTATGAAAAGTAGCTCTAATTAAAAACAGAGCATGGCTTTTTTAGATGCAAATTGTTGCTCGAAACTGAACCCCAGCCCATTTGAAGGATTCAAATTCGCTCCTGTCTAAAATGCCAGGAAACAAGAACATTTCCCCTCTGCTCTGTCTTGCCGTTAAACTCTGTGCATGGACACAAGATGAAAACAACTACAAACCAACCTAAAGGATGCCCCTAAAGCCACCATCTTCTGTGCTTTCTGTGGATGGGCTCACTACAGTGTTTAGGGAGAAAAGCAGCTTCTCTCCAGGCAGGCAGGACCCCTGGTCCTGCCAGTGCAGCTCCAGTGCTCAGAGGGTTTCCCACTGGAACCCCCAGCTGGCAGGAGCTCCGTGTCACCCCCTCCATCCACGTGCAGGGCTGGGGAGGGCAGCGGGAGCTCAGGATGTGCCAGCATCCAGCCAGAGCCCCGAGGACTCCCTGGCAGGAAGGAGCTCGGTCCTGGAGCAGCACTCTGGGCTGACAGTCCCAGGAGAGCCAGGGTTTCCTGGAGGTACTCCCTGCCCAAGGAGAACAGAGCTGGCCAGAAAAGAAAGCTTCCTCCTGAACATGAAGAAGGGATTTGAATTTCATTTCACAGTACCATGGGGACAGACTAAGGATTGTTGCTGAATGAAAGAACACACAAAGGAAATGCAGGGATGTAACACACTCTGAGTGGTGCTGGATGAGCAAAACTGCACAAAGGAGCACACTGCTCGTCATGGAGGTGATCCAAAGTGCTGGGTGATGTGCAAGGACCACACGGCACATCCTGCACAGCCATTTTCTTGAGAAACACCTGACATGGCTGAAGTTTTCTGCGAAATACCTGAGCTCACTATAAAACATCTCCACTGATCAGCAGCCTGATAAACCACTACACATCATCTGCCTTGCTCTTCTCCTCCCAAAAAGAGATTGCTGTGCACCAAAAATAATTTAGAGCTGCTGTATCCAGCAGGCACTTGAGAGTGTCAGATGTGGTTAGACAGTTACTATTTGAATAATGACAATCATTCTTCTTTGCAAAGTTCAGCCTGACAGCTGAACCGAAGAGATCTCAATCTAGGGCCGGCAAGCTGATAACACTCAAGACAAGCTACACCACCATGATCTGTGCATGGAAGTGAGCCCTGTGTCTGTGTCCCAGATGGGGAACTGGCCCACCAGTTCCTGGAAGCTGAGCAGCTTCCCCAGGGCTGCACAGGAGCCCTCTGGCTCTGCAGGAGGAGCACAATCAGTGCCCCCAGCCCCCTCTCGATCCTGCCCCCCCAGGGGGTGCAGACAGTGCTGCAAAGAACTACATTTTTAACTGGGTTTGTACTTTAAAGAGTTAATCTCATTGCTCTGAGGGTGCTGGAGGAACTAAGCTCTATTTGTCAACATATTTATGTAGTTGTTTGGGTAACTTTTACCATTGTGGGCGGTTTGGTTATGAATAATATTAAGATGAAGCCTTGGCTGAAACGAGCTTATCACTCTGTCACTCTATGGCTTTCACTTGCATTTGAAGGTGATCCCTGCTTGCCAGCACTAGCCTGGACACCTGATGCATCCTGAAGGATCTCCTGACATGCAGGAGAAAGTAATTCCAACAGTACTGAATCTGTGGGGCAGAGGTGTGTAACTAAGGTTTCCCTGTCAATTTTTCAGGAACAGACCCTTCCTCTGGGGATTCTTCACACTATTTGATAACAAAAAGTTACAGATACATATTTTTTTTACAGAGAAATATGGGGGAGTAAGTGTATGAAGGCAGTCATGTGTGGAAATGTTGAACTTGCAATGGGTGCGTATCCAAATCCATCCTCTCTGACTGGATAGTGGAGCCTTCCTTCCAGTAACCCTGTTTTGTAATTCTGTCTGGGAGGGGAAGGCTGGGAAGCTGCAAGAAGGCAGCACAGGCTGGGCTGGGCACCTCCTCTCTGAGGCTGCACCAGCAAGAGGAGAAGAGGGGCCAGTGTCTCCTTCCAAGAAAGCACATGGCAGGTCTGGACTCCTGCAGTAGGGTCACAAACCAGCTACAGATCTGCTGAAGTTATCACCAAGGGGCTGTGGGTGGTACCAGCTGTGCAGCTCTGCACAAAGAGCTCCTGGCACATGGCAAAACCCACCCGAGAAGATGGGTAAAGATTTGTCATCACCTGCCTTGAGGCCCAGGCTGGTTTGGCTGCACTCAATTTCGAGAGCCCACAGGCTGGAATCCTCCTGCAGAGGGGGGAACAGCTCTTATCTTTTCAAGGCAGGGGTGAGCAGGTTAAGTGTGCTGAGTTCCCAGTATTATGAACCCTGTGGAGCAGTGAAGGCTCTGAGCAAAACCAAACCATGGTTGCCTGAAGAAGGACAAATAACATATTTTTTACAGCAGGAAAGAGATGAAAATAATGAGTGGTCCTGCCAGCAGTGACATCAGGAAGCTGAGAGAGCTGAAGAGAAGTAACAATGGTGTCAGCTATGGGATGCTCTGCTCTGGTCACACCCAGGACAGCCCCAGCACTCTCAGCATGCCCACTCTGAGAGGCACCAGCTCCAGGAATGAGGAACCGACAGCGTGGGGCATGTCCAGGTCACTCATGAAGTTTGCGGCAAAGCTCGGAATAGAAACAAAGTCCAAACCACCAAGGCTGTGTGTTAACCATGAAGGCAGCGGGCAAGAGCTGATGAGAGGAGGCTACAGCAGCAAAGGGACGAAAGCTGGACTGTCAGCAGAACTCTGGAGAAAGGAGAACAAGGAAGAGAGAGGAGGAAGATGGGGGAAGGGAAACGAGAGACACCAAGCAGTGATTGCCCAAGAGCCTGGGCAGCAGCAGCAGCAGCACTTGGCTCATGCCAAGCCTGCCTGGGGAAGCACCAGCTCAGTGTTTGTCTGTGAAAATCACAGCAAGACTTAACAGCTCACTTTATCTCAGAAGAGCTTTCTGGATAAAAGGGATTCGAGGGAAAAGCCTCCATAATCCTTTGGGTTTGCTTTCTTTTAATACTATAAAGCACAAAACCAAACTTTCTAGTCAGGAAAAACATGGCTTTTGTTATGTTCTGAGTCACTTTTCCCCAGCAGCAAACAATGTGGCTTTTCAATTCAAGTCCTGAGCATTTCAGAATGAAATGCTTTGCAAAGCCCTAAAGTAAATCACAATTCTCCAAGTCACACTTGCAGCTGATGTAAACTCACTGAGGTCAGTAAGAGACTGCACATCACCCATCCTGCCTGGCCTGATTTGAGTGACATGATTGATAAATTAATCTCTGGCTGAAATCAATTCAAGATGATCCAGTCAGCCAAGGAAAAGCCTGGGATTTCATTATTAATTGCTGCTGCTCTGCCTAATGGCTCCTCTTAGCAGGGAGGGTGACTGCATCCTTGGTGAGCTGGGCTGCAGTTGGGTGTCACTGGCCTGATTAAAAAAATTAATTTTGCAGTCCATCTTGGGAATTCTTTTAAGTGGACTTTGGCCTGACTTTGAAGTTAGCTTTTACTTCAAGATTCTTTTTTCTTTCTTTTACAAGGTGTGTACCAAGTATTTTTAGAAATGTGGAAGAATCTCTCAGCTTCTCATATTAAAATTACCCTAAACGACAGTGTTTAGTTCTCCTGTTAGAAAGATTCTCTTGCTTTGTTACCATGCCCAGTTCCCTGAATGGAAAGTGAATCTCCTCAGTTATAGTTCTCCTAAATCTCCTGCTCAGAGAAGGGAACCAGTAAAAACTCTCCAGATGTTACTGCGATGGCACCAAAGCTGCATCAGCTCTGCAAACACAGCTAACAGAGGAAACCATCCAAACTCTACTCTGCCCACAAACCCAGCAGTGAAGGCTGCACATGATACAGAGCACCAGGACCCAGCTGAAGAAAGCCAAACTTTCACAGGCACAATTTCACAACTCCAGGTGAGTTAAGTGCAGTAAGAATCCCAAGCTAATGGGTGCTTAGAGCACATCCTGGTGCACATCCAGGAGATCAAGCCTGCAATTGCCTGGACTGAGAGGAGAGCAGAGTTCCCATACGAGACAATCAGCTCTGTACTTCCTGCACAAGTACATCCTGTATTTGCAGCAATATATCCAGCAGCCTCACTCTGCCCCCACTAAAATCAATGTTGGGCTTGCTGCTGATCTCTGTGATTGCAGTGTCCAGCTGCACTATTAATTTTGCATTGATTTCCTCCTGCCAGGAACGTGCTTTAATAAAAGAACCAATCAACCAGACTGCCAATAGCTGCCTACCTAAGAAGAAGCAGGATATGTTCAAAGAAAGCTTTACTCTAAATTATGTTCATTCCTAAAGGCTAAATCAGCTGGCTCACAACAAAGAAACAGCATTGTTTTACTTATCAATGTCCCACTGTTCATCTAGAACATCTGCAATGGTTTTGCCTGCAGCACTACCCCATTCATTACAGGCCTTGATAGACTGCTCAATGGGCTTTTTTCTGGTACAAAATGTACAGAGCATTTTACAAAGTGGACTTTGCCTTGATATGAAAAATATAATAAAATAATTAAGAAGTGCATTTCGTTTCAGATCTGCCATCTTCCAAACTGGCAATGGAACCTTTGGCAAATGGAAACAAAATGGGACCAGCTCAACCTGGCAGCTGAGCCTGTGGCACAGAGCAAGCAGAGGGTTTCTGTGGGTGAGTGGCCAAAGTGCTTTGCCTTCTACCAAAAATGCACCTAATGAAAGACCCAAATCCAGCCTGAATGCACAGCAAATGTCCACGCCCATCAAAGGAGGCCACGCCAAGGAACAGGGGCATTGAGAACTCTGACCTTGCCCCCTCCCTCCAACAAACCTCCCGAGAGAGAAACACAGCACTTACCATCATCCAGGTACGCCTGGTCCAGGTTCTGCTCCTGCTTGATGGTCACTCCTGCTGGCAGCACCTCCTTCTGGTCACTCCCTGGTGGCCCATTCTTGGCTGCCCGCTGGCCTGGGGCCGCCTGCTGCTGGATCACGGTGGGGTACGAACTGGGGCTCAGCCTCTGGGCCTGGCTGGCCTGGGGCTGGCTGGATCTCGACACGTTGGATGTGAAATTTTCACAGCACATGATGTGCTGGAACTCCTGGTGGCTTCCACACCTCAGCTGCTGGTTGGTTGGAGAGTAGTGGATCACAGGAGAAGGCTGCTGGTGGCCTGGGGAGTGGTGCAGCACGGCTGATGTTTGGGCTGGAGAACCAGCGTGCACCAGCACGGACCTGTGGGCATCTGCAATGGCAACTGGTGTGGCCATCAGGTTGGGCTGCTGGTAGCCCAGCTGGCTGGGGCTCAGGCTCTTGCTCCTTTGGTAAATCACAGCTGGGTTCTGCTGGTGGTACCGCGAGTCGGGAGAGGAAAGGCCTGAGCGCAGCTGCTGGCAAGGAGCCATAGTGGCCACGAGGCAGGAAGGGGACTCGGTGGCCATTGTGTGCTGTGAATAGTAAGGCTGTGTTACTGTCCCCAGAGCACTGTGTACTGTATTGCAGATTAAGGCTGGATCATAGTCATCAATGGGCTCTGTTTTGATTGATGGTACTAGAATAAAGCATGCAAAGGACATTATTCGCAACGAGCTGAGGAGAAACAGAGAGGTTTTCCTTGAAGTAATAAGAGATTTAAGCCTTTTACAAGATTTGTGTGTCTAAATTCACATGTCACAAGCACTGAGTTTAATAAATCACCCACATGCAACCATGGCAAAGATTCTTCAAAGCACTCTGTGCTAAGAGCTTCTTGAAAAATCTTTAACATACTAACGAACCACAAATTACTAAAATTGAAAAATTCAACACTTCAGCTCCTATTTTAATTCATTTAAGGGCTGTTCTGGAACACAGACAAAATAAGAAGTCATAGATAGGTGTTACATGTAGTACTTCCATCTCAAAGGAAGACTGAACCAATATAAATGCCAGGACATAAACAACTCCCCATCTTTCTGTCAGACATTTAACGAGTGACCAAAGGCAGAGCTGAACTATTCTAGAGCTTTTGTCTCCACTGCACAAGGTTTCCTCAGCGCAGAGAGCTGAAGACCTGTCTGACACCATCATTTAAAAGACCATGATTTAGTAAGAGTTGTGTGAATCCTGGTGGGGTAAATGATGGTCCTCTACATTTCCAATGATTTTGTTTGTCAAATCTTTCCCAAAACACTACAGAAACACCACACAATGGAAACCATAAAGTGGTCACGCAACATTCCTTTTTGGAAGTAAAGATTCCTTCTCCTAAGTGGTCTGTTTTAGGGATTGTATTGAGATGGATGTACGCTTCTCAATACCATTCCAGAGCAGAACAATTTAGCAACTGTACAAAACCTTCACATTGGTGACACTCTATAGAGTTCATAAATTCAGGGAGAGAACCAGAGATTTTCAGGCTGGAGGAGACCAAAATAAGAGTCTGAAGAAACGTTTTGCCTCTCCTTAGAGACAAGTCAAATTAAGACATCATTTGAAGCTTGCATAAAACCTGGTGCTGTTATTTTGTGCTTTCTGGTTTCCACAAACACAATACTGTGATTTTCTCACAATATTTTTCTCCAAGCCAAAGCTGGGAAATTCTGGGAATCTCCTTCGTAATCCTGTTGCATTTATTGTGACATGGCTCACCAATCCCCGGAGGAAGAACATCAGAAAAGCATTCATATTTTTCTCAAGTAGTCTCATTCTAAAGAATATATATATTGCTTGCCTTCCTCCATCCCAAGCCCTTTCCCAGATCTGGTGTTTTCTTATTGCTGGACACGTCAGAGAAGGCAACACTCATGGTTTTGAGGGTCACATCATGTCCCAGACTGAGCCTGTTCCCACTGAGGCTCCTGGCAAACTTCCATCAAGTGAATAGGGCAGCATCAGCTCGTTGCCAAGATAACTGAGATAGCTGCCACCCCAAAGTGATGGAAATCCTGATCATAAATCACAGGCATCCTTTAAACCAAGCAGCTGTTGAGTGCTGAGCTGAATTAAATCAGCAACGTTTGGCTCCTCAAAGAATGGCAAGAAAACAACAGAGCAGAAAATCAAATCTTGCTCATGAAATAAGACAACAAGTGGCTCTGTCCCTGAGAATTACCTGGGTGATAGGTGAAATGCTGGGGTTGGCTTCTTTTTCTTTTGCCATTGATGACATAGAAGTTCACCTTCACGGCTGTGCGGATGTGCTTGTTCCGGTACTCGGGAATCTCCACAAAAAGCATGCTCTGAAATGAGGCAGGGGACAACAAGGAATCACCTACTGGGGCTGAGCAGGGATTTTTGTGTGCAGCTCCCCTTGCTACATCTGCAGGCATAACAAGAGAAATCTCCCTATTCATCCCTATAAAGAAGGGTATGAGAAAAAAGGGCAGATGGTGAAAGATCAGAAGGTTTTGGTACTGGCAAGTTGGTTTCTAGGGACTGTATCCCTCTGGAACTTGGTGCTGTCCTGAACTTGGAGAGAGAAGTCTCAGCTACAAATGAAACATGAAATGGTGATAAATGCAGAAGCACTGCTAATCCCACAGTGCTTGATAAATGAGTGTGCACTGCAGAATTCCCTCTTTTTGTCAGAATAACTCCATTATTCTATAGGCTTTCTACTGACACACAGCCAGACCCCACTGCTTTGGCAGCTCCCCGCTCCCAGCGGGGCAGGCACGGCCCATGGCAGTGTCACTGCTGGCTCCTGAAAGATCTGCCTGCCCACAGCAAGGTCCCAGCAACAAAGGGAACAAAGAGGCTCATTGCCTCCAAAGATTAGTGTTCATCTGAACTCCTGCAGGACAAACCCTGTCCTGCAAAGGACACGGCACCCAGGGGCCAGGGAAGGCAGGACAGCATCCTGCAGAGCCTGGGCTGGCACCGTGGAGTCTGCAGGACACAGATCCAGCAGTGACTCTGTTTGCTGGGGGCTGCTGCTGCATGAATGGTTTCTTTCTGCAGCACATGTACTGCTGCAGCATTGGACATTTGTTCACCATTGCTGCTCTTTCTGCTTCTGAGATGCTCTCTGGAAGCTCCCCCTTGAACACAACTTTCTCCCCAGAAGGTGCACGAGAGGACACCCAGTGCTTTGCATACTTACAGGCTGGCTCTTATCTTTGTCCACCGTTGCCTCCATTTCCCAGATCTGCTGCCCATCTAGAAGAATATCACAATATTAACCTCTCTGTGGTTTTTTTTTTAAATCATAGAACTTGACTTATTAAAATTAAAAAAAAAAAGCGACAAATTAGGGCATCAAGTTAGCAAAGCTCTCAAAGTGGACTTAATTTCAAGCACCTTCCCAGTCCAAACCAAAAGCAACAGCATTTCATTTAAACACATCATTGAACACTTCTCTCTCTAGGAAAGAGCTTACATATATATTAAAATGAAATGTTTATGTAGAAATTAGCCAAACTGAAGAATGAAATATTTAGCACAGGTGCAACATCTGCTTTTTACCGGGCCTGAGTCCAGCCAGCCTGACTGAGGGAGGGCATCATGAAGGTCAGATAACTTGTTCATGGTCACACTGGGTCAGCAGCTCAGCAAACATTCTCCTAGAATGCCACTGACAGCCCTAAAGCCACGGTAAAGTGCCAAATATTCACCGTGCTCAGTGCAAAAGCACCTCACTGCATGTGTGACAGCCCCTACCCTGAACCACTGCAAGCCTTCCTGCCCTTAATTATTACATCCATGCAGCTTGTCTCCATTCTGAGTTAGACAAAATTGTATCTACAGAGGAAAATAAAATTTGATCCCTCTGTATGGAATATCACCAAAGTAACCCCCTGGGCTGTAAGAGTGTATCAGCAGTGACAGGACATTCATGTACAGACTGGGTGCTTCCTCTGCTTACAAATATTCCTTAAATCTCGAAACGTTTTTTGCAGGGCTTTCCTTATTTTTTTTTTTAGATTTTAATCTTTATCCCTTTGATTTTTATATTCCATTGAGCCTTTTAGCCAAGCAATTTGCAGAAGAAAAATACTGATGGTCAGAAAAAGATTGCCTCATACCTTTCTGAAAGCTTGCTTTTAAACTGGCCAGGGGACACGTATCCCAAGGACCTGAGAGGACTGGGAATGCTGCAGCCAGGAGGCTGCTGTCTGCTTTAGGGGGAGCAGTGCTGGCTGCTCAGGGGGTTCCCCAGACCAGGCAGGACAAGGGGGAAAATCTCCCAAACCCTGTCCTTCTCACAGGGCTTTTAATTTTTCCCAACTCTTGGAAGTTCTGCAAGAGCTGCTTTTGTCCTCTGTTATTTAAGTACTTCTGCTTCTGGCAAAAAGGGAAATGAAAGAGTATTTTTAAATGCATTTTGCATTTTTTCTGTTGTTGTGCTCTTTGTTCTGTGCTGGGCCCAGACAATGAGCTGACAGATGCGCCAGGCTCTCCAGGCAGCCCTTCCCCAGCTGGGCTCCGTGGCCAGGACGCAGCCCCGGGGTCCCTGTCTGCCCCAGCTCCGCGTCCCCTCAGCCCAGTGGGACAGAGCCTCACCTGCCCAGCACCCCACACCTGGGACAGCCCTGCTGGGCCCTGCTCACACACACTGGGGACAGGCAGCCTTTCCTGGAGGTCATGGCCCACATCCCTCCCTCCCCTCGGCATGGGCTCCCTCACCCCAATCCTTCCCTGGGCAATGGAGACAGCCAAGGAATAGCTGGAAGTGCGGCTCCATCAGGAGATCAGGCTTCCAGCTGCTCCCGCTGCAAGGAGGGAACACTGAACAACTCTGAGTTTTGTCTCTTTTTTTTGTGTTACGTTCCCCCCGTGAGTCAGTTGTCTTTTCTAACGTGGGGCTGAGTGGCTGCTGGGGCTGGGATGGCCTCAGCAAAGCTGTCACTGGAGCCAGCACATCCCAAGGGACCAGCACAAAGGCATGGAAAATATTCCATTATTTAATGTCATTTAACATAAGCACTCACTCTGGCCACTGCTATATTCAATCTATAACCCTGTTAATGCAGCCAACTCCTTGCTGCTGTTGAGACAGCAAACAGGGAAGGGGGAAGCCAAAATACTGGGGGGTTAATCCAGAAATCCTTGCCTGATGACAAGGCAGCAAATGCTCAGTGGGGGGGATTCCTCTTCTAGGTGAAATTTGTGAAAAGAAACCATCACCGTATGTGTTAAGGAACCTCCCCACACTCCAGAAAAACCCCAAAGGATAAAGTTTTAGAGTTCTCTGAGGAAAAGAGGAGGGAAAAGGAAAAAGAAAATACGTCATAATGTAAGAGACACACATCAGAGCTGTCTCAGCAATGCCATATGAAGATGTCCTGACAACAAGGAGACAGCCAAGCAGGAATATTTGACACTGGTTTTGCTCCAGGCAGAACGTTTTCATCTTTGTTTCCGTACTGCTAAATTCAAACAGTCTGTGCAGATAACAGCAGCACTAACTTCACGAAGAAGGTGGAAATCAAAAGGATTTGTTGGTCCAAAATGCATAAACTAAAGTAGAAATGGGCCTCCAAGTCATCTGCCACGTTCAGGAAGCCTGTGGAACACATGCAACCACAACCACAGGGGATTTGATTTAGTAACTGAGCCACCGAAATTGCACTAAAAGCTAATGAAGCCATCCATAAATATCAAATGATGTTCAGGCTGAGTCCAAAGTCTATGTGGGTCAAAAGTAAGAATGAGAATAAGCAAACAAGAAATGAATGTATTTGGGGTTATCATTCCAACAATGACAGAGGCTTCTGTTTAGATAGATTTCATATTTGTGGCAGCTAAACAGCTTTCTAACAAATCTGTCAGCAGCAGCAATCCCTGTTCTTTGAGCACTGAAGTCCTGCTGAATTTAACCACTCTGCAGTTCACTCCCTGACCTTTATCCTTAAATATGATGATGTGGCTCCATCTGCCTCATGGCTTCACTTTAGCTCGAGACAATCAATATTTGCTTTTCCTTTAACCGCTCTGGATATGCACATTATGGGGAGCTTTTGGCAGAGGGATGAGGGAGGCTGTGAGGAAAATGAGAAATACAATTGCATTCAGAAGTCTCTCTCTACTTTAACCTATTCTTTTTCCTGGTAACAAAAAGAAAACTTTTGATTATGCACACTCTGGCAGCTAATGGAGAGCAGGAGGAATAAACTGAGAAGTCTCAGGATGATTTCAGGAAATTTTGAACAGAGAAAACCTGCACCAAACTGTCAACACATGATTATCATCTTTAGAATGTGCATAAATGCAAATTTTTTTAGGCGGAAAGTGGATGATTGGAGAAAGTCCTCAACAAAAGTGGGATTCTTATTGTAAGGATGTACTAAAAATCTTGATGCTGATGTGACAGCAGAGCACAGCCCCAGTACAAAACTTGTCACACCAAAGGCCCTTCCCTGGAACCCAGGTGGTGCCCGGGCAACAGAAATGGGTTTGGCTTTGAGCAGGAGGTTGTGCTCAACCCTCCAGAGATCCCTTCTGGCCTTCATTACCCTGTAATTCTGTCATGCCACAAATGGGACAAACAGCTCCTGCCTGGAAACCGAGAAGATTAAACCCCAGCTTGATTAATAATTTAATCTAAAGTCTACAAATGCAGATAGCTGCTTATTGCACATAATTAAACTGCTCCAGCAATGGAGAGTACAAAAACTGCAAAAGATCACTCGGGAATCCAGTGCCAGGCCCACATGTGTGGTGCCTTTTGAACAGTACCTCCACCACAGGGAATTCAATCCCTGCCTCTGCAAAGGGCAGCAGTTGCACTCAAGATGATAAAATATTCTTGGATTTAGACCCTGAGGTCTTACCAGCCATGGCTGCCTCATGCAGTATTTTTACTGTTGTGGTTCCCTGCTCATTTAATGGTTTGTCTTCGTTGGCAAGTCTTTAACACCACAGGTCAGTGAAATGTTCAGGAAATAGAGATTTTTGTGCTGCTTCAGGGCTATGAGACTTAGCATTAAACCCCGATGAGAGATCTGATTGTGTCAGCACTCTTTGGAGGAATGAATGAGTTGTTGGAAGAAAGTAATTCTACCCTTTCTAACTCCAACTGCGATCATACCAAAAGTCTTGCTTCAAACTGGGGGAAATCAAAATGTCAGTCTGCATTAGGAACATTTTGGGTGATTCTCCGCAGCCCCTTATAGGACTTTTTTTAATTAGCCAATTAAAGGTTTTCTGAACCAGTTACAGCCTTTACACATTATTCAGGATCCCTTACTCATGACTTTGGGGTCAGTAACTAGCAGAGAAACAAACCTACTGCTTTATTTGAACAAACATGACTGATGGACTGAGAGGCTCAGGAAATGCTCTTTGCAGTTCTCTGCAGCTGAAGACTAAATATACAATTGTGCTGATCCTGTATGGGATTCCACGCTTGCACGTGATTTTAGGCCTGCAAATGTACATTGCTTTTCAGTCAAGCATTACACAAATTACTTAATGAACAACCTGTTACCTTCCTCCCAGGCAGCAAACCATGCTGGTTCCCCAGAGAAACCGAGCCTGGTGACCAGAGGGGCAGGGCCCTGACTGCACATTTCTGCACAGTCCCTCTGGGCCTGCAGTGAATTGTCCCCATTCATTGTGTTTCTTGGAAGGTCTTCCAGAAAAGCACAACAGTTATCTCTGTCAGCTTTTATCAGTAGATGACAGACATCTCTGGAAAACAGAGAGGGGTTTTTAGAGCCACCCCAAGAACAAAGGGAGAGCAATGAATGGTTTCCAGCAGGGCAAAACCACTCTGGGAAGCAGAAACCTTATGGGGAATGCTCACTCAGAATCTCTGCTGCTCTGGACAAATTCCAGACAAATTCAGGGACAAATTCTGATTTCAGCTGGGAAGTTACTTGTGCAAGTCAGCACAAGGTTGCTCAGCATCTGGTCCTGAGCAGTTGCCTCATTCTAAGCTCTTACTTCAAAATGATTTTCAAACTTTAAACGCAGCATGAATGTATTTAAAACTCATGGAAAGTGGAACTATAGAATTTTTCCTGAGCTTCATTTTCATGGATTTCTTTTTCTTTCTGAAGCAAGACTGCACACTGCAGTTAATGGAGCTCTGTTTGTTATGAGCAGAGGCCAGTGCCTTCACTGCACTGAGGACAGAAGTTTGAGTCACCAAGGCCAAAGATACATGGTCTAGGAGGTAAAAGGGCAATGGATTAGTCATCCACCAGCCAGCCCAGCCCCAAATCTGACATTTTGCACAGTGAGAACAAGTTTAGAGGAGATTTCTCCCCATCTATTGTTGAGGAATTCAATTCACATTAAAATAAAACATAAATACAGTAGTTGAACAGTGAAGCAGCAGGAACAGTATTTCATTCCAGAGCTCTTCCAAATGATTCCTTATGCCAATTCATCAGAATAGATTTGTTGTTTTTTTAAGATTATAAGTGTGTTTGTGTGTGTGTGTATAAATTATTAAACAAAAGCTTCTCTCAAAATAAAACCACTGGGAACCTCCATGTAATAAAATGAGTCACACCAGGATGCGATGACTAAGTGGGAGAACAGGGAATTCCACTCCCCATGCCAGCTTTCTTCATGATCAATTTTCTGTCAACAGGTGATGGGAGCTTGTCTCTCTGCCTTTTGTTTACGCCAAGAATTATTATTATTTTTTAATATTCTCCCTAAACAATTAAGCTGAATAATCAGGACCAGGCACACTTCCATCAGGCGCCCCCGTAGTGAACAGTGAGCCAGGGAATCCAGGCCAGTAGTGGCTGCCTGTTTAATAAGGATTTACCAGCTGTAAAATTCCAAAATCTTGTGTCATACGGGGAAACCTTCCAAAACACTGGATTCCACCCTGTCTCGCTGAGTCTCTAACAGCTATGGCAACTCCGTTTCTGCAGCCACTCTCTTCTGCATTTTTCTGTGCGTGAGCCTTAGATTTTTTCCTGTTTTGCAGTGTTTTTCTGGGATTCCCGGTCAGATTGCCCCGTGGGATTACAAGAACACCTGGGGCACGCAGCGCATTCCAGCCAGGGGGAAACCTCTGGGGAGAAAGGTTTGCTGGCTTTCAGCAGCTACAGCAGCAAGGAGAAGCAGAACGGGCCCCATTTACCCTGAAACTTTCTAATCTGCACAGCAGAACCAGGCAAACCAATCCTCCTGAAGAATACTTGTTATTCCTCAGTGTTCACACATGGTGGGACCTGCTGACACACCTTCCTGCTTCGTGTAAACAGAACACACAAAACAGACACTCCACGAGACCAAAACCTCCCAGATCTCCCCACCGGTGACACCTCTTTGGAGGGGGATGCCCAGGCAGGCCCTGAGCTCCCTTTGCTGCTGCCCTGCCCTGGGGCACACGGCAGGAGAGGTGGCCCTGCAAGGCGAGCACCTCCAGCTGATGCAGAATCCAGGTGGGCCTCCCAGAGACAGCTCTGACTGATTCCCCCCGCTCCTCCCAGCCTTCTGCAGGTTCAGGGAGGAGGGGATTTGCATCCAGCTTTACATGCTGGCCC
Organism: Corvus cornix cornix; assembly: GCF_000738735.6. Taxonomy (NCBI): domain Eukaryota; kingdom Metazoa; phylum Chordata; class Aves; order Passeriformes; family Corvidae; genus Corvus; species Corvus cornix. The sequence goes on along the minus strand of NC_046349.1, from coordinate 13,708,177 downwards.
CCAGCCACAGCCTGCACAGAGCAGGGAACGTGCTCTTTGAAAACTAGCAGGAAAATAGCAAGGTAACCAATTCATTTCATGCACTTTCTGTACAACCTCACGTATTGCAAACAAACTGAACCATTTAAGATTACAGTACCACTTTCAGCTTTGCTAACTCTGCAACTATTCCCAGATATTTGTGCTCTTTTTCCTGTCCTTTCCCATTAAAAAATCCAAACAGTAGTTTTTTTCCCCAGATTCTGGGATTTTGTATCAGGATAAGATGCCTTTTAAACCTACACTTAATTCATGCTCAGTGGTGAATGGCATCTGTGACTGAGTTATGACCTAGTCCTAAGGTAAGTCCCATTCCTCTCAGTTCTTCAAACTTAAGTTCATTAATTTAGAAAACCAGTAAGTGACTGGAGCTCAGCCCTCACATTCAATATCTGAAGCTGTTTATTTGTTCAAGTAGCAAACATCTCTTTTGAATGAACCTGGGAAAACACTGAAAGTTTTTTAAAAAGCTTTTTGTCCATTTTATCTTGAATTTGCCTGAGAAAATTGCATCATTACTGTTGCATTATTAAGTTCACAGAGTTAATTGCTGAAAATAGTTGCTATTTTCTGCACTCCCCAGGAATTTCTGGATCGTTCATGAAACTGTCAGACTACAAAGAGGGATTGAGCTCCCTGTTCGGAGCACGGTGAGGAACTGACACAGCAGAAAAGGGGAACACTGCTGTAAGACAATGCTGGAATTTCCTTTCACCTGTCCCACAACGAGCACGATCCTATCATCAAACCAACACACCAGCCACCTTCCACCCCATTAAAGCTGCCCTAATGCCGTCCCGGTGCGGTGCCCTATGGAGCACTGGGCTGCACGACTCCTGGGGGCTGCACGACTCCTGGGGGCTGCACGACTCCTGGGGGCTGCACTCCCCCAGCACACATTCCATGGCTTGTGGGGTGCAGCATTTCGGGCACTGTGCAGACAAAAGCCTCAACCCCAGCACCCCCACACCGAACACCACAGCCTGATCCTGCCCTGGGCTGAGCTCTCCTGCAACCACGACACATCCAAGCGTGTTCAAGCACCACTGCTGGACTCTAGAGCTGGACAGATTTATTTTGTCACAGGGGCTGTGAACATCCACACTTGGGGGCCCTGGCAGCTGCAGCAGTTCAAAGGGCACAGCAGCACCTCCTCTCCTTACCCTGCCTGGCCCAGCCGGGAGATTTATGGTGGAGCCACTCCAAGGATGGACGTTGTGTTTGGGTTGTTCCTCCACCACCCACATTGTCCTAGCGATGATTCACGATGTCCATGTGGCCACCAGAAGAGTTTGGCAGGGGAAATCACAGTCCATTTGCACTTTTCTCCCAGAGAAACACGAACTGCCTCTATCACTGACAGCAGAGCAGCAGTAACCAGTACACAAATGGGAGTAAACACAATGCACCCAGCATCTGACTTGCAAATTACTACATGACAATTAAAATAAATAAAAGGGGGAATTCCAAATCTTTTCTTTTTTAACTGCACTGCAAGATCTGGGCCCCAACCAAGCACTAACACCCTTGACCTTCACCATATTGCAAGTCCTTGATAGCTCCAAGACTGCTTTTCAAGCTCTCTCTTCCAGATCAAAACTAAGAGAATACAGTCCAGTATAGTTGCTTCCCCTGACCTACTTTAATTTAGCTGGGCTCAGTTACGTGTCTCCAAGTTCAGATCTTCAAACTCCTTCAGCCAAACTCTGCTTTTGTGTGCTGGGATTAGGGAATTCATAAGTTCCCCTGGCTCACAGCAGCTACATTTTATGATCTTGCATCAGAAAGAGAGAACCTCAGAAAGAACTCAAAACTCTAAGGCCTGCATGTTGATAAATTTTAGCATTCAGAAACATAATGCTATTTATGCATCAGCATTTCAAACACAAGCACTTTATCCCCTCAGAGCACTGAGCTCCAGCCCCTTCACTCCGTTTCCTGCTGCCATTTCCTGCCGTGAGCCGAAGCTGACACTGTCCCAGCCCTGTCCCCAGCGAGCTCCCTGCGGCTCGCGTGCCACGGGACACTCATTTCACACTGACATCCCGCCACAATTCAGGGAACTGTCCTTATTTTCCAGGTATTGCTATGGAAAAATATACATATCTGCAGTTCTATGAAAAGACAAATAAAACCTGCTCATTACTGCTCACGGAGACACGTATTTTTGTCACAAATGTGACCAGTTCCATGTTCCTCTGCGTTGCTAGTGGTGGGTGAAGAATTGTCTACAAGATCCAGAGGAAATGGAAAGAGGTTCTGAGTGTCCCTCTGAGGGATGAAACCTAATGTACAATTGTGATCCTCAACAGCAGCTTCCTCAGTTTTGCAAAGCACGTGACTGATGCCTTCCCAGCACCCGCTTCACCCAGATCCAAGGGACACCCAGAGTTTGGAGTCTATGGAACAATAAAAGGAAAAGATCTAGCTGCACAAAGATACTTGCACAAAGGTTCTTGGGGAAAAAACAACCTTGCTACTCTCACCTAAAAACACTGGACACACAAGCCAAGGAGCTGTGTGGAGCATGGCGTGCCAAAAGCTGTGGGATGGTTACCTACACTGCTGCCCTCACCCTTCTTGTTACCAGCGCAGCTAAAACTGGTGGCAGAAGTGGGAAATCCAGCACCACTTGCTAGCACAGACAAGGCTTGTGAGCTGTTAAAATGAAACTCTAAGCAAACCAAGCTTCCCCTGCGAGCTTGCTGCATCTTCCTGCCTTGACAAAGGTGTGATTCTTTCACGGGCTGCAGGGCAGCGGCGTGCTCTGGAAGAGACACAGCCTGCTGTAGCTGGGGTCAGGCAGAGCTGTGCTGCTATCCACCCCCAGGGTGGTGGCTGTGGCTTACTCTGCCCCTGAGCAGCTCATCAGCACTTTCTGCATGGGCTGTGCAGGGCAGAGGAGCTGTGGGTGAGCTGCTCCTCCTTCCACCCAGGCACTGCTCGAACCGACACCCGGGGCTGCACAGCTGGGGCTCCTTGCTCCGGGCTCACGCAGCCCGAGGCAATGGCAACTACGAACAGACATCGTAGAGATCCTTAAAATTGTCTGCAGTGCATAATGAGGGAAGCTGAAAGTCTCAGGCACACAGGATCCTGATTTTCAGGTGAGCTGGGACACTCATCAACCTCTGACAACCCAGGCACAAAGCAATTCTCAGTTTGCTGCACTCAGCCATGCATGAGCTGTGTATCCAGCTCAGCTTCTTTAGACACATCTATTAAATAAAGCAATCTTCATTTAAAAGCACTCCAGGGCACCTCTGGCAGAGGTGCTGCTGCATTATGGAACAGCACATGGACACACAGAGAACCAGCTCAGCACAGAGTCCCCCAGATAACCCACTGCAAACCACACAGACTTCTGATTCAGCCCAAGGATTTGAACCTGGACCTCCCATCCTCTGAATTCCCCTTCTGCCAGTCATTTTTTCAGAGTCCAGCAGAGTGAGACTGCCTGCAGAGGCCAAGGGCTGGGGGGGAGGCAGGATATGGAACACCAGCAAGCAAATCCCTGCTCCAGACTGGGCACTGCTGCTGGGATAAATCCTGTCTCCCCCCTACCAGGAGGTAAAAAAAGAGGAAAAAAGCCCTGCAGTTTCCCCAGCAGCACAGAAAAGCTTTAGATTTAGTGTGGAAAATGTTGTTGTTCTTTTTACTTTCTAACATCTCGTCCAGCCAGAGCCTTCTCTGCTCTTATATGGAAAGAGGGGCAGGGCATTTGGGATGTTTCCTCGAAATGGCATTAAGAGCTACCTCCTTTGAATGGATCATCTCCTGTAGTTACTGCAAAACATTCTTGGGACAGGTAGCACTGCAGGCTGCCAAGATGTTCCTGTGTACCCTCTCAAAACGCTGACATGGTGGAACAGTGGCAGCACAGGGGGAAGGAATTAATACATGGGCTTGAAAGGAAACAGAGCGTGCCAGAAGAATTCCTCTGACTGCACAGGCTCATCTGAACCTCCACAGCTCTTCAGAGCCTTTCATACCTGCAAAATCAGCCTGGCTTGCTGCTGGTGTGGGAGGGAACTGGGACCCACAGAATGTTTTCCCCCACATCACCAGCTGGTGCTCATGTACGTTCATGAATGTACATTCATTTCTGGCTCGATTCTCACTTTTTCCCGATGGCATTACCCCATAGATCATGCACATGCTGTTCACTTGGGCAATGCAATCTCCTAAATCCCTTGCAAGTCACTGGATACATCACTTGAGATGCCTCTACCTCAGTTCACCGACAGAAAACTTCCAAGCAACAAGCTTTCTTAACAGCACAAGGGGAACACAAAGTCTACAATAAAAAATATGGAAGGAGAAGTGATGTATTCTCATCTCTCATTACATGTATAAAAATAATTTGATATAAAAAGATGTATTACGTATGGTTTTTCTCCACAGACTACTAAAGGGAAGAAAACACAATCTTTGCCTGTAGTTCACATCAATAAAAAATGTTCATTTCAGTGATGAATTCTACAGTAGCATTCACGAAACATGAGATTGAACAAGCACAGAGGAACATGTAGTGCTCATCTCCTTTCTCTGATAACAGATCCTGTCCCTGCTGATTCCCAGTGCCTGGATTCTTTTGAAGCAACAACACAAACAGTTGCTCCCAAGTCTAATTTTACTCACATGGTTTTACCTAAATGAACAGGATTACTCACTCGAGTAATCATGAGCACAAATTTTATGAGATTTGGCACTACAGATCTGCCTTATCCCACTAGGGGAAGTTAGGAAAAACCTGCCTTACCTGATGTTTTTTCTGTGAACACCACCTTGGACTCTGCTGTGAAATTCTGTCCAGTGAGGATCATCTGTTGTCCTCCATAAACCAGGCAGCTGTCGATGTCTTGTCTTTCAACCATTGGAAGCTCATGAGCAGACCTTTGGGCTGTGGACAAATTGCAAACATGAATGAAACCAACTCTGTTTTACCAGGACTTTCCAAATCTTCCCAGAACTATCCACAGATCGATCTTGTCATCGTTACCATCCGCTGACTGCCAAAGCAGCTTCTCCAGGGTGCTAAATTTAGGTCTGAGAAGGAAAAATAAACTTACTCAAGGCATTTTATTTGGAAACATTCAGGAGTTGGCTGCAGTGGTTCAGCTGTGCTGGCCCTGCTCCTTGTCCTTGAGAAAGGACAGCTTGGATGAATGGGCTGAAACTTGCCCATGCCGGTTTCCACGAAAACGGCCAAATTTTCAAGTGCAGGCACACTACAGCCCTAGAGCCCAAAAATTCCACCTGCACAGAGGATTCCACTGAATAACACTGAATTCCTTCAGAGGGGAAAAAAAACCCCAGAGCCTCTTCTCCAAAATCCCACTGCCTCCCACAGGACAGGGCCTGGCACAGGGGGGTTGCCAACAACAGCTCCATCTCCGTCTCCATGTGTGGGCACCGAGCCTTGGGCTCACAGGAGGGGCAGCCACGAAGCCCCAGCTGCATCACGAGGGGTCACACTGGGACTGCTGCAGCCCAGGGTTTTTCCAAGCATGTTGTGCAGAAGCCTGAACATCTGAGGAGCAGGGCCCTGTGTCACAGACTGAGTCTGATTATAAAAGGCAAGGGAAGAAAAGGTAGGGTGGGATCCAGATGGACACGGACGTCATCAAGGCTTTCTACGGTCTTTACTGTTCTTGGCCACAAATTTGGAGCGTGACTTTAGCAAGTAATTCTCTCTTTCCCCAGCCAGAAAACCAGGACAGCACCATCTCTCCACCTACTTTCCTCTGATCCCATTGAAACAGACACTTGCATGGTGAGAAAAGCTTTGGAGAACCCTGGTCACCATCCCTGCAGAGCCATCCCAACTGCTATCAAGCAGCGGGAGCTGAAGAAAGTGAAGATGTGAGAACTGTTCCCTACAACACAGACAGCTGGAAAACATCAGGAGCTTCCCTGTGACCAGACCAGGTGGGCAGCAGCTTGGGGCTGGTGAACTGCGAGTTCATGACCTGCACTCAAACTCCTCCAGATTCATCCAGCCCAACTGGAAAGGCCTCCAGAGGATCCTGCTCATCTCTTTCCCAGCTGCCTTGGCTGGATTTTAGCTCTCCCTGACAGAGACCCTGAGCACTTGTGTCTTCACTGAACACCGTTGGCTGCTGAGCCAAGAGTGAGGAAATGTGATCCTGTATGTTCAGGGCTGGCCCTGACTCACACACAGGCGAGGCTGGGCTGTCTGTGACCTGACCTGGCACTGCTCTACTGCTCTGCAACCCTCGCAAAGGCGAAATTCTCTCGTCACCTGGAGAAAATGTCGGAATATTTGGTGAGAAAAGTCAAGCAGTAAGCCTTTCATAGCAACTTTTCTAGCTCTGCTGAACCCTGCAGTCACGGGACAGAGACTTTGCTCTTATGAAAGAATAGAGGTAATTCAATAGCTGTAACTTTCTCATGCCGTTTGAGAGGCGTTTTTGAAATCTATTTAGAATTACCTTAGGACTCATTGTTCTTTTCAAGTATATAACAACATCTGGCCTAATATACTGCCAGTTAAGAATATATATTCAGATCATTTGCAAAGAAGCTGATAATTTCTTTCACATGGCTGTAAGATTAATTTCTTTCCCAAAATACTAACCTTTTTGATGAGTTCATAATTGGATTTATCACAAAGACAGATCTGTAACCTCAAAGGCTGAAGAGTAAATAGCAATCATTAAAAAGCATGTCTGCAACAGTTGAGAAAACATTTAAATATTTAAGCATTGCCCTGGACACTCTTTATTCCTATTCAATCACCAAATTTCACTTCCAAAGCATCCTAACTCATCAAAATTCCAGATTAACCTACGTCTCTTTCCAACCATTGTGTTCATAGAGAGCTTGGTACCCGCCATCCCACAGATCAGTGGTTCCCAAGGCTTTTTCAGGATGAGGAAGGACAAATTTTAGCCTGGAAGTGACTCTGACTCATCTCAATTACATTTGGAGCTGCTGCACCTGGCATGACTTTGGGCATCTCCAAAACTGTGCTTGCCCTGAGCCAGGTGGAGGCGTGCAAACCTCATGTGCCTGAGATGGGCTGCAGAATAATCCCATCTGAGTTCATCTCAGCTCAGTTCCAGCTGAGCTCCCCAGTGCAGATACCACACTAAAGCGTTTCCCCTGCCCTGTTTCCCCTGAATTCTTCTCCTCCCTTTGGGTGCTTTGAAATCCTTTCCTAATAATAAAAACCCAGCTACTTTTCATTTTCCAAAGTCTCCTTTTTTCACCCAAGCCTGTAAGAAGGCTTCACCCCCTTCCCCATTTCCACCAGTACAGAGGTTCAAGGTTCAGTGTGGAGCTGCCTCAATAGGATTATTTTTTTTCCTCTGCAAGAAATATTAATTGCTAATAAATCCCCTTCCTCTAAGGCTCATGATGGGTGGACTGCATGCAATAATTTCACACTATTCCTTCTCTTCCCCCAGGGGCTGGCACTTCATAAAGTGACCTACAGCTACTGGAGTTTATGAGCTTTGAATAAACAAAACACTGTTGATTTAACCAGTTGGGGTGTTTACTTTCAATAGCAACAGTTACTGACATAAGGCAGCAAAGCAAATGCTATAGAAATACTCACGCTTGGCCTGAAGCAGTGTGTCAACCTATTAACAGGGGACACTATTTTTCTATTTTATTTGACTGTTTGCAAATCAAGATGTCATGGATTGGTGGTGCCAAGAAATACAATGCATGCAGTGACACAAGACAGAAAGGGAGCCACTGTCTGAGAGCCCTGCAGCACCTCCAGTGAGCTCAGCCTGCAGGGAGCAGCCCCTGCTGCCCACAGCCCACCCAGGCTCCCCTGCAGCCCATGTTTGCCAGGGCTCCAGCCTTCAGCCCCCTCCCCATGCCAGCAGCTGGGCAAAAGGTGAAGATGGCCTAAATCTCTGGGCCAGCAGGCTGAACACTTCCCATGGGATGCACGGGCTGCAGGCTGACCTCGAGGAACTGTGCCAAGGCAGGCAAAGGTGGCTCTTGCTTCCCCACCTGCCCACAGTATTGATAACTCTCCTTTTGCAGTGGAGAGATTTGGCTTTTAGGGGGAAAAGGGGTATTTTGATAAAACTGATTACCTGGAGAAGTCTGTTGCAGCTCCCAATCTCCCCCATGAGAGTGTCACCCATTGCTGCTGGGAGGTGACAAGGGACAATCTCAGCTGGAGCAGCCTGGGACAGCGGAAGGTGCCCCTGCCCATGGCACGGGGTGGCACTGGATGGGCTTTAGGGTCCCTTCCAAGCCAAGACATTCTGTAATTCTGTGATCAATCCCTGCTAGAGCGAAGCCCCTCCACACTCTCTCCAACACCTGCAGCACTGACTCCAGATACAGGTTCCCTGTTGTCCCCATGCTGACAATGAGATGTCAGAGACATCTTGTCCTTGTGACATCTGATCAGGAGGAGCAGGACTGAGGCTCACGAGCAGCTTAGTGAGGACAAAGCCACTGCTACCTCTGATTGACTCACAAGCCAAGTAAACCAAAAAATGTGGCTGTTTAAGAGGAGTGGGGTCACAGCTTGCACCCCAGTGCAGTGGCCTCACCAGAACAAATATTCAGATCCCTCTTTGGACAGCCCTGTCCTTACCCTGCCCAGAGCAGCCCCAGGTCATCCCAACTTTGAGCTGGGACTCACCACCCCTGACATGTCTCTCCAAACCCCCAAAGGCTTTTCATCCAGCAGCCAGTGATTCCTGTTGGGTTTGAGAAGAGCAGATAGAGCTGGATGTCTGCTGCTAAAAAAACCCTGACCCCTGGAAGCAATAGCAGAGGTGTAATTTGTTATGGGATTAATTCTTCCACCTCAGTGCAAACCTCAATGAGCCAAAGTAAATATTTCATTCCTGCTGTCACACTGGGTTTATTTACCACGAGCTGCCTGTGGTAGGGTTGATAGGAGCAGAGCTGCTGTGCTCAACACTTCTCCAACTCATTAATGTCGTGAGAGACTTTGATCCCCTCCACCACTCCCTGAAGCATCCTGAGCTCTGCAGTGGGAGGAGAGGCAAAGGCTGGAGAGCCACAGGAGGACCAAGGGCAGGAGACATCTCCAGCAACCTGGGAGACATCAGCAAGACACCCTAGAGACGAGCAAATTTCTGATCAGAGGGATGGGATAATTCACCTCCTGGAAGGAGTATGGAGCAGTGGAAGACTTAGGAATCAAGTAAATAAAGCAAATTTCCAGCCCTCGTGGGGAAACCTTGAAAATGTGGTCGAAACACTCTGAGAAGAAGAACGCAGTATGACTGACAACAGTTTCTAATTTGCTGCCAGCAAGACTTAATCAGCAGTTTGTGCAGAGCCATCCAAGCAAAAAGCACCAAAAATAGAGAGCTTTTCTCCACCTCCTCCTCTGCACATAATTTATGATGTCCTTGCAAAGGAGGAGTGACAAGCACCGATGGCAGCAGTGTCAGATAAGTGTGATACTTTCTATGAACTGCAGCCAGCTCACCAAGCCAGTGTGTGATTAATGACAGGAAAACCATGGCCTCGGTTCACTTGTCTGTCAATCAGCTCTGTGGGCAAGCACAGCATTTCCCTTTAATCCCTTGTGGAGGGCATCTGCTCAGCTGAAATTCTGCTCAGCAATCCCTGCTCTGTGTGCTGTGCTGGGCTGTTTGCTTTTACCACCAGCAGCACTGCAAAGACCAGAAGTAACCAGGAGTTTACCCCTGGAGCAAGGCTGGCAGCCTGCAGAAGGGGCAGGCATTTCCCTTCGCTCTGACTCAGACCTCAAAGACTGAGATATTTTGGTTGCACGTTCAAAGTGGCAGATGTTGTCAGAATTATCTTTTACGTTCTGTGCTTCGAGAGAGAAAATGTTCTCTTTAGAGAAAGCACCAGTTTTTCTGTCAGCTGTACTTGCAGCCAACTGTGAGACTGTCTTGCAGTTGAAATGAAAGGGGGAAAAAATTCATTTAACTCAACTGGAAACCATGATACTCCCATAATAACCATGGTTATGGTTAAACTTCCAAATAGGTATCTCCCACGTGCAAAGAGACCATTTGTTTCTGCTTTTCTATCTGAATAAAGCTAGGCTCCTTCTTGCCTGCTGCTGTGTTCCAACCAGCACAACTCCCAGCTGAGGAAAAGCTCTCACTGGCTTGCCAAGACAACATTCTTTTACATGACTAGCTCTTTCCTCTGTAGTTACTAATGTGTCACAAATCATAGGCTCAGATTGTCTAATATTATGGGAAAATCTACTAGAAGGAGAGAAAAATAAAGGAAACTTCCAGGGAAATTGATTAAAGGGAAATAAGAAATTTGACCCAATTTAATGGAACAAAATACAGTCAATAATAGAAACTATTTAAATTCCTCTAGATGGACACATGGTTCTTTAGCAATAAGTTTTGTTTGTTTTGTTTTTTTACCACCTAGGAACATCTATTATAAGAACAAGGTTTTTAGACTCCTTTTCTCGTGCCAAGTGCAATTTAAGTTTGCATTTTAAGGGATTCATGAGCACAGCTCAGGATCAGCAACCACAGATTCTACAAAGCAAGAACTGTGGCAGACTTTGGGAAGGTTTAACCAGGATCCCTTAGAATAAAATCTGGGGCACTGTGTGGGACACTCCTGAGCCTCACACTCAGACATTTGCATGAAGCAGTTTTTGGCTGCTGTCAGCCTGAGCAAAACAAGCTGCCCTACTACCCTGGACTCCCACCCTGCTCCTTCTCTGCTCCAGGATGCTTCAGCTGAGGAGTGAAAACACAACTGCAGAGGCTGGGGCACCCAGCCTGAGCTCCCAGAGATCATGAAAAACCTATCTCTTGGAGAGGGAGCCCAGTGTCAACAATTTCTGTAACACCAGAGATCACCCACTCCTGGAGAAATGAGCTCCAGCTCTTGGTGACAGGCAAAGGAATGGAACTGATGTTACAGAAATCGTCCTCATGGCTTGAAAACAACGGTCTGCAAGTGTCAGACCTCTCCAGGGGTGGTTTGCCAAGTGTCTGTGTTTGAAGGGACAAGTGAACTCAGTAACCCCTCACCTGCAATGTCACCAGCAGCTCTGTCACAGCCCTGCTGGCACAGCAAGAACTCGCCCACACGAGCTGGTTCCTGCCTGAAGCACTGACCTGTCCCAGCAGGGATGGACATTTGGACACACACAGCCCTGAGCAGTGAGGGGAGCAGGGAGCCAGGCCAAGCAGGACACTTGGCTCTCCTGTGGGGCTCGCTGTCATTTCACTGACTCAGCGTGGACCAACACCACGAGAAGGGATTTTTCTCACCTTTCCAGCACCACACCTACAAGAGAGTGGTTTCCTATACCTGGCTGAGCGATGGCTTGTTGCTACAATTATCAGAGGGATTTCAAATGCCTTTGCCTCCTCAGTGGCTTCAGCATAAATCAACAGGCAACAGGAGGAAAAAGCTGCTGAATGTGCAGGCTTGTCTGGATCTGAGGTCCATTTTAAGGCACAAGTGATCATTTAACAACACATCACCCCCTCAGTGCTCCCACACAGCTGCCAGGGGAGGAACTTGCTGCGGATGATGCTTTGAACCTGTGAAATCCCCTCCGAAAATCTGTCAAGTGCTGAATGTGACACAGATGAGGTGGAACCAAACAGCGCTCTGAAATGCAGCTATTTCACAGCTCTTGCTTCACTGCAGCTAATGATCTGCTGACACTGGTGGGACTTCCTCGGGATCAGCTTCTGGGGAGGAGAGCACTCGGATACTCTGTTGGTAGCAACAGTGCTCAGGGGGAGCCCCGGGAAGGGAGATGGGCCGTGATCCTGGAGCTGCTGCTCTCTAGGGCCTTCCCAGAGGGACATTATTACTGCTGCCAGACAGGAGGGATCCCGAGGAGAGTCCCTGAGGGTAAGGGCTCTCAGGTGGCCAGGTCAAAAAAACCTGAACAAACCAGAAAATAAAGGGGAAAAAAGTGAATCCCAGCAGCACAGAAGGTGGGACAAGAAGAAAACATCGCCCAGCCCAGTGCCCCTTCTTGGCAGGGCACCTGAGCTTACCTGAGACTGCCTGGGAGCTCTGCAAGGTGTGCAGATCATCTGGGACAAGCTCAGGTTACCATCTCTAGTGAGATTTAGGCTGCATTACTAATATTGGCTGAGCCCACTGATGTTTTTAACCATCTTCCCAGAACTGGGCTGAGATCAGGAAGCGCTACTGAAATGCATAAACAGTGCTAAATATGCAACATACACACTAAATGGCAGAGGCTCATGCCTCCAGATCACTTCATACCCTGCTTCCATGAGTTCAGAAAAGCACAGTCCTTAACGTGTCTCTCCAAACTGCCTGTATATCTGTCCACTATTCCAAAAAATAAAACTTTCTTTCCTTATTTCCTTGGGAACCAAATACATTTTTTTCTTGTAAGAGCTTTGCTGTTTTCTATGCAGCCAACAATTTAATACTTTAATTATAAAAAACCCCCACTTATACGCCACTTATACTGGTATCTCCACTCTTGGCTTTTTTATGCCCCTAAGACTCATCAATGCAAAGACATCTCGGAATAAATGCCTCAACATCTTAACCAAGGCACTGCCACAGCCCTCGCTGCACAGGCAAATTAGGTGTGTGCACACAGTTCAGAAAAATGTGACTTATTCTGGAAACCGTGCCCGGATTTCTGCCTGAACACTCTGTGGTGATGGGCACAAATACAACGTGCCATTGTGGAAGGGCCCCAGAAATGCCTGGCCAACTCATACTTGCTTTTCCTGAGGAGAATCTGAGTAAGTGGGGGGTGATCTGTGGGGCTCCCTGCAGGATCCAGGGACCAGCCCCCTCCTGCCCTGGGCTGGTGCCTTTTTCCTGCCCAGCGGGTGTAGGAGTTACACCTGGAGCTTCTCCACCCAAGGAGCTCCTCACTGAATGCTTCCTTTAGCAAATGGACCTTTGTTTCAGCAGGGACACATTTGGGGTGGAGGCCACTATTGTTTCAGCCATCTGGTCCCACAGAGGAACGGGAAGGTTTCCTACGGACAGAGGTGCTGGCTACTCCCACTGCTGTCCCTTCCCCATCACAGTGCCCAGAGACTTCACTCAGCTGCTAAAATGCTCTGACAGTTGGTATCTTCTCATAAACATTGCCAAGAAATCATTCATACCCATCATCCTCTCCCAGCCTTGCTTTGGTTACTCATTTGTACAGCTTTTTAAAGAGTTGCCATCAATAATTCACTAGCCACTTTGATTTCCCACCCAAAACTGGCTCCTCTCATTCTAAGCAGTTGTATTTAAATAAAGTCTGCATCTCAATAAATAAAACTCACACATGAGAAACTCAATGGCTTTCTTCACTTGACTTACAGCAAGACACGTTCTGCTAAAGAGGTGAGTCATTCAACAAAGGGAGAGGAAAATTGTTCATTTTGTATTTGTGAAATCCCCAAACCGCCAAAAAGGCACCATTTACCAACAAAAAGCATCACAGGATGCACAGGAACCAGCAAAGTGGGCGGAGCCCTTCCAGAAATGACTGTGACACGGGGGGCACCTCATCAGGGGACTCTCTTTCTCAGGATCCAGTCCGTTACAATGAGTGGGAGGTGCAGGTTTCTGAGCTCACACACTTATGGGATTTGCACTTCAGAAATCAAAACTGCCAGTTTTCTTCTGTCCCTCAGGGGAATACCAGAACAACCTGTGCTTTCCCTGCTTCAGCCTCCTGAGCTGTGCACCCCTTGGCACTGACAGCTAGAAAAAACAATGACCAGAATGCACCTGAGCCTCAGAATCAAACCTGTCCCTCCATTTCAGCTGCGTTCCTGCCACAGCTCAGATGAGGACTCTGGTCACTCCTCTGGCACACAGGACTGGCCACAGTGCTCAGTGCCGGCCCAGTCTGAACTCAAACCTCCAGCCACCGCCAGTTTGTGGATGACAAGTTCTGATTGTGCCTCCACTCAAAGCCAGGAATGCAGGCAGCTTGCACACTTGTGCTCCAACAGGGACAGTGCACGTGCGTCCCTGCACACACCCCCAACACTGCTCCTGCTCCCAGGGAGCACCGGACAGCAGCAGGATCCAACAGCAACATGCTAACAAATAAACTTTGCAGAAGTCCCCAAACTTGGAGCTTGGAGCTTGCTGTCCTCACAAGCTCCAAGCACCTTGAAGAGCTACCAGCCCCCCCACAAGCCTCCTTCAGAACAGGGAATGCTCGCGGGGAAGAGCCGCGGTCACTCCACGGCTGGCACAGAGGAGCAGAGCACGGTGGGTCTGCCCTCGGTGCCAGCCTGGAGCCACGGCACGGAGAGGAGCAGGCCCCAGGGATACTCACAGCACTCGATGGGGTTGGAGGCCGCCTGCAGGGACACGATCCTTCCGCTGGGCTCGGGGATGTGCACGCGGAAGACGAGGCGCACGCGCGTGTTCTTGCGGCCGATGTCGGTCTCGCCCTTGCGCAGCTCGATGTCCGCGTTGCGCAGCTTCAGGATCCCCGCGCAGTCGATGCTGCAACAACACAAACGGCCCTGAGCTCAACCCCTGCTCGCAGCAGCTGGGACAGGGGACACTCAGGGGGATGAAGCTGTTTTGCTTCGGCCTCTGGGTTAAGAACAGCTCTAAGTACTTGCTCTGGTTAGGATCCAGATATTCCCATTTCAGCAGCTACAGGGGAAGAAATCCCAGACATGCAGCACATGAGGGATGCTGCTGGATCTCTCCCCACTCTCTGGCAACAGCAGAAGCTGCTCTCCAAGCATTATAGCTCCAAGTCTTATCTCCCCTGTGCTAAGGCAGAGCCCACCCCGGGGCAGGAGCCTCCATCAGCAGCTCTCCGACAGCCCCGCTCCCAGGGACTGCACAGCAGCCCTTCCCACACCTGGGCAGGTTGGTTTAGGTTAGTTCAGCTCCGTGGGGAATCACAGCAGCTGAGGCAGCTGATTACAGAATCCCCACTGCCTGCACCACCCAGGCATGTGGAATTCAGCTCCAAAGCAGGAACCAAACTGCTCTCTCCTCCTTTTGCACAGGGTGGGTGCTACTGCTACAGCTGGGCTCTGCAGCCTGGCCCAGGTCACTGTGTCATCCTCCAAAGCCCTGGGACATTGTTCCCAGACAAGGTAAGAGCCTGGCAGAGCAGATATTCATTCTCCCATTCACTGTGTCCTGTTCACTGTGTCCCTGCACAAAGGGAGGGTGCAGGGAGCAGGATGGGGCTGAGCAGCAATGACAGGATTTGGATTGCTTAAATCAGCACTGCAACTTAGTATTTAGTGTGAGTGCAGGCTGGCTTCTCAAGAGTCCAGGGTAGCCTTGCAAACATGCCTGTGTTAGGAAAATGTGACAATTATTTGTCAAGCTCAGCAATAGTTCTCAGAGCGGGCAGTGAGCACTGCTACTAAGCAGGCACTGCCAGCCCATTTTGATATCAGTTCTAAAAACACATCATTTCTCTCCTTTTGATAGGAATTAAAATCACGTTTGGGGAGGTATAAGCCCCAAGCTGTTTCCTACACCCACACTGTTCCTTGCCCTTGCAGATGTGCAGGGGTTTATTACTCCAGGGTTCCTTGTTAGGAATGAGGTATATTTTCTAAAAAAATATGAAGAAAGAATGGGGATTTTGTGATGAAGTAGGGGGGCCTAAAAATACAACTGCTCTGCCAATTTTGTCAGGATCCTCTGAAGGATGGAGATACAGCTCTTCCCTCTGCAGAGCAATCACTCTCATGCTGCCTGGCACACATTCAAGCCTGAAGTTTTCAGACTGGTGCCCACTTCATCCCTCTGCCTCCATAAAACTGGAAGGAGTAATACAGACAAGATGTGCCTGTACTTGCTTTTCTGTTAACCTATTACAAGAGGAGATTTCATGACCAGATCACTTGATGGAGCTCAGAAGAGATGTTTTGTATTCCATTAAATGTTGTAAAATTAATCATACACCTTTCCTCTGTCTGCTGCCCCTGCTCCTCACTTGTCCCTGCAGCATAAGGACTTAGATTCGAGTCTTCTTTTCCTGAGTGCACTACAAACCCATTCTGACTGTGAAGATGATGGATTATTAGTGAGACACTGGATGCCCCATCCCTGGCAGTGTCCAAGGCCAGGCTGGACAGGGCTTGGAGCAACCTGGGATAGTGGAAGGTGTCCCTGCCCATGGCAGGGGGTGGCACTGGGTGAGCTTTAAGGTCCCTTCCCACGTGAACCATTCTGTGATTACAGCAGAGTCACTGCAGCAATTGGAATAGGGAACAGGGGTGCCTGCATGGTCTCCTGATGAATGGGAACTCTTCCAGCAGCTTTAACCCAAGGACTTGTAGCTGGTTTTGTAAAAAGGGTCTTGCACTCATAAATCATCCCAGCGTGCTGGAAAGGGGAGTCCCTCCAAAGCATCATTATTCTTTTAAGTGACTCCTTTCCAAAGAGAAAGAACTTCAGTGCCAACTTAATCCGCCTCAACTTTGCTAATAAAAAGAAATCTACTTACGTTGCTTTCATGTTGTTTTTGGGTTCCAGGGGGATCTCTAAAACCTTGGTGTTGCCAATGATCTTCTCGTAGCTGGTGGTGGTGACGGTTTTGCCCGTGATGCGATGGACCTGGTAGAAGGCATGGGGTTTGAGGATGCGCTCGTCCGCGGTGCCAATGAAGATCTGCAGACCCAGGGGCTTGTTCTCCATGTACCCGTGCAGCTGGCAAGACATTAAAAATCTCCTATCACACACTGGGCCTGCAATGCCTTCAGGAAACCAAAGAGATTTGCAGACATGTATCTATAGCTATAGATAAATGTAGATTTCTGGCATTGATTCACCGCTCTTTGAAACTCATCCTTCTCCAAGCTGTTGGTTCACCTTCAGCCATTCCTCTTGCACTGCATTAAAACACTGCCTGTACAGGTAGAGATGGCATTTTGGGTCTGGGACTGAACAGCACAAGGATGTCTCAGTCGACCTTAGAGCCTGGGGTTTCTTGGCCTCAAGGACACAAACAGACTCTCCTGTACTAAGTAACATTTTTATAAACAGCATTTGCTGCAAGAAAGCCAGAACACCTCCATAGGCCAGGAGACAAGGAAACTTCTCCTTCTTTATTAACGTTCAAAATTACAAATCAAACCATTCTGAATTTCTCACATAACCAAAAATGAGAACCAGACATTTATCTACCGCATAGCCTGGGATCTAGCTGAAAGGGAACTTTATGGTCTGAGACATGCTAAATTTGTTTTCAATTACTCTGTCCACATACAAAACCTTGATGAAGCCATACAAAGCAAATAGTACTGGAAGATCAGAGAAAAGGAAGATTAAGCTAATGGTATTCATGGCCAAACCAGGGTTTTTTCCTTCTTTTCTTTTCACCAGTCAGCAGGAGGTATCTTTGCATAGAAGGATTAATTCCCCCCTGGAAGGGGACCACATGCAGCATCAATGCAGTGCTGGCAGCCTTCCTCCAGCATGGTAAATGTAAGGCGACACTCACTTCCAGAGCTATCATTCCTCATCCAGCACATATTTTGGAGGCACACAAAGACAGGGGCTGTGCCCCAGAGACCCCTCCAGCCAAGGGCCCGAGTGAGCAGCCTCTCATTGCATGAATAGCTCCATTGAAGGCACCAGGCCCTAGGCAGGGGTTGTGCGAGACCAAACTGCAGAGCCCAGCCCAGACACCTCCGACACCTCGGGAGATGGTGAGGAAGGGAATGGGCAGGAGGCTCTGTGCAAAGCTGCCAGCTGGCTCTGGGAGCCAGGAGAGGAGCAGGGAGCTGGACTTGGAGCGCCAGGGTTGGGACTGGAGACACGGCGTGGCCAGGAATGTGATAAATACAGCGGCAGCCACGGGCAGATTTAGGAATGGATAAAGCGTATAGGAGACGAAAGGCAACAGAGACCAAAATGACAGATCTGCTGGGAACAGGCACTGATGGAGGAATCAGCCCCTGCTGATCCACAGCCCAGATCCACTGGGAGCCACAGGAAACTCACCCTAAGTATGGGACTTTCAAAATCCAGCATTTCCTGGCCTTCAGTGAAAAGCCATTGTATCACCAAAAGCCATGCTGTCTTCACAAGGGGCGAGGGGGAAGAGCAGTTTTTAATTACTGAGTGTGTTTATTGTCATGCCTGACAGAGTAATTCTTTGTGGATCCAGCTACAACGAGAGGATCCTTTGGACAGGAGGGGTTATTAAAGTGACAGCAAAGCAGCTTTTGCTCTACCCTCTGTCCTGGAAGAACAAAATCCCAGAGTTATGGGTGGGAGACCGAAATGGAGGAAAACAGACAATGAATTACTGAAGAAAATCTGCCCCCAGTGAGCACAGTCAGTAGCAGCTGTAACAGAACTGGCTACATACACAGGGTTTAATACTGACCACCTTTAAAAGTAATTTTAAGTGGTGTTTGCTCATGTACAGAATGAGTTCCCAAGACACAACTGTTCATGGCCCTCCAATAACGTGCATGTCTGTGGGTGTGTGTTGCACAAATGCACACAGAGAAGACAGGAACTGATTCCCTGTTCATATGGCAATGTTTGTATTATCTGCTGGCCCAGGGGCATAAAACGCAGTAAAAGGCCTCCTGATCCTCCACAGGACCAGATTTTAAATCAGTTGTTTGGTCAGTGGAAGAAAGTGAAAGTAACATATTTTTTGTAATTTATGGCATTATGGCAATGCTGTAGGATGACATAATTGTAAAATCAGAATAGCATTATAAAACACAAATACGAAGAGAAAAAAATACATGTGAAAGAGTCAAGTGTCCCTATTTAAAAGGGTTTGTCCTAATCTTGAGCTAATTGATTACATTTTCAGGACTAATACAGGTGATCATTTACCACAAGCGTTCCCATCTACCTTTCACTTGCTATGAACACAGCAGGATGACTTAGGAACAAACAGTGGAGATGAACAGCCCACAGAAACACGCCAGGAGCTTTAAAATCAGAGTTTTACACTCAGCTTCACCACCAATTTATCACAGCTTCAGTCATGTCACACAGCCTCTCTCTTTACGTGCACCAGGGAACAGCGATGCTCACCCTGCTCTGCAGGGACAGAGTATCTGTGCTGCTTTTTTATAGAGAAAATTCACTGTGGGCTAGAATGAAAGGACACATCAGAGCTGTGCTTCAGAGATATGGCTCTTCTTAAAACTGAACTACTGAAGAGTGCCACTGTCAATAAACAGTCACCTCCACTATGCCAGGCAGCTGCTTTAACATTTAACCAAAGCGCTGATCTTTTCTTTGGCGAAGCAAAGGAGGAATAAATTTGACCCTTACACAAACTTTGAGAAGTGAAGATTTAAAATGCTTTTTAAAATAACTTTGAAATTAATTTTTCCCTCCCTTAGCAACAACCAAGCTGCTGTAAAATCTCCGTTTTTCAGTGCTGCTCTTCTGCTCATCAGAGCTGCTCCCTCCAAGCCCTTCCACGGGAGCACCAGCCCCACACTAAGGTGTGCCTTCACTCTTTCTCGCTCTCCTTTCCATGAAGAAAACGAAATCATCTGGATTTCAGTTTCAAGAGAGCGAGGATCAAGAAAGATTTATGAATACAGAACTCTGGGAGGAAATATTTTTGTGTATCGTAAGGTGACCTATTCACAATAAAACTCCCCCAAACTGTATACAGATCGAGCTGGAAAAAACCCAACTCCTTTGAGTCACATTTGCCACAAGGGGAAAGAGAAGCCAGACATGATGTGTACCTTTCCATACTCTATTTTGGGACTTCAAGATCCTATTTCTTTCAGTTGAAAGATTTTTCTTAAACTTCACTTTTGCCTAACTCTTATAATATTAACATAGCCAGACATAGGCTGGTCTGTGACCTGAGGAAATGCAAAGCACTTTGGCAGATAAACAAATAACATCATTCAGAAAACAAGGAGACTTTTCTTGTTTGGTTTGCTGCTATGATTGGGTTCCTAAACAAAATAGAAATGTGTAGCACGATTCAAAGCATCGTGTCACCTCTGCAGAAATCAAATTCATTCATTCTGCAGTCCATCCATGGATCAATAACAGTCAAATTTGGGAAAGGGGGGGATTGGAGTGCCATTTGCAGGAAGGCACCTGTGTAATTCTGCATGCAAAAAATGAGCAGATGTGCCTTTAGCTGCCAAGTTTGTTCAGTTACACACCCAACACAACCCCTGTGACAGCCCCGGCAACCGCAGGCATCGACAGCACACATCAGGCACATGAAACACTTTTCTTCTCCTGCACTGTTTCAAAACTTAGGTCACCTCACAGACTGAGACCCCAGCTCCAAATACACAGCACTTAAAGCCAGAATTAAAAATTCCCACCCACATCATTCCCTACCCAGTGCTGAGACGAACCAAACCCTGCACCCGCCAGCTGGCAGTGACCCTGGCTGGGGGCATCTGAAAGGGTCACCTTTGCTGTGCTGCACAAAGAGCAAATCTCTTTGCACAGGTGAGGCTGCAACACTGCTTACTTGTGCTAAAATCAAGGGATAAATTGCCAGCAGAGTCAGAAAGCAAGGCAAATTCCTTAAAGATTCTGGAGGTGGTCACCCATAGATACAACATATCTCTACAGGGAGAATTCGGTGCAACTTTTGAAATTTAGATCTTTCAATCTGGGATATGCTTTCTTGAATTTAAATATTATTGTATTTTATGTAGAATTACATTATTAGCAGGAGAAAGAGAGATTCGTAGGAAATAAATAAGATAACTTTTTTATTCTTACCCAGAAGTCAGGCCATGGAGGGGCAGTGATTTCCCAGGTCCTGCAGGGGATGAGCAGCCAGAGCCCAGTGAGAAACCCGTGGTGCCCATGCCCTGTGCCCTGCTGCAGGGAATGCTGACCCTGTCCTGCCAGCAGCCCAAACAGGCACTTCAGCAGCACTCAGCAGCTGCAGCACCTCAGCTCCCAGCAGCACTGCAAGCTTTGCCTTTTCACTGATGGGTTACAGAGCCAAGTTTTCTTGGGGATTTCGAGTTTAGCTCTTGCACATCGAAATCCCCCGCGCAGTGCTGGGCTTTGCAAGACAAAAGCAGCAGCATCTGCAAATCTTACTGGCATCTTTGAATAGCCCCAGTAAGAACCTGTGAGAGACCGACTGCCTTAGTGAGTACAAGGGAGTAATTCATTTCCCATTCATCCCCACAGAGCCCTGCTTGTCGGGCACTTTGCTCTTTCTCCCTGGGATGTACAAAGCTGCATCTTTAAAGCTGATTGCACGCACCTTCCTGCCTAGACAACGCAAGCCGTGGCCAGGAGGAAAACGTAAATTTGGGGAATCGATTCACTAGGCTTGGGGATTTTATCTGCTCGAAAGCACCCAGCTCCCTGGGTCTCCGAGCTCAGGGTAACACGGGCTTTGGTGCATGAGCTGTGCATCACTGGCTCTGTCCCCGTGGAAGCCACTCGGGCTGTGCCTGTGTGTGGGCAGCTCGGGTGATTCACACGGATCATCCCGGCCGGCAGCGAGAAGTGGGAAAACAGAGCCCGGCGAGCAGCATTTAATGAGGAGCGAACACAAAGCCGTGAGAAATCGCTTCCTCCGCGGCTCCCCTTCCTGCTGCTCTGCAGGAGATAAGCGGCGCTGCCCGGGAGCCGCGCTGCCCCCCGCCCACCTTCCCCCGCTCCGGCCAGAGCCAGAGCCGCCTCCCGGAGCCTCCGGACCGCACAGCAGCCCCTGCTCGGGTCCTGCACCGGCCCCTGCTCGGGTCCTGCACCGGCCCCTGCACCAGCCCTGCACCAGCCCCTGCACCGGCCCCTGCTCGGGCCCTGCACCAGCCCCTGCTCAGCCCCTGCTCGGGCCCTGCACCAGCCCCTGCTCAGCCCCTGCTCGGGCCCTGCACCAGCCCCTGCACCGGCCCCTGCTCGGGCCCTGCACCAGCCCCTGCACCGGCCCCTGCTCGGGTCCTGCACCGGCCCCTGCACCAGCCCCTGCACCGGCCCCTGCACCGGCCCCTGCTCGGGCCCTGCACCAGCCCCTGCACCAGCCCTGCTCGGGCCCTGCACCGGCCCCTGCACCAGCCCCTGCACCGGCCCCTGCACCGGCCCCTGCTCGGGCCCTGCACCAGCCCCTGCTCAGCCCCTGCTCGGGCCCTGCACCAGCCCCTGCACCGGCCCCTGCTCGGGCCCTGCACCAGCCCTGCTCGGGCCCTGCACCGGGCCCTGCACCAGCCCTGCTCGGGCCCTGCACCAGCCCCTGCACCGGCCCCTGCTCGGGCCGGGCACCGGGCCCTGCACCAGCCCTGCTCGGGCCCTGCACCAGCCCTGCTCGGGCCCTGCACCAGCCCCTGCACCAGCCCCTGCTCGGGCCCTGCACCAGCCCTGCTCGGGCCCTGCACCAGCCCCTGCACCGGCCCCTGCTCGGGCCCTGCACCAGCCCCAGCGCCGCTTTCCGTGCCAGCAGCCTTTCACACCGTCTGCTGCACACAGGAGATGTTCTGGGCAGAACAGCCCCGATTCTGCCCCCCACTCCCCCTTCCTGCTGCAAGCAGCTTCAGCCTTGGATTTGATCATTAATCCCCATCATTAATAGCCGCTGATTGCAACAATGTCAAGGGCTTTTTTGGGGAGGTCTTTGCTCAACAATACTTGTACCAAGAGGGAAAATGTCACTGCATTGTCTCAGGCAGAGTGGCGTATCAATAGCTGTCAGGAATTCAACAAAGACCTCGTCCAGCCACTGTATCATGTAGCAGCTCCTCAGCCTGCTTCAGTTAGAGCTGACATTGAGCAACAAAGTTGAATCTTCTCACATGTTTTTGTTCAATTTAATGTACTTGGGACACAGCAAAGGAACGCAAACCAGAAGGAAATATCTGCCTCGGTTCCTTTTGCTCCCTACCAAAGCTGTCTGAAAAGGCCTCTGAAGATAATCTTTTGAACATCTGATTCTGCTAAATTATGATTTTTTATGATACTCAATTTTAAGTGTTTCTTATTTTGATGACAGTTTTGTCAAAATTCCAAGAACTGAATCTCACTTGCTCTGCTGTTCCTTACAGTAAATGACAACCAGACTCCCGGTGTCTTACTGGGATTTCTGCTTTCAGATGGGGTTAATACAGGTCTGGGACAGAGACAGCAGCTCTTGGGAGAAAGCAATGGGGAGTGTTTGCTCCTGACTGACCTCACGCTGCAGTGGAAGCAAGTTGTTTCCTCTCTGGGCTTCAGTTTCCCCAGCCCTGTGTAGAGCTGATCCTGTTTTCAGGATGCTTTGACTATCTCAGATGACAGTTTAAAAGAAGAGGCACAATGCATCTATCCAGTGCACATGTACAGGGAGGAGGATTTGGAGATCTCATTTTCACAGCTGGCTAAGGAAACCAACTGTGTCATTAAAGCACTTCCATGCACACTCATGACAAAAGATCTAAACCTCCCCAGCACGACAGAACTCGCTGTGCCACGAGTAAATCAGAGGGTGCAAATTGGATGATTTTGACAGGACCACGCTGAGGGAGTTCCTCAGCATGGGGCTCTGCCGCCAGTTAGCAAAGCTGGACCCTTGCCAGCTGTCAGAGGCACTGTGGAACCAGCCCCAGCTGGGCAGGGAAACCCGTGAGCAGAGAGCCCTGGTGTGAGTTTACAGGACACTGTCTGCCCTGTGTGAACTCCTCTGCAGATCCTGCAGCACGCCCTGAATGGGGTGAGTTCTGTGCTGGAAGTGTCCACATTGATGGCACACAGCCAGAAATTCCAGCTTTGCTTTGCAGCACACTGACTGCCCCATCCACAGTTCCTACAGGGAAGAATAACCTAAGTCTTGCATGTGTCCCATCTGGGAGTATTTCTAATCCACATAACCTGCACAGCCCAGGCATCCCCCTCAAACCAGCTGGTACACGCTGCTTCCCCTCACCTCTGCCAAAACTCCTCTCCATCAAAGCAACATATTCTGAATTTGGCTCAAAAGTTTCAGTGAGAGCTTTTCATTCACCTCTAACTCAAAGGTACAGCCATGCTTGCAGCACAGCATGAGGGCCGCTGACCTACCCTTACATTTGATGGCACATTAGTTTTGAAGAGAATTTCCCAGATGCAGCTACAATCTGTGGTTTGGCCACTGCACATCAACCCCTGCAGTAGCACATGGAACAGCAGTCAATAAATCCACGGCTGAGAGCTCAAAGCTCAAGAGGCCCCTACAACGATCCCATTGTGCAAACAAGCCCTGTAGTCCTGCAGGTAAATCAGGTGTGAAAGGTGCAGGTGGTTTGTCACATGCTGCTCCTGAGCTGGGGGAAAAATCCCTGCAGGAGCCAAAATCCACCTCCAGAACAGGGAAGTGATGGCCCCGAGAGTGGCACAAAGATGTTGTGCAGCACCAGCTGGGTCCAGCACAGCCTGGCCTTGCTCTTCCCTGCACAGGGGCCTCGGGAAGGTGGGGAAAAGGACAAACTCAACTGCTGGGACGTGCCCTCAGCAGCAAATCCCCCTGGGCGGGCTGGTCGGGGTTTCGGCAGGAGCGTGGCTCCAGCCCGGCCCCGCGTGTCAGAGCGTGAATCACCCCACGGAGCCGTGATTGGGTTTTGAGTTTCCATCAAAGGCTCCGGTTTCACTAACACACCAATGAATTAGCTGGATGTTGGAAGTCACATACAGTTAAAAGTCAGAGCCCCATGGGAAGCCCAGGCTAAGAAACAATGTCTCCTTTGACTGCGAAACCACAAGAAAACACAGACGGCAAAATTCAAATATAAAAGGAAAGTGGAACATACATTTGTTATTGTAAAGCAGCTCCTGTGAGTTCCACTAACAACTCTGCCATTCCAGCTTCTTTTTAATAAGAAAAATAAAAAGTCGCCACCATTTTAAAAGTTAAAACCCAGGGGAAAGCTGGGCTGGCTGTGCTGAGCAGGAGCCCCTCTCTGTACAGCTTTCCTGTTCCAGAGCAGAAGTGAGGAGGAGCCTGGCACACACAGGGGTGGGGGGCTGGGGGTCCCTGTGCCTTCCTCTGCCCTCACCTGAGCACTGGGGTTTTGTAGCCCTGGTCTGCATTTGGATGTTGTACCAAGGCAAACAGCTGGCTCAGGGATTTAACCTCTACCATTACACTCTAGGTTTGTGTTTGGGCTGCCACTCTATCCCAGTCACATCCACAAGCTCTTTGCACAGGAGCAGCCACTGCCTTTCCTACTGGACGGTCTCCTCCACAGCCTTGACTGGAGCAGCTGGCTACGAATCAGCAGCTGTCCTTCAACTCTGGGAAAAAAGAGCTGGGAACCAAACGTGCCTCCCCCTCCTCTGTGGTCACAGTGCCCGGGGGGACCTGCAGGATGGAAGGAGCACGGAAACTTCAGTTTTGTCCTTGCTACAAAAGATCTGACTATTCTCAGCACCTCAACATCCAAGGGATACTCACATCCAACTCATCCCTAAAACCTGAGTTCCTCTACAGTTAACACAAGCTGTAGGTTCATCCCAAGAGTGACTCAGACACCTGAGCGGGGAGCCTGTGCTTCTCCGTGGCCCTGAAATCAGGTGTGTGAACATTCCATGTTATCCATAGCTTCCCCCTCCTCCTGGCAAACACAGCCAATGTCCTATTCCGCGTGGTCCAGCTTCCCAGAGGTTTTGGTTACCCAAACTCTTCTCCTGCCATGCTTGGAGTGCACAACTGGTGCAGAGCCTTGAGCACAAACTCTCAGGGCTTGACACGTGAAGAAGAGGAAGCAGCATCAGAAAGATAAACCACAAGATAAGGCTTGGAGGATATGAGATCTGCTGGTCTGTAGCTTCAGAGCACCCAAAAGAAGAAATCTGCACGCAAAATGCACTTTCCAAAAAAGAAATATTGCAGGGCAACACTGCGCTGCAAAAACCAGCCAAGATCTCTTCTGCCAGCAAGTTCAGCTGGTTAATTAGTCACATGGAGGGTTAATTTAATGTTTTGGGGTTTTTAAATCATATTTGTTTAAAAAGAGGTATTTTAGAAAAATACTCTGTTTGCATCTGACAAGAACACGAAAGTTAAACTTCACTGAGGGGAAAGAAGGAGGGGAAAAAAAAAAGATCCCTTGAAGGCAAATAACTTATGACATGAAAACTTTGGATTTTATTAACCTCCCCCAGATTCAGATGTCATAAACCATACAGGTGCAACTATCTCATTGCCTGGCATGCATATGAACCTGGTTATGTTCAAGTGAACACAAATTCAACAAATACTCCCAGCTTTACAATAAACCTTCAGAAAGAAACTGTCCATATTTTCCCCAGATGCAGGCACAGCTGTGCAGAGGCACATCTGCTTGGGGAACTAATGTGGACATTTGAATTTATAGTTTTAGATCCTGAAGCTTGATAGCAAATTATGATAAAACTAGCAATATTGGTTCCTGTCTTCAACAGAAAATAGAAATGCCTCTTTGATTGATATTGATTACAGGAAGGAAACAAATTCTATTTCCCCATGTCACAAGGAACTCCTTCATTGCAATAAGCACCCTGTTGATAGGAATACTTTGGGAAGGTAAATGATACTGTAGTTGCAAGCAAACTGAGAAAGAAGCAAGCGCTGATTGGTTTCATTCCTGCATCTCTGTAGCTTCAAACACACCACAGGAGGCTATGAGCTTGTCAGACTCAAACCAAAAATCCCGCATTACTGAGGTATGGCAAACGTGATTGCTGTTTAATATTACCCTGTACCCTTTACTCAATACCCAGTCCATACAGGTACATCCAGCTCCATCAAAGCAAACAAATTCATTGATTTAACAATTTATGGCTTGATTTTAAAAGGGGGTGAGCCTGCAGGGGAATACTGAACATATGTTTGAAGTCAAGCACAAATCAACCCAGTGAAATTAGTGGTATTGATCACATGCTTGAAATTACACATAAATGTTAATGTTTTCCTGGTTCCTGCAAGTCCTGAGTGTGTCAGGAACATCTGTAGGATGCAGCCCAACTTTGTTTAGTGAAGGCTGTAGCTGTGGCTGACCTGTCCAGCTCCCACACATCATTCCCACTGACACAGCACAGCCCCGACCCCAGCCTGGCTTTGGCTTTCCTTCAGGAAACATGGGCTGAAAACAGGGGAAATGAGGGAAATGACTGATGTGCCCCCACTTGGCTACACTGCAGCTACTCAGCCACTATTTTATACCACCCTCTGAAAGGTGAAGGAAAAGCTGTTCACACTCCAAACAGAAGAAGGGTTCAGCTCATTCACCTCTCAGGTCAGCAAAGGGACAAATTTGTTCTCTCCACCACCGGCAGCCTGAATTTTGCTCCCTTGTTTCAGCAGAGACTTCCCCAGGCACCTTATGACAGAGTCCTAAGTGACAGAGGATCACACAAGGTTTATACAGCCCAGAAAAGGGCCCGCATTTCTGAGCTTTCAGAAGCCAATCCAAACCAACCTTCCTGAAGTCCTGGACTTCACCACACCTCAGCTCAGACCCTTTAAGCACTTTCACAAGCAGGTTCACAGGGTGCTGCTCTTTCAGGGGCAGCCCCCAGCAAGCATTTCAGAAATGAACTTTTCCTGCAGGGAGAGTCCCCAGAGCCTTACCTGGACCACGGGGTGGCCCCCGGTGGGAGCCTTGACGGCGCCCCGGCTGCCCTCGGTCTCGTAGTGCGCGCGGTGGTGGGGCTTGGGCTGCACCTCGATCCGCAGCTCGTACGAGCCAGACTGGCTGGACAGGGGCCACTCCAGGGGCGGGAGGGACTGCACAGGCAAACTGGGACAGAGAGAGAGAGAGAGAGAGAGAGAACACCAGGGAAACTCCTGAGAATATGACTTCTCAAAGCCCTGATCCCCCCTTTCTCCTACTGCCCCACCTGAAACATTTAGGGGTCTGCTATGAATTCCCATGAGATTATGCTGAACTGCTCACATTTGACTGCAAGCTCTGCTGAGAAGATAACTTCTGTGGGCCCATCTCCTTGCAGAAGAGAATATTTCTATTTCTTAAACAAAAATATCTGTAGCAGTTACATTTTTGCGAAGATGCCCGTTTTATCTAGCTGTTGCTGTGTGTCTCAAACTTGGATCACAGAACACATATTGTGAAATATTAACTTCATTTACCATTACCTACCAGTTGTGTAAATTAACAATTGTTATGATTTCCAGAAATATTAAAATGCACATGAATAAAATGCGAAATATTCTTACCTGGTACTAGCTTTCCTGTTATGAAAATACATAAGGGTTTATGAGTGAAATGAATACACTGTGATGTACAACTAAAGCTTGCACTGGATTTTAAACCACTCTTACTCTGTGAGTACAGGCTGCTGCCAGACCGGTCTGACAAGCCAAGGGAACTCACAGCTTGTGTTCTTTCACTCACAGTTTGTGTTTAGCAGGTCAGGAACAGCCTGGGATAACGTCAGCGTGGGGACAACCTCACTGCCCAGCAGGATGGCACTGACAGGGTGCCAGCAGGGACTGGGAGCTGAGTCGAACTCTTGGCACTCTGGGTCTTGGCAGATACCGAAGGGCCAAACAATGGAGGGCTGAGATTTGGGCTAAGGGACAATTAACAAACTAACAACCAACACTAAGCCACTGGAGTTGACCGAAAGCTCAGTCTGACCTGGAGCAGTGAGCTCTGTGTTGAACCAGGCATTATTTAAAGCCCTTTCATCCTTGATGGAAATTTGTAAGCAACTTTACAAAAGCAATCCCAGCATCTTAAGAGCAGCAGGATGGCACCAGAGTGTTCAGCCTTTGTCAAAGGCTGTCTGCAAATCTGCTCAGACAAAGCATTTGGAAATTGAATTTGTAGTGCACTGTGCTATCAATGAACCATTTTGGTGATGTCTCTTCAAAACCCTGACTTCCATCCCTTGGAATCGTAATGGACTGGGCTTCCATTAACCAGTGCTGTCCCTGAGCACTCAGCTCTGGTCTGCAGCAGAACCTGCCCAAGAAAACACTCCTAGGGATCACCAGCCACGACAGAGGACACCACACCACAAGAAAACATGGAAAACACAGCCACAAGAAGGGTTACATACCTGCAGATGGGTATTGCAGGCACCAGCTGCTTTGTCCAGGATGGAGGAACCAACAGAATGGATTCTGGGGCCGAGTTTCTCCTGTCCTCCTGCTCACAAGGCCCGTGGAAGTCAACAGTCTGAAAGACGTGACATGGAATGCTGTTTTTGTGGGAAGACATGGATGAAGGATCAGGGCTGGTTTTCCAAATTTTCGTGGGGACACCACAGGAAGGATCCGTAGGAAGGCTGCTCATAGCATCCATGGAAAGGGGAGCGCTGGCCAACTGCGTGTAAGTAACTGCAGAGGTGTCTTCTCTCAGGGGGATGCGAGGAGAGGGCTGTGGAGAGGGGGTCCGTGACTGCCGAGGAGAGGTGGAAGGCAGCTGAGTACTGTAGAGCTCAGTGCAAGAGTACCTCCGTTTTGCACCTGGTGACGAAGACCTTGAGTTGGGACAGGGTGATGGTGAATGGCGTCCCAAGCAGGTTTCCTCCGTGATGCTTGTTCGTGGTGACATTATTGGAGAGGTTCTAGGAGAATAATGAGTATGGATGTTTTGAAACTGTGGACAAAGGTCATCACTAGGACCATTATTTGGTGAAACACATGGTGATGTGCAAGGAGATACATTTGTCTCTGAAATGAAACTTGCAGAGGAGCCGCTACTAGCTGGGCTCAGACACAGTGGTTCTCTGTAGCCCTCAAAGCCAGGGACAGGCAGGGTAACCCTCGGGCTAGTGGTGGCTGAGTTTGACTGATGTTCTACCAAAAGAACATCTGTGTCTCTGCCGCGGAAGGGACCCCCTGAATGAATCAGTTCATGATATGGAGTTATTTCAATCCTAGGGCTCGGAGCAGAGGCCCCTGCAGCGTTGGCAGGGTGTGTAGGTGTTGGCCCTATGCTATCTGGCTGTCCATATCTGCCCATGGGATCTGCAGAAAGGCTAGAAAAAGGCAGGGGGCATGGCTTGAGGCCACAGTCCAAGACATCATGAGCGTATGTAACTCCAGAGGGTGGGCTGTTGGTTTTATGTGGAGTCGGTTCTTCTGGAAAAAGAAGGGTCTCTTTAAGACTGTAAATATTGTTACAGAAGCTGAGCAATCATGGATTAAAAAATGCATATTTATAAACTGATTGTGATCTGATATTAGCTTATTATTTAATTCTTTTTAACTGCAGTTAATGCTTGTGAAAGTACTGGATTAAGAGCCAGGGAAGCTCAAGTGCTCAGGGCAGGTGCAGCATGGACAGAAGCACTGCAAACACCTCCAGCCGGGCTCCTGCTGCCTGAGCCTCACCTGAGGGATCACCTGGACAGGTCAGCAGCGTCCCAGCCCCTCTGTCCATGGCAGGGCTGCCCTTCCTGCCAAGGACACCCTTAGTGACAACTCGGCAGCTGTGATGTTGGTCCCATTTTGTCAGCTAGGAGCTGGACTCAGACCAGCACATCACAGAATTGCTTCCAAACAGATCTACCTAAAACCAAATGCCGAGGAACAGCTTTTGGTGAAGGGAAAAACATCTTCCTTACACAGCCAAGCCCAGCCAGGAAAGGCTTCATGAACCAAAGCTGAGCTCCAACTCTTAAATTGAAAAGTCAGTTCTGTGTGATGATTTGTTTGGCTCTGTATCATGACAGCAAGTTTAGTGACAGGTTTCATGTGAGTCAGCAAACACATTCACAAATATTTGTCAGAAAAGAGAGAGAGGGAGAAAGAATCCAGTTCTGTGGTTAAGGGCAATCACATTCCAATTTCAGCCCAAGGAACATTTTCAGAGAGGGATTATAAAATACACAACAACAAGTTAGTGCTCAGTAGAGCCCTCTCTCTGCTGGTGCAAAAAAATCCTCAATTTTCAGAGATTCCCATTCTGCAAACTATCCCCAGGGTGCAGAGCAAAGGGATGCTTCTGGGGAACACAGCACCCCAAGGGTGTGCAATGCCAGTGGCATCCCAGAGAGCAAAGTCAAGGCAGGTATTCCCACGGACATCAGCTCCTGGAGCTGCCCCAGCCTGGGAGCTGAAGAATATTTGTCATCACACAAAAACATGCAAAACACTACCAGGATCTGTGTATGTTTTTAAAGACTTCAGTGTATCCAGCAGGAAATACCCAAAACAACTCCACAATTTGGGATTAATTCACACCATCTGCTCGGTCTGGGCACACATCAGTGCATGTCACAGGCAAAGAGGGTTTCATTTAAATATTTAAATTACTGTTCCAGCATTTTCTCTAACTCCTACATGACATGAGGCAGCAATTCCCTTGAGAAAATATACAGAAAGCCAGGCAGGAGGAGCTGACTTTGCTTTCTGCAAAAGTTGCGGAAGTTCCTAGTGAAGCTTTTACATGCAGAGAGATTTTAACTTATTTTCAGGGGATTTCTGTTCATTTTTAGGAACTGCTGAGCCTTTGTGTTTAGTGGGAAACCCCAAGAGCCAAGCAAACAAACCAACACACAGAATGTCTAGGGCAGGAGGGGAGCTGCACAGGACAGTCCAGCTTGCACATTTCTTAAGGTTCCCTCTGGCTTTTAATCCCAGCACACAGCTGCTTTGGGGATAGGAAAACAGCAACGAGTCACTGAATTTTGAGCCAAACATATTTTTAGCACCGTTGATTTCAAAGCTTTGGCACTCAGGAATAGTGTGTCATCCCCATCACTCAGGTCTGACACATCAAGCCTCGAGATTGCTGCTGAGATTCACTTTGAACAGACCTCGTCACGTCTCCAGAATGAGCAGAGTAACACACCCCCACAGACCCAAAACATTGCTTCCTCCGCTTTGGGAAGAATCACCCTGATTCCAGCTGATGCCAGGGAGCAAAACCAGCACCAAGCAGAGCCAGGCTGGATGCCAGGCTCGAGGCAGGATTTGTGCAGGGACCAGCAGGAGCAGAAAACCTCTCCAGGCTGAACAGCTTCACATCAAGGAACAGGTGACCCTTTCAGTTCCCCATGCAGCACAGCCGCAGCTAAAGCTGCCCCACCACACACGTTAAACTGAATTATCTGTGCCAGATACAGACAACAGGTACGGAACCAAAACTCCTCACACCACACCGAGCAGCAAATCCACTGGGGGTGGGTTCACGTTGAGGGGTATGGGAAAAGCAAAGGTGTCTGTACATGCACGTGTAACATTTAAAGTGTGCTGAATAACAAACACACCCCCCCACCCACAGTGACCGCCCATCAAAAACCGGGCTTCAGACAACCCACATTTTCTTTGCTTGTCCCTGAAATACGGTGTTTAAAAGAGCTCTTTCTCCCTTGGCACTCGGGCTCCCGGAGGATCCACGTTCCAGGTATGAATAACAAGGCTCAGACACGCAGCAAGCCGCAGCCTGCCCCTGCCTCCGCGGGCACCGGGACAGCTCACCCCGGCCGCAGCCCCTGGCCAAGAAAACACCCACAGCTTCTGTGCAGCAACAATATTTACTTCCCCCCACTGTCAATAAAGCGGGATCGTGGGCACGGCTGCAGACAAACCCTGGGCTGCCTTGAGGAGTGCCCAGAACAGCGCCGGCCGTGCCCAGGGCTGAGCTGCGATCCAGGGGAGCGGCTGCAGCCCTGACTCATCGGCACGGCTTCGTCAGGAGCCCGGCCTGGGGCTTTGGGGAGCTCTCCCGGCCCTGCAGAGCTGCAGAGGCACAATGAGATCACTGTCCCGGCCGCTCCTGCCCACGCCGGTGACGTCGCGGTCTGTCCCCACGGCAACGCCGGGGATGCTACAACGCGAGCTGTGACCCCACCGGGGAGGGAAGCGGCCAGACGGGTGAAGCAGCAAGTGCTGCTCCCAGAAATAAACGGCTCTTCCACGGAAATCGGCAGGAATTCTGCTTTTTGCTTCAGCAGGAGGGGACTGGCTACTCGCTCCCGGCCAGCTTGGCTGAGACAGGCTGGGGTCAGGAGTCTGCTCGAGGGAAGGACAGACAAGAGCCAGCAGCCCCAGGAGAGGAGGAGCATCACCACCACCAGGAGCTCGCTTTTGTAAACAGCGTCAAGCTCCTGCCTTTGTGAGCGGCAGAGGAGCAGGGGATGCTCGCCAGCAGCTCAGCTGCTTTCTCTCTGCGCTTGCAGATAGCAGTGGGAACACGGAGCCCAGGACACAGAAATGGCTCCAGGAGGTCAGGACAGCAAAGCTCACAGTGCCGGCCCTCTGCCACACTGGGGATGGCAGGGAACAGCCCTGCCACCCTCTAGCTGGGCTCCCCAAGGAGTGAGAGCCCTGCACCCCTTACAAGAGAGCAGGTATGTGATGGATCAGCCCAGCAAAGGTGTTTTCCAAGGACTGAAGCAACCAGAAAACCTCGGTGCCCCAGAGATACAGCTTTGATCCTTGAAGGCTGTGCCACCTTCAGGAGTTCATCAATTCCTCCATACTGCATCCCAGAACACAGACTGGGATATTCCAGCAAAGCACTGTCCTCTCCACTGCTTTTCTCATGGACATCTCACAAACAGCTCCTCAGCACGGGCAGCTCCAGCACTTCCCCCCTCCCCTCCCTGCACTCAGGCATTTCCCAGCCTGAGGTTTCAGTGCTGATTCACCCTCTGATTCAGTACCAAAAGATCCTTCTGCTTTGACAGGGGGTTAAAAGAAAGCAAGTTTCTTAGCCAAGCAACACTGGCATCTCCTCATGCTCTCAGTCAGCTTTGGCACTCAACTCCCCTACCTAGAGCAGTCTGACCCCCAAGCCCTCTAGCATCCCACCCAAGCTGCCAGCTCTCATTCCCCCTTTCTTCCACAGGTTTTACCCACGCCTGTCTCTCTTACCAGGGCAGGAAATGAAGCAGGGTTCTGGATGCTGCTATACTGCAAATAACCACCAAACCAGCTCCTCTGGCCCAGGAAGGGTGCAGGGAGCTCCATCAACCAGCTGGAAGCTGGGCAGCCTCCCCAGGTGAGGGGAGGCCCTCAAGAGTACCCTTAACAACCCAGGGAGAGTTGAACCACAGGTGAAAGAGATCAAGGGATTTCGGGCTCGAAGGACTTAACCCTTGATTTACCAATCTCCTTTTCACACATCTCTGAACGGCAGAAAGGAAAAGGAAGAGGCTCCCGAGGTTCCCCAAGCCCAGGACCACAGCAGTGTGGGCACACGTGGCTTGGCGAGGGCCACCCTGTGCTGTTTTAAAACAAGGCAGCTACTTCAAAGCCATTCAGTCAGCCAAATGTGACCGTGCCAATTAGCATGAAATGAGGGAATAAAGGCTCGCCCGAGTGGCTGCATTCCATGCTGGGTTTATCCAAACCATCCTCTAGGAAAAGCTAAAGATAGCCCTGTGCAGGCCAGGGAGGGCAGGGGCACAAGTTGGGTTTTGACCTCACATCCGCTGGCTGCAGCTCCCAGGATTTAACTGGAGCTCCTCATTTGCATAAGTAAAAGAGTCGATTTTCTTTTTTAATTAACTTGCTTATTGTCATTTGAAGGGGCCAGTCCAGAGCTTCTTTGCATTTTTCAAAAGCTGAGTTGTCTGTTATTTACACTAACTGCTTGGAAGCTCCAAGTGAGAGCTGGTTTCCTGAGTGAAATCTGGAATTCTCTGGTAGATGTGCATATTTGTTTCTTTACGGCAGGGCTGAACACTGCCTCCTGTGTTCCTGAGCCAGCCCCAGGACCCAGCTGCATGCACTTTCAGTTTTTTTTCCTTTTAATAGTTTTGCATCTGGGAGAAGAAAAAAAGGAACGAGGCAAATTATTCAGGGCTTGACACCTACAAGACATGGCAATGTCCCTGGGAGCCTGTCTACATACAAACAAGCATTTAGAGGAATATTAATATTTATGGATGCTCCCTGCTTCCCCTCTCCACACTACACACACACAGACCTTGTAGATTCATATCACCAGATGCAGTCTAAGAGTCTAATGAGCTACAGAAAGAGCCTGAGCCTAGAGAAAATATTCTTTCCCATCTGCATTCTTACCTGTTGTCTCAGGGCAGGATTTTGTCTGGAATCTTATTTAAACATGGGTTTTGTTTGGATTTGCAGAACAACCCTCAGAGGATGAGCTCCCAGAAGGGTTGACCTCAAACATTAAAAATTATGTGGCAGCTTTACCTCTCAGCAGATCATCACACAGTGAACACCCAATAAACCTGCACGAAGGGAGCTGCTGGAGCAGAGCACTGTCTGGATTTTGGTATTTCCAGCTATTTTGTCTCTCATAGTAGCCAACAACAGGTGTTAGGAAAGAACACACAGAGTAGTTATCAGAACATACTCCTCTGGGAGCGCTGTTTGTAGGAGCTCATTTGCAAATGCTCATTAACTCTCTGTCAAGCCTCTCCACTAAGAAACAAGGACGTGCACCACCTTAGTTTAAAATAAGTTAAAATTTGGCATACCACTGCCAACACCTGCACAGGAACCCTGCAGGGAATGCATCCACCACTTTTTTGTTTAAAGGACACAGAAACATCCTCCATGGCCAAATGAAATCACAGCTTCAACCTGAAAGCACAGTGTGTGCCTTGCCCACACTCCCCAAATCCTGTTCACCTGGGCAGGCCCCTGAGTTCAGCAGATGTTTCTTGTTTGCAAATCCTGAGAAGATTGCTAATTAAAGTCTGGCAAGTAAAGGTAAAAAGCACTCTGTACAGCACTGCTGCTTTTGGACCTGGTTGGCTTCAAGAGGAATATCTAATATTAATAATATTGACTATAGGATTTTTATTGACCCTTCTTTTCCCTGCTGCTTTTATAACAGTCCATGTTCCTGTTGTCCCAGGCACACACAAGCACTACTGAATGTCAGTCACTTTCAGGAAGGAAATTTCTGGCATTCCCATGACAACAAGTTGTGATATAGGTCCTACTTTTAAAACACAAGCTTAGATTGTGTTTCCACAATTCCAACCTTTAAAAAAATTGTTTATCAGGAATAAACATTCACCCCAATCCATTCCTAGAGCCCCAAATTTACGCTTTTTCCGTATTTTTTTAATTTAAAAAGTCCCTTTTAGCGCGCTTATAGATTTGTTATTCTGGGACTTGTCATGAGCAGTGGGTGGAGCAGACCAGACTGGGAGGACTCCAAATGCAGGAACCAGACTGAAGTGCTGGGACCCACTCCTTTGGTTTTGGTTCCACTTTGAATCCTCCTCTGCACAGGACTTGTTTGCCCAACTGCAGTTCAGATGAGGGCAGAATTGCACATGAACAATGAGCATCAGTTACCACCAGCATGAGGATAAAGTCCTTCCTCAGAATTTGAACATTTTCTGCTTTCATGTAAACATGCTTTAATCTTTTGTACATTAAAGGTCACGGATGTATCCTGGATTGCTTACAGACTGGAGCTGGTGCCTTTTCAAAGCCAGGGAGAATGTTCTCCAGATTACAATGCTCATATATATGGTCATGATCTTTTTCTTTTTTTTATGCTAATGATTTCCATCTTTGGAACAAAATTACTACTAATTATGGTTTCCAGTCACTCAAAACTAAAGAAAGCAGGCTCAAGAAGGAAGTTACTTCTACAACAAGCACACACTACTCTGCGTTTATGTGG
Organism: Corvus cornix cornix; assembly: GCF_000738735.6. Taxonomy (NCBI): domain Eukaryota; kingdom Metazoa; phylum Chordata; class Aves; order Passeriformes; family Corvidae; genus Corvus; species Corvus cornix. Next base: position 13,671,701 of record NC_046349.1, on the reverse strand, counting down.
TTTGAAGATTAAACTTTCTACCCCCCACCTACGTACAATCATATTCTGTAGAACTTCCCACTTAAGGCTTCACAGCAGCATTGTTGTCTACTGTAAAGATGTGAACAAACCAGCAGCTGAAGCTTTCACTGAGATTTTGCATTAAATAAAATACTGAGTGTATTTTCATTAAAAACATTAACCCCTCCCCCCTGTGGATTTATTTTAGCATGGTTTGATCTACGTGAAACCTTGAAAGAAAATTCAGCTTTGTCCATCTGATGGCTTGAACCGTCCTCAGTCAGCTTCGATGCTGGTGCACATCTGTACACTTAAACAAGGACACAGGGAATAAAACTCAGCAACAACTCTCCATTTCACTAATGACACCACGATTCAGGCCCCAAAGGTCTCCTCCTTTAGAGGAACACAACATCTCTCTGAGATGCCCCAGGGAAACACCACCTCTCCACTGTGCAGAATCAAAACCGACGTATCTTAGGGACAACATCCCAACAAATCATTCCTCTGGGTCCTTTTCTTTTGGCTTTGTCGGTTTACACAAATCTACATTTTATGGGAAGTATCCCTGTTTAGTATCACCAACAGACAGAATTACCATTTAGAAAGTCAGGGAACACTTGTCACTGCGCTTTTAAGTATCACAGCATCAGCTCAGAAAAGCAGAACAGTCTGCAAATGTTTCTTTTTTTCCTCAATTTCAACTTAAGCTCACGGCTTTGTCCCCGTCCCGGAGCCAGCTGTGCCGAGCTCGCTGCCATCCCCGCAGGAGGCTCGGGCTCACGGCAGGCAGCAGCTCCTCGGGCTCCACGCCCCAGTGCTCCAGCTGCCTTCGAGCCTCCAGAGCACGCTCTGCCAGATGCTGACGGGCAGCAAGTGCCTGACCGAGCTGAGCTGAGCTCCTCCGCTTCGCCCTTCCAGCCGCGCTCATTCCCGGCTGCCCAACTCTGGGGACAGCAGCGATGTCCCCCAGCCGCTCCCGGACACCCCATCCCGGCATGGAGACCGAGCCACTGGTCCGCAGTGCCCCTCGGCAGGCACCTGCCGGCACAGCGGCCCCGCAAACGCGAGCGGCCCGGCCCCGCCTGCCGGGCTGCCCCGGGCGGTGCCCGCCGTGCCCCGAGGAGCTGCCCGGGGGCTCCGCCGCGCCGGGGCGGCCCCGCCGCTGCTCCTCGGCGGCTCCTCACCAACCTTCGATCGGCTTCAGGTAGTCGTAGTCGAAGAGGATGGAGAAGTCAAACTCCTCCTGCGGGCTGCCCGGCCGGGCCGTGCCCGGGCCGTGCCCCAGGTCTCCCTCCTGCGGGCCGGGGTCGGGGTCGGGCCCGGGCGCGGGGCCCGCAGCGCTCATGGCGGCGGCGGCGGCGGCGGAGCGGGGCCCGCCCGGGGCCGGGGGAGCCCCGAGTGCCGCGGCCGCGACCCGGCGGTGCCTCCGACAGCGAGTGCCGGGCGGTCACAGGGCAGGGACAACGGAGGGAATAAAGCGAGGAAACACCGAAAATGCCCCGGCCAGAGAGGGTGCGGCGGGCGCGGTGCCCCGAGAGCTGTGCGGGCGGCGAGCCCCGGGCGGCGCGGCGCGGCACGGCACGGCACGGCACGGCACGGCACGGCACGGCACGGCACGGCACGGCACGGCACGGCACGGCACGGCACGGCACGGCACGGCACGGCACGGCACGAGGGGCCGAGCGGCAGCGGGGCAGCTTCCTGCTCCTCGCAGCCACCTGCGCCGGGGCCGCCCCGGGGGAGGAGCCGGCACCGGCCCGGCAGCACCGCACCGGCCCCGCGCCCGGGCAGAGCGCCGGCCGGGCTGGGAAAAGCGGGGCTGGGAAAAGCTGGGAACGGCGGGCCTGCCCCGGCACGGGAGCCTCCTGAAATGATCCCCTTTGGGCGAGCGTCCCTGCCCTGTTGCCCCAGGTCGGGCATGAGCGGGTGTCTCGCACGCAGCCGCCTCCTCCCCAGCAGCGCAGCCCCTCTCTGCTGAGGTTTCCAGGGTCCCAGCAGCTCCCTGCAGCGCAGGTGCTGCCCTTGCCTTCTCCAGGCTTCACACATCCCACGCCATGTGCTCTCGCTCCCGTGGCAGGCTGCGGCAGCAGGCGGGTGTCTGTAAGCACAGGACAGCCTCCCCCAGCTGGAGCACCTTTAGAGGCATCAGGTTCATGGTGCACAAGGCCTCTGTTCTCCTCCTGCCTCTCTCACAAACAGCGTTTCAGAGCATGGGCGCTCGCCACGTTCCCTGCTGACCACAGCTGGGTGCTGCCAGCTTCCCCAGGTCCCCCCAGCCACCTCCACCACATTGACTCCATTCATCCCACCTTCCCCTGGCCCTGCACAGGGTGCTGGTCACTGCCTCCTGACAGCCTCCTACCCCTGGGATGGCTGCTACAACCAGCAGTGACTTTACTCGTGGGTAACTGGAGCCCCTGAGTTTGTGTGCTCAGAGCATCTGTGGTCAGAAGGCTGCTCCCTCGCTTACCTGTTTGTATGGTGCCCTTTATGAGTGTGCAGATGGCTGTCATCAGGTCTGTGAGTTTGAAAAATGCTCCTAGACTGTAGACAGGTCAGGGAGGCAAAGGCAGAGGGACCAAGATCATTAAAAAAGTACTTTGGTGTTTACTTCAGCTTGTTTTTATTTGCTAAGCCTGTCAGCACGACGGCATTAACTGCAAGACAAATCCCACCCTACATTACTTGTCTAAGGCCACAGAAAGGCTGTTTTAAAGCACACATGAACCAGAATCTCTGCAATTGGGCTTATAACCTGCTGCCTTTCTCATTAATGTGTCCAGCCAAGCAATGACAAATTGCCTTCTCATCACACCCTTTTGCTCCATCCCTTGCTAGTCAGAGGACAAGAACTCAGACTTTCCCTACACTTTGCAATCAGGTTCTACACTGAGTTTCTGAAGAAGCCCAGTACTGGCTGGTTCCCCTACAGCTCCTGGCGTGCATCAGGGACACCTCTGGGTGAGCAGAAACACCACACAAGGGCTGGGGCTGAAAGGGCAGTCAGGGAGCAGCCAGACCTGCTGCGAGGCTGCATCAGGCCAGGTGGGCAGCAGTCACAATGGAATGAGGCCTTGTGACATTGAATTGGAACTGGAAAGTACCAGGGGATAGGGAAAAGTGGCCGTCAGAGAGGGCAGGTGATCCTGCAGACAGGATGTGCCAGGGTGTTCCCTGAGGTATTTACTGAGGCTGCCAGCCCCTTGGGGAACCCGTGCTGCTCTCTCCAAGGGCCTGGTTTATTCTGAATTGTTTAAACATCTATTAAATTGGATTGTTTATGTCTGTTCTCCAGTGATCCTTACCATTTGCTGAGCACTGGCCTTTTATCGTTGGCTCTTCTATTTAAAATTCATTAGAAAAACAAAATATACTTGCTGATCTTGGCTTAGCACTAAAGAGAACTGTCATTCTCCCAGCTAACACGACATGGAGCATGATTGGAGAGCATCGATTGTATTAGCCACAGAAAGAAATGACACAAACAAAAACATTGGGCTTTTTAAGTGAGATATGGGTGATTGGCAGGAGGGCAGGGGGAGATGACCCTGACTTCTGCTAAATCTCTGTCCCATCCTTTACTTCCCAGCTTGCCTGCAATCCATTAGGCATCTGAAGTTACAAAATTATCCTCAGCTACTCCTAGGATTAGTAATACTCCACAAGTGGAAAATGTACCTTTTGCTTTCCAAGAGGACCGTGTCATGCGAAAGAGTTTCGCTGCTAACACGTGTAATCATCAGTTCTGACTCTGACCAGGAGTGAGGGTGACAAGACAGCAATGAGAAAAGTGTTAGAGAAATGTAGGAATTAGCTCAGCTTATAGGATTCGGGGTTTTTTGCCCAGCAGACAACTTGACAGATGTCAAGGAGCAAGAGCCAGCAGGCATTAATCGAGTGTGTCCCTCGTGCTCCCTCCTGCAGCTCTCAGGGCAAGTGAGGACACTGGTCCCATATGATCACTACTCAGAACCTATAGGAATAAGAGTTTCCACATGCTCTGAGTGCACGGAGATGTGAGTTCGAGCGCTCTGTGGGCTGGGTTTGAACCTACCAGTGTGTTATTTAGAGCAGAAATGTTGCAAATGCACAAAATACAGATCTGGCCTAAATATTAGAGGCATGAAGCCATTGCTAGGTGCAGGCAGCTGCAAAATTGAGCTCAAGTGACAGCTGTAGTTTGTGGAGCCTTCCAAAGGCTGAGTGGAGTTTAGTTTAGACCCAAACCAGGCTCTTGAGCACACAATGAAAATAAAACATTTTAAATTGTTTAAGTTTTAGCTGTTAATAACTACATAACTGACAAGTACTGCCCACGGTCTGTCATTAATAACCGGTGATGAAGAAAGGCAGGGAAGACTTAAGTAGACTGTGGGCTCTTCAGCCCAATATATACACTCAGAAACATCATCCAAATCAAAGAAATAACCCAAACAATGTCACAAACGCTTCCCAAAGCTTAATTTCCATTAGGGCTGGAATGAAAGGCTGGAATAGAGTGTCCAAAAAACAGAAACACTGGTTGGTTTTCCTCAATCTCAATCTTTCTCACATCAGACCCTTCCTTCCTCCAAGGATCCTCCATGCATTTCTCCTGTATCCAGGATCATGGAGACTGGTGCCAGCTCTGCCTGGGCTCTCAGCACCCACACTGAGATCTGGGAGTCAGCATTAACTCTGGGGTTTTTTCTATAAAGCTGTTTTCATGAGCCAAAAAGGTGTTTCAAGAGCTGAAGCAAAGTCTGTCCTTGGCAGCATTAACAAAAATTGCAGCCACGTATGCTTGCAGCAGGCTCCACACAGAGCAGAACTGGAAATACACTGTGCTGCCATTTCAGGGAACTGCAGAATGGAAGGAGTCCTTTTCCACATAGTTGGACCCGTGCTGGCCTTTGGCAGGGCTGTACCTTAATAAAACTTTAAAAGTATGTGAATGCTGGACTACCTAGGTACTGGGGGACAGGGAATCCAAAAACAAAGCTAAAAAGAGCCCTTCTAGTGTAATACAAACTGTGAGTTAGGAAGTACTTAACCTATTTCTCAGTGTTTAAATGCATTGCCAATGTAACTTCTCATTTACTATTTTCACTTTCTGCTTATACTGCCCCACTGTATTCCCTGGACCAATAACTTCACTAATGCAAGGGATCAGAGGATGCTCCGAGATGAAGAAACTTTATTTGCTCTCAGAAATGGGGTGTCTGTGCTAATTATTATTTGACCCACACGACACATAATTTACACGGGATCTCTAATACTGCAATACCTTCACGTTAAACTTTTTTAAAGAAAAAGAGAGAGAGAAAAGTGGATTAAGAAAGCTGCATGTCTATTTAGCTGCTAAAACCCAAAGAAAATATGAGTCAATGCTGTCTTAAAAATCGAAGTGTTCTAATGGTGTATGTGGCAGGCATTAGAAATTTAACAGGCAACTAAAACTTGCACATGGACTTAATCCAAGCTCTTTAAAATGAGCTCAGACTGTGAGTGACTGGTTGCTTGGTCTGGAGTGTGGGGAGTGTTATTAGAGAAAAAAAAAGGAGGGAGAGAGAAGGGAGAAATATCTGGTAGTTCCTTTGAGAGGCACATGCACACACACTACTTTTCAATTTTGGGGTCAGGTTGAGTCAGAGATATTACCCCCCAATTTCAAGCTTAAAGTGGTTTGGCAAGAAAGGACAATGGAAAAATTGCTCATATCTCCACGTTCCCATTAAGTTCTGAAGTCTGCTGGGCAAACCAAAGGAATGCACATATCATAGTTAAAAAAAAAAAATAGATTAAGCCAGTAGTGGAAAAGAAGTTCTAGGATATTATTATCCTTGGCTATTTTTTAAAAAATGAGTGATGAAATTTCACTTAGAGTATCTATTGGAATATTATAAAAGAATGCTCCAGTTATGACAGTGTCCCATCTGTGAATGTGATTCCTGCCCTGCACAAAAGACTCTGGAATCATTTGCTGACTGTAGCTGGTGTAACTGCGTCCCACAGGACAGGCTGGCCCAGAGAAAGGTCAGGTGGCAGAATTAACAGCTGTGGGACCACAGGATGACACGGGGACCGTGGTCACCTGGGGAAGATCTCTGCCGTGGCTGAAACTTGCTGAAGCCAAAGCAGCTTTTTGCTGGCAGGGTGTTTGTGCAGAGCCTTCATTCCTCATTCTGAGCCTGCTCTAATCATAAAAGGGGATGAGGGCTTAAAATTATTAACACATCATCATTTACACACCCTGCATTAGTAAGACTCTAACACTTTGTTGTGGGTGCAGGAATCCTCCCAAAGGCAGAGACTGATCCCAAAAGTGCCATGCACTATTAACCCCTTGCAGTTCCATGCTGCTTTTTCCTTGTGGAAATGTTGGGAGCAGCCTTGTGACACAAAGGCAAGCTGGGGGCAGAGACTGCTCCAATCACCCCTGCACCGCTGACAGGAGCAAGCATTTGCATAAGGCAAAAATGCACTCTGGAGCCCGGGAGCATGTTCTTTCTGGAGCATCTCAAGGCTCTGTGGTGCAGCTGAGTGCACTGCTACACTGCCTACTGTGGTCTCAAATATTCGATCTAGAAATAAAAAAAATAAATTAGTGCTTTTCATTCTGGGCTGTGACTGCAGGGCTCTGGGGAAAGCAGAGCTCCACAGCACTGGAAGGGGTTGTGGTGCTGCCACTGGAGAGCTGCCCTGTGCTTTGCTGCACTGCTGTCCTGCAGCAGGTGAGAGCAGGATCACTGACAGGAGCATCAAGTCTCCTCATTCCCTTTGCTGCTCTTTGCAGCAAAATAACTTCCGCGGGCTGTTCTGAGAGTGACTAAGAGCAGCTGGAGCGCTCAGGAGACAGGGAGTTTTGTCTGGAGAAAGCCGAGGAGACACGAGGCAGGGCAATGGCCTGATCCTAAGGCTACGGTATAAAGCCACTCAAGAATCTTTCCATTGGCTTGTTCGAGAATCGGAGCTCTCGGATGATCCTCTTTGGGTGTAGGTGTTAACGAGTGTGTTTTGGCAGGTGCCCGGGGAGCTCGCTGCGGCAGGAGAAAACAAACAGCCGCTACTAAGGGCCCCTCAAAGGCAGCCCTGCCGCGCTCCCTCGTCCCCCGGAGCCCGCTCAGCCTCCGCGGCCCCGGCTCTGACTCAGCGGCCGAGCGGCGCTGCCAGCGCGGGCGGGGAAATCAAGGATGGAGCGGCCCGACGGAAAAGCCCTTCCCTTCTGCACCTCCTGCCGCTTCTCCCCGCACCGGCAGCGCTGTCAAAGCCGAGCTCACCCCCCCGCCCGCCCTCCCGGCGGCGCAGCGCTCCGAGCGCCCGGGGGAGCGGGGCCCGGCGGGGGCAGCCGGGCTCGCTGGTCCGCGGGTGCGATGCAGGAGCGGGGCTGCGGGCGGCCAGGGCTTCCCTCGCGCCGAGCATCCTCCGCCCGGACCCGGAGAGCCCCGCACGGCTGTGCCCGGAGCCCCCCGTCCCATGCCCCGCTCCGGGCGAGCCCGACCCCCTCCGCCTCCGCACGCCGGCCGCTCCCACGCCGCGCCCTGCCCTGCCCCGGGCCCGCAGCCCGGCGGGGCGGGACGGAGGATGCCCGAGAGAGCCGCAGCATCCCCCGAAGGCTGCCCCTGTGCCCGGGCGGCAGCGGGGACACCCGCGCTGCGGAGGGGATGATGGCTCGGGCCGGGGCGGCCGCGCACGGGGCTGACAGCGGGGCAGGCTCCTCCTCTCGCCGCGCTTAACTCTTGCCTCCTCCAGCGCCCCGCAAGCCGCCCCCAGCCCCGACCCCCGCCCGCCGCACGGCCCGGCCGCGCCCCCACCCCCGCCCCGCGGGCACCGGCCCCGACGGGACCCCCGGGCACCCCCGAGCGCCGCGGCCGCCGAGCCCCGGCCCGGCCCGGCCCGCGCTGCCGCAGCCTCCGCCGGGCCCGGGGCAGCGCCGCGGCGCCCCGAGCCCCCACCTGGGCAGGCGGTGCAAGGGTTAAGCGGCCGGGTTAGTCAGCGAGACTCCTGGGGTGATGGCTTGGAAGAGGAGAGTCCCTCTGGCTGGAGTTTAAAGGAGGCTGCTCCAGACAGATTAGTATCGCCGTGGCGGATCGCTTCAAACCAACCCAAACCTAAAGGCAGCCCAGTCCTTTCCCCGAGGGCCCTTCTCGCCGTGAACCCCTCCTGCCCACCCCGCCTGCCAGCGGGCTGGAGCCGCGGGACGGACCCCGGGCCGGGGAGGGACCTGCCGAGCCCGGGAGGGGAGCGACACAGGGACACACACAGAGCACACAGACAGGCAGCAGTCACACCCTACCTTGATCCATAGACCTCATGATGTGGTGGTAGTGTACCAGCCTGCAGGCAGTTTCTCGCTGCATCAGGAATTAAAAAAAAAAAAAAAAAATCAAAAGCAGAAAAAAATTTAAAAAAAACAAGAAAAGAAAATCTCCTTTAAACCATGTTCAACCAGTGCCGCCCGGACAGAGGGAACCCCTCTTGCTCGCCTCCTCAGTAAGTGTTTGGAGGTGCAAAGAGGGATCCGAACTGGGCTGAGCTTGTTCCTGAAGTGAAGTCAGTTCTCTGCTCTGAGATGAGGGTTACTAGAGAGGGAAAGGCCACTTCCTTCCCTGCTCCGAGTGTTTATAGTCTTTGAATGCTGTAAAATAACGGGATTCCCTCACTGTTTCCTCCTGTTTATCCCAGTGCCATGGAAACCCCTGGATCGCCTCCATCTCCCAAACTGAGGGCTTTCCTGCAACTTCACACTCAGGAATCCATGACGTCTCCCAGCTCCGGGCCAAGGCAGCTCTGCGGCTTTCTCAGTCTGCAGCACAAGCACTTAATTGTTGAGCAGAAAGTTAGAGAGCGAGTAAGAAAGAAATATGGATGATGTTAAAAATCCCAGTGTGTGCTTTTTAAACAAAACTTGCAGGAACTGCAAAGCCTTTCAAAGCAACGGGGCTTCTGTGCAGAAGTTTTCCTTCTTCCCAGCAGAGACAAGCTCAGGCTGCTGCTGCTGCTTTTACCTTTGAATAAATCATTCAGAAAAGCGAAGTCCCCAGCTTATATTTATGTCTTTTAAATTCACCAGCACCCTATTAATACCCATCTTGTTACTGGCACAGGTTTTGGCTTCTAATTACCATTGGCTCAATTCTTCATACGAAGACAAAAAGAAAAATTAAAAATCGGTGAATTTGTTTAGTGGTGTTTCACAGACCTCTCTCTGTTCCTATTTTTAGATCAATTTAGGAAAGGAGCAACCCCATGGATTTCCACTGATACACGTGGAGCTTAGCAAGAATGAAATAGCCAAGGAAGCCTCCGAAACCAAGACAACCCGCGTGTGTTTACATGTCCTATGTATAAACAGGAAAATAAAGCAAAAGAAAACAGGAAAATAAAGCCGGGGATGTCATGAACTGCGGCTGTCTCACAATGTATGGTTTTCACTGGTGTGTAAGGAGCATCTGCCTCTCGCTTCGGCGCTGGGCTCTGTGTCTCCCTGCGGCTGCACTTGCACAGAAGTTTTCCCAGCAGGGATGAAGAAGTCACATATATATATAAACGACTCTCCGGGGAGGGTGGGAGCTCTGCCCGCCCCTCGGGGAGCGCTTGCCGGGGTCAGCCGGAGCCCCGGGTGAGTCACGGCAAGCCGGACTTGGCCGGGCGAGCGCGGAGGGCTGCCTGGCACCCGCCCCGCATTTCCATTTTTCACTCCCTCGCTCCCCAAATCGACTCGAAGGAGGTATCGCAATCAAACTTTCTGCTGCTCGGGTTTGTTGTCCTGCAGGCTAGCAACTGCAGGCAGCCCGGGGAAACTCAGCGCACCTCACTTTCCTATCCTTTGTCATCTTTGGACACGTCGGGGCGGAAATACCTTCCCCAGCCCCGTGGGCCCGTTATGCAACCGGCTTCCCCGGGGAGAGGGGCAAGCCCCGGCCCGGGAACCCCGGGGGCCGCAGCTCCCCCTGAACCCCTCAGCGAGACCCCCTGGCACCCCTCGGCTCTCGGGGAGCCTTTTCCTCCCCGTCCCCCAGGGCTGAGCCGATCTCCCGTGAGGATATTCCTGCCTGAGCCCTGGATGGCGGGGAAGCGCCGAAAAGTGGCACCTGACCCTCAGGCTCGTACCTGGAGGCTTTTCCCATTCTCAGCCCTCTCCAACGAGCAGTGCGAAGCCACGAGCGAGGTCCCGCAAGCCCCGGCGCTGCTCGGCAGCGGCCCCGGCCCCAGGTACCGCACCTGAGCTCCCCGCCGGCTCTGAGCATCCACCAGCGGCATCGGCAAAATGGGAATCACCTGATCCCTGTTTGGAAACGGTTAAGGGAGACCGAGGCCGCCGCTTTGCGAGGAGAGCAAAACGATTTTAATTAATTTCTAGTCGGGAGAAATAAGTAATTAACCCAACTTCTACCCTCACCACCCCAGCTCCTCACTGCGGTTCTGACCAGTCGCCCCAGCATCCCCTGTTGGAATTGCACTGGGAAGAGCAGAGAACAGCTGGGACAGGGGCTTCAGGCGAAGGGGAGCTGGGAAGGGGCAAACTGGGGGCGAGCAGCCGCGTGCAGCGGGGGCCCCACAGGCTGGGGGAGCCGAGGGCACCTGGCCGTGCCAAGGGAATCCAGAGCGAGCGGGAGAATGGGCCACCCCGACGGAAAGCTCGGCCTCCTCCCACGCGGAGCTGCGGCGGGGGAGCAGCCCCGGCTCCGCGGTTCTGGGCACACAGGTTGGCTGCCCTGGGCTGCACCGTTTAAAAATACAATGTCTTTCTTTTAATAGCTCGGTTTGATCGGCTCCCGCTAGTTCACATGACAGGGTTTTCCTAAAATATCTTCTTCCACTAAGTTTTTTCCAACTTAAAACTGCTGAATCCTGCTACCCAAATTAAACTCAGTGCAACGCGAAAAAAAATAATAAATAAATAAAGAAGTGAAAGAGGGCTGGCGGCTGCCTCCGGACTAGCATTCCCCAAACCAGCATATGACACAACTGTCAGATTTCCAAGGCTTTTGGAGAGTTCAGCGAGAGAATCGTGTCCTCCACTGGCTGCAGCTTCCCCGCTGAGTTAAACTTTCCTGACGGAACCTTTCTCCATCTGGCCGCGGCTCCAGCGCGTTGTGAGCGGCCGCGGAGGAGAGGGGGATGTAGTTCAAGTCTTATATAACTGTGCAAGCTGGATGCGGGGGCAGAGACTTTCCCTAGAAACGAGAGATTTTTATATATATATAGTTATTTTTAGCTTCCCTTTTCAAAGGAAGGCCAAATACCTCCGACTTTCCTTTGCTTTCTTATTTTGGTATCACTAAGGGATTTTATTTTTGGAGGTAAGGAGCTATTAATAGCTAATATTTTTAGCTATTTATTCCCTCTTTAGGAGAATACTTCCTCTTCCTTTTAGGGGCACATTCTGGACTGCATCCCTACCCCCCAAAAACAGACCCAGCTCCCCCCCGTGCCCATGGCACCTTCTGGGGTGTGCCCAGCGGATGCCTGGCTTTGGGGACAGGGGAGAGGTGCATCTGCTGGCGCTGACCCCGAGCAGCTCCCTGGCTCGGGGATGGATTTGGAAGCTGAACTTGTCCCCGGGAACAGCCCGGCCGGTCCTCACCGCCGGGCTCGCAGCCCAGGAGGCCGAGCGAAGAGCTCCCTGCCCGGCAGAGCAGAGCAGAGCAGGCGGCCGGGGGAGCGGCAGCGGGCCCGGGGGGCTCGGGGGGTCTGGGGAGCTGGGTCCCGGGGGTCTTGGCCCCGGGGGGTCCCTGATTTCCCCTGGCAGCCGCCCACAGCATTGCCCTGCCGGAGGATGAGCCTCCCTGCCCGGCTCCACGCAGGCATTTAGCATTATTTTTATTTCTCATGCTCTTCAGGAGATAAGGCATCAAGGCTTCCTGAGGATGTGCTCTCAGGCCATTGGGGCAGCTGCCTGGATTTTATCATCAGAGACTTCATGGAGACATCTCTGTTTTCCACTTGCAAAAGGTATTTCAGTCTCACAGCAACAATAAGTATTTTTGACAAAAGCTGCTCGCCCTTCCAAAGTAAATACTGCTCTCCCCGGTGTGCCCTCGCACACGAGGCTCCCGGAGCAGCCTCCACACGGCCCTGCCGTGCTGAGCAGGGATTCCCACACTCGGGCTGTGTCCTCACTGCACCTCCCGGCTCCCAGGGCCTCAGCACGGCCCCAGCTGTGCCCAGGTCCTGCACTCCGGCACCTCCCTCCCCTTCCCGAGCAGTCCCGGAGCATCCTCACTGCATGGGACCACTTCAGGCTCACTGCTGCTGATGCACTTGTCTAAAGACCAAATTCACCCACTTGATGAAGTTACAGTGTCTGATATTGCAGTGAGCTCCACGTGGCCCAGGGAATCCACCCACACAGAGCTCTCCAGGTCTGGAAGCAGAACTGCATGAGTTTTCCCCAAATGAGAACTCGCTTTTCATCTACCATTGAAAATTCTGCTTTGGAAAGAGGTCTCCAACCAACAGCCATGAGTCGGAAATACCAATTCTTCTACTTAGCCCTGGATTTTCAGCCCCAGCTACCTGGAAAATTCCCATTATTGGTTATATCAGGAGTAGAACTGGCTCGTGAACCCCCTTCCCTTTGGATAGCACAGGAGGAAAAGGGAGCAGAAGAAACAACAAGGCCAGGTCGTGCAGGTCCACAGGCACCTGCTGGATCAGCCTATGGCAGCCCTGGAGCTGCTCTGGCCAGTGCCCATCCCTGGGGCACAGAACACCCGGATTTCCGTCCTGCCTGCTCTGTCCAGTGGAGCTGGACACCACAGAGAGCTGTCCCTAAATTTCACTGGCTACAGCAGCACAAGGAAAGAGCTGTTTCCTTTTGCACCTTGCTCCCAGCTCACGGAAGGGTTTATGGAATGAGAACAGCATCATTAATTAATCCATTTTTTCCACACAAATTCAGAGGGAATTGTAGTTCAGAGTGATATTCCTGAACCTAAAGACAGCCAACCACCCACTGCAGGGCACTGGCAAAAATGTGTATAAATTGATAGCATTAATTTCAGTTACATTGAGACATAGGTTGGTTTAATAATAATAATAAACCCACAAATTAATCAAGTTAAACACCTGTGCATTAGGTTCAGGATGGAAACACTGATGCAGTCATTCATTATATCATATGATGGCTAAACTAAATAAAGATAATAAAGAAAGGTTATGACTGTTTTGAAAAGGTGCTTTAGTCCTTTCATATCAGCGCCAGGGCAAAGGAATCTGATATTATATCCTGAACAGAATTTAGAATTCATTACTGGGGCTCTGGCCACACCCGGCAGCTAATCTAGAATTTCACACATTTAATGAACTTCATACTTGAAATATGTGGTCTGTAAAATCTGATTTACACTGTTGTTAAAATAGCTGGTGTTTGAAAGAGAATATATTTTAAACTATGTATTTGTGCACAAAGTTTGTTGTGTTTTTTTCTTTCCAAAAACCCCAAACCCGGTCATTAATTCACCCCAACACGTATAAACCCTTCCCCACAGTGTAATTTCTGCTGCAGTATTTCTTTCAGCACCTCAGATTTACTCCCCACGTTTCTTTAGGAGCCAACTGCATGCAGTTATGCAGAGGGGCAGAGAGCCCCCAGTGCGACCGTAGGCACTTCAGTCCCTAAGTTAACCTGACAGGCCAGCCCGTGATGGAGTGCAGGGTCTGTAATTAGTCCTTACCTGCCACCACCATAAACCTCTGCATTAGGTCAGGCCTTGCCTGGGCCGGACCCTGCAATCCCGGCTCACTGAAGCGTGTCAGCTTTTTATTGGATGTTAACACCTGATATTTCCTGCAGGCTCCGGTTTTACTGAGGGCTTTGTGGCATTCCGTTCTTCAGGGCTGGAAGGGCAGCAGGAGCTGAGGGAAGGACGAGTGGGAGCTCTGTAAATCAGCGCTGGCCCGGGCTCCTGATGGGGAGAGATCACAAGGACGCTGCAGGAAACTGTTGTCACTCACGTGTGAAATACAAGAGGTTTCTTTCTTTTGAAGGCAATTTATGGAGAACACGGCACCTGTAAGAATTAGTTCCACACTTCAGTAATGAGCACTGGCAAGAATTCAACTCGGGCTCGAACAAAACACAAGGATTGTGTGAGGGGGTGGGTGGGTGTTTCTTTACACCAGCCCCGGGTCTTCCACCGAGACACCAATGCTGTGCTCACGTTCCACCTGCTTTGGGAAGGTCCTCGCCTTAGGGGTTAGTGCCGCAAATCGAGATTTCGCTCAGAGAATTTGTTTTCTGGAGTGTCTCTAGGAAAGATCAGGTATTAAAATCTGACAGAGGGAATGCTGATCCTTATAAATGTGCCTTTCATTCCAAACCTTAATCTCGGATTTACAAAGGTGCAGAGGAGTTCTGCCTCTGTGGGCCCCATCCCTTGCCTTTCCCACAGCGTTTTTGAGTGCTGTTTCTCCCCCTGGCAGTGACACCTTTGCTGTTGGAGCAGGAAAATGCTTCAGTGAGACCATTACTGGGCATTTGATCTATTCTTATTTTTAGTAGGAGTCCTGATCAATGGCAATTTGCATCACTTTTTGACAAGTCACGGGTTGGTGACATCTGTACGGAACCAATCTGAGGGGACCTGGTTCAGACCCAGCAGAGGCAGCACAGGACAGGCACAGAAATGCAACACCTCCAGCACAGCTCTTTTGGAGCAGATGTGAAGCACAGGAGTCAATCTGCTGCCTGCCAACAGCACAAGGCCAGGGCATCCCTGTGTCCCAGTGCCACCAAGATGTGCCCCAGGGGACTCCTGAGCTGGCTGAGCACAATCCCTCAGTACAGCCCACTCACCTCCACTCATGCTCTCAATTTATCCTGTGGGTATCTCTACTTTTACCCTGGTAAACAACTTTCTGGATATGGTTAAGCTCCTCAGAGTGTACGTTTAAAATAAAATCTGTTTCACATAAAAGGACAAATGAGAATGACTATTACCCCCATCTTTACTGCGTTAAATTCTTTTGCACAGATTGTTCTTGTTACTACTCCTTTCTGAGAGCGAATCTGAAGCGCAGACAACATTCTGCCTTACGTGGACAATTCCAGCCAGCCAAGAGCGGGAGGCTTTAAAGTGGGAACACAGAGATTTTTAAAGCCCTTTTTTGTAACCCGCTCAGGTCTTGGGCCACAAAGGGAGGAACAGCAGCCGAGGGAAGGACATTCTTCTCAAGGCCAGATCCTGCAAGAGGCTCATCACCTCTAACTTCAGTTACAGCAGCAAAATTCCAGAGATCCACCACGTAGCCTAGAGAGCCCCACAGCATCCAGAGAGTTTTAAGGCCAGCAAATGCTCATGGCCTAAGGAAGCCACAGCATCAGCTTTGAAACTGCCCTTGAACAGGTGCTGGAGCAGCACTGGTGCTGTTGGTAAGTGCTGGCACACTCCAGGTTTCCCCTGATTTCCTGTGCAGTTGCAGTGGTGCCTTTCCTGCTGCTCCCACTCGGAGTCTCACAGCTCCCACAGGCTCCCACGTGTAACATTTATCACAGATGTGATTGGGATCTGCGGTTCCAGGTGGGAGACAGAAGAATCCACTGGAATGTTTGGATTGGGGTTTATCAACTCCCAATCGGAAGGACAGGTTTTTAAAGCCTGCAATCACACTCCTCATTTAAAACCAGACATCTGAATACTCTGTGGAAGAAGGAACTTTCCTGTAGGATTGACTCCCATGTTTAAGGTGCTGAGAAAGTCTAATCATCAAAACAAAAATATTTTTCTGCTTTCTGTGCTCTGCCTGCAGGGCCAGCCCAGACCACTGGTTCACTCTGGCCCCATCTC
Organism: Corvus cornix cornix; assembly: GCF_000738735.6. Lineage (NCBI taxonomy): Eukaryota > Metazoa > Chordata > Aves > Passeriformes > Corvidae > Corvus > Corvus cornix. The sequence continues at coordinate 13,655,925 of NC_046349.1, read as the reverse complement.
CTACCTGGGAAAGAGGAACGGGAGCAGTTCCCCCCATCTAGTGAAGATTTAAGACAAAATTTAATGCCACAGCAGTGCAGGGGAGAAGAGGCAGTGCAGGTGTCGTGACTTGAGCCATCAGAAGGTGAAGACAGAGCAGGTCTCCGAGGTTTTCCTCTCTCCAATGGTTTATGGTGCAGGGAAGCCTCCACAGCTCCGTCAGGCTCAGGGCCAGAGCGAGACACCCAATTACAGCCAGCACCTCCTCTTTCTTCTCATAAAAAAGGAAAAACAAAGACACACCAGTGCATGATACAACCACAATTTGAAAAACAAGGCCACTGGCATTCCTTGGTAAAGCCTAGACTGAAAACTTACCCCAGGATGCATGATCTTCCAAAAATCTGCCAGCCCCTGCAGTGTTCAAACTTCTTGCATGACCACAGCCACATGAAGAATGAAATGAAACCCCATGGAAATCTTTGACATTTCTACTATTATGCAATGTTTGGGTTAAAAAAAAATTACTGAAATTCTCCTTCCCTTCCAGAGTGAGTTTAGAAAAACTATTTCTAGCTTTTTTTAATTACACATTTCACCATTAAAAAGAAACTGTCCATAAATTAAAGGAACCACTAACCAGGGCTTATGTAACTCATTTAGAGTGGGAAATTGGTAACACTTGGGAGCAAAGTCTGTTCCTGTGATTTCTGGAGTCTACACCATTCATTTGATGTGTGCAAACATCACAAAAATGCTTTATTTAATATTTGCATAGACTATGCCAAAAAGAAGTCAAGTCATTGAAAAGGGCATCCGTGTCCTATAGAATCCAAAAGAAACTCCCATAGATGTTCACTGATCCGAGGGATAGTTTATCTCCGCTTTCATTAAACAGTCTCCCAAGTCAGAGATTTGCTTTATCCAACTGCATGTTAAATTTTTTTTCTTTTAGGAGTGTTTATGGCTCTATTACATTTTTGGTAGAAAATTGCTGTACTGTGTTTGTACTCAACATGATTGACGTTTCCCCTGTGGAGAATGCTCAGTGTTAGACCCTGCCTCTCCCCCCGTTTCTGCCCCCTGGCCCTGGGACTGCTCTCATGCCGAGCCACTCACTGAATCAAATGTCCAAGGGATGAGAACATTCCCAAAATAGCTGTTCCTAATGCTGTTGCATCACTGCTCATCCCAGGGCAGGATATATCTGTGTTCCAGTGAAAGATCCCCTCCTCACTGCCAGCAGTGGCTGCCAGCAGCAGTGACCATCCCCGTTAACACCAAAACCGCTTCTACAAAGAATTTAGGGAAGCAGCTCTGATCCTTCCTTGGATGTGCATTTCCCATGCACAGGCTAAGGACCCACAGTACAGCTTCCCCACATCCTGGCAATTCCCAGCCCAGCTGGGACTGATCGTGCCTGCACTAACCAGGTGCATCATACAGGGATGAAGTAAAGAAGTTGCATAAAATTTATTTTTTCCACCTTGTTTTACAACATTCCCTTTTCAGTTCTTACACATCTGCGACATGTAACTCCACAGAACAATAAATAATTGGCATTCATGTTTCTTTTGACTCAGGAGTATTTACAGGTTGTTTAGCTGGATGACAGGTACAAAACATCAGCATCACAGTAAATACCATTTTGACACCAGAATCCATTTGCCCATTAAAAATTAAATTAACTTAACATTGATTTAAAAAACAATTTTAACAATTAAAAATGTTCTCAAAGGCATATCAGTACACAAGTTGTCATAGGCAGTAGTAATGGACCATATTGGCAAAGCTGTGAACCACAGGATTTCATGCAAATCATAGAGTTTAACACTTATGAAATAACTAATAATAAATAAGGAGCCCCTCCAGTGGGCACTGGACTGGCCCCAGACGCTCTGGGATGAGCCCAATGCCACCGGAACAGCTCGGGACACTGAGCTGCACATGGTAGGGGTTCACATCCCTGGGTCAGAGCCCTGCTTGTGCAAGCCAGGGGGTTGTGGTGCAGCAGAGGCTGCAGCAGCTTTCTTACATATAAACCCCAAAGGGAAGCTTTAGGGATTCCCCCTCTGACCTGGGGCTCCCTGCCAAACCCAGCTCAACTCCAGCACAACTTCCCTCGGCAGCTCCAGAGGCCGAGGCTGTCCCGGGGTTTGGCTGGGACAGCTCAGGGAGCACAGAAAACACCTCTGGTGCTGCCCAGCCACAACTGCAGCTCCCAGCACAGAGCTCTCACCCCGAGGGGACACCAGGGATGTCCCTGACCACCCCTCAGCCAGGTCTGATCAGACCCTGCACAGACTGAAGCTGCTGCTGTTGAACACAACGTTGGGTTTCCACTGCACCACGAGCTGAGCAAAACAATTGTGTGCACAGATGAACAGGAAAAGCTCTGTGGAGGGGGCACATCCAGAGTTAAGGAGATAGAGAGGGCTGTGACACAGCTGGAGTTCCTGCAGAGGTGCAAGAAGAGAACAGTGTGTGCCACAGAACCTCGCCCTGAAGCAGCTCAGCACGGAGTGTTGGCAGCCACAGGAAGCAGGAGCACAGTGGGACTCACACTGGGACCCAGGAGCAGCACCTGGGGAAGCAGGAGCACAGTGGGACTCACACTGGGACCCAGGAGCAGCACCTGGAGCCGTCCCAAAGCACACAAGTCACGCATGACCTGCTACAGCACAGAACCCACACACATAAAGGAACAGGAGGAACACTAAGGCCACAAACAAGATACAACACAGAAGAAGAAAACAATGCTTCACTCCCCAAAAGTACAAATTATGAGCATACTAGAGGAAAAGATGAAATTTCCAGCAGATAATCCATTTATTTTAATGTACAGTAAATATGAACACATTAATTAAATTTTGCTTTTAAAAACATTTTTAAATAACTTAAGAGAAATGGATTGCAAACATAAAGTGCTAAACTTGAACAACAGAAGTATTCCTCTTTCCTGCTGTTTGTTAGATGGCAGTTTTTTAGTCTCTGACTGCTTTGAAAAAATGTAGTGTATATCCAGGCAGAAATTACTTCCTGGATTTACTACCTTGTGCAAAAACACGAGCTGCAAAGAACATAATCCACACCCCAAAACACAGCTACAGATCACTATCAACTCTACTCAATATGTTACTAAACTTATGATTCAATAAATATAAATGAAATCATAGTTCACTCCCTTTCTTGGTGTATGCTAATAGTTTGCAAATATGGTCCACTCAGTGTAAACTGTATTGACTTGAGGAAACAGTGAATTCTACCATATATATGTCTCAAATATTTACACACAGTAGCTTGGCACTGTTGCAGGACATTGAACTACCAACACACAGGAGAGAGGGACAGGGCTGGGCACCAGAGCCCAGAGGGACTGGGGGGCTCAGTCACCACCGGGGGCCAAAAGAATTCTTGGTTCTTGTACTTAAACCTACTGAAAGCAGATTAGATTGGATATTGGGATGAAATTCCTTCCTGGGAGGGTGGGGAGGCCCTGGCACAGGGTGCCCAGAGCAGCTGGGGCTGCCCCTGGATCCCTGGCAGTGCCCAAGGCCAGGTTGGACATTGGGGCTTGGAGCAGCCTGGGACAGTGGGAGGTGTCCCTGCCATGGCAGGGGTGGCACTGGGTGGCCTTTGAGGTTCCTCCCAACCCAAATCATTCCATGATCCTATGAAATGCTGCCTGGGGACTCCAGAACAGTGGCATGGCCGACACTCCAGTCATGATGAAGACAATATTAAGGATCTTTCTGGCAAAACAGCATAATTCACAAAAGGCTGTGAGCCCCAGACAGGCTGTTCAGGGACTGCTTTTCCTCCACAAGACAAATCTCTGGACTTTCACAGCCTTGTTCAACATGTCAAATAAGTAGAAATGTATATTAATACTACTTTTAGGAAAAAAAAAAAATAAAACATAAGGAAAGAACCAGATTTTCAAACCATTATGACAAGGTGAATATTGAGAATTAGCTTCCCTTAGCCAGCAGGGTGTTTCTGTAGGCAGTTGCTCCATACCAGGGCTTCAGACCCAAGCCTATCAGAAAACTGGCACAAAATAAAACCCGTGAGTAAAAGAGTGTTTGCTGCCCTTATTCCTGAAGGATTTTGAAACCTTATTTTCTAAATCAAGAGGGTTTCCACCACATGAAACAACAAGGTCACATGGCCTTGCACCTTCCTCTCACCCCAAGCCACAGGTGGTACAAAGCACATCCAATTTTTCTCTAAACTTCTGGAACTTGCTCCCCCATCCCTTTGATATTTATTCACGGGAACTGAGAGCAAGGAAGGCAGGTCAGGTTGTGCAAAACATTCCCTGGAGCAACTGCCACACACTGACCACACGAGGCACAGCCACCTTAAGAGGTGAAAATTCAGGACACAGCACTGTGGGCCAACACAGGCTCTTTTAAAACGACTCTCCCATTTTCCATGGATTTTCACATCAGACCTTCTGTGCTGTTTGCCGCAGGAACTCCTGCAGCAATGGCAGCAGGAGCTGGCAGCCCTTTCAAGAGCTTCAGCATGGCACAGAGATGACCCAGGAGCTTCTGCACCTTGCCAATGTGGTGGACCTGACCTGGAAGGGCTTCCTTGAGATTGGAGAAGGGAGCTCAGGCTCTGCTTTGGGACAGCAGAAGTGAGCTCAGGCTCTGCTTTGGGACAGGGGCTCGGGCTCTGGGCTCTTTTCCTCCTGTGCAGCCAAGGAACAACGGCGCCAAGCAGTGCCAGCTCCGCCTGTGGTTTCTCTGATGTGGGAAGAAGACAGCAAGCAACTAATTTAGCACAGACTAAAGAGCCTTTAGACAAGGATGGCTGCCACTAAAAGCTCATCCGTGTTTGATGCATCAACCCAACTCTAAAAGATCCCTGTAAGTCTCTGTCCTTCTGCTGAGAAGCCCAAGCACATGTTGCTCTCCTCATGATATTATAATGTGGACCAAAGTTTACTATAACAACAGAACTCATTGAGTTTAATTTCTGAAAATTCAAACTGCAGAAATTTGCTCTGCACACGAGCCTAGTGCCTTTGTACGAACCCATTCCTGGGATTCGGGCTTGGTTTTTAGAGCAGAGCAAGTGCAAGGTTCCAAAAACTGCCTCTCTGCAGAGAGCATGTCATTAAAACATCCACCTAGGAGTGCCTCTGCTTATTTGCAGCTCATCCTCACAGTTTCACACTAACAGGAAACAGATTTCATGGAGCTGTGAGGAGTAGCAGCTCTGTGACCTCTCCTTTCAGTCTCCAAGGATTCAAGACACGTCTGCCACATTGTCTGCAGAACAGTACGAGTCTCTTCTCACGTTGTTGACACATTTCAAGGATGATCAACTGCAAAGTTCTGTTCCAAAGAGGATTTGCTTTAGTTTAGATAATTTTCTCCTACCCAAATAAATACAGAGTAAAACTATTGTATCACAGGCTCCTTTTAACAGGAAGCACAACAGCTAAACAAAACCGAATTCTCTCGTTTAGAACTACCACTTCTCTGTCTTTATCAATGGCTGGATACCTCCAAAATCACTGGGGTGACCACATTTCAACGGAAGGAAAATCTCAGACACGCTCAGATTCTCCAGTGTGTGTAGATCCGACAGGCTGGAGCCCCATTATGGAAACAACATGCCATAAATCAGGAATCAGCTGTCAGCAGTGTAGTGCATCACCTACATTAAGGGATTTCCAAGATGTAAAAAGAATGTAACTACTTGAATCAAAAAGACAAATAACACAAAAAAAGGTAACACAATGCAAAGAACAGTGCAGACACTTTAAAAATTCACTTTAAATTGTCAAATGTAAATCCCAAGGTCAGGTAGCAGCTTCCAGAGGCTTTGAACCATGCAAGAGAAACCCATTGCCATCGCAGTTCCATGCATTTGACCCCAGTTAGTGGAACAAAAGTGACAAGAACCGGATGAGCTAAGAGCCTCCACCCTCCAAACGCTCCCTTTTCGTGTTAGGTTCCTGCTCAGGGCAGTTTGGAAGTCTCTCACTACAGCAGCAGGTAACAGAGACACCACGGGGTCCTGGCGCAGGTACGGGACGTGCTCGTTGTGGCGACAGCTGGGGGTTTGTCTCTGGGCCGGGGGCAATGTCTGTCTCTGTGTGCAAGGAGCAGCCCTAGGACGTGAGCTTCGAGTAGCTGGGGGGAGAAAACCTCCGTCTCAGGTACTTGAGGACGTAGAGGGGCAGGCAGCTCACCAGGGTGATGACAGTGACCTTCCACAGGAACGACAGGGTGGCAATGAAGTAAACATCTGTGTGGAGAAATGAGCACAGAGTCAAAAACATGGGGAGGACCTTCTGGGAAGGGGTGCAGAAAAGCAGCTCAATCTACCAGTGCTTCCTTCTGCCCATGGCACGGGGTTGGAACTGGATCATCTTTAAGGTCCCTTCCAACCCAGGCCATTCTATGATTTTACAATTCTTAAAACTGCCCCACCTCCATATTCAAGTTCAAAGCAAAGATACCTGGCTCCTCACTCCTCTGCCCCTCTCTTCGCCAGAAGATGCAGATGTGCCGTGCAGGGGGGTGTGAGGAATGTGACTTGTCACAGGTAACTGCCCTCCCAAACCCCAGCTGACACAGGGATATCCTCCTGGCACTGCCAAGCACTGCATGTCCTCCCACTCTGGGAGCTGCCAAGCACTGCATGTCCTCCCACTCTGGGAGCTGCCTCTGCTGCTTGGCTGAGCCCAGCAAACACAGCTCTTGACTCAGAACACCTCAGAATCTTTACAAAAAGAGTAGAAGCATCATTCAAAATGGATCTGGTATAACCACATGCAAGACAGATCGATCCAGCCATGGGGAAGTTATCCCTGTTGTCTTCAGTTAGGAAAGAGCTTTATGGAAGAAGTAGTGACATCTTGTGGTTCCTGCACGAACACTGGAGCAAGCCCATGGGTCTGATATTTGCAACGTGACAGTTACTGGGGGAATCTGGAATTCCTCACCCTTTTCCCTCTAGCCAGGGAGTAGGATTAGTTCTGCTGCAGGCAACTAAAATACCACCACCAACCAAACCCATAAGAGAATGGTCCCAATGAACAGATAAAATACGGGAAGTTTTCGGAGGCAGCTCCTTCACCCAGTTTAAAAACAGTTCGCTGTTTTCAATCCAACAGCAGAGACTTCAATCTTTAATCTCAAATTCCCATATGGAAATAAAGGCCACTGCTACATGAGAGAGCTGACACGTGCTGGAGCTCAAAGCATGGATGAGATTCCCAGCACAGTCTGCTGACCACCTTGACCTTCTCTAGCATTTTGCTATGGGAAGGAACCATAAAGTATCTTCCAAGTGCCTTCGAATCACACAGAGCTTACTCTGGTACCGCTGTCACTGTGCCTGTTGCTGGCTCTACCAGCTGTCTTTTGCTCAATTCAGCTCTTTGCAGTTAGCATCCAGACCATGAACTGACTGAGGAGAGCATCCACCCTTACCAATAAACTCGTGCAAGAAGACCAGGGAAGCGATGTAGCAGGAGAGGCTGAGCAGCTCAGCCACGATCATGAGCCAGTGCCACGTCTGGATTGTCAGTGCCACCATCAGCAACTCGGTGAGAATCAGCGACGTGAAGGAAATGGCAACAATGTGCACAAATTCGGATTCAAAGAGGAGGAGTGCTCCATACATGATGATGCTACCTGCAAGGGAATGGAACTATTTGAGTCAAGCACCAGGCTCAGCTCTAAAACCCACACTTAGGTCTTGGAAAGGCTGAAACAATCCTGTCTTGAGGCTGTTTTTCATGAAACCTGATGAATGTAACAACAACGAATCAGTTACTATTTAGGAGACAGAACTGATGAGAAGACAGGGAAAAGTTACAACAGAGGTACCCAAGGTTTTCTAACAGTCTATCATATTCATGGACACATGCAGATAGGAAATTAATACATGCTGTTTTGGCAACTGGAGATCTCTAACATCATGAAACTCTATCCTCCCAGAAAAGCACTTGGTCACTAGTCAGAAGCTAAAAGATATCAAATTCTTCTATATCCTACTGCACTGCCTTGGTGCCAAGAGGCAGCAAAGTGTTGAAAAGCTCAGTGGATGCAAGTGAGCCTCAGTTTGCACTGCCTGGGCTGAGATCTCTCCCCTTCACACCTCCCCCTAAGAGAATCCCATTAAAGCTGTGCTAACGAGGCATTGTTTGTGCTCCTATCCTGGCTGGCCAGGGCTCGCTCCAGGCCACCTGCACAAATAACTCATGTGAGCAGCATGAGTAATCCACACCAACATCCATCACCCAGGCTGCCTCCGGAAGGGAAAACCTGTGAGGGAACAGAGCTCGAGCCACAGAGTTCAAATCCAGCTGTGAACTTTCCAAACTTTGGGACTGCTCAAGTTTTGGTCGGGCTCATCTCTGCTAGCAACTGGCCCCGTTGTTTGGCCGCTGTTTGCTGGTTATTGAGCACATCACTGGTGAAGTCACTTTAACCAAACCCTGTAACCAGAGAGTGCTCTTAGCTCAAGGAGGAATCTTTCCCCCCATGCATCACCCTCTGGCTGCAGCTTTCCACCACTTGGGAGTGTTCTACCCGTGCCTTGGCTTTGCCATTGTGATACACGGCATCCCAAGCCCTTGATCCCTGTTGTAGGACTCCTGTGATAGATTTCAGAAAATGAAGGTAACAGAGATTTGTTACCTTCATTTGTAACACTCCTTAGATTCACTCCCTGCTGAGGATGGCAACATCAGTTAAATCCATAAGAATTACCTGCTTATTTTGACCCATTATTCTAACTTGTATAGATAAGGGAGTTTTGGAAAACAAGAAATATTGCCACTTCAGCTTTTAGCTCCACATTATTGACCTGTTTTCCACAATTCCCTGATTAACGCTCAGAGAGAGTATTTGAGTTTGAGGGTACTTGATTAAAAAAACGACAAAATGAAAGAAAAGACCTTCTTAGATACATACCCAAATTACTACATCCACTGTTGAAAATGCATTGTAATTGAGGCATTTACTTAATTGCTGAGCAGCCTAATTAGAGTGTATGGGATATGATCAAGAACCTGAGCTCGACTCCGACCCTGCATTACAGATGGCTGTGAAGCAACCAGAACTATTGCCACTTCCATTTCTGGATAAAATACAGAAGGCTACAGATGCTGCATTTTCCATGTGGACAAAAACCTGCAAAATCTCTAGATTGGAGAACTTTTTCCAAAAGAAGGGGAGAGTCATGAGCTCTGCTTTACAGATGGGGCAACTACAGCACTGCAAGGAACTTGCACTAAATTACAGTGCATGGCTCTGATGGGAAGAGGCACAATGGTTTGAATTCTACATCACAGGGTTGACCAATTACTGCCAATATTTGGTTTCAGATAATTTTTTCCTTTGGTAATGCTACTGACATTTTCCCAGACAAAAAATATATATATTCATCACCACAAGGATACTTTGGGAAATTCATTTCATGCCTTACTTAGCTTCCTGCAATACAGAAACTTAGACAGTCACACACACACAAACATCTAAAGGCACAAGCAGAAGTTGATTTCTTACCTTGATAAATGCTTATCAAGACCCAGATTAAAAATGTTTTGTATGACAATGGTCGTCCCTGGGTGGGGGGAAAAAAAAGACAAAGGGTTTTCTTTTATGAAAATTCACTTACTGATCAACTTAGAAATTAATAAGAGAATTGGAAAGTGCTTTGGAAAAATAATTAAATAAAACAAATCAAACAACTCTGAGGCAGTGGCCCCTTTATTCTCATTTTTCTGGGTGCTCGAAGGGACTGTGGAAGCTCAGGGCTCCTACAGCACAGCCTGGTCCTCACTGCACACACAATTAATTCAGTGCAAAGATGTCTCAGGAGTTTAGTCACCAAACTGTGAAATATAAGATGTGCGTACACACATATATGTGAATACATTAATATTGTATTTCTAGACACACACACAAATCACCTTCATACTGAAGGCAGATAGATTTTAAAAAACCATCTCCAGCCAACACAGCCATACCAGCACAAAACCCCCTATGTTTAGACCAGGCCTAAGGATGGTTGAAGAATTAGTGGTTTATGACATAAGAGACAACATACAAGTGAAACCAGATGGAGGCTTATTGAGGCTCTGGAAAAACAGGCTGTGCTTCTGAGAGTATCTGTTAAACAGGAATCCTTGAGGGAAAGAATCTGGTGAAGACTCAGTCCACCCTTTCCTTCAATTAAGAAAGATGTTCCCAGGCTGCATACCCCAGTTACTCAAAACATTTTCCAGGGAGGAAGAAAAAAAATTACAAAGGAACCTAAGACAAGATTTACCTTCCTGGTATTTCTATGGTAAACATAAAATAAAGTTCTCTTTGTCTAAGGAGAAGGACCTGACTTAGATGCTAAAGCTACAAAAATGGCACAGCAAGCAAACCTTTAGATCATGCTCAAGTCAAATTTCTACTGAAGAAACTCTGGGATAACCTCCTGCCTCCATCAAATGAGCATATCCCTTCTCCTCTTCCCTTTTCTGGCGTCAGGACAGTGCCAAATCCCCAACAGTTTCTCTTTTCCCTTTATTATGGAACAAATTGGTAATATTAAATCCCTAGAATTTCCCACAGAATGGAACTTCTACTTCCCCAGCCGTTTCTAATAAATTGCAGTTCATGTAGCATTCAATAAGCAACTCTCAGGAATTCTGCTTCTATCTGTTAATTCACATTTGACTTTAACAGAATTTTGCTTGAAAATGCCTGATAAAGTTCTGGATCTCCTGACAATGTATGTGACTTTACACATTTACAGTTTCAGATCAAGATGAGGATCTTGCCTTAAACCAAAACACACAAACAAAAGTCTCCCACACCTTAAGAAGATCTTTGTAGAGCTCTGGGTACAACATTGCAACTTCAGATTTCACATCCTTGTCCAGGACAAGAGAAAACACGGGGAACATGGTGTAAATTGTGGAGTACCTGGAAGGAAGGCAGAAGACCAGTAAATTATTTCAGGTGGAGATGAACAAACAAATGCCAGGCTCCAGAAATTTACGTGCTAAATAATGCACACATTATAAAAACTTGCAAAGGGAACACAGCAAAGTTTTGCAGGTAGGATAAAACCATCAGGCTGGCTTTTTGAGTGACTTTTGATCAGGAACACTCAAACACAGGTGACTGGTTCAAGTATTGCAGTGGGTTATTAATGGAGCCAAGGACTGACCTGTGCCCATCCCAAAGTCTGCTCTAGAGCTCAGGTTTGATTCTGTTTGCATCAGAAGGGAATGGAGATGAATTTGCTGGTTTTTTTAAATTATGTACTCAAAAGTGTAAGAAGTCATAGAGGGATTACAGCTGCAATGCCCTGTTTTAGACAGGTTTTGGACAGGAACTGACTCCTCCTATTGTAGAGGTTGGGTTGTCTCTCTCCCTGACACTGCCAGGAGCAGGGCACTGCCTCTCACTGCTGTGCAGACACCAGCCCAGCACAACTGTCCCTCTGCTTTTACTGGGATCAAAGGAACATTCCTGGAGGATGGGCTGCTTCACAAATGTGACAAACCATCCTGCTGGAAAGGTTTCTAGAAGTGTCTGCACTGAGTGCTCAGAGCAGAGGAGCACGAAGGGGACAAGGCTCACACCCATCCCCTGAAGCAGCCGTAACAGAGTGGGGATGTGCATGGCTTGCATGTTAATCAGCCCAGAAGTGTTCATTGTGCAGAGGCTTTCCTCATTACCAGTAAAAAGTGACCTCTTACCCAATGATGAGGAAGCCTTGGTAGAGAGGAACCGAAGCAAAGTAAAATACTGATGAGAAAACAGCCTAGAAAAGAAATGAGCTTTTTAGGCACTAAGAAACCGCAGTAAAAGTACAGCTTAAAAATACACTCTGCTCAAACTGCAACATTCTTGCAGTGGGTTCTCCAAATTCCTGAAATGAAGACAGACTAATGGAATATCAACCCTTTCTATTCCTTTGGAGCAGCTGCTGGTATTTGTCCAATACCATGAACTTTCTCGTGTGTTTTCATATAGAAGTAACATCCTCAAGTCCCAACCCATGAAAATTCTCAGGACAAGAAATGATGGCATCCAAAATGAGACACAGGACCTTTCCTTTAGGATTTGGCTTCTCCACCTCTCTTTGGAAACCCCCTCCTGGCAGCCCCTTTACCTGCATGGTGCTGATGCAGAGGCTCCTGTGGATCACAAACTGGCTGAGGGCTGCAGACCTCTTGTAGCTGTTCCTTCCATGGACCATGAGCAAACGACCCAGGTGCTTGAACTGAGTGATGGAGAAATCGGCTGCCAGCGATGCCTGCTTCCCTTCCTGGGAACAAGAGCAAGGAAGAGCACAGTGAGATCACTTCAGTACTGGAAACAAAGAATATCATGTTATTATTGAATTATCACTGACAGAATTTCCAGGAATATTTGCAATATGTTAGGTGAGGGAGAGTATTGCCTCAGCACTTCTCCTTCCACTGTAGATTTTAAGCAAAGAGCAAAAATATGAGGAGAATTTCCATTTGAACCTTGGCCTCCAATTCTAAGCAACCTCTGGATTCTGATTCACCACACACGTTAACATGACACTCCTATCAAAGTGCTGAACACAAATTCTGTGTCTCAAAAGTTCACTCAACTTTGGCTCACTGCAAGCAGAGTCTGTCTGCTGCTGCCAATCCAGCCCTGCAGCTCCACACAGCTCCATGTGCAGGAATCAGAGTTCCAACCCAAATTTTGTTTTGCAAACTAACATGAACAGTATTTAATTGTGCACGGAGGGTATATCTTATCAGTGTAATTATAACTCCAGCATCTGGAGCATCTAAAACCCCCCAAACTAACATGAGGGTCCAAATTCAGGGATTCTGCCAAGAACCAAATAACGAATTTGAACTCCCTTTAACAGTAGTCTCCTTTATAGCCAAATTATTTCTCACGATAGGGCTACCGGTCTGATGATGATTCTTGTGGGAGCTTGTTCCCTTTCTTGCACAAATTTCTGAGGATTCATTTAAGAGTTGCTTGAAAACTGGCCACAGAAATTCTCATGAAACATGAGGTAATCTCACCTTTCCTTCAACTCCAACACCACAGTCAGCCTCCTGAATCATGCTAACATCATTCCCTCCATCACCTGCAGGGCAGAGCACAAACAAAACTGGGAGTTAAGCAACAGGGGCAATCTGCAACCCCACCAAAGTCATCTGCACCACACGGTAATATTACAAGAAACGCTTAACCCAATCAACAAGAGCAAGAGTTTAAATAGAAATCATGAATTTACGTTCTTAAGTTTGTTTCAATAGACAGGTCAGTGATTGATTTATCTCGCTTGTAGGTGGTACCATTATATCTACAATGCTGAAACAAAGCTCTCAGATTAACAGTGGCACTTCACCTGGTCAGGTTCAAGCTCTGTTTTGCAAAGATGCCACCTGAAAGGGTTATGAGGAGTTTGGCACTGAATTTCCACGTGCAAAATTTCATCTTCGCAATCGTCCCAAAAAACCACCACTCCCTAAATCAGCATTTCCAGGTGCTATGAGATGATGTGAGACTGTTCCTCTAAAAGAAGAAATCGCAGGTGCCATCCTGCGTGGTCACCTCTCCCCAGCTGGTCACTTACCCACGGCACAGGTGAGTTTGCCCGTCCTCTCCTGGAGCAGCCTCACGATCTGGGCTTTCTGGGTGGGGGCGCAGCGGCAGCACACGACAGCGGGGCACTGGCACGCCAGCTCCATGAACTCATACTCGTAGTACTTCAGGCACACCTGATTGACACACAGCACACACCTGATTGACAGCCTGCTCTCTGGGCAGGAGGGTTTCTCCAGCCCAGGCTCTGGGGCTGTCCCTACCTCCAGCGAGTCCCCCGAGATGACCAGGGCGCAGTCGTGCTTGCGGCGGAAGGCGTTCAGCTCCAGGTGGGCTTCTCCTCGGTTTGTCACCTGGGGGAGGATGGAAGTGAGCAAGGTGTGCTTCACTGGGGTGACAGAACAACAGAGAGTCCCGGGGGAGCAAAGGTAACACGGCCAGGAAACTGAGTTAGGGCATGCAGTCACAGAAACAAAAACTTGGGGTAGGGTAGAAAGCTGGGTCAAAAGAATAAAAATATCCTGCTGGAAAACAGCTGTGATCTCACACCCCTCCTGTCCCAGAGTGTGGGCCCCCTGAGAGAGGGGTCTGTGGGTGTTACTCACTAGTCTGAATATATGGATGTCCTGTGTCCGTGTCACCAGATGCGCGTTCTTGGCTGTACACGTGGCTGTCTCCAGCTTATCCCCTGTCAGCATCCACACCTAAAATCCAAACACTTCACGTATTAAATAAAGCTTAACAGCCACGTCTGCAGGACCTCTGCAAGTACCACCTGCCACTTCAGGCTTATAAAAGGACTGTTAAAACACACATACAAATTATTCTTCTAAAAAACCCCTACTTTAAAACACACAAGAAAATTCTCACATGTGAAAGAAAGCAAAGCTCTTAAAGAGGCTGAGACACAAAGGAAGTTACAAACACCGTGTAACATTTTTCCCACCTGCAATATTTCAAGATTCTGCTGATAAACCCACAAAATGCAAGCTAAAAAAATGTGTATTTGTGTGTTAACGTGTCCCTCCCCAGCCATTTCTCAGCCGGGCCCTGCTGCAGAAAGATCCCTCCTGGCCCAGCCAGAAATGTGGATGATGCAACTGGGGTTAGCTCAGTGCTGATGTGTACGTCTGGAACACACTAACTTGGTTGAGGGGTTTTTTTTAGATTTTTTTTTTTTTTAAACCTACACTGCTCCTTTTATTTAGTGCTGGTGAGGGGAGGGAGTTGGAAAGCAATGTCAGCAGCAATGGCTGGGAATTCCTTCTCCAGTGTAAATATATCACAGTGAGTTTGGTTTTTTCCACTGGTGATTTTATTCTTTCAAGACACTGCCCAAGAATATTTAATGAAAAATACAAAAACCTCAAGAAAAATCCCAAAACATCAACAAAAAAAAAAACCCACATAAAGACTCAATTATTTGTTTGATATTCTGAGGTTGGAAAGAGATTTGATCTTAACAAGATGGTCTCTGTCATGAATTGCGAGACCCCCTTCCCTCTGGATTTACTGCTCATGTGCAGTGCCCTGATGAACACTGCAGTGCAAGGAGTGCTCAGCACATCCCACACCAGCTCCAGCCAAGGTGGGGAGAAAGGAAAGAAGGAAACCCCTTTGGAGTGCTGGGCCAGGACTACAACATCACTAAGGAACTCTGATTCCCCTGGTCTTACTTCTCTGCTGTAGCCTCTGCTGTTTACAGGGATGGCTCCAAAAAGAAGCACTTTTGGAAGTTTGTCCCAAGCCTTGAATTTCACTTCCTACCTAACCCCCAAACACACAGCCCTGATTTGTATTGACAGCAGGGCTTCAGATTTTTGCTCACTTTGCGACTTAAAGCAGAGAAACCACAACCAGGACCTTTCACCTACTTTTCTTACCCAAATCTGAATGTTTAATCCATTTTTTTCCCTTTTGCAAGGCTGACAAAGTTTTCAGAGAGAGAACCTATGCAGGCACCACAGCAGCTCCCTCACTGCTGAGCACAGCTAAGGCTGTAGGTGTGGAGTCAGAGATGCCGGAGCCCAGAAAGCTGGAAAAAACCCATCCAGTCCCTGATTCTCTTGGCTCAGACTCCCCTCTAGTGGCTACTGAAAACGTGGATATCCACAGCTTCAAGCCCAGCACGGGGTTCAGGCACCACAAAGCAAACACATCCAAACCTGCCTTGTTTCATGCAACTCCCCGAAAGAAGAATTGCCCCAAAAGCTCCTGTTGCACCCCCCTTGTGCCCCCAGAGAAAGATTCCTTTCTCTGCAGGAGGAGCCAGGGTGTGTGAGGGGATGAAACGCACAAGAGGTGACTCATGTGTTACCATTTACTCCTTGCAGCATGTTCTGTTCCCAAAGCAATGGTTAAAGGCCCAACAGGGCCCCCAGCTCCCTTAATTTCCTGCCCGTGCGACAGTGCCACGCACTCCAGAGGGTCTCAGGGTTGCTGCTGGAGCACCCCTGGGCTAGGCAGACCTTGATGCCAGCGTTCCTCAGCGTCTCCAGCGTGGGCCTGACGTCTGTCTGCAGCTGATCCTCCACCCCAGTGAGACACAGCAGCTCCATCTCCATCTCCAGGCTCTCAATGACCGTGGCAACCTTGAGGGAGCGGTCGTGCACGCTCAGCTTGGCCTGGACGTAGCGTGCCTGGGGACAGACAGCACGGTCAGCCTGCCTTTGGGGCACACAGGGCTGACCAGATCCAGGGTGAAGCAGTTAACCTCCCTCTGTGGCCTTCCACCTGGTCTAGGGAGAGGTGGCCCTGTGCACAGCCTGGAAACACAGAGTCTTTAAGGTCCCTGCCAACCCAGGCCACTCTGTGATCCCATGATTAGAGATGGAACCTGTAAGGGCTGGTGAACACGAGGTGCCTGTCACAGAGTAAGGTGGAAAGTGCTTCAGGGGGTTGTTGCTGCTGCTGGTGGGCAGGACAGGGCACAGCATGACCTTGGGTACACAAAGGCAGCTGCTGGAGTGGCACCTGCAGAGAGCCTGCAAGCAGCTCCCTCCCACCACAGGCAACACTTCTAGAAACAATGGCACCAGAGAATCCTGATCAGCTCCACTACCACATCTCTGCATCAACTGAACAGTTCCCCTTCCCATTCTGCCTGCCTGGCTAAGCCAGTCAGTGCCCTGGGGAAGAGACCCAAACCCCACACGTGGAGCCCGTGTTTCCAGGGAGCTGTCTGGGTTGTATTCTGGTTGTTTGCAGCTTCCCTGGATGTCAGAATGCAACAATGGAAATTAAAAGCCAACACATTTCCCAAACTTGTTTAACAAATGATGAGAATTTGCAGAATTTATAACCACAAGAGATTATAAGGCAGGATTCAGGAACTGCTTGGGAGGGTCTTGGCTGGGATACCCACTTCATACCTATCACTTGAAAGGAACTGATTAAGAATATCAAGACATTTTAGAACAACAATTCTAGCAGACAGTTGGGAGACAAGAGGCAGCATTATCACAAGAGCTTTGTGAGAATCACTTCAGTGATTGTTTGTTTAAAAACAAAGGAAAAAACCCAAATAAAAACTTACTTCAAAGTCTTGATACTGCTCTTCCGTCAGAGACTTCTTGGCCACAACAAGAACCCTCAGGCCCTCCCGAGCCATGTTACCACACTGCAAGGAAGGATCACATTGTAAACCATCAACTCCATCTCCACTGAAATGGTTTATGCACAGCAGGGTGGAGATGGCAGTGTAAGATAGCAAGTTAAGAAAATAATCATCCCATTTGAGCAACCCCAGTGAGTCTATAAGATCTGATAAAGTGCATGATAAACTCTAAAGAGGGGATCTGCAATGGTTTGTGACCTATCCCACTGATCAGGAAGAAAAATGCCCTCTCTGCTATACCAGAGTGACAGAAACAATCCCATTGATTAAATTTTCTCTAAGTAAAAAAGGGCACAAGCCTGTGATTTGTAGACTTCACATCTTTGGCTCTTTAATGTAAGACCAAGTTACAATTATTTCTCTGAAGACCAGAGAACCAGTAACTGAAGCTACTGCTGTGGCTGCCCCTGGATCCCTGGCAGTGCGCAAGGCCAGGCTGGACGGGGCTTGGAGCAATCTGGGACAGTGGGAGGTGTCCCTGCCCATGGCAGGGGTGGGATGGGATGGGCTTTAAGGTCCTTCCCAACCCAAACCATTCTGGTATTTCATGAACTCTGTGCCACCATTAATGCTAACCTGACAAACACACCCCAGTACAAAGCTGCCAAATATACTTTTGAAATTAGACCTTACAGGCTAAAATAGATCCAAGCACAGAATCAATCCCAGGACAAATTTGGTGAGTGTCAATCAGTTTGGAGCAAAACCCATTTTATGTACAGGACTTATCCCGCATTAAACATGCTGAACTGCCACTGACTTCCTTGTTACTGTGGATATATTTGGCTGAGGACTAATCCAATGAATTGCCAAGATCAGTGACCTTCTGGCTTGCAGGTATTTTAGCAGTTAGGTCCCCCCTGCTGCAGAGAGAAGCAGGAGCAGCCCTCCCGTACCTCCTCCTCCAGCCAGTCGTTGTACTGCACGATGCCAGCCATCACCACATCTGCCCCCTTCATGTAGAACGTGATCTCTCCTGTGGATTCATCCTGCAGAGCAAACACAGCAGCCTAAGCTGGGACAACATCAACAGATTTGGAGGGCCCTCAGCAAACTGAGTGACGAATTCTCAGCACAGCAGCCACAGAACTGGCTGCTCTGGGTCAGGTGAAGGGCCACCAGCTCCACTTCCTGTCTCAGGGCCAGAAGGAGATGCCTATTCAATTGCAACTCAGGTCCTTGCAGCAGGAATTAATGCTTTAGACAAGGAGGATCAGCTTTTTAATCAGTATCTCCACACAGACAGACCCCTCCCAGCCCTGACTGCCTGTGAGTCCAGAACAGCCTCAAGCCCTCACCTTGAAACTTGATTTTCACTTACCTGAAACAACAAAACAGATGCACAAAGCTGAAGAGAGTCAAAATCACTCTAATTTACCTGCTCTGTTACACTGTATGGAATAAGCAGAATTAAAGCTCATGCTTGCCACAGAAAGCTTAAGTTGCTGCCTGCCTTACCTGATTCAAGGAGTTTATAGGCTGCAAGCAAAGCATATTTGCATTACTACAAATTTAAAAGTCTCTTCTAAGCAGCTAGATACCTAAGGAGGCCACAACTATGAGAATTACAAGCTAATGGAAACGCTGGCAATTTCCTCAAAGGAGACAAAACAATGAGTAAGGAACAAACTGCTGTGTAAAGCAAGACAGCCACCAGGGACAGGAGGAAAACAAACTTGAAATGCAAAACCAAAAAGCCCAGGAAGGTCTGAAACAAACAGCTGTGAATGAAGGGGGCAAAGTACTTTAGGGAAAAAAAAGAAATGAAAGAGTGGACACTTGTTCATTCTCTCACTAATATGTGGGTCAGTCTGTTCCACCATGACAGAAATTAGCAGTGGAGGTTCTCACACAGGAATACGTTAAAAGCCCCATGTCCCATGGCACTGGCAAAACAGAGTTTAAATCCATAGCAAAAAAAGGGCAAAAAGTAGCACCTGAAGTGGATACTGAAACTGCAAAGAAGGAAGTCTCTTGGAGAAGGAAATTAATAATTAGCCAAGGATAACAAAGCTCCTTTACTGAATATTATTGCCAAGCTCACAGAGATATTCACAAGGAAGATGCTCATGATTAAGCCTAAGTGTCCTGGAACATCCAGCCCTCACACACTGATACACATCCCAGAGGAAAACGGGTGTCACTCCTCCAAAACAACTAGAATCTGCTTAAATAAAACACACCACTTCTGGCAGCAGCCAAAGGTAAAGGTTTATCTATGAAATTATTTGACTAAAGAGTGTCTAACAACATCTCTGTAGGAAACTGAATAAAGACTGCACTTCCCGTGCTGCAGAGCTGGCTTAAGATAGTTTAGACTTTTTGTCCAATATAAATACTGTATCAGCTATCTCCTTGCATTAGTCATTTCCTCTGCCCGAGTTCAGGAGGAGGTTAGTGCGTTCTCAGATCATGGCAAGATCACTCTATAAATCTACACACAGATTTGCCAGTTATACTGTTTTGGAGAAGCATCTTTTTCCACAATGGTCTGCCTCTGGCCATGGTTCAAAGGCTCCTTTCAATTCCAGATATGACAATAGCACTATCTCTGCTCTACAACAAAGATCATTCCACATGGGTAAGGGGAAAAAAAACACTAAGAAAACGAAGAATGGAAAATATTGTGGTCAAACAAACAGGCCTTCTTCAAAGGGCAAGATAAGTCAGTGCACACTATGGTGAGGAGGCTGCTTGGGTAGAACAGGATTTCTTAGAACTGAAATAATCAGGTACAGAAATAACAGCTGAGTGCAAGGAAACACTCAGATATTGCAAAAATATCCCAGACCAGGCAACATCTGCGACTTGTTTTCGCTATTAACTATTGCTTTATTTACTAGAAGTTACGTGTTGAAGGAGATCTTTTCCTAGGGGCCAGAGCAGCCAGGATGTGCTGTGGAGATGGTGCCTGAAGGGACAGCCCTGCTGGGCTGGACACAGGAACCACTGCTCACACTCTGTCCCCAGGCTGTGCAGGAAGCCTGCAAAATTCTCACAAGGGCTCCCAGCAGCCAGAAAACTGCAGCTTCGAAGGACAGGCAGCACCTGCACAGGTGAGCAGAAACGTTCCCCTTTGGGGTCTGCTCACTGCAGTGCTGAGTGCAGCTGCATCTCCCTCCCTGTGTATTTTCTTCTGGACACTTCATGCCGCTCACCCTCCCCTATTTCTATTTTTTAAACAAGCAGCACAGTTTAGGAGATGCACTGGAAAGGTCAACTCCCTTCAAGTTGTGGATCAAACCAAATGGAGCGCCTACACATGCACTCACATGTTTAATTAAAGCACATTCTACTTGATGACTACCTATTTATAATTTTTTTTTAAATGGAAATTATAACCCTGCTTGAAGATGTTATTTTGGAGTATACAGAAACATGGCAAAGCAACACCCAGGCAGTCAACCTTTGCTACTCAACCCTAATTCTGCACAGGGCACACAGGGAGATGATTTTAGTGGCTTAGAGAAGCTGAATGGCTACAAAATAAAGACAATCAACAGACAGGGACCAATGCTTCTTTAAAGGTATTTACAGTCAGGATCTAGGCCTGATGTTACTCCCACTGACCACAAGTGGGAGTTTTGCTGGTTTTGCCTAAAATACAAACAGCAAAATCTAAATAGAGAAATACAAACTAGAAACCTTTTTGTTCCTAGTGGGGGAGAAGATAAATAATAGGAAATTTAAAAGGAATAAGCTTCAAATCAAAGAGAGCACTGTTACACTCATGATACGAAAATTTCAGGGCATTCCCTTCTGTTGAGTATATAAAGACAATTTAATGAAGCTCACCCTGGCTTTGATGGTCCACCTCTTAAACCTTTGATAGAACAGCATTTCATCAAAAGCTTGCACTTGCAGTAAAAGCACTGGGGAGAGAGGTTCTTTAGTCCTCCCTCTTCTATTGATAATATTTTTATTCTAGCTCTTGAAAAGATTGCCTGAAGTCTCCACATAATTTTCATTATAAAAGTAAATAATTTGAAGAATTTACACTTGCTGTACTGAACTGGGTACACACTGCACTTGTTGCAGGAATCCTCTGCAGCACAAGATATTTGTGGGAACACTCAAAGTGTACGTTCAATGCATTCCACAGATCTCTAAATCCCCAGATTTAACACAGTGATTACTTTGTACCAGCTCAGCCTCTCAGCCCACTTCCCCTGGCATCCCTGCTCTTGGGCATGTTTTCATACTCCAAAGCCTTCCAAGTGTTTCACTTTGCGTGGTGCCCAGGGAGGATGTGGATCTTGCTGACTGCTGATACCCCAGCCCCACCTGGATGCCCTCCTGTGCCGTGGGCTCTGGGTGACACCTCTGAGCAGGGAGGCCGGCCCAGGTGAGCCCTGGCTCGCTGCCAGGCTGCCCGAGGTGTGACTGCCCCACCCGCAGCCCTTACCCGCACGATGATGCCCATGCGCTTGCTCTCGTAGGTGAAGGGGAAGATCTGCAGGATGGTGAAGTTGAGGATGTGCCCCCCTGGGCTCCTCAGCTGCACTGAGGACTGGTCTCTGCCCACCAGAGTCAAACCCACGCTCTCTGTCCACTGCACCAGGGCCACCTGAGAGGAGAAGGACACGGTGAGGGGTCCTGCCACACCTCCCGAGGGAAGGGGTAGCAGGGGGCTGCAGAGAATTCATTGGTCGTTAATTCATTAGTCATTAATTCATTAGTCATTAATGGTGCTATCAAACAGATCCACTGATAAACACAGGTGCTCCGCCATGGCTCTCCCTAGAGGTTTTTTTCCCCCGATTCAGACACTTCCTGTCAGTATTTTCAGGGTTTGGGCAGCCCAGCTCATGTCTGATGCATCTGTGGCACTGTCCCACACCCTCAGCAGGAGGTGGTCACCTCCCTGCCTTCAACTGCCCCATTGCACTGGACACCAGGAATTTCTCCATGGAAAGGGTGCTCAGGCCTTGGCAGGGGCTGCCCAGGGAGGTTTGGAGTGCCCATCCCTGGAGGTGCCCAAGGAAGGGCTGGAGGTGGCACTCAGTGCTCTGGGCTGGGGACAAGGTGGGCATTGGACACAGCTGGGACTTGATGGGCTGGGAGGGCTTTTCCAACCTAAATGATTCCATGATTTTGTTCCAAAGGACAACCCTCAGCAAGGGCAGGCACAGGAATCCTCCACCCAGCCCTGGGGTACCCAAACCTCCTGGGGCACATCAGGGAAATCCCTTTACAAACAGTTACTTTTGGAAAGTGCCACTTCTCAGCTCACTGTCTATGACATTAAGAATTCAAAACGATGCATTCACCCCCGATTTACAGTTTCAAAGCCAGAAACACTAATGCAGCACATTAAAAATTCATTTTAAAAAAACCCAAACAAAATGAGCTCTGTGTTGTTCTCTATGTGTTCAGTAGTAACAGCTCAACAACAAACTTGAACAATTTTGCAGTAATCAGCAAGAAAGCTGAGGGCTGGCTCAGACACTTCTTAGCAGAGAACCCTTCTTCCTAAAGATTAAAAAACCCCAAAAACCAAAACCCCCAAAACAGCCCCTAGATTGTTCAAGGTTTAACTGAACTGAGGTGGGCATCGTTTTGATTGCAGCCTCTACTATTTAGGGACCTACAAAACTGAGTTCTCTACAAGCTCCCACTCGACTGCAAGCAGAGCCAAGCCAGAAGACCAAAGTCTGTATTTTGCTTTCCTGAGAATGCCCCGGAGTGCCCAGCTCAGCTGACACATCCATCTCAGGCTGAGCTTGCTGGGATTTAACTGCAGAAGCTGTCTGGGCAGTAACAGATGGAGCAGCAGCTGACATGAGCCCATCTATCACTGGCCTCCAGAAAAGATCAAGGGATACTTTCCCTAAACAGATTTGAAATACTGGAAGTGTTTTACAGTGACATTTTCAATGGCACAAGAGTGCTGGGCACAGGGTTGCTGTCGACTTGGAAGGTTAATTATCCCTTCTGCCTTTCAGGTTCTGCCTCTACTGCCTCAAGCAACCACAAATACCTCCGTTAAAAATGAAATTTATTTTGGAAAAATCACAAATAAAATTAGAACCTGTAAATACATGCACTGAGTCTAGATTTTACTAATGAATTGATACAATTGGGACTAACTGGAGAATCTTTAGTGAACTCAGCTCCTTTTCATCCCAAAATCAGGCTTAAAAGAGAACCTAAACCAAACTTTTCCTTTCGTAAAGTAGTCTTAAGTTGTCAGATTAAAAAAAAAAGTAATTGAGTTGGCTTTGCCTTGAAAGACCTTTAAATCAATTTGAATCAATATTTGGCTTAATATTAATAAGTTTGTGCAGGCTTACTCACAAAGATTACGACAAATCAAAGGCTCTTTCAAGCTTATCTTTCTCGAAAGTTTCCTCAAGCCATCCTCAGTGCATTAAAGTGTGCAGTTAGATAATCCTTCTAGCAGCCTCCCAGAGCAGAGATGGAGCTTGGCTTTCTGATACTCTGGTTAATAAATAATTACTGGGAATTATTCCCAGCATGATGCTACATGATGTTCAGTGAGTGCAGCCCTGGCTGTTCTGCTGCCCGTGTTGGTGAGCTCCAAAGGCCTGGAGGTACAACCCTCTGCTCCCAG
Source organism: Corvus cornix cornix (assembly GCF_000738735.6). Lineage (NCBI taxonomy): Eukaryota > Metazoa > Chordata > Aves > Passeriformes > Corvidae > Corvus > Corvus cornix. Next base: position 13,632,176 of record NC_046349.1, on the reverse strand, counting down.
CTCAGCCTGTTAAAGCATCTCCTTCCACAGACACCTCGGGTGCTCTGAGCCACAGCCAAACGATGAGAAATATTCAGGATGCAAAAGTATATTTACAACTTAGAGGAAGGAGAATTAAAAGCAGGCTTGAAATGCCTCAAACACCTTCAAGGGAGCCCATGCTCACTGATGAGGGAAATCAATAAAGTCTCTGCCAGCATTCTGCAGCTCAGACCAGGCCAGGTCTGACACAGATCTGAGCATTTCAAAGCACAGCAGCCCCAGCAGCTCAGCACAGCATCCTCAAACTTTGCTCTCTCCGACAATTAAATTACCCAAGCCACCACTGAAGTGGATATCAACTAATAAATTTCATTCTAAAGAGACAAATTGATCCTTCTGTGCCATGAGCTGCTCTGCAGGGTCCCCTTTAGGTTGCCTAGGCAGGCAGACAGCAGGCAGAGACCAATTGATCCCGCACCCTTTCATGTCCTGGCAGCTGCCGCCGTTGTCAGGGTTAAAGACTGTTTGCCCAGGAATCCCAGGCACTCTTATCTCTGATCAGATTATATCTATTTCATTTCCCCTGTTAGTTACTGTATGGCTGCAACTGACAACTGGCTCGCAGAGCCCCAAGGCTGTAACTGATATCTGAATAAAGATACTTCAAGACTTCTAAATGGCAGCGTGCACAGGAAACAAATTTAGGAAATCCTGCTTTCTGTTACAGGAAATGAATCCTATGCCAACTGGTAGAAATTACCCTTGCTGTTAAAGTAAAGAGAATACAAGTTTTTGTACTCATTTCATAAACTGACCTTCCCTGCCATGGCAATATTTTATTGATATAGGATTTCAAAGGCTGGCTTTAACAGGAGTCCAAAGCCATTCCCCTACAGGGAATGTTATTTAACAGCATTACTCCCTTCTCAAGGACTCCACTTGTGTAGCTCCTGCATTTTGTACCATCTAGGATGACATACAGAGCACGGCTAAATAATATTTGTATATCTAAGACCTACAGACAAAATTTCTTCAGTGCAGCAAAGCATATCTGATTTCTGAACCTGCTGTAATTCTCTACTTAAGATATCACAAGAAAGGAAAAAATAATTTAAACAATAATCTTGGACAGATTAGTTATCATCCTATAGTAAAACAAATAAACAATATCCCCTGGGTATTTCAGGAAAATTGCTGTGTAAATATTTTAAAGACAAAACAGTATAAAGAGTAAAAGAAAAATCACTGACTTCACTATATACCACAGTATATATGTAAATAAACCAAGATCTGTGCAAAAACAGCCTGTAAATGCTTTAGGAGAAAAAAACCCCACCAACTTAGATGCTGATCACAAAAATGACCATCTGGAAATCATTCAGAACTCGTTTCAATGCAAAGGCACTTCTCTCTGTACGCCGCCTTTTCAGGGAGAGCAGCACATTCTAGAGGAGGGGAGCAGGGAAGCAAACCCTGCCCCAGCCCATGCCTGGGACAGGACACCCACACCCTGCCCAGGGAGGAGCTGCTGCTGGCACCTCACTGCAGCCACAGCCACGGAGGGGGCACAGCAGAAATGCAGCTTTTGCATAATGCACAGAGGAGAACACTGTACAAAGTGAATGAACTGCCTACTTTGGGAGAAAAACACCCCAGGGAATATTTTGAATGTATGTAAGTGTGAAAAGCAGCTCTGTGCCAGTCTTTCAGTAGCACAACAGTCCCAAAATCCTCACACAGCTCGGCTTCCAATGAGTGCATTTAATTCCATGCAAAGCATTTCTCTGACAATGAGGCAAACCAGCTTCTTCTCTGATGGCAAAGGTGGAAAAGTGATTATCAGAGGCAAAGCTGGTTTGTTTGAGGCAATAAATGGAAGAACCCTTTGAATGTGGTCAAAAGGGTGATCTGATCTCATACTCTCTCAGTGGGATTCTCAGGGGAAGTTTCACACTTCAGTGTCTCACCAGCACAGAGCAAATGTAATTGTACAAATTAATAGAGAGCAAAGTGTGTTACTTCTGTTGCACTAAAAGATGTATCCAAGAAGCATAACCAGTACATGAAGCCACATTTTATTCCTCCCATCTTTGTCACAGAAGGAAACAACACTATAATTACATTTCCCAAATTTTTCAGGGGGTGGCAAACAGCACTTGAACTGTAAGTCCTGTATTGAACCTGATCTCTCATATGCTCAGTAAAAGTCTCCAGTGAGTCTCTGGAGAGCTCTAAAGCTTCTCCCCACTGTGCCACCTGCACAGCCCTGGCTGCACTGGGTGCTGGCAGAGAACTGGCAGCTTTGCTCTCAAACAAACCTGTGCACTTCACTCCCTGCCCAGAATTAACCTGGGCACTGGCTCCGTGCACCTGCATGTGGGATGTGCTGTGGTTACAGTGATTTACAGCTTTTCACTGGTCTGGAAGGTCAAACACCTCGCAGAGCTGAACTGTGTGAGCATTCCAACCCTCTTCCACAAGCTGTCCTCCCCCAGACAAGGTAAGATTGCTCAAAATTTACCAAACGTGGTCAAAGGGATTCACGGCATTGAAATGAAAAATCTACCCTGGACAAAAGGTGCAGAAAACAGGAGCAAAATTCTGTGATGCAGAGGCTGGTACAGCAGCCAGATACCAGTCTGGAGCTTCAGGCAGAGAGGCTGAACAGCTGAGAGGGCGCTTACGGTCTGTTCATGGCTTATCAGAGCAACAAATGCATTAAAATATTATCCCCTTCACTAAACTGGAGCACTTTCCCCAAATAACTGTGGGGTTTTCCAGCAGCCAGCAAGGTCATATGGACGATTTGACGGCCCTGGACTGACCTCGTCGGGGCTGGAGGCCTGGTACACCCTGCAGGAGTCCTCGTAGTGGCGCTCGGCCTCGGCCTGGTCGGTGACGCCGTTGGACTCGTACACGGGGGTGACGTTGTGGCACAGCGCCGATGGCCTTCACCGCCTCGTGCACGCGGCTGCTCATCGTGCGCCGCACCTTGGTGGCCAGCGACAGCCCCTTCACGGCCGGGGGGTCCTGCGGCTGCTGGGGGACAAAAGAAACCAGAATGCAGTGTTTTCTTGGGAAAAAGTAGTATTTAAAGCAAGTTTTTACTTCAGCGAAGACCGAAGCGGCTGTGCAGGCTCGTGTCCCCAGAAACGAGACAACACTCCAGTGCAACCCAGCTCCTTTAGCATCGCTCCCAAAGGGCCCCAAAAGATTTACCAAAGTTTTGGATGGCACACCAAGAAAAAGCCACTTTCTGCAGATCCACCAAAGGGTGACACACACACCTCAAAAAAGAGAAACCATTTTTTTACCCCACGAAAGACCAGTGGCTTGGAAAACTTAAGAGTCACTTGGATTTCTTATGCAAGAGAATATAACTGGTGAAAACACAAAACAGATGACTTGTATGGAGCTAGAAAATCTTAATTACATTCATTTAATTTTTAATACTATTTTTAGTATCAGAATGAGAGTCTTCAGATAATTGCACAATTACTAAATTATCCCAGTTGAAGAAGGGACACACAGTGATCCAGTTTCCTGCTCTGTTAACCTTTAGTGTCAAGAGGACAAAAGTTTCACTTCCAGGTCAAAGGCCACAAGATGGTAAAAATAAGAGCAAAGAATAAGAACTACAGTTCAAAATGAATCATTGCCAGCAAATGCTTCTCATTATAAGGAATCTCACGTGGTAATTATAAAAGTTTTATGAGACATATCCCTCACCAGGGTAATTCCATATGTTATTTTCCACACTAGTGATTAGGACCCATAAGATCTTCAAATTTAGTCTCACTGCTCATCAGCACTGCTGCCAAAATCCAACAGCAAACCCTGAGCTGAAGTGCACTCAGTCACTGCTCACACACTGGACTAGTCAGTCACCCAAATGTTCCTGACAAATATTGGATTTGGCAAATAATTAACCAGTAGTCAAGTTTTGTCCAGAGACTGAGTATAAAATGAAGGCAAATAGATCTGAAGTTTGGGGGTTTGTGATTTGGGGGGTTTTTTGTTGGACTGTTTTTTTAATACAGTTCAGTAATTTAAGGGTCTTAACACCAAGAGAAGACTCAAATGCTAGGAAGGAGAAAGGAAAGACACAGCTGGATATCTAAATAAACGTTATTTTAGACTCAGACCTCAGCAACAAGACACAGGCACACACTTACACTTGCATGTGATGTGAAACAACCCACAGAATGTAACGGGCAATTTATGCATTAAGCATCCAAAGACCTTCACACTTTGCCAAAAGTAGTTCATAAGCAGATCCCTACCATATTAATTCACCATTAGCCCAGTGATGTGGAAAACTTTTGGGAACAGAGAGTCAGTGAGTGCAGTTAACTGTACCTGTGTGTAAATGCTGAATATGTGGCTCTGCACCTCGTCCATGGAGTCCAGGCCGTACGCGACCGTTCCCAGGTGGAGTCTCTTGAAAACCATCTCATTCTGGGTGAGCGTCCCTGGGAAAAGGCAGCACCATGGAGTGGGAACGACACCCCCATTCCCCAGCACACCTCCTGTCCTTGCTGTGCCTCAAACACAGAGAAACCTGAATTTGGGCCTGAACTGGTCACTGCACTGCTCCCAGCACAGCCGAGGCCGGCAAAAAACCCCGGTATTAACAAACCTGGGGGATGATTCTCCTGGGAAGTGGGGTGCATAAAGAAGCATGAGATTCACCCCACAGTCAACGCCAGCAGGAGCTGCAAGCATAGTTCTGGTCCCACTGGAACCAAAAAAGAAATTGAACACTACTTCAGTGGGACCAGGATTTTATGTCAGACCAAGCTTTTCATTACAGCTCAGGCCTTCAATTCAAGCCCAGGCTCACAAGTGTAAGGACAGCAGCAGACAGTTTCTGCCCATATATGTAAGTTATCTTAACCTGGCTTTGAAAAACTAGCTCTAAAAAGTTGCTTTTAATTTTATTTTTACTCTCAGCTTTTGTTTTAATAGCTTTAAGTGTTCCTTCAAGTAGTATAATATTCCTGTCCTACCTTATTTACAGTGCATTCAGAACAAAAAAAAAAAATGCAGAACTTTTGTTCAAAAATTAATTCAATCATATTGACAAAGTGACAGGAAATGTGTATTTCTTCCAGTCCAAAGAAATCTCACATTACCCTCTTCTCCTGGCCAAAAACATACCAAAATCCAAACAACAACATACCATGACTCAAAACTGTATTTTCTGCACCAGTACCTGTTTTGTCTGTAAGCAAATAGGATATCCTCCCCAGCTGCTCAGGGATAGTGCTGGACCGAACCACAGTGCCAGGGATTTTGGAATCTCTGCGGATCACCCAGCTGTACACAATCTTCCCCATGTCCAGATTCACACGTAAACTATGCAGGAGGAAAGGGAAAAAGGAAAATGAAAAGTATCACCAGGTAAACTTTGGAAAAAATCCTTGTGAAGTGCCACAGTGCAATGGAAGGACACGAGTTCCACAGTGAATCTGAGATGCCAAAGGGGGGCTTCAGGAGAAGTTTACTCAAAGTTAGTGCTCCAGTGGCAAATGTAATTACACTGTAATGCAAAGACAGATGACAAAATTACCATGAAATAGGATGAGGGGAAGGTGGACACAGAGTAAGGACAGTGATGGATACCAGAGAGCAGATTAAAAATGGAACTGAAATGAATCCCAGTCCTGCACCCAAAGTAAGTTACTAATCTACTAATACAGTATAATTTTAATATTAAAGTTTCTTTCACCTCTAAATGTATTACACTACATGCTGTATAAATAACCCTCTTTTTCCATTTTTTGCTCTGTTCTAATCAAAGTAACCAGGCAGTCCAAACACTGAGAGAAGGGGCTTTAAATGCCTAATCCACAGCCTGAGCCAGTAAATGGGTTCATAAATTGAACAAATTCAGCAGAACAACAAAGCAATTCTTACATTTGAACAGTAACTTCATTTCCACTTCTAGACTTGCTTAGCCATGAAATGAGGAACGGGTAGGGAGGAACACACCGAGCAGGCAGCATTTTGCTGGGCAGCATTAACAGCTGTCCCCTTACCTAATGGGAATGATGTTTGAGAACAGCAGGAGGAATCTGATGATCTGGAGGTACCAACGGCCTGCAAAGTGCTGAAGGGCCACCATGACCAGGGACACCACCACGAGAGCCCCAAACAGGATCTTGGTGAGACAGTTCACCTCCAAATCAAAAAGGCCAATCTAGAACAGTAGGAGAGAAAGATTTCAAGCACACAGATGAAGATGTCAGCTCAGGACAATATTCACAAAGGAAATGAACTGCCATTCTATCTAAAGAGCCAGTCCCCACTAGTCAGCTTCTTCTAAAACACTACAAACATATTTAAATTTATAAACAAGGCTCTTGCCAGCTTATTAAATGATATTTCCATCCCTTAGAAGCACAGCAGAGCATGCAGAGGTGTGAGAGGACTCACGCTGCCAAAAGCTGCAGACTGTGTAAACACCCCTGCACCGTGTCTTAGCTTTGCCATAACAGAAGAATGCAGCAAAATAAGCTTTTCTATTCTAACTGGGACTGTCCCATTATGAACATGTAAAACAATGGTTTTGACAATCTTAAAAAAGTGAGAGGACCCATGTATAATAGGATCAAAAAAAAAGGAGAAATAAGTTCTGTTATGGTAACTACCTTAAATCACAGGCTGGAAAATATTAATTATTCCTATGAGGTTGTCCCTATAGTGTGTACATAGAGCATTTGGAAGGATCTTCTTTAAAAAAATTATCCATTTCTGACCCTTATTATTTATGATAAGCCTGTTTCTTCACCATACCTTACTTCTTGGGTTGGAAGTGTTCATCACACTGCGCAGTTCCCTTCCAGTGTAGAGGACAACTCCCACCACAGTGCCTGCACACACAAAGGTTTTTGCTATAAAAATACTTGTCAGGTAGAAAGGATTCTTAGCAGACTAATTTCAGAAGCAACAAGAAATTCAAAAAGCTGGTATCTGCAACACAACCCCTATAGAAACACAGACTGGAACAGGAAACATCCTCCAGTCAGTAATTCTTCAGTCACAGGGTTGGACTTGATGCAGCATCACAGACTCCATCAGCTCATGGGAAGAGCAGCCAGCTTTGCTCTACTTTCCCTGGCCCCCTTTTGATGCCACTTGTCTCTCCCCACTATAAATGAAAGTTGGTAGGGAATGGAGGATTGGTTGGATGTCCTCCCACCCCTTGGAATCCCACTTTGGTGCTGCCTTCCACCAGACAGTGGTCCTTCATTGTGTGTCAAAATTAAACCAGCTCTGGGCTATGGTTATTCATTGGTAAAGGTTGATACAATCAGAGTAAATTCAATGAGTTTCAGGGCTCAAAGACAGAATTACCTTATTTTAAAATCTACAATTTACTTTAAGTGTTTATCTAAATACTGCTCCTACCAAAGTGAATCATAGCAACTCCTACCTTCCTGTAACAGATGGAGCTGCTGGGAGCCCATCCGTGGATTTTAATGCTCTGTCCGACAGTTGCTAAAGAGCTGAGAGCAACAAAGTTCTCCATTTTCTTCTTGCAGAAACATAATTCAGTTTAGCACCATAAACAACTGGGTTTCTATGGGTTTTCTCTTAAAGACTTTGCAAAATGCCATGAAGAAAAAGCCATCTACCATCAACAGTTTAAAAGCTGCTATTGCCAAGTGTTAGGAGTCTGTAAAATGGAGAAAACTAACTCTAAAAAAAGCAGTACTGCCAATACATTCCTACTTTATACTCTACTATTCCCCTGCTCTCATTAATGATCAAAGTTTTAACAAGCTGCAAGTGACTTATTTTTAAATAAGACTGATTCAAGAGAGGTGGTTTCTAAAAATATGCTGAGCAACATTCCTTTAAAAAAACACCCCCAAAAACAACAACAAATGCCTGGAGCCAGATGGCAGGTGGTGGTAAGATCATCACAATTCAAATCAGCAGATGGCAAAGCTACTCCAAATCCACTGCAAACAGTCAGAGTCAGACCCAGCCTTGCTACAGCAGATGGAGAAAGGCACATTGCTCTGCCTCATCTTACAAGGCCTGCCCCAGTGAGATGGCACCACAGCTCCCAGCAGAAGAAAAATAACATCCACATTTTCTTCTAACAGAAACAACCTATGACAGGCTATTTATTATTACCACAGGAGAAACAAAACTGGGTATTGTATTGATAGGTCAGTCAAAATGAGAGGAAGCACCTGCCAGGACTAGAAAAAGCTTGAAGACACATTGATCTGTAAAAAAAAGAGTGTTTCTAGTAGGTTTATGGCCATTTCAAACAGTCTCAATTGCATAAATCCTTTGAAACTATATTTGCAAATGCACTGTCAAGTCTCTCTATTTGACAAGTTTAATTCCAGAACTGGACTCCAGAATTCCACTCTCTTCCAGCTACTGCCCAGCAAACTCGGCAAACACACTGGGCAGGAGAGGAACAAGGCTTTCACTTTGACAAGCCTCTACAAGGGGGCATTGATTAATCTCAGGCCTTGGGAGTTTATCGTATACAGGAGTCAAAATCTGTCAAAGACTTGATTTTTTTTCCTTTTTTAAGAGTATATTGGACAAACTCAATGGAAGCACTTACCTGGAAATCTTTCATCTTAGCTTCTGTTACCAGAATCCATTTGACACCATTTCTGTTACAGATTAGGATGTCAATGTGGAGAGCAATTAAGTGCTATTCTGGTCCTGGATGCTAAAGAAGGGCCCCAAAGGCCACTCCACTTCTTTCTCATCTAGGAATGTCCAAGAGGCAATTAGATGTCAGCTCAGCTCCCCAGAGGTGTTAGGACAAGGGGTAACCTCATTCCAACTGCTAATTTCTCCAACTGACAGAATTATTATTCCATCACAGAAATACCTTTAAAAATTGTTAACATACTCCCTTAAAAACAATTTTACATGGATCTCCACCTTACCTGATGCAATCACTGTGCTGGCCCACAGGGTGTTTTCTATGCTTAAACTTTCATTTACTGGAGGATCACTGTCCTCCTACAACAGGATAAAGAAAAAAATAAACACACTTGTCAGGAATGCAAAAGAGCAGAGGATGACAAGAGTCCCACAGAGGTGTTTGGAGAGGGCTGCTGGGAGAGTTGGCACAGGGATTTCTGATGGGGTGGAGAATTTTCATAAACCTTGGTGAATCTCTGGTTGATTTCAAGCACATGCCAGCAGACTCACCCTGGTGAAGGTCCCCACGAAGTTGTGTATGTCAATATTGGGTTCTTCTGCATAGACATAGGAGCGGATTTGCAGCAGGTCCTATCAAACAGATAGAGAAGTCAGCCACAGCTTAGCAATGTACTAAAGTTTTAACAGAATACTTGGGCAAGAGTTACTTATCAAGGGAAGGCAATTCTAAACCATGCTACCTACTGCAGCCCAAGAGTCCAACAGAAAACACACCTGGACTAGCAGTTCACTGAGGGGATTTCCTGGGGTGGCACCTGAGAGACTCCTGGGACTTATTAGGTGTCCGTGCCCCATAAAAGAAATTGCAGCCTGAAAACAGCCAGGGACTGCAGCACCTAGACATTTTCAGGTAAAACATGCCCAGAGTTCCCAAGCACAGAATTTGCAGGCAGGAGCTTACAGAAGCCGTGGGCAGGCGCTGGGTGCAGGTGACAGGCAGCCGCAGCTTCCAGTCCGTCTCCCCATCCAGCTGGTCCGTGCGAAGGAAGCAGGACCCTGGGGATGGCAACAGCAGTCAGGGATCCTTCCACACCTGCCCTAGGCACATCTACAGGTAACTCATGGGATGGCTTCCCCGCTAGGATATGCATATCCTTCCTTCTCTGGAAACAGCATCTGATTCACATTTATTAATAGTGAAAGGATGACATTCCTGCACCACATTCCTTTCCTTCCACTAGGCCAGAATTCTCTGGGCTATACTTTTTAAGACACTTGAAATGTTCCCATTTATCTGTTTTCTAATCCTTCTGATCAAACATTTCCTTATCCCACACTTAACAAAACAAACCCGAACAGCAAGTAAAATGATTTGTATCTAAAATGCAACCAGAGTCATTTACCCTGGACTCAACCCCCTACATCCTTTGATTAGCAAACAAAATGAGAGTATAACATCCTGAGAAGTGGTGGTCCATAAAACCACTTGAGTTCTCTCTCTCTCTCTAAAATTTTACTATTATCTATTTCTTTCACATTTCCAAAAGATAATTTTCTCTAAACAACCAGTGAAAGGTTAATGGCTATTTTGACAATTGGTTCCAGATGTTTACCATTCTTCTCCGACGTCCTCAGGAAGATCATGTCAGCAGGGACCCTCTGGTTCTGGGAGGAGAAGAAAGGCCATTATTGTGCACCCAGCCCTGCACGCGTGTGCAGCGCCTTCCCCAGCCCCACTGAGAGCAGCAAAGGCACAAAGAGGATTCCTTTGTCAGCCTGGAGCTTGGGATTTAGTTTGCTTTGAATCCTGAACTCGCTTCCCTGCAGAATTCCAAGTGCAGGATAATAACTGGTGCCAGCTCCCACTGACCAGACCCAAGGGTTAGGTTTACAAAAGGGCTGGAGAGTAATTCTAGAAGTATGAAGAAATCTTAAACTAATGCTGGTTTCCTTTCAAGGAGTCCCATGTTAACACAAAGGTTGTATCTGTAATCTGCAGCTACCAATTTTCTCTTTTCGCACTATTTTCATACTAATGGCTTTAGAGGTCACAGCTGCTTGCAGAGAGTGTGTGGGAAAAACATAAACTCAGTGGATAAAGAAAACCACATAAAAATTTGTACAAGGGGGGAAATATACCTGTGTGTACCAGTGCCTACAAATGGATCACTGGGTCTCCCAAAACCGCAGTGTTTATACCCAAACAAACACCTGGATGCTGCATTCGTATCAGGTATTTAACCTGTGTCCAACAGTCAGAGAAAGGATAGGGAGGCTCTTTATCTTGCTGTAGTTTAAGTAGAAAAATGAGGTTATAGGTGCATGCCTACTGATTTGCCCTCATTTGTAAAGATAATGATGCCATTGGTGGTGTGGGGAACCCTGACAAGTGATAAAATATTTTAACTTGTGTTCAACACCTGACATTCTAAGCCTATTGTAAAATATGTATGAATTTAAAAGATCTCATTTCTAAGGTCTTGTAAAATAAAAGTACACAGGAAAGATGAATATAAAGACAAACCTTTTCAACAATGATGAGGTCACCGACTTGTATGTTAGAGCTCTTCACCTTCACAGTCCCTGCAAAGGAAAGGTGCCAGTGTGTTAGAGCAGAGCAGGACAGGGCTCAGGGGTGCTGTGGGGTGCTCCTTCCCTCCCTCCCACTGCACTATGGTGGGGGAAAATGGGAAATGTTTCCACCACAGGAATTGGGCAACGCTGCCCTGTAAAGACTTCCTGAGCCCACTACTCCCACTATGGCGTGGGTCCCCCAAAAAGGGCTGAAAGCCCCTCATGTAACACCTCCAGACCTCAACCCTGGATGCAGAAACCCCTGGCTGCCCCCTAATGATAACTCCGAAACAACAAATGATAACTCCTTAAACTCTTTTTTTTGTACTGCTTAACTCATGAATTCAAAAATACTTTCAGCATCAGGCAGATGACAGAGCAAGAACAGAAAGTTACAGCAGGGAACCATCAAATCCAACTCCTTTTCCTTAGGCACCTGAAAATGTAAAGCTTGACTCTCAAGCCAAGCCCTGGAAGCTGAAATTATAATGGGCCCATCTAAAATCCAGGCTCATTTCCTCTCCTGCCGCAGCTCCAGTGTCTGGCTCAGCTCTGCCACCTCTCCTTTGCCTCTTGCTGGACCTGGCCAAACGAGCCCTGCAGAGAACAGGTCCTACAGAAATCATGTAAATATTTATTCCTGTGCAGCTGTCAAACATTTCCCAGTTACTCTAAAACAGGGGATTAATTTAACAATTGGCTAGTAATTTCAAATCATTAGCCAGCTCTAGATTTGGCTTCTCAGACTAACTAGTGATTTATAATCAGTTAATTTGAACCCTGCCTCTACATGTCTGTTGTATTTCAACAAAAGCCTCTTTAATCTGCTGTGATTTGAGTGGAAGTGGGGGAGGCACGTGGAGCTCCCCCTGGCACAGACAACACTCCTACTGTACCTCAAAATTCATGGGCTAACTGGCCAGATAGCAGCTCTGGGGGAAAGCAGAAGGGGGAAGGGAGGGGGAGTAGAAATTAGCACAAAGCACAAAGGTCACTGGGATTTTACTACTGGCAGTCCCTTCATTAGCATCCTTCTCAGGATATGCTTCAGAGTTTCTGCTCCAAATTAACAATGAAAGCCATTCTGGGCTGGGGGCAGCCTGCTGCTTTGGTGACACACTGTGTGCTTAACAACATGCTTCACCACTGCTGCTAATAAATGCAGACTTCCTTGCATGCTGTAATTATTCCTACAAATTATAAGCAGTCATGGCCCATTTCACAAATATCTCATAGGTCTTTCATGGATTCTGGAGTTTGCCTTGTGAGATTTTTTTTCGGGTTTTTTGTTAAAAAAAAAAAAAAAAAAGGTAAACAAAACGAATGCTGGGCTAAAGACATCTCTGCTGGGGCAGGAAGCAAACCGGGGATTAAGAGTCCATTACGCTGAGGCTTGAAAAGAAAAGCTGCACTCCAAGAGGATCAAAAAAAGCATCCCTGGCAGTCTTGTGTATGGGCTATACAAAGTTAGGTACTATGACACTAAAAGGGTCTGACAGATAACATCTCTTCCTCCCCTTTTAATACGGTTATTCACAAAACAACAAAAAGTGCTTTTGAATATTCTCCTGTGCAAAGGAAGGGGGGGAAAAAAAAGCCCATGTGCTCTCCCCACACCGGCACAGCCATTCCTGGCCCAATGTGCAAAAAAGCTGTGGATTTGTTTAACCCCATTTTCTGTATTCTCCTAAGGATCACAAGGATTTATCTGGTGACTGTCAGTAGCAGCAGCGCTACCTGCAGGGTTCAGGGAAACTTACTTTTGTAAGGTTTTCCTTAATGAGGTAAAAAATCATTCTGCAAAAGAAAAATTAATGCCTGGACAAAGCTGTAATGTGATGATTTCCTATCATTACGCACATAAAAGGCTTTTGGGATCATTATTCTGAAAACAGTATCATCTGCTTTAAAATCTTTCCAATATGAGAAAACCCAAAGCAGCTGGAGCAGATTTGTCTTGTTCACAAACCCTCCCAACCTCAGCTGTTTGAGGGTAAAACAAAGAGGGGAAAGAGGGGACCTTTCTAACCAACACACGTTTTTATAACTCCTGGATAAATGAGATGCCCTTTTTAGGTAGCTAATTCTGCTTTTCCAGCCTCCCTGGCCCCCGTGGGTGACATCTCTGCAGTGTGTACCACACGTCCTGCTAAGAAGGGCCAGGACCAGATGTTTCCTTTGACTCAGAACTCCCATAAAGAAACTTACTTGAATTAGTTTTATTTTGATCTTGGGAATTCTATAATTCCTTTTTCTTTCTGTGGGGAAACTGCCACCTAAACATTAGATGCTTTCTCATGCATGTTTAAAACCAGCTAATAGCACAACTGTTCCATTTCCCAGTACTGCTCTGCTATGAAAGTATCTTTGTAATTATAAACTCCTACTTTTCTAAGTGCAACTAGAAATGCTTCCTCTAAAAATACATAGGTTTATTTAGCATTTATATCACTTTCAGTTGTACTTCCTTAAGTTAATCAGACTAGAAGTTGGTGTGCAACACTTTTTAAAAGGAACTAGTCTTGAGCTCTTGTTAAAATCTGTTGTTAAAATTTGTCTGGTATTTGTTTCATTCTTTGCTGTATCCTGATTTATCTTTTTCAAAGACAAGAAAGTAAACATAATAAAATGCAAACAGTTTGTTCCAACTTAAGCTATGATCTTTGAAATTATCACTAAATCTGCAGTGTGATGGATGTACCAGAAAGCAGATTATTTAAATGAATAAATATATTAGCCAGAAGAGATGCCTTTTTCTACCATGCGAGCACTTAAGTCCAAATTTCAGAATAGATCTGCAAAGCTTCACTGAGGCACAGCTCCAAACACTTAATTTGGAATTAAAGATGAAGCCAGAGGTTTACTAAAACAAGTTAAATGCATCTAAAAAATAGAAAAAAAAAAAAAAAAGGTGGGGGGGTTGTTTGATGTGCTGCACCAGACTTTCGGCTTTTGTAGCCTTATGCTGTGGAGCAGGACTTGCAGAGTTTGGGAAAATATTGTTTTTATATGGCTGGTAAATGCCAATGATCTGTATCTTAAGTAGCACCCCGCAGTAGGAGGTCCCTTCCCACTTTTCTCTGGAGTTTCTCTCTATTATGCAGCGCTACCCAGGCAGGGGGGGCTGCCAGAGAAGAAAAACAAGCCAGGAATTTGCAAGCACAGTTCTAGCTTTCCATCAAGCAGATCAGAACACAGACCCCTGAACACAGAGAGGCTTGTGGGTTTATGAATAGGGGATTGAAATTTGATTATTTTTTATAACAATCCAAACAACTGTCCTTTAAATGGAGAGCTTTCCACTAAAAAATATGCTTTCCAGAAGTCTGCTGGTTTCATCATTTTGGAACAGAAATGGATCATCTGGGTAAAAAGATAAAAAAAGTTTAGGGTGGAGGGGTTTTTGTCATTAGGTCTCAGCATGGGGCTGTGCCAAAACCCTGCAGGCATGACCTGTGCTGTTCAACAGCAACAAAAAAAAGAAACAGTCTGTAAACAGCCCAAGTCAAGTCCTACTGTCAGCTACACTGAAAACTAATTGTTCACATCAGCTGTTCCCAACTTAGTTTGATATTCACTGCTCCTACTTCTGAGCTGGTGATGGTCTCCCTTGAAAACCCAGCTCCTTTCTCTGACTGATAAATCAAACCCCAAATTTCCATCCCCAGCCAGCATGGCCTCACCAGGCTCTTCCCTGCTCCCAGGTAATTCTCAGAGGTGCTGAGGCTTTAATCAGTGGAAAAGGAGGTGATCAGCTCTCCCAAAAAATTCAGTACTGAGATCAGTGAGAGACAGAAAATTACTTTTCTCCCCAAACCATGTGACAATCAGAAATAATTTTCTACATTTTTTTCTACTCTAAACTATACTACAGAGTCTCATTCCTGTTTCTGCACAAAATTCATGCTAAATACAGTGGGGCTTAAGATTTTCAGCTAGTGCCCAGCTGCCAATCCTCCTTGCTTTCTTTCACAAAATTAGAAAAGTTAAAGGACTGGGGGGAGGGAAATCATTCATGGGAAACGTAATAGCAATATGAAAAGAACT
The DNA here is from genome assembly GCF_000738735.6 of Corvus cornix cornix. NCBI lineage: Eukaryota > Metazoa > Chordata > Aves > Passeriformes > Corvidae > Corvus > Corvus cornix. The sequence goes on along the minus strand of NC_046349.1, from coordinate 13,616,924 downwards.
AAAGGAGAGGTCAGGCCCCTTATAGATCATTGAATAGAATCCAGAAGGCAACTCTTTTATATCTTTAAATAGATGTAGTACACCCCTCTTGGATGAGGCTTTTGTTGGTTGCCAAGCATTTTAAGTGTTGTAGTAAGAACATGTTATTAAAAGGGGATTTAATATTCAGAAACTCAAACTCCCCAGTTTGGAGTTGCCTCATAACTCCTGGCATGTGAAATATATCCAGCCTTAAGCAACTGCTTTTAAAAAGCAGCCTTATTCCTACAAATGCAGCATATTTTGCTACACCTACATCACTGCATCTTAATTCAAGGGTGTAAACTTTTATAACTAAGAAATTGGAAATGGAAAAGAACCAAAACTTGCTCAGATTCTGTTCATTCCCTTTTTAAAACAAAACCCTGGCCTCGCCATCTTTTTGTCATGGTATTAGGAGTAACTCCATAGTGAGGCAGCACTGGATTGTTCAAATGAGAATTTAAAGGTCTTTGTTAGGTACAGCACAGCTGTGAACAATGGCCAGGGCAGGGTCAGGCTCAGCTGAGCCACAGCCTGGGCTCCCTCACAAATGAGGGCTCCAAACTCCTCATGGCTGGAGAGAGGCTGAAGGGGATGGACACAGAAAATGCAAGAGCTGATCCTGCCAGTCCTGAGGAGCTACATCAGCTGCTGCTGACAAACACACACATCTCACAGTCTCTTTAGGCTCTTTAGGGTGGGGAGGCCCTGGCACAGGCTGCCCAGAGCAGCTGTGGCCATTCCCTGGCAGTGTCCAAGGCCAGCTTGGACAGAGCTTGGAGCAGCCTGGGACAGTGGAAGGTGTCCCTGCCCATGGCAGGGGTGGAACCGGATGGGCTTTAGGGTCTCTTCCCACCCAGACCATTCCATTAATCCCTCAGCAAACCCCAGCCTCCCCCAGAGCCTGGTGAGGAGCCACCCACGAGCGGCCACCCGGACCCCGAGGGCTCGGCGGCGGCAGCGTGGCCACGGAAGCCACGTGCCTGGGAGCCCACAGCCCCCTCCCACTGCCTGAACTCTGGCTCTGGCTGTCAGCAGGGCTGGATTCCGGAGCCACAGAGCCGACCTCTGGCTGTGAGCTTGCTGTAGATCTGCGAGTTCACTTCCTTGTCCCGCATGTAGCATCGGATCTCCTCGGCCGCCTCGCGGATCACGGTGACAGCCAGCACAAACCCCTGCGAGGAGCATGGGGGGAAACAGGAGGGATGAAAAGGTCAGGAAAAAAATCACATCTGCCTCTAATAAGAGCAATATTTATCAGTGCCACTGCCAACAATCTGCATTGCCTTATTCTATCTTATCTGCCTAAATCAGTACAGTAAGATGTGCTGCTGTGCAAACTCCCAGTACCAAACACACAGCAGCTGCTTTAAAAAAGAGTTGTTGCTTAAAAAATATTTCAGTTTTATCATGATGCTCTCCCCAAGCAAATCTTCGCGAAGTTTACCTGAAGAATGTAAGTACCATATTTCATTTCACCTCACAGGTGAGTAACTGAGACTGAGGGGTTACACAGAATTCCAGGGTAAGGCAGGATCCCACAAATCTCAGTGCTCCCACCACCACAGAGCCACTGAAGTCAGCACAACTCCTCTGGGAGATTTCTTTACATAGAAATTTATACAGAAATCTGTATAACCCCCTTTTTATATACACAGATAAATAGAGAATGCATGTGCCTTCGTGTGTGTGTGTGTACAGACACTCCACCTACACAAACAACACTCCAAAGATATTTATGTGCACTACTCATGGTATAATTACATGTTCGCCTGATTAGGGCTTCAGTCCTACTTTTTGTGCATATGAGCAGTCACTTAATTTCCTCTTGCCACAAGGAATGCCCACATCACATCCTTCACTGTATAAAAAATAATTAATTAATGCAAACAGGTTCTTTATGGGCTTGGTATCACAAAGTCATGTTTCTCCTAGAGACTATTAGCTCAGCCTCACCAAACAGTTAAAACACTCCTCATGCATCACAGAAAATGAACTTTTTACAACCTGTATTGCGTTGAAAATTGCAACCATGTACTGATTACTTTTGTCAAGAAGGAACTTTAAGAAGGGAGCAGGATGATTTTAGGAACTGAAGATTTCCAAAACATACATATATCTAAATGTGTGATCTAATTAATTTAGTAATGAAATGCATTTGTTCATTTACCTAGCAATTCCTACCTGCTTTCCAAAATAAAATTTAAAAAGCGTCAGCTATTTTCAGCTTGGGTTTCAGCTGCTTGAAGAGTCCTCAAATAATCACCCCAAAACATTCCCACATGTTCCAACTGCCTGTGTCATCTCATGTGTCATTCCAGCCCCAACACTTGTAACAGCAGCAGTAATGAACAAAGAATTTTCTTATCCTGCTTTCTGGCAGCTCATGTGCAAGTTCTAATTGCTCACCTGGCACAGACGAGTCACAACTGCCTATACAACACAAAGAGAGCTCCTCCACGTGCACCTGTATTTAATTTATAGGACAGGATCCTACAAAACCAGCAGCAGATTCACACAGCAAATGCAATACAGCATTTGAGAGAGAATTCATGGAGATCCAGGCTTTAACACAAATTGAATTTTAGCAGCAATGTCCCAAAGCTGCCCCTTCACTTCTTGCCGGCTTTTACCAGGGATTTCACTGCACTGAAAGTCTACATTCTACAACATGCACTGCACAGGCCTCAGGAAGCAAGTTAAAAATGTGATTTAAGGTGCAAACTTACACCCCACAGAAAAGGCAGCACAAGAAATTTTGTCAAGCACTGAAACTTTCTTGGGTAAATAAACCTTGAATGACCTACCAGAGGAACCCAGTATGTGTAAAGGGCACCAAGCCTCATTTCAACCACAAACTGAGAGCAGGCCAAGAGCAAGAAATAAAGGTTGAAGAAGTATTTGAACTGGTTAAACAACACCTAAAAAAAAAGCAGAAAAAAAGAGGAGGGAGGATGTTATACATGTTGAACTAACCACCAGAAACATTTCTGCATGCTCTCCTAGTGACTAAGTGCTGACTTGGGGCAGTTCTAAAGCAGTCCTGGACACTCAGGACAGATCAGTGTCTGGTTTGCTGCTGCCCTGAGGCAGTCTTGGCGTGAACTCTACCAAACACAACCCCACCATTTGCTCCAGCTCCTGATTCTGCACTTATCTACTGTAAAACCACCAAGAAATGGGGAAAGCAATTTCATTCATGCTCACCCCAGGGAGAAAGGTAAAGAAGTTGTATTTCTGATTGTTGATGACATTGCGAGGGTATCTCTGGTCTCTCTTCTCCGGGTGGCCAAGCCAGACAGTCCGAGGCCTGGGGTCTCTCCTCCCACAGCATCTTAAGCACTCACAACACCTGCAGGGGGAACATTAATTAACCAATTAGTTAATTTTTAACACACTTCTCTGAGTCACACACACCCACTGCAGCCCCTGGCCCACCTGCACCAGCTCCAGGTGCCTCACGGGACCTTCAGCCTGGCACTGAGGCCACCAAGAACTCTCTGCTCACACAAATTTCAGTGAAGAAAAGCATGCCCTGCCCCACATTATAAATCCTGACTCGAGGCACAGAACCAAACCGAGGTCAGGTCCATCATGGCAGGTGCAAAGATGCACCGGCCATCCTTCCTGTACCTTGGAAAAGCCTCTCTGCTCAAAATCACCAAACCCTCCCAGACCCCAAAAGGGCATTCTTCTGTTGTCATTGCTGCTTTCTGAAAGCCAATCTCTCCCCATGCCCTTGTTCCTTCAAGAACAGACCTATTGAATTTCACTGACACTTGGGAGAGCCAACATCAGCCAGATTGATAACCAAAAGCTTCAGGGCTCTTATAAAACATCTTTCCAGAATGTACCACAAAGATTTGTTCTTGAATCAAGCATTCTGCCCCAAAAGTTCTGTTCAGTGCACAGCTAACAAAGAAATAACGATTGCAGGAAGTGCACAAAGCACTCTGGAAGTCCCTGTCTTGCCAGAAGACACGTGGCGCATTGAACAGAGCTCACAACTCTCCACACAGAAGGTGGTTACCTGTCGGGGTCCCTCCCCTGCCGTGTAGCCCTGGGAGAGGGGCCCTGAGGGCACAGACACGGGGTTCCCCTTGGTTGGTTTGTGTTCCCCTGCGCGGACAGAAGGACCCTTGGTCCCGTGACTGGAACAGTTCCTCGGCAGAGCTCCGGCCATGCGGCTGGAGAAATAAACATCTCTCTGAAACAGCTATCAAGAATCTGTCTGTCCAAATATATTTCCTTTCCACGGGACTCCTGGTTTGATATATGCGTGTTGCAGGATCCCCACTGCAACAGTTACCTACAAAGAACTTAATTTTTAAGGTTTCAAGCCCTGCTGGCTGGAAATAGAAAGAAGTGTTATCAGTTAAGTCAGTTCCCTGAGTACAGAAGGGGACTAAAACTCGACTTTGCTTCCAGAAATAAAGAGGTGTCACCATGTGATCCAGTGCTCCCTGGGCAGGCACAGGTATTCACTTCACCAGCCTGACTTGCAAGGTGATTTCTCACAGGCTTTCAAAACTACATAAAAGGACTTTTGCTTAATCAAATTACTTGGACATTATTCTGTTTCATGAAGAGTCACAGAAAAGCCCTGAAAAGGTGGATTTTTTCTAGTCTGTACCAAGAACAATCTAAGCCCTAAGTACAGATGCCACCCAAGCACAGGGAAGGTGGTTGTCTTCTGAAAGAAGCTTTGAGACCAAAATGCTGACGAGACAGCAGAGCACTGCACAGCACCCACACAGCAGTGCTGCAGGAACATGCAATCACAGGTTTTGGATGATGCCCAAGAGACTCCTTCGGCTCCAGGTTATGTCACACCCTCCATTCCAACAGTTTGAACACCTAAATCAAATTACTGGAATGAAATTGATGCCATGAAGATTTTTTGCCTTTTCTTTTATACCCCTGTTATACCTTTTTACAGCTTCTGTATTCCTAGTGCTTTTCCCCTACATTCTTGGACTTGTTTGTCAAGCTAAGAGACTCAACATTTCAGAAGCTTCGTAGCCAGGGATCAGTGTGCCCCAGACCCCAAGGTGCTCTCCAGAACACATTCTGTAAACTGAGATAGAACTATCCAGGGGAAGGTTCCTTGGGGAGGGGGGTTCACTCGAGCCTCTCATTGGGGAATCTTTGATAGATCTGCTAATTAGTAACACCTATAATGTTATACCCGATCTTTTGGGGTGGGCAGTTGGCGGGGTGCATTTCGGTGCATTTGACCTGGACACGTGCACCTAAGGATCCTTAAAATAAATACCAAGATAAAATCCCTTTTCCCCTTCTAACCATGTTTGACTCTTGATTTTAAGCCCAGGAAAAGGCATCAAAATAACTGGAGATGTTTTAATGTTCAGGTATACATAGAAGATATCTGATTCCCTACGGACTTGCAGCACCACTACTGCCATACCTGCTTGCCTCTGGATAGGGACAGTCCCTGTGATTCTGCATTTGTCACCTTTCTAAGCCAGTGGATTTCCTTCTTCGACTACTCCCTAGGTAGTGCCACACAACCCTAAATATAACCACTTCCAAAAGTTATGCTTGCCCCTGAAACTCTCAGTTTTTGTCAACTCTACAAACTATTTTTACTTGTTAAAAAAAATCTAACTAGTAGATTCTTTTCCCCCACATTTGTGTATAACATCCAGATTGAAAGGCAGTTGGTTACCAAGACCAGACAAACAGCAAAGCTGGTGTTAAACACTCAAATTCACAAGCTCTACTGTAGAAGTGTATTTTATTAGCTGGATACCTTTTAATTGCAGTTTGCTTTTGTGTTTGTGGGTGAAGACCTAAGACAAATAGCCACTTGCATCCCAAATATATTCTAATGGAAAGTAGTGGAAATGGTGGTAATTTGGATTCCAACAGAATATAGATATGCTCTGCAGGAAAAAAAGAGAGAAAAAAGTGGTTTTCCTTCTTTCACAAAGGAGAAAAGGCTCCAAAAAGAGGCTTTGCTCAAGGGAGCAAATCTGGTGTCCACACACCCTATTTCATCACAATGTGCTTTCCAGTCAGGAAAAATCAGTCAGTCCTTGCAATCAGACATCTGAAACCGTTTACCTTTGTTTATTTTTTAGGTTGGGCCTCTTATAGGGATTGTACTCGACAGCAAAAATACCCACACACCTATATCATAATATTTACAATAGGGTGACCTCTTGTAGCATTTCCACCACGAACACACTCGTTGCTGTAAGAATGGTAGTTTACAAATGCTGTGCTGCTATAGGGTTTGACAAACAACCTAAAAATAATGCAGCTCCAAGTGTAAGCAAGAAAGGGCACGGGAGAATCTGCTGAGTAAAAATAACAGGTTTGTGAAATCCCTGCCTGGCTGAAGTCACAGTTTTTGCAACCTCCTGAATGACAGGCAAAGCAAACTGAAAACCTAATTAAACAAACAAAAGAAAAACTTCCTGCCTAGCAAGTTTTGAAGGCAAATATCAGGAGTATCAGTGCCCAAATAAAGAATATCCAGCATTTCTGCTGGAAATCTCCTACACAGCCTTTCAGCACGAGGTTTCTGTAAAGTATTTAATAAAAAAAAGCCCAGCCAATGAACAGAATACTACAACCATCGCTTGCAACACTTTAACTGGGGAGGTTCCTCAGCGCTCAGGAATCCCAGCTCAGGAATCCCATTACATCACAGCCCAGGGCTGCAGCCTCAGCCAGGAACTCGGGCACCAGTGGCTGAAAATCCGGACAACAAATCCTGACTTTTGCCCCATAAACCCAGGATTTTTGTTCTGAAGGCACCTACTCAACCCCAGCGCTGGCATTTAACCCTCACCTGCTCTGTGACCGTGTTTTCCCCTCCTGTGCTTTGCTGGGTGGGCACAGAGCAATCCACCATCCGAACCGTGGGCTAGCAGGAATGTTATCTCACACAGTAATCCTTCAAGTGCCAGCCCATGGCTCGCTGAAATAAGTTAGAAAATGAACTTTTGGTAAGAACAGAGTAATTTCTCAAGCACAGAACCATGTGCTTATTCTTCCAGGCAGATATTTGTCACTCCTCCCAAACATATCCAATTGCCTTAATTTTTAATTATTTTTAAACTTTTCAGTGATGTCTCAAACTTCACTGGGGAAGAATCAATAAGATCATTAGTTCTCCTTTTCCCTTTCTCCTCTGGAAACTGAATAATCTTAATGTAAAAAAGAAAAATCCATTCATTTGGGCACCAGAAACAAAGTACTCTGAGCACATACAAATGTGTTTTCAGATTAGCTTTGGTGCCCATTAGATAAAAAGCCTTTGTGACTGGAGCTGTCAGCTTTTTCCAGTTGCTTTACTTGTTCCTCCCTGGAAGAATTTTGCAGGCATTATGTAGTTCTGTGATTTGCTGTTTCTTTGGCTACCATCCCTACTTTTAAGCCTCAAGCTTAGGGACCCAGATGATGAGGGAAGGGGCTGCTTCATTTCTCCAAAATTCTCTGCTCAGAGCAAAGGCAGTGTCACAGGAGGAAGTTTCTGGCAGAGAAGTACTGGCATTATTGGAAGTTCTAAAATGTTTTCCGTCATGAAATCTGAAGACTGAATCTTGGAAAGGGAAAGATTGTCTACAAAAACAGCTGGAAGTTTACACTGCTGCTGAGAAACGCTGATAAAATTAATGTGCACTTTCCAAGAACAGGAATCACAAAGTTACAGACATGTAAACAGTTTTCTATAAAAGTTTAGGAACACATTCCTAAACATTTCTCCTTCTCCATTTTGGAACTGGAGCACTGAAGAACAATCCTGCAGTAACTCCTGAAGTATAGAAAACTAGCAAGTGAGGGTAAACCATGGACTTTTAAAAAATATCACCTTACAGAAAGAACATGAAAAATACATGAAGACATCTTATATGGAGAACCTGATACAGAACTGTGCATTTCATATTTTAAATCATAACCTGGCAAAAATAATAACAGGAAACAAACCCACAAACAGACCCAAACAGAGTCACAACCACTCAAAAGAATCTCTCTGGATGCAAATTGTACCTGAAATTCTGAGTCCTGTAAGTGATGCTGCCCTTAATCAGCACAGGGATCCAAATGAACGGGAGGAACTGAAGAACAGGTCTGCTCTGCACTTCACCTGGGATTGTATTTGCTTACAACAACAACACATTCCCAGTGATGAGGTAAGAGGCAGTAACAGGGCAGACTGGCTGTCAGATGAACAGCCACTAGCAAGAAGCAGGTTTTATTTATAAATTCAGTGTGTTTGATGGAGAAGTATCTGAAGATCAAATGAAAAATGCTTCCATGCACATTTTCCAAGTAAAACAAACCCAATGGCAAAAAAGTGCCACTTTTGTGCAAACTGAGGTGGAATTTATCAAATTAATGCTGAAGTTCATTGGCATATTTAGTCACTTCTGAACCAAGCCCATTCCTCAGATGATGTTTCTATGACCCTCATGGGCTGCGCTTGGCATCTTTAATACACAAACCATGACATTACTCTAAAAGGAGGGAACAATTTTGCATGGCTAAAGAAAACCAGAGCCATGCACGACCACCTTGCCCTTTTATGCACCTCCACATGAGTCATTCCATGAGAAACATTCTGGAACATTCGTGTTGCAGGCCATGCAGCCGGGATGGCTCTGGAAGGGGCCAGGAGAGCTGCAGTTCCCGCAGCCCACAGCCCATGTGTGGGAAGGCAGCCCAGCCCCAGCCCTGCATGTGCCAAGGCACACCCACACAGGCACACCAGGGCAGGAGCTGCCGTCCCTCTCTGTTGACTCTGAGATGGAATTTGCCATTTTAAACAGAGCCAGAGTACACAGGCACGTACAATGGCATGGCCTGATGAAGTGTTCCTGTAAAGCTCCTCCTTCCCTCTCCTTCCCCCCGCAGCTCTGGATCAAGGCCTTTACATGGTGGCAGCAGCATGAGCACAGCAGCTGGCTGCTTTAAAAGAAGCCTTGCAGGATTGAGGACTGACACCACAAGCTATTTAGGGGAAAACTTGTGTCATGCGCTGAGCAGAGCACCTGAGGTACTCGAGGAACTTGCAGCTCCCTCCCCGGCACAGCGCGGCCCTGGGAAGCCCAGGCTCACTCCCATCCCACCACCAGTCTTGCTGCAATTAATGCCATCCTTCCTCCTACCTGGCACAGCGCTCACAGAGCTTTTCAGAGTGCTGCAAAGCACTGGGTGAACACGGCTGAATTCAAGGCACACAGCACGGGAATTCAGAGCTCAGCCTTTGATGGGAGCAAGGAGGAGCCACACTGAAGTTGTGCTCAGGAACAGATCCCTACTTCTCCCACTTGGTTCATTAGGCACACGGCTTCTCTCCGACACAGACCTGAGCTGTCTGAGCCATCACTCATCTCTGCAGGGCTACAGAGCCAAGCTCCTCCCTGGCTTCTCTTCAAAGCATGCCAGAGGCCGAGGGTAATGAAAGCCTTGCTGGCTGGCACCTGCCCCACAGGTGAATTAGGCATTTCTCACTTTTATGTTAACTGAAACAAAGATTTCTATGAAGTCATTCAGTACAGGACCTGAAATCTGCTCCCCATTCCAGAAGACCACACTGACAAAAATCTGTCTGAAAACTCACCCTCACTGGTGGGGGAACCTCTGCAGTAGAAACCAGCTGGGGCTATGCTAACGTGAAGCCCATCAACACTTGCTTATCCTGAGTTTTCATATGCACCAAGGAACCTAACTTGGATAGGTTTTGCTTGGATTTTTCCTCAGAGGGAATAGAAGAGAGGAGGCCTTGATCATGGCTTAGGATTCCCAGGGCTCTGTTCTGGATGTGACACCAGGGACCTCCCAACCTGCTGGAAGATTTCTTCCATGGTTTATAACACCGGTTTGGATTGGCTTGACCCTGATGCTTTGCTATCCATCACTTCATCAAATACCAAGAGATCACATCACTAAAAGCAGGGTTCCTCATATATGACAAATCCCATCCCCAAACAGTTACTGCACCAAACAGAAACCCCAAATCCAATTTATTTCAACTGCTACTGAGTAAAAACCCTAGGCAATCTTCTTTCACATGCTGCTGGAATTTTTTGCTACTGCTGGAAACCCTCTCTGTGGCTGCTAATCAGGTAGAATCCACAGGCAATGAACCATAGCTTGGGTTAGCTGAGGGCAGGTTCTGCTAGGCAGCACTAACCACATCGGAACACCCAAGAGGCTCTTGGTGGAGATTAGAGAACTCCAGGAAAAGAAATCATTCAAGGAGCTTTGAGAAATTTCCCAGGCCGTCACCTCTCCCCGCTCCCTTCAATCACGCCACCAAATGCAGGGCCATGGTGGCTGCACCTTGTGGCACTTGCTCAGCGGTGCATGTGGCCCTGGCACGGGGGATTGCTGCTGCTGCATCACACACACCTCCCCGGCGAGGATACTGCCACAGCAGGTACCAGAAACAATGCTGGCAATAAGGAATAATTCTAACGCTGAGTAAACTATGTACAACAATGTCAGTTACAGGAATCTGAATCCAAACTACTGCCCAAAATATAAACGAGCGTGTATATTTCCCCTTGTTCTAACAGTGAAGATTTCCTTCAATATTTTGGTTTGTTTTGCTAATATCACTCGCCACATTTTAAAAACCCAAATTCTCCAGGGACAAATGAAATGCTGTGATAATTGACAGCCAGGTGACTTGGATACCACGTGCACCCTGCTGTGTGCAAACCAACCTGTCTGCACGGTGGTGCAATTTCATAATGGAAGAGTATTGGAAAACCATTTTTCTTATTAAACTTCCTGCATGGGAATACCGGTATAAATATATACACACGCCTCCTGTAGGGACGCATCACGCACTCAGGCTACTGCAACATGGCACACAAGGATATTGTGTTGCTGCGCTGATACAGTAAATGGGAGCCGGGGCCTTTGTTACACACACCATCGATGGTCCAGCGCTCTTCCCCAGCCAAGGCCGAGGGATTCTCCAGCCCCGGCCGTGCGCCACAGGGGGATGGATGATGACAAGCAGGAGCCGGGCCGGGCGGGTGGCGGCGGCGGTGACACGGCCGCGGTGACACGGCCCCGGCCCGGCCCCGCCCCTCCGGGCGCTGCTGCCCCGCCCGGCCGCGACCCCCGGCCGAGGGGCCCCGCTGTGTCCGCGGCTCCGGCACCGAAGGCCGGCGGGGCCGGGCCGCCCCCTGCCAGGGCTGTCCCCGCTCCCGCACCCCGGCCGGATCCTGCCCTGCGCCCGGGCGTGCCACGGCAATGGCGTCAGGAGCAACCTGTCAGCGCCCGCCTGCCTCCCCCTCCTCCTCTTCCTCCTCCTCTCCTTCTCCTCCTGCCCGGGCTCGGGCCGCGGCCGCCCCCGCCCCGCGCATCCCGAGCGCGGCCCCGCCGCCGCCCCCGCCGCCTCCCTCACCCGCCGCGGTGCTTGCTGTCCATGCGCTTCTTCTGCCGGACCGGCTGCAGCGGGATGTTGTCGGTCATGGCCGCGGCCGCGGGGCGGAGCGGAGCGGAGGGAACGAGGGATGCGCTCCCGGCAGCGCCCAGCCCGGCCGCCGCCGTCTGGCGGCACCGCCGAGGGGCCGGCCCGGCGCCGCCGCCTCCCAGCACGCAGGTGCCGCGCCCGCCCCGCCCGCCGGCCCCGCCTCCGCACCGGGCACCGCCGCACCGGCTCCGAGGGATGCTCCGCCGGCCCCAAGCGCCGGCACCCGGCGGGTCCTTGGGCTCGGGTGGGGTCGGGCCCGCTCCACCCCGGACCGGGCAGGGCAGCCCCGCCCCAACCTGCCCTGCCCTGCCCCGCCCTGCCCTCGGCCGTCACCTGCTCTGTCCTTTACCCCATCCTGCCCCTTCCGCCGGCGCCCCGTGTTCGTTTCCCGCTCTCTCTCGGCCTCAGCACCTCTGCAGCTGAGCCCTGCTGTCTGTCCTTCACACCCGCACCACGCCCCGCGTGTCCTCTGCCTTCTGCAGCCAGCGCGGAGCTGCGGGGCTGAGCTCCCCTCCTCGGTACCACTCCCCACCCGCGTTACAGGACTGTGATTTATGCTGCTGCTGCTGCTTGCACCCTGCGTGCTCAGTGACCTTCACCCATTCCTCACAACGCCCATTTCTGGATAAAAATTCAGATGTCCTCTGCAAATTTAGGCACAAATTGCTCCAGCACTTCTGTTTATGATTTCAAGCATCTCGTTACACTGTGGATTACACCAGCCCAAAACCTGCAACTGTCATTTAATTTTTTTCCTTACAGTTGAAGCAGAGTCATCCAGACATTTTGCAATGAGAACATTTCAGCAACACAGTGAAGAGTTACACCAGTTTCAGGCAGCTGTACTGAGACTGTTTAGGCAGTTATTTCCAATGCCATCCTAACTTGGGCTGTCTTACTACAAAAACTGTTTGTAGGACTGACTTTTAGGCTGTACTTCAATTAAGTAATACCATGTTTTAATTTCTTATTTCCCAGTCTACTGTTCTTACCCCCTCATGGAGACAATTGAAGTAGAAACAGAAATCCCCTCTCCCACAAACACTTCAGCTTATGAAACACATTTACTCTATTTTTCCTCACATTCTACATTTCAATTTTTTAATAAGAAAGGATATGATGCTAGAATTCACTGCAAATGATAATTTAATAAAAGGAGCAACTGAAGAAGCGAAACAGGACCTTGTACTTGACCAAAACTACTCACACCATTGCCTCACACCCGCTGCCCTAATGCTGTACAGGCTGAAATGCCAGTCTGAGCCTCCAGCCTCGATTAAAATAAAACTTACCACATGCCATTTGTTACTTGCTTTGATGGGAAAGTGGCACTGGGTTTGAAAACATCCAACATTCTTTCAAGCAACACATTTTGGCCCTGGATGTCTTTGTGATCAGACAGAAATTAGTGACATCCCTCCTTTACACGGAGCAGCTGAACATCCTCCCCATCATTCCTGCCCAACTCCACCATCCAAGAGCATGGGAGAAGAAAACATTGACTGTTGTAAGGTGACTCAGTCCCAGTAATCCTAAAGGAGGAGCACAGGGATACCCTGCAGCCTGCAGACTCACACAGCCTCTGAGGAGCCAAACAAACTTTCAAAGCCTCCCTCACGGGTGCTCTGATTTTCTACCTTGTATTGAGACACTTTTGATTTTTAGTTAGAAAATCACTCTGAAGGATCCAGACCTGGCTGTAGCCCAATGGGCTAAACCCACTCCCTGACATATTTCTGGCATAACATTTGCTTTGCTGGAAAGGCTTCACTTGGGATCTCAGCACTCACAGCAGGTACGAGCTCTCCTGGTTTCCAAGCCTTTGATTTTCATTCTCCTATTGAGAACGAATGCCCAAGGGAAAACCTCCAGCCTCAGACTAAGAAGTTAGATTTGTTAAATCAAGTGAAATAAAACCTATTTTGTTTTTTTCTGATGCCACTGGCTTGCTTTGATGCTCTATTTTTGCAAGCGCAGAACTTGAGGCTCACAAAGGAGCCCTGCAAGCTCCAGAATTCATACTGCACCACTACTAATTAAAAGGAGCTGAGTTATTTTCCATAATTTTAAATCATTATCTATGGGGTTTTTTCTCCCAGGACCTTTTTCCCCCAGATGATTAAATTAACAGCAGAGCAAGCAGTTTTCTATCTCTCCTTGCTCTCCTCCCACCAAGTGATTTGTCTTAGAACCAGAGCTGGACCACTTGGCCCCCTCTGAGGCTGTGCTGTAGGGAGAGTTCATCAGTTGCTGTCACTGTTCTCATCACTACACATCATAAATCCCGTTTCAAACCCAGGAATGGTTTATTGGCAAGTCCAAGGCTGAGCCCCCATTTTGAACACAAAGAGTTGGACGAAAGTACCAGGTTGTTGATTGGGATGATTTAATACCTTTCCCCTGAGCAGGCAGCACAAGCACACCTGCTTTGCCTGTAGGATTTTGTTTTACAGACTGAGTCTCCCATGGCCTGATGATGTTCAGGCTCACAAAGACAAGTGGAAGCTGATCCTGGCAAAGCCCAGCCTACAGACAGGCTCCAGGTATCCATCAGCCTCTCCCAGAGTTTCCCACTGGTTTTGGAAGCTTTTCCTGCCTTATCTCTTGCCTTTCTCCCCCACTGCTCCCCTACAGCTCTGTGGCACAGAGCACTGTCCCCTCCTTGTCCCCGTGGCTTTGCCTCCTGCTCTCTGCCCGTGACACCAACCCCTCACCCACACGTGAGGCCTTCCGGGGCCCCACTGATCCTCAGACACAGCCAGGTCTCTCAGCTCCACTGATCAAAGAACACGGAAACAAACTGTGTTTGGGGGTGTGCCCGTATTCCTTCAAGGTGCAAGTCCTGGTGCCAGTTTCCCACTCAAACAATGGATCGGTGGTTCTGACAATGCATTTGCAAACTGTACCCATTAGCTTTTTAGCACAATATGCTATAAATTTTCTTCCATTATAGCTGTTCTACTAAATAAATAATTGAGCTTTTTATGCATAGGACTATTTTTTTTCCTGATGAACACAGAGGAAGGTCATAATAATAATAACAATAATAATAATAATAAATAATAATTAATGATAATGATAATGATAATAATCTGTTGACTTTTTATAAGATGAAAGATTAATTCAATTTTGGAACTACTTTTGGGTTTGTTTATTTTTTTTTTCGCTAAGCATGAGAATTCTGACAAATTAGAGAAAATATAGAGAATTCTGACATCTAAGGAGTTGGCTCAGACTAAAGGTGTATGACTGGTTGAACAAAATGTTTATGATTCCACAGACAGCCTGAGTTGTGCCATATTCTTTTTACCTGTTATTATCTGATTCCGTAAGTGCATGTTTTACAAACACCAGGGTGCACCTTCTTTGTCTGAAAGCAGAGCCCGTTGTACGTGGTATTTGCAGCTTTGTTTCAGGGCTGTGTTTGCAGCTGCCCCGTTTGTAAGGAAGGCAGGGGAAGGGATTTGGTTGCTAAGGGCAAACATGCAGCACTTGGCTCCTACACTGGGATAATTCCCTGTGCTCCTGACTCACTCCCACAGTGACGGGCAAAGAGGTGGGTTTGGTGCTGTGAAACATCACTCTTCCTCGAGGCAGCACTGAAACAGGCCTGGACTGTGGCATTCAATCCCTCAAAATCAGAGCAAACCTGCAGAAGCCGCCCATTCCCGGGCTCAGCTCTGCAGGCGCGGGGCCACTGCCGGGAAAGGAGCATCTGAGAGCCAGGGAAACACAACCCTGAGCTGGGACAGCCCAGCATGAACCATCAGCAGGGTGGGATCATTGTGCATGTGCCCTCAGCCTCCACGGGATGCATTCATCTTGGAAATTTATCTTTGAAAGGGCTGAACTCAGACAAGACTACTGCCATTAATTGGGGAGTTAAACACTCCCAGATTATCATGCACTGTTAACACCTGCAGCTCGGAGCTGCACGGATGGCTTTGATATTATTTTTGCTTTTGACAAGTGGGCGATAGCGGATATCCTTTAAGCCTATATTTAATGAAGCCCTCCATAAATCCATCAACACTTGCTAAGGGAAACTACAATAAAGCTCCTACTGCCATGGGCTCTGCTATGCAGAGAACATTTGGCATTCTCATAATGAAGTTTCAGAGCAGATACTGCTCACGCTGCTCTGAGGAAGCGCAGTCTTTGTGTTGGATCTTTTTCTCCCTCGCATAATTATATGTTCTGGATCAAGAAGAAAACAACCCTGTCGCACCTAATTTTTAAAACTGTAATAGTCAAACTGTCGTTCAGCTAGGACAGCTGTCAGCTTAAGAAATGAAGAAAGAAAAAGGCTTTCTAGACAAATAAACTCCCACTTGCATTTTATATTTGTATTTCGTTAGTTCTTGAAATGATCTGGCTATTAGTTGTAGCTGTTCTGTGAATTCTTGCCATATTGTTTTTGTGTTATACCTCCTGTGAGTGTGATAAAAAATGTAAAGCTATAAACTGAAAATACTTGTTACATGTTTTATATTTGTGACTTTTATAAAAATAAAAAAGAAAAGCAAAAAACCCTACATAATGTAGTTATTTTGTCATTTAAGACTGGAAGAATTGAGGGGGAAACAGAAGAGTAAGTAGTGAAGGAATGTGATGTTTCTCAAATCTGGACTTTGTGAGTTGCAAGGGGTGGAGTACTTCTAATGCATACAGAAATTTAGGTACCCTGAGGCAGTAAATCACCTCAATGTGTGCTGAACTTTAAAGACCTAAGTAATCAAACTGGTTTCGTGGGAAAAAAACCCCAACCAGTGTATCAAAAAAGAAAAAAAGTTATGTTTGGTATTCTGAACATCTAGACTGCATGGAGACAGATTTTTCTAAAACAAACTTTGCCAAGTGGATCAACAGGACTGTGAAGGGCTGTAAGGCCAACCCAGGTAACTTGATTTAAAAACATCCTCGCATGCATAGGACTGCAAAGACACTGAGTATCTGGGAAGAGCATGTGAATAAAAGATTTCAGGACTGGTTCTGTATTACTACACTGAGAATACAGGTTATTTGTCATTCTTTTCCCCATACATTTCTCCTGCATCACCTCCTGTTTACAACACACCCTGGTTTGTGTACCCGGCCCTCAGATTCATAAACTGAGTGCTTGGACTTTTGGTCAGCTCAGCTTGCTCAGTTTTGTCCCCTTCCCGGAAAGGGTGGTGGGGCTGCCCAGGGAGGTTTGGAGTGCCCATCCCTGGAGGTGTCCAAGGAAAGCCTGGACATGGCACTCAGTGCTCTGGGCTGGGACAAGATAAATATACATATATATTTAATAGCACTAGATATTGTGAATTTCACTTGATTTGGGTTTTAGTTTTCTTTAGAGAGACGCTTACACAAACCTTTAGTTACATCTGGATTTTGCCTAAACCAAGCATGGAAAATAAGGCCCATGATGAGACCCACCTGTTCTCATTCTACCTTGACACTTCATTTTCTGCACAAAGTAATTGGGTCAGAGAAGTGAATCTTTGACCTGTGAGATGTGACAACCAGAGATGGTAATAAAGAAGTTTAAAATGAGAGTGATGCTGCCAGAGAGTGGCTGGGAAGTCCAGCACAAAATCGTTTATAACAGGCAATAACAAACAAGCTTCGCAATAAACCAGACAGCACCTACAGCAATCAAAATGCTGCAAAGAACACTGCCCTTCATATGCAATTAACTCAAAGTGCACAAACCAGAAGCTATGATAACAAAATAGCATGGTAATGGGCTCCAGGAGTGTGTAATTGCTGGTTCTTTCTCGGCCTCTGAGCTGTTTCCTGTCCTGCTGTGGCTGTGCAGTGCCAGGAGCTTTTCTAGGTCACTGGTGAATGTGAGCTGAAGTCAGACACGTGAGCCCAGCGCTCAGCACACACCGGCCAGTGGGGAGGCCAGGGAAGGGCAGGCAGACCCCTCTGGGCTGAGCACACAGCACAGAAAAGCACCAAGAAAGCCTCAGCTGTGAGCAGGAACCTCTTGGGATCACACAGACACCAGGGCAGCTTTCTGCCTACGCTGTTATTTTGCAGACAGAAACCATCACCTTCCCTGACTCCAGAGTGCAAACCCTGCAGGGAGCACCATGGCCTTTGACAGCAAAAAAATTAAAAATTCATGTCATACTCACCTCTTTTCCTTTGTTTCAGCCCCTCTCTGCCATCCCATCAGTTCAAGCACCTCAGCCAGGTCCTTTACCCTGTGCTGATCCCAGCTCCATGGTCATTTACCCTTTGCTCCACGCTGTATTTACCAGCCCAGGCGGGCTCCCACCTCCCCGCTGCCAGCTGTGGAAAGGCAAATCCGCCTCACCGAGCTCAGCCCAGAGCTGCTTATCTACCACAGACAGACAAACTCCCTCCTCAAAGTTCCCATCGACTTTCTGGGAAGCTTTGAACAGAAAGGGCAGGTTGAAATAAATCTTTCTTTAGAGGAATACTAGGGGTAATACATTAAGGTAAAGCAAATGTTCTTAGTGTTTACTTTTTTTTTTTTAGCAAGCCAGCCTTTACCTTAGCTCATGAAAGCACATGAAGCACATATGCTACTTACACAAAAGCAACAGCTTGCAAATCCCCTGTGTGATGAGCAAAGTAAGCAATAACAAACAAGAACAAGAAAGTCCTCTAGGCAAGAGGAGAGGCTAATGAGCAGAGACAGTGCACAGACCGAGCTCACTCTGCTCTCACACCACTGCAGCTGCATTGGCTCGGTAAACTCGCTCCTGATTCACATCAGCAAAGGCCAGAAGACAATCAGCTGTCTCTTTTAGTTGTTAAAATGCAATGTTACTGTAAACTGAGCACACTTGCCACTGTGGGGAGTTCCACCACACTGACTTTCAGAAGGTGTTGGTTCAGCTCTCACAGATGGGAGAGCAGGTAACTCCCAGCCCTGCTGGCTTTGGAAACACTCTCCCCTGCAGCAGAAACGTCCCTGTGGCCCAGCTCCGGCTGTGGGGACAGGGGCAGATAAGTCCTACCTGTTACCCAGGTGTTGTGGGAAGATCCAGGACTTGCTGGCAGCGGCTTGGCCAGGGATCCTGCCACGCTCCAGCCTGGAGCTGCCTTATCAGCGAGCTGACACAGCTTTGGGCACAGCAGCGCGTGACACCGTGGCCTGGAGAGGGAAGCCCTGCAGTGCCTGTGGGTCACAGCGTTTGGGCTCTGCTGCCCACTCGGCCAAGGCAGGCACAGCCCAGACTGACCCGATTCCCCCGAGCAGCCCAGTGCTGCAGGGACATCCCACACCTGCCTGCCAAAGCCGCTGCTGGCCTGCTTTGCCAGCAGTTTCCTCACAGCTTATTTCCAGACCAGCACTCAGGCTTTATGAAACTCCTCCCCTCCTCCTCTCCCCTCAATTTCCAACCTGCTGCACAACACACCTAAAGGCAGCAGAGGTGTGAATATGGAATTATGTTATGGATGGTAATGAAGAGGCAGGCAGAGCCCCACAGCTTGGCCAGGAATCCAACCCACCACTGGAAGGGACAGAGATTCCTGGACCTCAGCCTTGTCCCGCTCTCCCTACACCTTTTTCCATTCCTTCAGAGCTTGGTGGCAGAGCTGAGAGAACAAGTGTTTGCTCTCTGCCTTTCTCCATCTCGCAAGGATTGAGCAAGGAGCACCATGATCAGGCAGCTCTGATGTTGGGAAGGTGCAGCTTTAGGGCTCCCTGGTTCTACACTCCTTTTCCTCCTTTGTTACCTCCCCAAGGCCCGAATACAATTTGCTAGTTTAGGTTGCAAGAATCAGGATCCCAGCACTTTTCCATTTTATCAGGGCTGTTGTCAGAACTGTTTTTCTTTGCTCTTTAGGAGAAGTTATTTATCCCTTTTCTATGCAGCCAGCATCTTCAGGCACTGGCAATTTGACAACTTAATATTCTTTTTCCCTTTGTAGGATGATCACAGTACAAAAATGATTGCACATATTGCTGTCATTCTATTCTAGTGTGGAAATCAACATCCCTGGCACATCCCAACCCCTGTATCAAACACCAGCTGTTCCTAAGGAATGGATCTAGGACTCCTCCACAGCCTCCCAGTTCCTAAGTAATGAACTAAAGCCTAACTCTAGCTCATGGATTTCAGGTCCCTGGAGTGAAGCAGCATGCTGCCTCTTGAACTCTCTCTTCAGGAGACAAAAAGCCTTTTACCAGAAAAATTAAAGCACCCAAGTGTGAAAAAGCCATCCCAAAATTTATTCTCAAAAAAGTCAACAGAAACGCATCAGTAGATACTCAAAAAACTACAGAGTTCTCAGGAATCATACATTCACAATGTAGAAACGTGACAATTGGGATGCCTTTTGCGTGGTCTATGTAACAATAGCCATTTTACAGTGTAAACAGGTACTGGTATGTTCTTACTCACAAGTCCAGCAGGAAAGGCACAACTCGGCATACAGAGATCATAAGCAAGATTTAGGTGCAACAACATTACACAAACTTTTGGTAATCTGCATTTTTGGGGCCTTCCACAGCAGAGACTGGACTTGGAAGATTTCCTGCAGTCAACAGCCAGGTTTCTTTCCATCCTTCAGTCCTTCCACACCAAATGCTCACTTTGCAGCCTGGTTCAGATCCCATCACACATCCAGTTCCAGCAGGTGTTTGAGGAATAGTGAAAGGTCAGTCCAGCAACTCTTCAGGTGCTTCCACTAATAATACATCAGGGTTTGGTTTCACATAGTGCATGGAAGCATCTGCTTGAATCTCAGTCATTACAGTGGTCATTATTAGAAAAATAGACACTACAACTACAAAAGGACAAAATGAGGTAGATAACTTAGAATCCAGATGACTATCCCAGCAACCTTCATACAACACACATGGATCATTAATTATCATTTTGGTGGAATGCAAGCTCACAGACCGCCAAAAACCCCTTAATGACCAGAGTAGGAATGCCATCCAAAAACCCACAAAACATTTAACCTAAGCATGAATACTTCATATTTAAATACAGGTTTACACAGACTGATCTCCTAAATTACCCAAACAAAAAAAAAAAAAATAAAAACAAAAAGTCTCTTGCTAAGGAAGCCGGTTCCCATGGCAAATTGCAACAGTCACCAGAGATTCCTTGCAGAGCTTTTAGACCTGACTTCCCAAGGCAAGTCTTCCCTTTGAAGAGGAAACAAAACAACAACAAAAAAAGTATATACATACCCACCCATGCTTGTTTGGGGCTCTTGGTATTGAAATAAAACATCTAGGAAAAACTGCACATCTTTGGAAGCAGGAATTTTGGCACTATACTTGAAGGACTGTCCTAGTAGTAGTATTAAATAAGCAGCAGTCAACAACACAAAGAATTAATTACTTAGGAGCAGTGACTAAAGAAAAACAGCAACTTGCTTTTCATAAAACTTCTGAGGAAAAAAAAAAAGGATTTAAAAAAAACCCCCAACTTTGTAGTTTTTAGAGCCATTAATAAGAAAAAGTACATTCAGAAACCACACAGAGCCAAAAATCCAAACAGAAAAATTCTTTCTAAGAGGGTGGCAGACATTCTAGGATATTTACCCGCATTAATAGTTTCCATTTCTCATCAGTAAATAGAAGCTCTTCCATCAACAGTAGGTTGTTTCCACTCTATTCAAAACCCCCATTATCACTCTAAACAAAGAGGTAAATATTCTAACCTTTGGAATTTCAAGTTGTAGAAACTTCTGTAAGGCTGTACACATTAAAGTCACATGTAAGAACTACTTTGCAAGACCCGCATCTTTCCAAATAGAAGGAAATCCTATTCTTTACTAATTACTATTTGCAAAGCAATATCATGATTGTACTCTGGGCAACTCTTACAAAGACAACCATAAAATCATTTGCACGTCAATAGGAAAATAGGAGGCTGAAGTGGAATCTCTTAAAAATATATGTTTGTGTCTATATATATTTGTTCTTTCTGTAGGTCAACTCCTCTCGAGTCTTTAGCTAACAGCGATTTTGTTCTCCTCCAGGAAGTGAGGGAACTGGTGTTTTGGCACATTGTCTGCAGCAGCAGCCGCGGCCTTCTCCGTGTCGGAGGCGGCGCCAGCCTGGGCCCCGTCCGCCTTGGAGGCCGCGGCAGAGTTCATGGATGAGCCCCCGGCCACGGGCACGGGCAGGGCCGGCAGGGCCCCGCTCTGGATCACCGAGATCTCGTTGGTCTTCACGGCCAGGCCGTTGCTGAGCACGGCCGCGTACTGGTTCCACACGGCGGGGTCGATGCTCACCGAGGGCGCCATGATGTCCTTGGGGAACATCTCCGACACCTTCTTGGGGTCGTTCCCCAGCAGGGCCATGGGGTTATCGATGGACAGCCGCCTTCCCCTCCTGGCTGAGTTATTCCACATGTGGGTTCCTACATGGACCTTCCGGAGAGGGGGGAAAGCAAAGAGAATCATTAATACTGCAGCTCTTTTGGGGTGTACCCAAATTCTACTTTGCTTGCAGCCAAGTTGCCCAAAGAAGTCACGCTTGCTCCATTTGCATTCAGGTAAATATTTAAGCTGGGTAGTTCTCTTGTCAAAGTTCCCTTCCTGGCATGTGTAAGACACAGTCATTCCACTGCCTGACATCACCATGGCTCTCTGGACTTGGCTGCTGGAGGGCTTGGAGGACTGTGATTTACACTTAGAACAAGCTGTGTTGGCAAAGACACCCCTCTCTCCCCCAAACAGAAGCCACGTCATCTGCTGCAAACAGACTACAGTGAGAAAAGTACTGGGTAATGCAAAAAACCACCAAGTAATTTGGCAGAGAGGTTCACCTAAGCTGGAATCTTCCACACCACATTCTGCCAGTGCTTCCAGGAAGGCACTGCTCACACACTGCAGAGGATTTTCTCTCCCCATCAGCATTTATGCAAGAGGACTGAAGAGCTTGAAGAGGTTCTCACAGGGAGGGAGAAGCCTCTGTGCAAGTGAGGGAGCTGAGTCCCTCACAGGGCAAATAGATTCATCTGGCAGAAGGACAGACTCACAGCACTTCTTCAGCATGTGCTTAGACACAATCCCCAAGCACTTTGTGCCATCTCAGGATTATCCTGGTTTATCCCTCCTCATCTCACTAAATTTCAAGCAGTGCAGTGTAATGCATTTACTCTGCAGGCAGCATTTCGTAGCACTCAGTCTATGAAATGCTTATGTCTTGACACATCCAAATCCAAGTTAAAAAAGAAAGCAATCTGCTTAGTGAGGGCTAAGCCTCCCCTTCCACCCCAAGAGGAAAGTCAAGGACAGTAGCAAAGACCTGTGGGTGATCTCAGTAACACACAAGAAATTGTGTGGAGAAACTCAGGAAGGAGACAAGAATCAACGATCTGAGGAACTAAAAGTAAGTCCTTTCCATCTCTAGTACGAGTTTCACAGATAAAGGAGAGGACAACAGACAGGACCCACCTTCAGGTTTCCTTTGGTGGTGAAGGCTCTCCCACAGATGGTGCAGGCAAAGGGCTTCTCCCCAGTGTGGGTCCGCTCGTGGATCTGCAGGGCGCTGGCAGAGGAGAAGTTCTTCCCACAGGTAGTGCAGATGTGCTGTTTGGCAGGACGGCAGAACTTGGGGCGTGGCACCAGGAGAGGGGCAACCCCAGGGGACAGAGCTGAAGGGCCAATGAAGTGGCCAGTGCTGAGGGGACGATCGCTAGGCAGCTCCATTTTTATCAGGGCCGGTGGGGCTCTGACAAAAGCAGCTGGAATACTGCTCCGACCTGGAAAGAAAGCAAAGGTGATGCTTATCCTAACCTCATTCTGCTCCCAAGCTTAAGCCTGGCTGACACTCCAGACACCCTGCCTTTGAAGCTGCATGTGCCTGAGGGGCACATCTGCAGAGCCCACCACACTTCCTAGGATACCCCCAAAACAAATCAGTTTATCCCTGGGTTTGTTGGTGAGCTTATGAGACAAAGTCTTCTAGCTCAAATCTAACTTCAACAAGCCTGAAAACCTCACAAATGAATTCAGAGTTTCCACCTCATCCTCTTAGGATGAGCAGTTTTCCTGCGAAACACAAATGTGTATCTTTAAAGAGCTGTAAGGAGATACCAGGTGAGCCCATGAAAGATAGCAAGGGCACAGTCTCTATTAACTTCTAGGACCTTGCAGAAGATGACAGCACTTAAGCCTTTGAATTTTGGGCTTGACTTCATCAGGAACTTTACCGGGCCCATGCCCTTATCCAAACAGAGGAGCAGGAAAAGGGGAAAGCTGAGGAAGTTTTGTTTCCTGTTGGTCCTTCTAAAGACTGATTTCCTACTGCCCCACCCCAAATCACTGCCAGCATTTTGCATTACTCACCATATTCTCCATTTGCAAAGTGTAGCCCAGGCTCTTCTTTGATGACCTTCCGACCGATATTGCCGTATGTTAAATCCAAAGCTCCCACAACCCCTTCCATTTCCACAGGAGCATTCTCAGGACCCTCTGATTTATTCCCCGTGCCTGAATCCTCCTGGTTGTTGAAGGCAGGTGACTTTGACCTCACGCTCTCAGCCTGGCTGTTGGCCGGGGACAGGGCCTGCAGTGACGCTGACTCGGAGGCAGCGGGGCTCCGGCCGTTCTGATAGTCGGGATCTCCTGCCACAGAGGATGAATCGTTTGTCATGCCATCGCTTTCTGCTGAGCCGTTGTCACTGGACCTCAGACTGCTCTGCCGCTGCAGATTCAGAGAGGAGGTGACAATCTTCATCTGGTTCTCCAGTGCTGTAACCCCAGAGAAGGCGGCGGCCGCGGCGGGTGACTCTGATTGTGCATCATACGGAGTAGGAGGTTTGGAAGAACTCCTGGGGCCATCCTGAGAGTCCATGTCCTCTTCCATGTCTATGCTTTCCAGGATCTCCTCGGGGCGACCGATGTCTCCGTTCTTCTCAGGCACAGCAGGATCCACCTCGGCGCTGTCGCAGGAGGGTTCTGGCATCGGGGTGTTGGGGATCTGCCCGCCCATGTGCATGCGGATGTGCTGCTGCAGCACCACGGCATTTGTAAACTTCTTCTGGCAAATTGGACAAGAATGCTGCATCTTCAAGGGAGTATTGGCCCGGTGGACACCATAGTGAGTTTTAAGGTTCCCTTTAGTGGAGAAGGCACGGCCACAGATCTTGCACTTGAACGGCCTCTCCCCGGTGTGGGTGCGGTAATGCATTTTGAGTGAGCTCTGGCAGCTCAGCACTCTGTGACAGATCAGGCACTCGTTAGGGTCAGCAGTGGATTTGTCGATATTTTCAACCAGCTGCTGGAGCTTTGATGTCTCTGAGCCTTGCTCATTTGACCCACTTACGTGGAAGATGCTCACGCTGCAGGTAGCTTGTGGTGAGCTCAAGCTCTGCTCCGTTCCCGACTCGTGACCGACTGCCCCCGATGAGGAGGAGCCACCCTCGCTTTCTGGAGAGGGCCTGGACTGCAGCTCACTTGAGAATGTACCAGGCAGAGACTCCTTGATGCCTGCCAGGCTGGACATGGTCTGAGGTGCGCCAGTGGCCACAGAGGTAGGTAGGGTTGTTAGGAGAGGTTTGCTGTCCACAATCAGGTTAGACTCATCCAGTGGCACAGACATCCCATATGGGATTCCAGTGCTAGTGGGAACATTGTCCAGGTGCTCAGGAACCGGGTAAGGATTCATCTTTATATGGGGGTACTTGTCTTTGTGACGCTGAAAATGCACTTTAAGGTTTCCTTTGGTCGTGAAGCGGTTCCCACAGATGTTACATTTATAGGGTCTTTCCCCGGTGTGGGAGCGGAGGTGGATCTGCAGGGCACTGTCATTGCCAAAGACCTTCCCACAGAATTTACACTTGTGTTTGAAGAAGGGCTCCTCTGCAGTCGGTTTGCTTTCAGACACGCTGATGTTGGGGGGTTTCCCCTTCCCCTTCTTTGAGGAATCCATCACAGACGAAACGGCCGAAAGCGGGTTCTGGAAGATGACTGAGCCAGAGGACTGAGGTAGCAAAGGATTTGGGAACTGAGAGATGGAGCCGGGGAGGCCTCGGCTGCCCTCGGGCTTCAGGGGGAAGGAGGAAGAGAGCCCAGCAGCCAGCGAGCTGGTGGCTGCAATGCCAGTGTTAGAGTGAGGTAGTTTTCCTTGCTTCAAGGATTCCAGTGATAGGCTCTGGCTTCCAGCTTTCTGTCCGATCAAAGCCACAGCAGCCGAGAGCTGCTGGGACATGTGGGCACCCAGAGCTTTGAGCGGGTCAGTAGCAGCTGCTATGGAGGGGTGCAGGGCGTGGGGAGCCATCATGGCAATCTGGATGCGGATCTGCTCCGTCAGCTGGATCTGCTGGAGCTGCTGCTGCTGCAGACACACGAGCTGCTCCAGGATCATGGGGATGGCATTGAAACCGGCTGCCGAGGAAGAGATGGCGTCGGACGTCCGCTGGTTCACGGCCACTTTAGTGCCGCGGATCGTCTGCAATGTCACGTTAGTGTTTGGTACTTTGGGTTTTGGTAGATAGCTTAGGCCGGGAGCCGCAGGCGCGAGGGGGGGTTCTATTTTAAGGTACATTCCTCCTACCGATTCAGCATCCATTTTTCCTTCTCTCTTTTCCACAGAGCCAATGCAGCCCTTTGCCTGAATGTCCTTGCGTGTCCTGCCATCCATTCGGTCGCCTGGGAAGGTCCCTAGAGAGGCCTCGGAGAAGCTCTCAGGGGGGACTGTTCCCTCACTGTCATTCATGATTAGAACAGGCGGATTTTTAGTGCAATTTTTCTTATGCTCAAGGAATTCAGAGAGAACAAAGAATTCTGCACAGCATTTCTCACAGATTTTGGTTTCCTCCGTGCGGCACCTTTTGGAACTCATTTCACCATCTCTATCACCTGGGACGTCTTGTGGACTCCCTTAAAATAAAAGAAAGTCACATTATTAATTGCTAGATTTAGACCAAGTATTCACTATTAAGATCACTGACTCCACCTGAATTGCAAATTAAAGATACAAGTCTGGAAAATCAAGTTTGCAGACCAATCTGAAGTCCTGCTCTTTGTTTTGATGCCAATTCCTTTGCATAATTCCATTCCAAAATAAATCTGCATCTCAGTTCAGTTTACAAGAAAAAACATAATATAAAAGGACTCTCAGGAAGCTCAATGAAAAGAGATTTATACCAAATCCCTTTATACAGGTAAAAAACCCCTGGGACAGTCCTGCAAGGCAGCACCTGCAACACAGATTAAAAGGAACACAAGGAAGACAGAGGAAGCATCGTAGCACTGAGCAAAACACCACACGAGTTATTCTATGTTTGTACTTCACTTTCTAATTCTTTGGTAACCATCTCTCAAATTCATACAAGATCATTAACACAGGAATTCTGAGCAATTCTTAACTGCACAGATCTAAGCAACTTTCACTCCACCGTTACAACAGTAATTTCAAACCAAGAGGACTGACAAAAGCAAAGCAGCCAATATTAGTTAGTAAATCCTTCGAAAGCAAACACACCCAAATAATCTCTAAATGGACACAGTAGCAAGGAAGACATGATAAAGTGCAGGACCCTACACACTAGCAAGAGCCCACACTGACACTGATGATTATTAAAAAAATAATACAAGTAACAAGTCCTGCTTGCAAAACCACACCAAGGCATTTCCGATTCTCGCAGGAGGCCTTGTTCAGCTGCATCCACAACTCACCCACCTCGGGGAAAGGGCAGGGAAAGCCAAGCTGGGCTCCAAGTCCACTCCTGCCCTTCCACCACTGGCACCCCACAGCTTAGACTGAGCAGAATTTGCACGTAGACCAAAAAAAAATAATTCGGGGAAATATCTGAACTGGAAGAGGTTAAGAGAAATCATAACCAAAACAGGATGTTTTTGCTCAGCCTTGCCATCCTTCAAACAACAAACTCACACCCAGCTTGAGGCAGGGCAGTACTCAGGGCAGGAGTGCTGAGGAGGGAGAACTTCCCAGTGAGGGAGAAGCAGGACGGGCTCCAGCCAGATTCCAGCTCCCATCAGCTGAAACATCCCAGACATCACAGAAATTGCTCCAATTTTGATGGGCGCCAAGGGTGCAGTAACTTCGCCTCCCACAGTCCCAGTGGAGCACACCTGGAATGGTGTCACACACTGTCCTGGCCAGAGCCCCAGCACACCTGGAATGGTGTCACACACTGTCCTGGCCAGCCCTCCTGGCTCCAGTCCCATGTCACCAGCCCACCCCCTTGGACCAGGTGAAGCCAGGACTCTGCAAGGTCAGGAGCTTCTTGAAGCTTTGGTTTGCAAGGTGTGGCCAAACCACACATCTGACACCTGGGAATGTCCTGTACATGGACAGCAGCCATGTCCAGGTGACAACTCGAGCACATGACCTTGCTGCTCCAGGGATGTAAAACCTCGCTGAGGGAGGATATTGCAAACCTTGCCATTTCTTAGCTCAACAAGGGCACTGTGTGGTATTCAACAAAGCAAACTTCAACCGTTTAATGTCGTGTGGCATGAAGTGCATGTGAAAGTTTACTTTTAAAAATAAACACTTGATCAATCACAAAAATTTGCAAGTATCAGAGGCCTGTTCTACTATGATCTGCAGAGCAATAAATCCAAATCCACACAAGTCCTTGAACGGGGAGGAAAGGAGTTCTCAGCACTGCTATGATCAAAAATGTTTGGATGCCTCCTATTTAAACAGGGAGAATTAAACACTCCCCCCTTCAGCCCAAACAACTCCCACAAGCAAAACAAACAAGAATAGCAGCACACAAAAGTTTCCCATCCCAAATATCATTAAAGTGATGTCTCTCAACCTGATTTAACCCTAAAAACATACACGGAAGTCCAGCCTGCAGACAAGTACAACTAGTACACAACTCAGAACTTGAGTCCACCAGGATCAAGAACAGATTATTTTAAACTTGTTTTGCAGGAGTCTGAGCAGATATCATGGGAAAGAAAACTGTGTTGAAAAAAGACAAACTTCCAGAAGTACTCTACACTGACTTGAGAGGTCTTTACTTGACTACTTTCCTATTTCATAGAATACGCTAAAGCATGAAAATCTCTTTTCCAAATCCTTTAGCGTTTGGGGCTTTCCCAGTCCCATCTCACACGTGGAACTACACTGTATGCACATCACAAAGTATTAAAAAATAGCTTTTACATTTTCCAGTGGCACAGAAATGTCTGCACCAAACACTGCTGCCCACCCCCAAGGAGATATCCCGGGATAATGTCTAGACAAGTCCTCAAACTTTAACTACTTCAAAGCATCTGATCATTTATCTCCTTTCCCTTGATAGGTCTCCTTATTTTTCTACTTCTGTGCTGATAAGATCACACTAAATTCAGTGCCCCTTTCCTAATCTCCAGCACAGCCCACGCTCCTCATTCTCATAACTCTGAGGAGTTCTGGTAACTTTTCTGGTTCTGAGCAGCAGTTGCCATCTCAGAGCAAGAAACTCCAGTAAACTGAAGGTCCCTGTGTTGGGCAGCAGTGGGCAGAGGTTGGCAGCCCTGTCCCTGTCATGTATTTTAGTTTCCAGTTTCCCTGACAGTAAAGCACTAGCTTAGGACTCTGAATAAATCTAATTCAGAGCTTGAAACAATTTGCTGCATGTCAAATAGGGAAGTGATGCATTATTTTCCTTTTTACCTTAAAGAAAGTGAATATAACATCTTGGCCTGTCTCAGAAAGGGTTTTAGATAAATTCACAAGCAGAATGCTGGGTTATTTTATAGTAGCTGGAATAACAAAGGAGAAATTGACTGATTCTGTAAAAAACCCAAGAACTTCTGCGAAAATCATCGTGATTTGTTAACAACCTCCTGTCCCCGGCCCCCCAGTGCTGCTATCAGAGCACCTCAGCTCCCCCGAGCCCAGCAGTTATCAAAAATGAAATAATGGTCTGAACTCGGGGCTTTCCATGCCAGGAGGGCAGCTCTGCCCACCGACTGCACACGGATTTACCGAGGACAGCCCTGCCACAACAATTCCTTGTGCACTTCACTTAACCCTCTCCAACGGCTTCCCAGGGATAGAACTTCTACTGTGGTTTTTTATCTCCCCACCCCCGAATTTCAGGAATGTTATCTCTCAGCATCTAGTTATCCAATAAGTTAGAAGAATGCAGTAAACCCAGCAGGGGGGTTAGACTGAATCACTGGCAAATGGATGGAAAAAATCCACTATTGTGTAGGACAAGGCGGCCATCGACAAGGAAGGCTGATAAAATCCACACCGCTTGAAATATTTTTTTTTTTTTTTTTAAGGGAAACAGTAAAAGGAGTGAAGTGAATCTGGTTTGATGTGACTTCAAGAAGGGTGCTGCTGGTCTACCACTCATCTAAGCCATTAGGGACTTTTTTTTTTTTTTTCAACTTTATTTTACTTGAATTGGGATGAAACAGAACTCAAGTTTTCCTACCCACTTTTTTATTCAGGAGTTTTAATACCTTCGGTGAGCTTACTTTCCCCACAGCCCACACTTGGATCAACTACTTTTACTTTAAGGTTAACAAAGCCATGCACTTCCCTGGTTTAAATTAACTCATGGAGGATTGATTAGCAACCCTCCACTCTGGTCCTAGACATGAACCCTGTGCCATCAGCTCCCTGTTGCTCTAAGGATCGTGCTTCCCTGATGCTTTTCTCCTGCTCCCAGCTGCAAAGCAAGGACTTCCAAGAACTCTAAACTGCCCCAAGTCTCCCTCCTCCCACTATCTAACACCATTTAACGCATTTTAACTGTGACAAAATCGCTTCCTTGAGTGAGTAAAACGCACGACTGACAACTTACAGAGATGCTCCGAAGGCCTTGGTGTTTTCTACGCTAAATTCATCAGCTGCGTTTTTCTACCCAAGAACTAGGCACAAACGCATTACACCCACACTCAGCGTTTCACGTGCTTACAGGCTCTCTCTCAAGGCTTTAATTATTTGGTTATCTACTTACTGATTCACCCTTTAGCCTATCCACAACTTAAAGCGAGATATTCAGCCAAAGACGGAACAAACCATGGTGAATAAGCGCTTGTGAAGGACAGAATAAGCGCTAAAACACGCGGGGCGAGCGGGGACGCGGGACGCCGGCTCCCGCGGGCGCAGCCCCGCTCCGGCCGCCCCGGAGGGGCTCGGAGCCCCCGGGAAGCGCCGCGCTCGCTGCCCGGAGGTGCCGGGGCCGGTCGGTGGAGGGCACTCACGGCCCGCGCTCCGGCCCCGCCGGGCCACCGCCACCCCGGGCGGGGCCACCGCGACCCCGGCACCCACCTGAGCTGACAGCATCCCCCGCTGCACGATCTGCGGCCACGGCTGTCGCTCCAGCTGGCTCCGAGCCCGCGGTCCCCCGAGCCCACCGCCCTGCCCGTCCCTACCTGCCCGGCGGCCGCTCCTCCCCGGCCGCAGCTGCGCCAGCCCGGACCACACTTAACACTCGTACAGTGTTTAAGAGCGAGCTAAACGGCACAAACCCCGCTGCCAAGGTCAATTGCATGAGAGTCCTAATTGTGAGCCTGACATCAACTTACCACCCACAGCAAGCAGGAGGAGGCAAAGGTTAGAGCAGCAGCTCTGTCAAAACGTCACATGCCGCCGAGCCCGGCGAAAGGGCTCCATCCGTGCTACGAATATAATGTTTCACTTACGTAAAAGGAAAAACAAGCCGGGCATCGCCCCCCCTCCGCCCCCCGGCACCCTCTCCCCCTTCGCAGGGCTGCGGCACCCGGGGCACGGCGGGGATGCTCCCGCACCCCGGGGCTCCCGGCCGGGCCAGCCCGTCCCCGACAGCAGCTTCGGGCAACCGAAATCAAACCTAAGATAAACCACCACAGAACTTGGGCTTTCCTTTTTCAGCCTTTCCTTATCCAACATCCCTCTCCAGTTCTACAGAGCTCAGCGCGCAATTCGGAGATTTAACTGAAAGAAATCTAGGCTAATTTTACCCTGAGGAAAAAAGCCCAGAAAGTTGCAGTTTGATACTGTATTTTTAAGAACGAATCCGATTTTTAATGGCAGCAATCCAGCACAATGGGCATTTTCAAGCCCTTTGTGGAAATGCTAATTTTCAGTATGTAGCATTATTCCCCTGTGACCACCTGCTGATTTTTTGACCTGTTAATGGATCCCCAGGTTCGCGGGACACTTTAACCCGCTGCATTGTTCACAGAGGTGGGTCCCAAACCGCTTTGCGAAGAAAGGGAACACTTGCAAAAACGGAGATAGGGGCTTGATTTTATTATTACGATTATGTGGATACCCTCGATAATACCCCAGACAAATCCCTGCGGAATTTCGTCTGTGATATGCAGCTTCATCACTTATTATTTACAGGCACACCTGGAGCGGGGAATATCAGGACTATTTGGGGGATTGGCGGGCGGTCCGAGCCGTCGGAGCCGCAGCCCCGGGCTGTATTTCGGAGAGCGGAGACCCCGCAGGACAGGGCTCAGTGCGGGATCTGACCCGATCCCCCAAACCCACAGCATCCCACGAGCGACAGGAGAATCCCCCCAGCCGGGGCCACAGCTTCCCCAGGTCCCCCGGCCTGTGCGGCCGCTGCCCGGCTCCCCGAGGGATTTCATCCCGGGTTTGGCTGTTAAAATTGAGAACGGGAAGGGGGGGAGGGGGGGGGGGAAAGCCCCAACAACAATAACAAAAAAGCAGCTGGCCACTGCCCCGGAGAGCGCGGTGTGGAACGATCCTCCCTCCCTCCCTCCCGCACACCTCCCCCGCCCCAGCGGCCGCATCAGGAGTGATTAACCCTTTT
The DNA here is from genome assembly GCF_000738735.6 of Corvus cornix cornix. Taxonomy (NCBI): domain Eukaryota; kingdom Metazoa; phylum Chordata; class Aves; order Passeriformes; family Corvidae; genus Corvus; species Corvus cornix. The sequence goes on along the minus strand of NC_046349.1, from coordinate 13,584,758 downwards.
GTTTCAGCGCGGGGCCGGAGGTGCCTTTCCAGCAGCGGGCAGAGATTTACATGTGGAAACATCACCTCCATCCCCCAACCTAACCATATGCACAAAGGAAAACAGTCATGCATTAAACATGGGATTTATTGCCTTCTGGCCAGCATGCTGTTTCTTAAGTCACCATTAACCGGACCCAACAATTGCACATTTCGACTCAAAGAAGAGAAGGGGGAGGAGGAAAAAAAAAAAAATTAAAGAGCCCGAACCTCCTGCGGGCTGGGAATAAGCAGCTCCCGTAACGTGCAAGGGTTTTGATCAGTTCTAGGCATGGAAACAAAACCAGTCCCAAACGCAGGCAAAGAGCCCAAAGAAAGTTCTTGGGGGGCACACGGAAACATTTGGGCGCAACAAGCACAGCAACTCCAAACAAACGCTCCCCACCCGGGACGGGACGTGCCCTCGTCCCGCCGCATTCCACCCGGGAGCAGGACGGCTACCGGAGAACGGGGAGCGTCCCAAGCTCCGCACCGAGGGCGGCAATAGCGGGGGAAGAGCCCGCACCGGAGCCAGGGAGCCGCCGGCCCCCGCAGCCCGGCTCGGGGAGATGCTGCTCCCGTGGGGGCCACCAGCGAGTGCCCCCTCCGCCCTTCCCCTGCGTGCCCACCCCACCGGGAGCTCACGGCTGGTTTCTACTTTTCTACTTTTCCCGTTGCATGGCCCAGGAATGCGAGCTCCCAAAAAATGGGGACAGTGATTCGCGGTGGCGAAGTCCCCCACGCCGCCCAAATACAAAGCGCTCACGCACACCCCACATTAGCTCACCGGAGTTATTTTAGGAAGTCGGAAATCAAAGATGGCTGGAGGTCAAGCTACAAAAGGTCCAGGGCGATTGTGATCTCCAACAAAAATAGTCCGAGTGTGGAGGTTTTTTTTCCCGTTTTTTTTAAAGCCCCACAAAAATACTCATCAAACTCCCGACAAAGTGCTAAATACACCGAGGAAACCCAGGCAGAGCCGTTTCCTACCCCTCCGAAGTTGTCTGTAATTTCTCCCTCTGCTCCCCCACCCCCTTACCCCCATCCCCCCAATTCTCTCCGCCTCGGGGAGGCTTTGGGGTTCCCCTCCCATGAGGCTGCGGCCCCACGCGGGACCCGGCGGAGGCTCCGCGGGCGCGGGGGGAGCGTGCGGGGCATTGCGGGGCCGCCGGCCGGGCAGGGCGAGGGGCAGCGCTGCGCTCCGCAGCCACCCAAAGCTGAACCCCCCCGAACGTAACGAGGAGCCGCTGCCTCGCTCAGCCTCGCGGGGAGTTCAGCCCCCCAAAAATCCTGGGGGGAGCCGAGGGTCGGCCCCTGGCAGAGCCCGCGGGGGGAAAGGAGCGGGGGGTGAAGCACGAGGGTGGAAAAAGCCCCGCGGGAAGCGCCCCTCGCTCCCCGCCGCCGCCTCCGCGCATCAGCCAAGTTGGGACCCGCGGCCGCTCCGCGCCCCCTCTGCGCTCACCACTTGCAGCATCTGGGGGCTGCTCCTCGGAGTTGATGTGCTGGGGCTTCGCCTGCTTCCGTCGCGACATGGTGCACCAGCATCGGGAGCATGCAATAGTAGCAATTATTTTCCTCTTCACAACAAATTCCTAGAGTTGGGAAATTTGGGCGGAATGCGCATGTCAGAGTAATTATGATTATCAATAATGCATTGCGATTTATCATGGGTCCCTGACGGCTGATTGGCCTGAGTCCAAGGGCTCACAGATTATTCAAATCAGCCCCATTGATCCGCGCAGCGGGGCACGCTGGGCCATGTAGTCCCCGCGCCCGGCCCGCCCCGGCGGGCGACAAAGGCGTGAGCCCCGCGGGGCTGGGGCCACCCCCCCCGAGTAAAAAAACAACCCGGCAGCGCGGCTCTCCAGCCTGCACACGGACAATACCTTTGTTGTCTCACCTGCGCTTTTTATATCGTGCTTTAAAGAGTTTTTTTCCCCCCTCTCCCCTAAAGCAAGCGGGAGCCCGGGACAATGCTCATTCTTCCCTTTGTCGCTCGATAAGGTGGCAAAGGGAAGAGCACTGATAGCTGGAAGGGGCAAGCCCGGGGTCTCGCGGTGGGGTGGGCAACTGGAGGGGCTTTAAAAGCGGATGCAGACGGCGCGTAATTAGGCTGGTTTGGTTCAGCTGTTTAAAGACTTTTAAAAAGTCTCGCGTTCTGGGAAGCAGGCGAAGTTGAGCCAGTAGTATTTTTAACAGCAAGTAAAAACGTGAGACACGTGAAGGCTCGTGTGGAAAAAGTTGGAGCAACAGCACTTTGAAAGTTGGAGCTGACTGCGTTAATACATAGTGGAATAATTTTTATCTTTACTCCCCATTTCGGCTCTTGGGTTCCATGGGAATATGAGCCACGCGTAAATCCCCCCCCACGAGCCCCAGGCGGGCGGCCCCCGGCGCTGGGTGGCACATTGGGGACAGTCCGTGTGGCTGGAGGTGACCGCAGGACCCGGGTCAGCTGAGCCTGGGATTGAACTGTGCTGTGAAGCCCCCGAGTGTCACAGCAGAGTCACCCCCACCCCTCCGACTCCCACTGAAGCCAGACAGATCTTGCACAAGCAAAAATGTGATGATCCTTGAATGCATGGAGATGTAGATTGCAAAATCTTTGTGGGACACGTGATTGCTTTTTGATTTAATGTAGAAAAACACACACGCCCCCCGCGTCTGTCTATGAAAAACGAAGTGGGTTGCTTGAAAACACTGGAGACAGATTTATTTGATGAAGAGATGATTTTGTTGATTTGGAGGAGGAGGACATGGGGGTAAGGGTCCAGGGGAATTAGGTTCAGCTGAAGGCACACTCAATATGCACTTGCCATTGCATTCAGCAGCAAACAATCGAGCAGGGGCTGTGGCTCAGTTTCCTGCTTGTGCACTGAGGGCTCCCCAGCTGCAAAGCTGCTGTGCCGAGAAACATCCACCCGAGGTGATGGGGCGGTTCAGAAGGGTGATGCAGGGTGGAAAACCCAAATCTGACTCGCCAGCAGGAGGGAGGAAGCGATGGCACCTCAGGCAGCCACACAACTGCCACAGGACATTGCACAACACCACAGGCTCATTTCACCTGGTACTTTACTGCCACTTCTACCCTGCAAAGCACCCGGGGGCTGTACAGCATTTACTCGGTCCCAAAGTTTGTGCCTGTGCACACAGTCATGCCAAAGCACTGGTCAGGATTATCTTTATTTTGGTGGTGCTTGAAGAGGGGGACCTGGACGGGATAGACATAAAATACCCTAATGTTGTAGATCAAGGTAAGCAGTGCATCCTGATCTAATTAGTTCTGTATCCTCTCAGGGACTGGTTTTGTTTTTATAGCGTCTCATAAGGGGGTTTTATTTAGCTAAGGATAACACAAATCTTGCAGAGCAGAAGGTGTCACCCTCCTCCTTGGACAACTACTGAACATGGAGGTGAGGGATCAAAGTTTGGTTTCCAGGCCACTTTCTTCTGCAAGCAAAAAATGGTTTAAAACCCCCACCCTTCCTGCACTTTAATGGGCACATTACATGAAGAGAAACTCTGTGTTTACTAATATAAAATGGAAGAGATTAACAGGTATTTGAAATCGCTGACCATTTTTATCTGGTGTTTACTCCACCCTCATGTTGCCCAAAGAGCTTCTCTATATTTGTTTGTTTAACCAACAGTTTGAAATGCTCTTTGTTCCCAAAGTGTGTCCTGAGGAAATAGACTGTTAAACAAGATTGATACCAATTGATCCAGAGATAGATATTCACATTGATGAATCCTCTCCTTTTACACTTGATATGCTCAGTGTGACCAACAGATTTTCAGTTATTACACAGAAAGCTCCCAACCCACACCAATGAATTTATTAAACCACTCTGGTTTATGTATCCAGCTGAGAGACTGACAGCCCTGTACAGTAGATCCATACTGAAAACAGACAACTCCTGTGGAGCATATGTACTGAATTTAAAGGAATATATTATATGAAATCAATAGAAGTTTTGGTATTGATTTCACAGGACTGGGATTTCACTCAGCACAGCTCTAACACGCTGATAAAACAGAATACATGGGAAGCATTAGTTTAAGATAAAAATTTAAAAGTTGCTGTATTTAAGGCTGGGAAGACAGCGAAAATAGGCAAAAGAGCACAAAGAAAGTGAAAAACACAGGGCGGAAGAGGAGGAATGTGAGCAAGGCAAAGCTGTCCTGATTCTGTTTTTCTGGGAAGGTGTTCCCAGCCAGTGGTGGTTATAAATAGGCTACCCTAGCTGATTACATCATATGCAGAAGGCATTTTGCTTGGCTTTAGCACGATCATATGGATTAGCATGATTACAGCTCCTGGATTTGAAAAATAGCAGGCTTCCTTTTCGGGCTTGACAGTTATTTATTTTTTTAAGAAAAGTCCAGAGGAACAATCTTCTACCACCAACAGAGCTGCGGCATCGTCCCTGATAGGCGAATTTCCAGGGGCAGCGGGCCCAGCTCGCAGTGATAACAGGAGCTGATCTAACGCCCTGCCTCAGCAGCACGTGGAACTCCTGCCACCAGAAACTGCTGCCAGCGGCTCTGCCCAGCCCGGGAAATTCCTGTCCTCGGGAATGTCACTGCAAAATGGTTACATCTGTGGAAAAATCTGATGGGCATATTTGTTGAAGATGTATATATTGTATATATCTCCGTATGCACACTCACTGACTCCCACCAAGGTAAAGGACATTGTCTTAAATCCTGCATTATCTCCTCTGATCAGCTCAGTTTATTGCTGGGAAGAGCACACACGTTCAAAACTTGGGGGTTTTTTATGTATTCAGAATCCAAATATAACTAAAAATGCCTTTTCCTAGGTCGCACTATGTGTTACCTACATCTTTATAGCTTGGAGAGCCGAAAATGGAAAAGGTCCTTGAGGCACAGCAGTTCAGTTTGCTCTTGTATCCTCCCCTGTTCCTAACTGCAGCTCACTGCCAGATAAATCCCCCAGTGCAGACTCCCAGGGCTCTGTGAAAGTTCCCTGTTGGAACATGTTTCAAGTTTGCTGATATGAAGTCGACCATAGCTCTGTAGGCAATGTAAATCAGGGTGATTAACATTCATTGTTGGGCCAGTTAATCAAGATTGAGTGCAGAGACCCAGACATTCAAATTCAGAAGCAGTTTATAAGGATGTTAAATTGAATGTTGGTAAGGGCAGTGACTCCTCCAGACTAGACTCTATCCCAATCCAGACCCAGGAGACTTCTCTTTAAACACCTTTTATACCACTATAACTATGATAACGAAGGGATTTTTTTCTCCTGTATAGCAAAATAAAGGTTAAGTTTTCTCTCAGTCCATCCATCCATCTTCCTTTTTTTGGAGCTGCTGAGTACCTCAGTCAAACCTGATCATAGGGGAGGAGTTTTGAAGACATGAGTTTGTGCTAATTGTGCGACAATCCTCACCCGGAGAGAGAAGAGAGATCCGAATTAACGTGGTCATTGGAGGAAGAATCAGGGTTCAAACCTTACCCACATGGCAGCCAACAAGCCAGAGGGCACCAAAGTGGGACTGAGCAGGGAAAACAGCGAGGAGTGGGAGAATGGTGGAGCACAATGCTTTAGCAACCTCAGCCCACGGCTCAGGGAACAGCTCCCTCCTGGACCTGGTGGTGCTTTTGGTGCAGCTGCAGAAAATGCAGCCACAATTCCCTTCCATGTGGGAATTGTTCATGCAAACACAACTGAGCCATGCTCACCTGAGCCGTGGACCTGGTTTTTGTCTGTATTTTCACTGATATCATTACAGGGTACACCTGTTCATTACTAAGCTTTGGGCCAAAGTTAGGAACTTTCTTTCCAAGCTCAGGTCTCCCATGCAAGGGAAGGAATAACACAGGAATTGTAACTTTTTGAAAGACCCGCCAAGGAGTTCCCAGCCAGGAGGAATGAGAGGCATGTGGGTCAGGCAGGTAAACGAACAAATCTCTGGGTGTTTGTTAAAATGCCTGAGAGTTTCACCTGCGCAGGAGTAAACTTTATCAGCTCTAATTTCTCACAGCATGAAAAGTGTCCTTGTGCAGTATCTTGTATTAGATGTCAGATGCAATCTGAGGATGAGAGATCCAGCTTTCCCCAAGAATACCAGTATTTTTCAGAATGGATTACCTGGGTGTTAAGTGAATAACATTCCCCCTCCTCTGCAATATTTGTTCAATTTCAAACACTTACTTGCTTCTGAATAAACCTGAGATCAGAGGTAGGTGTAACTTGGCTTTGTCTGCTGTCTTCTGTGAATTTCATGGCCCAGTGATACATCAGGGAGAGTAACAGGAATCCTGTGAGATCCTTTCCTCCTAGACAAGGTACACAAACCCTTTCTTTTAGCACTACTCTGTAATGGGGCCTTGGGGATGTCTCATTATTGTCCCTTTTTCAGGGGGGATGTCAGGCCTGCAGTGGTATGAGGGTGCACCAGGGCTGCCATAGCCCATGGTGAATCCCTACACAGTTTGGAATTGGATTAGGAGGTATATTTTTTTTCAGGGAATACCAAACAATACCTGAATGTGACAGTGAAATATTGAATTAGATGGCAATAAAAATACAACTTAGTGGATAGCAAATGACACCCTCCCCCTGTATCCTTGTCTCAGACAATCCCGATGGAATTGCAGATAGTGTTCTCCATAATCCATGTGCTGTTACACTTTGTGTTATCCCAAAAAGCAGCTCGTGAAAAGCACATGGAATGCGCTACCTGTCCTGGCACAGGACTGAGTTTGGTTCCAGGTCTGTGTTCCTGGTACTTGCAGAGAAAATCGTCTGCGTGGAGATAACTTGAAACAGCAGCTCGAGAGTGAATTATCAATTTCCTTGCTTATGTCAGTGGAGCACCAGGATCGAAACTGAATTATTTTCAGATGTCAAAATACCACTTAGCAGGGGGCTTTTACTTAGTAAAATTAGCTTTCATTTTCTGCTTTTATGACTATGATTAATAACATTTTTTTTAATGTGGTAGACCTAATTCCATTTCTTCTGCTACAGCAGTTTTTCCAATTACTTTTATCAGTTACATCCCAGTCCTAAATCTGGCTCCTTTCCATATGGGTGAATTTGGTTCATGCCACACTTCGTGAAGGACTGGCAACAAATTGTTAGTGGAGATTGAGAGCAGGCTTGGGAGGTGCCATCTGGTCTTTGATAACTCAGCTTTCAGTAAAGAAAGAATTGTCACCAGCTGAAAAATCCCTAAGTCCCCTGTCTTCAACTGTTACGGTTGCAAGTCAATAGGGAAAAAACCCAAACCAAAACATTAACACTTAAAACCATGAATAGAAATCAACACAAAATTATCCAAATAAAAGCTGATAGAAAAAAGGACACAAATGTATGAGTTGTTTTTTTAATGAAGTGTTAGCTTGGCATGATGACTCCAATATCTAAAATGATCAAAATTAGTGCTCTACTCTTTATGCTGGGGGGTGGGGGTGGGAATACAGGGGATGAAATAGGATGATCACTCTTCAACATGTGCACAATTTACTCTGAGTGTTGTCCTCTTCTCACAATTTATACATCTTGTGCCAAGAGCAGTGTGGAAGAAGCTCATCCCTTCCTTCTCCTGGTTCCAACTTTCCTACAGGTCATTTCTTGTCCAAGACTCAAAGCTGATGGTATGTTCTGTCTGCCATGAGTAATATTGTCTCAAGATCTTGACCCAGAGTGGTGTTTTCGAAAGTCACATGGATGCAGCACAACTCTGTGAACATCTGGAAAGCTCCCCAACATCTGCTTTACAATCTGCCTGCTTTCATACCTCCCAGAGCCTCAGCACTGTCTGATGATTGCCTTTGGTGGTGGAAATGATGCCCCAGTGCATCACCAGTGTGTGTCAGCTCCTCTGAGTGCCTTAGGAAGCTCTCGGGGTGACAGGTGAGGGTGGCTTTGTGCAACCCCTGGGTGCCAGCCTGGCTGCCCCAGCTGTGCCAAGGCCACACGGTGAGCGGGGAAGGTGCCAGGCAGCTGCAAGGCTCCGAAGACTTTCAAGGTGATGCCCTTGGGGATGTGGCACACAGTGGACAGGGGAAGCTGGGATGAAGAATTCAGGAGGAAGAAAACAACCAGTTAAAGCTAAACCTTGTCTTTGATTCAGAACAAAAGTAGTTTTTAAGGCCTTTCATAATTAGAAGCTTGGCAGGGATTTGGCTGCAAGGAGACCTGGTGCAGGGTTTGGATTCAATGAGGATAAGCCCATTTCCAGTGCAAACCTCCCACTTTTCAGCTAGTTGTGTCTTGTAACTTGGTTATCCCTGGATCAACAGCTTAAATTTTAACGTAGTTGTGTTAGCTAAGGTACGGTCTACTCCACAGACTTTAACTAGATTAAGAGACAGATCAGCTATAATTGGAGTCCCTGATTGAATTAGATTGGGATTACAAATATAATTGGATACTACCCTATTTGAGACACTTCAAAGGAAATATATCTTTGGAGCATGAAAGCTGAAAAATCAGCAGACCCTTGGAAATCCTTGAGCCTGTTTCCTGTGTGAACACAGCCAGGCCCATGGAGCTCCAGAAGGATATTTTTAGGAGACAATTCACTTGTAAAAACGCTAAATCAGATCCCTGACGCACATTCAAGTCGAAGGCAAGGTAACCTTGCCACTTTTTAATCTTGCCTGTGGTAGTGGTACAGCCAGATTAGGCTAAAACTGTGCCTGAAAGAAGCTTTAAAACCTAGTAACAAGTCCTAAGTATGGACTAATAGGCCTCAGGTTTTATTGTGGGATATAAGCGAGGAGCCACAGTTTAAGCAAAGAATTCCTTTTGCTGACATGGCTTTTGCAGACATTTCCATTTGAAAGGGGCAGTTGGGTGAACAATGGTCCCGGCGCTGGTTCAGTGCTTGACACCTTGCAGCATGTAAAGGACAAAAGCCTGAAAACTTTTTTTTCATATGATATCTTTTCCTGTTTGTGGCCTTTAGTCTTAGCACTCCTGTGAGCCTCCAGCCACCAGAGCTCTGGTTAAGTAGGTCACACCATAAACAGGCTTATCACAATAACAGCCGGCTCGTAGCCCGAGAGGAAAAAACGTCGTGAATACAGTTTGGGGAAGAAAAACAAAAACTAACTGCCTCGGAACTGACCAGCCACGTGGACAGAAGAAATTACAGCTGCACCCTCCGAGTATCCAGTTCTGGCTCGGTGTGAGCCCCCGTGAAGATCCCAGCACTACTGAGAGGCTGCTCCAGCCTGGTCCAGGCACCCAATGACTTCAGCTCCCTTCAGCTCACGTCTTACCCTCCTTCAGCCTCCTCATCCAGGCTCCCCCAAAGCCCCCAAACATTGGATTTTATACGGAAATAGGTTATTAGGTGAGAGGTATTTTCAGGGCAAACGCGCAGCCCGGGGTGCTTTTTGTTCTTTTCTGGATGTTGCCTTTCTTCACCTTCTCCTTTGGACTGCACCACAAACTTGCCCCTCACAGAAAGAACTCTGCTGTGGTTGTGCACAGCTCAGCCCTGAAGTCTCAAAGTGCCTTCCACACATGAAATATGGTTTAGAAAATAAAAACCGGCCTCAGAAAACCACAATCCCCTGACCTCCTCCTCATGATACTCAATCCTGGCTCTCCACCAAAACTCAAGAGCAGCAAAGCACCTTCACAGGACACTGGAATAACAGTTAATAAATTGTAACCCACACATTTGTGTTTCCCCACACTCTTTTGCTGATTAGTTGTTAACAACATCCCTGCTTAAAGGTGTGCCAGGACAAACTGGGTCCTGGTTTACTTTTTTGACATCCCACAGTTAGGTATTTTTAGGCAAAAAGACAAATGCATTAAAGTAATTCTGTGTCCCGAAGTGAGACCTATAACCATGGAAAAAAAGGAGATATGGGGCTCTTGGCTCCGTTGCGTAACAGACCATGGGTATCCAGGAGAGGTTTTATTTATATGGCATTTGTATACACAAGATTTATGGTTGCAATTAAGTTTCAGTGTAAATTAGCCTGGCCTGGGTGTCTGTTTAATTGCAGGTGCAAATCAAGCTGGTAACACATCTCTTTTCTGCCGCCTCAGATTTGGAAGCAGCTCACATCTGAGCTCCCAAACTCTGAGTGGGGATCTTGCAAGTGACAAAAAAGCCTCACAAAAAGATCTGAGCTCTTAAAAACCCTCACCTGAAATGGTCCCTTATACATTTTAATTAAAGAGTTTATTCCACAAGAAGCCCTTCTTGTTAGGTTTGGGTGCACAAACTCACTCAATTTTGCACATCAAGAGAATAAATCGTCTCCAAATATTGATATATGTTGAAACTGTTGATCCAGCAGGGCAGGTATCTTCCTTTTAGCTGAGATTTTCCAATTTCTAAGGCCGGTGTTATGTGACATCTTTAGCATGAGCAATCTTTATCTCGGTGCTGGTTAATTGAGAGGGCTCAGATTACCCTGAGGAGCCAGCCACTTCGGGTGGGGGTTGCTGTAATTTAGGACATCAGGAATTTTGGCTCCAAGAACAATTCTTTTCAAACTTTTCTTTTCATCTCCAAGAGTAACTTGAAAATTTTCAGGGAGGAAAGGGAGAATAGCTGGGGTGGGAAGCACCAGAGAGATTGGCAGTCACCTTGCGTGTACTAAAGGGTGACCAAAGAGAGGGAAAAAATCGCAATTTCCTTTATTTACTGAGCTTGCTCCGTTGCCGGTTGTGTACGACTTGGCAACAATGTATTGATTTTTCAGGAGTTTCTTTTTACAATTACAAAAGGAAACGAAATTACCGATTGGGAAGGAGAACTTCTTTGTTCTGTTTTGTAAAAGAAACAGGAGTTTTTGTGTGTTCGGAAGAAATAGAAATGCATTAAAAGATGAAAAAAGGAAGGAAGAAGATGATGCCACAGAAATCAATACAGAGAATTAGGTGAAATAGAGCATCTTGTATGTTGTTCAGAAAATCCTTTTCCATACACTAAAAACATTTGCAGACTTGTTTCCTACAAACCTTTTCAAGTTGTTATTGGAGTCTGAAGCCACAAGTTTTGAAATGGCTGAGAAATATATATATTTTTTTTTTAATTTTGAGGGGGGAAAAGCAAAAGATTAGGAAGCACTTGGGCTTCCAGAGACCAGCTGAGATAATCCTAAGAAATGCACAATTATTTATCATCTGTAGAGCCGTGTCACAGGCAGCATAAAGTCATTGCCTGGGGCTGAAAGAGCTGAGCGAGGTGCAGGGGATGTCATGAAAGAGCTGGGGTGGAACATCCTCATCACCCCCTACAAAACACCCGCTGCTGGTTCTGGCTCTAAAGGGAGTCTTGTCCAAACCCAGAGTGAGAAATGGTGAACTCGAGGCTGAAGAGCCTGAATTTTGGGTGCTGATGCCTCTGGCAGAAATGGAATCACTGCTGCCAATGACCAGGGAGCAGCCCCTTGCCCTCAGTCTGCCCCTGCTTTTTATTCTGGGCCCTCAGTGTGCTCAGAGCTGTCAAACCAGAACATGGCAAAGCCCAAGGGGCTCAGCCAGGAGCCCTGATGTGAAGTTACAGGTTGGGATGAGGCAAAATTCCTGCTTCCAGCCAGCGATGGGGAGAGGAAGGATGGCCACAGCAAGGCTTTAGACAGGGGTTTGTGTCCACACAGCCAAAGCCTCCCAGTTTAGCTCAGAGACATTGGAGTATCAGCACCAAACAGCATCATGGCCAAACCAGCCTGTGCTCCCACCTCTCTTTTTTTCTGTTTGTGCTGCACTGGCTGAAAAATAACCCAGTAAAAAAAAAAAAAATTAAATTGCAGGCTCAGCTGGGTCATTTCCTCAGCCCACAGCCACAAAAAGTGTGTGTGGGTCCCTCCAGGGAGGAGAGGGGCCTGCACATGGGGCTGGAGCCCACCAGCCCCATACCTGCCCACCCGGGGCTCAGCCCAGCTCCCTCCAAGCCAGGATCAGCTCTTGTTCGTGCAGGAGCATTTCTGCTTTTGAAAAGACTGTGCAGGTCTTTTTGCCACCAATGTAACTTCACCTCTAGGAAAGGGGAAATTAGTCTGCAATTATGTAATTATCAGCCACCCTGAAGCTCAATTAATGCATTTTGTAACTCTTCCGGAGAAGGGGGGGAAGTCTGTTGGATGTGTGGTGTAAATCTGAACCACGGGGATTTCTCCCTCCAGCTTTGTCTGGCTCTAACAGCAGAAGCAGGGTGGTGCATGAAGCAAACTGAATTCAGAGCAGGCAGGGGTTGTCTCTGCAGCTCCAAGCTGCCCATGGCCTGGCTGGGCTTGTTCCAGACCCTGCCTGCATGGATGGAGCTGCTTCAGCACGAGGAATTCTGCTGCAGGAGCCCTGGGCAGCCGCACACAAACAAACAGCCCTGCAAGGAACCCTCGGGGTACCCCGGGGTGCATTTCCTGGGCTAGGCTGGATTTACCTCCCTCATGGATTGCACAGCAGAGCATAACTCTCTTAAAATCCTCTGCTCCCTGCTTTGCAGTGAAGCACTGGGGGTGTTCCCCAGGGTTAAGCAGCTTTTCCAATATTGAGGTGTCTACAGAGTAAAGCAGGAGCAGTGACACCAAAATAAGGCTTGGCGTAGATAGAGAATTTAGTAAGACCTTGGAATTTCATGTAACAAGGCAAGGCTTGATCCTGTCATGGCACAACCTCTGGATTTCTTGTCCCAAGGGGGTGTTCCAGCCTCCCCTGCAGTGGATTTGGTCCCTGAAGGTGCTGCTTTACCAGCTCCCAGCCTGGCCAGGGAATGTCACTGCAATACAAGAGGGAAGGGGCAAAGGAATCCATAAATTCACCTTTTCAGTCTTACTGAATCCTGAGGAGTGGGATGGCCAGCTCTTCCATTGTTCCACAGCTGGAGAGCAGCACCTGCTGCCAGCTCCATCCTCCAAAGCTGGGCTCGTTCCCCAGCAGAGCCCGAGCCCTGGTGGGTGGGGATGTGCTGGTCAGCAGTGGGTGATGGGGAACGCCTGAGGCTCCGGCCCCAGGACACTGCTGACCCCTCAGCTCCCTTCTGCTTTTAACATTTATTCAAGAAAAACTGATTTTATTTCATAGAGCCACAGAATCTCCTGGGTTGGAAGGGACCCACAAGGATCATCAAGTCCAGCTCCTGGCCCTGCACAGACATCCCAACAAACCCTCCTGAGAGTGTTGTCCAGGTGATCCTTGAACTCTGGCAGTCAAACCTCACATGTAAACCAAACCTCACATGTAATTTTGTTATCTGTGAAATGTGATGGAAGTTCCATCCACGTATGCTCAAAAAACAAGGAAAAAAGGTTTAAATTCATTATGTGAGGGGATGGTTTTGCAAACTTCCATAACTTTGGGGATCTACTGTTACAGAGCCAGCTGATGGTAGTTCTGAAAATGAATGAGGACTATTCAGAGCCCTCACTGTTCATATCAAGCAGTTTCTTGATACAAACTGTTTGGTTTCGGGTTTCCAGCTCCCACGATATTTGAGGTTTCATTTAGAACTGAAGTTCCTAAAGAAACAAATGCATGTAAGAGAATCCTTTCTTCTGTAGATCTCTGAAGTAATGTTAAAATATGGGATAATAAAGAAAAGCTTGAAAACGTGGGGTCTTGGTGGGGTTCATCCTAAGGTCAAAAACCCTCAGAAAGTAAACAGAACATTTCCAGTATATATATCCTATATATATATCTCCAGCATAGAGATATTTCCAGTCTTTATATATAAACTCAGTGTGTATATATATACATTTATTTATATATATTAAAGTCTCAGATGACTTTAAGGTAATTTTGGAGCTTTTGGGGTAATTGAAGCTAATGCCAGGCAGTGTGAGTGTGTATGTGTGTGTTTTGTTGGGATTTTTTCCTCTGAATACCTATGGGGGAAAACGGTGTGTTTATCTCACTCTTATATGGAATTTATTCATCCAAACCCAGTGCATATTCAGTTTTCCAGATACTGTCAATGACAGGTGAATAAAACAGGCAGGAATTCAGATTTCAGCCTGCTGGGAATTTGAGCCTCAGTCTCTTTCTGGTTTTAGTCTGGTGATCGCAGCAGGTAAATGGATTGTGGAGCTGCAACTTGGGAAAGGTATCAAGAGTAAGGAAAAGAAACGTTGAGGGAGATGGATGGCAGGAAGTGAAGGAATGGGTGAATAAAGTGAAACGTTCTGGTGCTGGGGAAGGACGGGCTGTCCCCGTGATCGATGGGCTCCCAGTGACAGATTCCTCGAGGTAGAAAGATGCCTCAGCAAGACTGAGTTTAACTAAGTGGGCAGACCCACAGTGGGCCTGCAGCCATAAAACAGATTTGCCAAATTGCCTTTGATTCATTATATCTATGAATTTAAAAAGCATGTTAAATATTTTTTCTTTTCTTCTATTTTTCCCCCCCTCAGGAAAGAATTAACATAAATAATGCAGGAGAAGGCTGAGTGCAGCAGTTCAGTGGTGCCCACCTGAATCCTGATGAATCTGAAATTGGGGCACGTGGGATCAGGTGTGTGTGGAGTCAGAGTGTGGGTACAAACCAGCACTGAGGGAGGGAAACTTATCTGAGCTGCTGGTTATTGCTGGGCTTTAGAGCTCATCACCTCTATCTTCTACAGGCAGAATCTCTCTGAGGGACATTTGCACCTCTCCTGCAGGGTCTGAGCACCACAGCTTGATCTTAGGACAACAGAAATGACCATGTGGGACAGAAATAACTAACCAGGAGGAGGGGAAGGTGCCTGTCCCATTCAGTAATGAGCTTTGATACTGGACACCATTTGATGCTCAGGGAAGGTGGTGTCAAAGACCAGCGAGATAATCAGCCACCACATCAGGTTCTGTCTTGAGCTGAAAATCAGAGTATAGATTAGACTCTGAAGCCCGAGGTTAAACAAGCCTTGCAGAAATGCCATTAGCAACACCAGTTATACAAAGGTAGTTCTGTCATCCAATCTGTGCATGAAACTTTTAAAATCCTTGTCTGGGTGGCCATGAGTCCCACAGTTCAACAAATCCCTTCCCTGAGAAAGCATTTCCTATGAATTTGCTGTCTAATAGAATAAAGTATCTCTTGAATGTCATGTCCCCTTTTTATGTGTTTCTCTGCAAATTTTAAATGATTTTAATTCCTGCTGGAGTCAGGCTCTTGTTTAATCTTTAAAAGCTTCTTGCCTGATTTTCAGAAGTGCTGAGCACCCACAAAGGGAGGCAGTGGGCTCTGTAAAAGCCCAAGATCTCTTTGAGATCAAGGCAGGTGTTGATGCTCAGGCAGATCAATGCTGCCATTGATTGGAGCCCATTGGATGGAACAGATTTCCCAATTAGCTGACAGAGGAGGATCACAGCTCAGGAATACACTTTGTAAAGGGATGTACTACCTGCTCTGAAGAACATTTAAAGAATTAAACCCCAAGCCTGAATCCAAATCCCAGCTGCTCTTCTCCAGCTGACAACTCACCTTTGCAGCTCCAAGGGGTGTTTAATCTTCTGATTAATAATGACTGCTTGCAAACATGTTAGCAAAACCAGCACAAGACTGGCCACGTGTTCCAGTTCTTGGGTCTTGCTGTGGTGATGTGGGTGGGCTGAAGGCTGAATTCTTAAATAAAAGATGCACGGGGAAGAGTGTTGAACCAGCCTGTGGTGCTGAGGCTGTTCTGTATCTGAACTTGCTCAATGCAAGTAAAATATTTTGCTTATAAAGAATTTTCATAAACATGTCTTGGGCTGTGTGTGAGAGGTGGGCCCTAGGATGTGCATTAGGAGTAAGCTAAACAAGCTGGTATAAACACAGGCCTGGCTCTGCAGGAGGAGGATAAATGGCTTGGCTCTGCTCGTCCCACGGAGCCCCGGGACCCGCAGGATCATCCCAACCCCAGCCAGCTCCATCTGTGAGAGACACCTCAAAACAGGAGATCCTGGCTTCTCCACAACCCCATGGTTAAAATGTCTTCAAACTGCAACCACATCTGACTCACCTTCAGCTAAAACACAAAAGGGCAGATCTACCTCAAGGGGTGTCTCTGTGCTGAAAATATCTGAAAGTTTCTCAGGCATGGAAAGGACAAATCACAGAGAGCGAGGAGATTTTATTGGGTTTGCTGGCAAACACTTCTCCAAAGTGTCCTGCTGGATTTTGAAAGGGATTTAGGCACTGAGGGTATAGTCAGGCATGTAAGGGGGCTTTCAAAAGAGTCTGAGCAGTTCAGGTGCCCAGTTCCCACCGGAATTCAGACACACCTCAGAATTAAGTTTCCCTTTACTTTCATCGTGCAGCCTTGATTCCCATTAAACCCCAACTTAGACAAACCTCAGCTAGAAAAATCAGATGTTCAGCATTTAAACTCTGGTAGTTGCCTAAATATAGACGTAAGTGCCTAATTTGAGACTTCCACTAAACCTGTGTTTAAAACTACCACCACATCTAACCCATACAAAGGCACAAATCCGCCCTGAATAATCAAACCAATAATTGAATTCAAATGCTTTCATCCAGATAAAGGGCAGCAATTGAATTAAAATCTGCAAGGATTTTTGGAGCCAGGGTGGACAGTGTAAGTTATAATCTAGTTTCTGGTATAAAGTACTAATTATATGTCCATGGTATTCATCAGACTAAAATGCTTCCTGTGTGAGGTAAAGAAAAGCATGGTAAAGATTAATTTAATTACACATTTTATAGATGAAACTATGTTTCTAATATTTTGTAGCTAACAATAACTTTAAAGGGCAGCTGTAAATATATAGTATTTTGGGACCTCAGGAGATTAAAATAAATAACATATGGAGCAAAATAACGTGTGAGGCCTGGATTACAGTTGTGCCAACATCACTTTTAGAAGCACAATACCTTCCTGAGAAGTGTGATCAGCAAAACACCCAGCTCAATATAAACTCTGAAATATTGCCCAGAAAAGGACTTTTTACTAGGGAAAGTTGGAAGGCATTTAAGCTAAATTGACAAAAAAGGCTGGGGAGGTTCAGCAGGACTGAGGCAGCTCAGAGCCTGGCTGTGCTGTATTAGCAGAGCTGCCAGGATATCTGCATTTCCCAGCTGTCAGCACTATCCATTGAAAGGCCACAACATAAATTAGAATTCCCACCTCATTTATCTAACTTTCATGTTCCTGCTTGCACCTCTGTGGTGACATTTTGGAACGAGGTGGATCTCTGTGCCTCGGCTGTGTCTGGGTGCTGGAGCATCCTCTCCCCCTGGCAGGGTCTGCTCTGCACCCCTGGAGCTGCTCAGGAA
Source organism: Corvus cornix cornix (assembly GCF_000738735.6). Taxonomy (NCBI): domain Eukaryota; kingdom Metazoa; phylum Chordata; class Aves; order Passeriformes; family Corvidae; genus Corvus; species Corvus cornix. Next base: position 13,567,537 of record NC_046349.1, on the reverse strand, counting down.
GGTGAACTTCAGTGAAGTTATGGCTCAGATAAACATCACTCTGCTCCTCCTCATCTTCAGCTGGGAATTTATGTCCCTGCCCCGTCACAAGCAGCTTCTGGTGACACATGACAAACCCATTAGAGAAGGGCCCTGCTGACCAAACACCTCAAAGTTTGCTTTCTTGACGGAGTAATTAATTGTGATGATTATTTTTTTGAAACGGAGTTCTCTGCCTGGGGATAGGTGTTAAATTATTCTTGTGAGAAAGGAGGCTGGGGGCAGCAGCAGCTGTGGAAACCATTGCTGCTCCAAAAGCCCCACCACGGAATGAGCAGAAGCAATTTCCCTGTGACAGCAAACAAGGAATATCTATGTGAAGATGTCTACGTGTGCTCACTCTTGTTCAAATGCTTTTTTCCCTTCTTTTTTTTTCCCATTCCCCTGTTTATTTTGTGGCCTCTGTCTGATTAAGGCCCCTTTTTGTGTTCTGCCCAGCCTCGTAGGCCGCATCAGTAACAACTTGGTGCTATTTAGTTTTATTTGCTCTTAAAATGAACAAGGCATTCTTAGGATGTGTTATGTGATACTCCTGTTTTGTTACTTCCCCTGGATAATAAACAGTCTGGAAATTAATGATTTATAGAGGGTTAGTGTTTGGGTGACAGAAACTAGGACAAGTGGCTTGACTCAGATCCCCTGTGCCTGTAACTCCAAATATTTCAGATGATTCTGAATAAATTTGCATTTATCCAGAATCCTGTCCAGTGCACCTCTTCTAACACACAGAAGTCAAACGAGCATTCAGCACTGATGTCGTGGCCTCTGATGAGGGAACCTGGTGCAAGCCATGGCTGTATTTTCTTTGCAATGAAATACACACACAGCTGAGTTATATTAGGGGGACGATTCTGCGTGGTAGACTCCAACTGGGCCTTGTTTGATGTACAAATAAGCTTCAGCCCTCCAGGAATTAGGAAGACAGAGTATCAACCCTGTGCACAACCCTGCTGGGAAGGGATTCTCCCATGGGAACAGACATCAGCTGCAGGTTGGGGCCATAACCAACCTTAGATGCAGATTCCTGTTACCCTGGGGTTGGACACAACTGTGGTTTCCAAGAATCCAGGGTTCCCTCCACGTTGCCTCTTTCATGCACCAAAGTCCTTCCACCTTGTTCTGAAATCTGTCACCCAGTCCAGGGAACTGATCCAGCTTAAAAACACAAACAAAATCAAGGGAAGGAGGCTGGGAAAGGTGTGGTGGGGCAAGAATGCTCTGAGCCCCTGCTGCCATGAAGCCATGGCCACAGTGCACAGGTTTTGGGCCTTTTGAGCAGTTACCAGGATGGGGATTATGTTGCCTGGCACATAAGGCTTGATACTGCAATTAAACATAATTGGTTATTAACTAAGATAGCATTTGCACTGAGATGAACTTACTAATAGCTGCTCACATCCTCAGCTGCCTTGGAGTTGATTTAGCACTGGCTGGACTGCACAAACTGGCCCTCACCTAGAAAGCCTATTTAATAGAAAGATACTCAAACACACCATTATTAAATAAAACTGAGCAACACTTGGTGATGCAACAACATTTTGAGATCACTGTTAAAAATCAAACATTGCTGTGAACAGCTCTTGCTCCAGCTGAAATTTGGACCAACTCTGTAGACTGAGAAAAAAGCCCTTTTTAAAGCTGTGCACCTGCACAAATGCCATTAAAAACCCAAAGAGAAGCAGTAGAAAACAGCTCTCATGTGAACTCACTCCACTTTGATGCTCCAAGTGTAGGTCCTGGGCAGAGCACGTGGGGTGTATAACACCCTCAAACAATGGGCTTTTGTTCAGCAGCTCAGGAGAGGCTCCAATGTAATTTACCATACAATGGGGCAGTGTGAGGGATGTGCAAATCCGCAAACACCCCCCCAGTGGTTTGTGGGTTTGAAACAGCACAGTGAGATCACATAACCTGAACTGCAGATGGAGGGGCAGAATGGACATTATCAGCCACCCCCAGCTCAATTACTGAGACTCTGGGTCAGTGTCTTTAAAATACTTCCAGTCGTGGATCAGTGGCTGCGGGATGACACGAGGGGGTTGTAAGGCTTGGCATCTTCTGGGGATTTCTGAGAACTGTGCCTGGACAGGAGTCCTCTGGCTCGTGGCTGTTCTCTGCAGAGGAGCTGCCTCAGGAAGGGACACCTCAGCCCCCAAACTTGGGGCTTTTGGCAGCCGAGTGCATCAGCAGCCTGTGAATGAGGGATTGAAAGCTGCTGTGGACACTGTAAATTTTTGCTGTATTTTTCTAATAGATCTGTGCCAGCTTTCCAAGATAAGGGCCTGTCTACAGGCTGCTAATTTATTACCAGTAAAGCTTGGTTTAATAAACTTGTGGTAAATATTTTCTGCTTTTAAGACCCTTTCAGGCTTCAAAGGCCCCCATTTGCTTTCGGGTCCCCAGGGATGCTGGTGCCAATGAGACATGTTTCATTAATTATGTCACACAAATAAGCCAAATATTGCACAAATGTGTGTAGCAACGTGGTGAGGAATGCACACCCAGCTGGGCGCTCTTTTGAAGGACACTTGGTGCCCAGAGCACACGCCTGGGACCTGTCCACACCCCAAAATTTTAGTGTTCCTATTTAGGGCAGCACAAAATTGCCAATAATTTTTGCTCTGGAATTCGCCAACACCAGGCTGTCTTTCCCAGATAGAATTGGGATAGAAGGGAACAAGCAAACTTCAGAGATATCCCAGATCCCTCACATCTCCTTAGGCTGGGAATTATGCAAATACCATGAGATACCAGAGGATAACAAAGCCAGCCTGAGCTCGTGTTCCCATAAGTCTTCTTTGCCTGGCCAAGGTTCAAAGTGGGGCATCTCGCTGAGAGGAGTCTGGGGTGGGATGTTTGTGGGTCAGGTTCAGAGCCAGGGTCCTTTGGTGCTGGAAAATGAAAACAGCAGAGCTGTGGGCAGGCACAGGGCAGTAACCCCAAAAGCACAGGGAAAGGGAATAACCAGGGAGATTTCACAGCCATCACTGAAACGTCACTGAAGCCACACCTTTCAGAAGGACTGCTGGAAGAGCTACAGGCAAAGATGATTTTCCCACAGGTGCACAGAGGGATAAAAAACCTCATTTTGATCCTCACCTCACCTTTCTGCTCCTAACCCACACACAGGGCAGCAAAAAGCTCTGTGAAAGGCAGGTGAAAGCCCTGCTCTACAGGCAGTGCAGAAACTCAAAGGCTGCAGACAAACTCTTGACCAGCCACTCTCTAAACCTGCCACTCTCACAATCTGGGTTTTCCTGGTAGCTGAGGAGGAAAATTAGCAAAAGCTCAGTGCTAACTGGAAATGTGAAGATGCTGTTTGGCTGGCTGGACAGGGGAGCAGGCACAGAGCTCACAGGAGCGCTCAGAGATGCTCAGAGCACCCCGACAGCGTGTGCCACACGTCAGGGCACGTGCTGCTGCCTTACACTGCCTGCTGCAGCCTGGCAGGGAGCTGTGCTTGCCTTGTATATGAATTTTAAATGAATTGTTAACACGTTTTATGAATCTGGTAAAGGGGTGCTGATGTGGGAGAGAGCACATGTCTGTTCTGCAAGACGGAGTAAATAAATCATGACTTCCACAAGATAAAACTTTATTGAGCAGCAATAAACGACAGAAATGCTTCTCACAGCGTTTAAAGCCACGTAAAAGAAAGCACCGAGGGCTGATTGGAGGTTGGAACAGTTTGTGCTGGGCTGATGGGGGAGAGGGTGCCCTCCCAGAGGGGCAGGGACTGTCACACGCTGGCTCTCACACCTCGGGCTGTCTGTAACGCCTTCCAGCACCTACATTTGTTGCTCACAGTCTCTACAACATTTTGGTGCCTTTTCCCAGACAGAATCCTTCCCTCACTCTCTTTCCCCACCATAAATTCCTGTGCTCTCTTGTCCCAAGGACAGCTTTGGAGCAGAGGACACGTTGTCTGTGCCACCCTCCTGCCCAGATTCACACTCTGAAGTCGCTCTCTGGAATAATAATAATAATAATAATAATAGTAATAATAATAACAACAACAACAACAACATCAACTCAAGGCCAACAGGGAGCAGTACATCAAAATTAGGCTGAAAAGTAGGCAAAACAAATTCCCATATTTTTCTCCTAAAATTCTTCACAAGAATACCCTGACTCTTGTCAGAGCCTTCTGGCCCTTCATAGTGGGGTGGGCAGGAGGTGGCCCAGGTTCTCTGCAGGAGAGGGGGGACTCTGGAGCATCCTGGGCATCCACACATGCAGGGATGGTGCCACCAGTTCTGCCCATCGTGCTGGTGACTGACGTCCTGCTGCACAGCAGGTACTGCACATCCTGAGCAGAAAATTGCCTGAATTTGTACCAAAAAGCTCTGGCAGCTGGAGCAATGTGGGCCAGTGTCCTGACACACAAAATCACACCTCCCTTTCCAGAGATGTTTACTCCACCTGTGTAGAAGCAGGGCTCTAAACAGAGTATTTTGCTGCTATTTTTACCCCCAAATTCAGTGTCAAATCCTCCCAGGCAGCAACAGATTCTCCCTTTTGTTAGAAAGTAACCAAATAAGTTATCTGGACGTTCAAAACTGTAAAACTACAGTTCTGCATTATTGACATTGATGTTATGGATTTACTTTACAGTTCTATTAATGAAAATCTCTAGGTCTAAATGACCAGCCAGTTCCTGGATTGCTGGCAAGATTGCTGAATTCTGTTTACATCTCAGGTTCTCTTTCCAGCATCCCTCTGGTCACAAGGCATCGATCTGTGCTGCTGGAAGCCTGTTTGCCTGTGGAGCCCTGCCCTGTCATGCTGGATTTAGTATCTGATTTTGTCTAGGATTGTTACTGCTTTTTAAAATAAACCAGCTCTTTCAAAAGGCACTTTATCGTTCTCTGCTTGGGTTCGTGTCTCTGTCACTTGGAGAGGAAAGAAGAGGTTCTGGGAGGGGGGATTCCAGGGAACATTGCATTTACCTGAGCGTCTTTCTCTTCTTCACTGGGTTGGGAGTCTGAGTTTGGGTTTTCAAGAACCTCTGGGGCTTTTTCAAAAGTTCATCAGCTTCCTCACCCGAGACTGCTGCTGTCCAGGAGCACAAACCTGCAGGATCAGCCATGAGACAGACACTGTCCACTCAGTGGGAGGAGAATGGCAGCCCAGCATTTGTCGGATTGGGATTCTCCAGATTTAGCTCTCTGGTTTGATTTTGCTCCAGAACTACAATCTCATCTGTTATTTCTTTGGTCTTCAGGGGTATTGGGATGATTATAAGTTGTCAAAACTAGGAAATGAAAATAATATGAAGATGTCTTATCCAAAACACTGCAACACCATGTGATGTTCCCAGGGAAAGCTGGCACTTTGCACAGACTCAATTCATGCAATTATTCCCTTAGTCCAGCTCAGCGCTTATTAAAAAGGAATTTCCATCATCCCAAAAATTTCTTGGTTTCCAAAAAAGCTCCCCTTCACCCCAGAGATGCCCACAGAATCAGACAGATAAATCTTCCGTCTCAGTAAAGTTTTGTGGAGTAACAAAGTTTAAAAAAAAAGGGAAAAGCCACTTGCCTGATTGATCCCTTTTGGCTGAAGGTGGAGAGGGATGAAACCTCCTGCCATGGGCCAGCCTCACTTTCCCTGCAGTGCCCTCACCGGGACTGCAGCCCAATAAATCTGCTCAGTGTATCCCCAGTCCCACAGCTGATCCAGGGAGTGCTGGATGAGCAGGGGATGCCTGTGATGATACCACAGAGACCTGAGATAAGTAACTTTATATACACATGGCAGTAATCCCCTCTCCATCCAGACATTTTTAAAACATCTCGATATAGAATTAAAGCAAGGAGATGTGAAACGAGGTGAAATTATTCAGGATATACAATGGAGGAATTTTATTACCGAGCTGACTGCATTATAAATCAAGTGCTCTGTAAATGCAATAAAACAATTGTTTAGTCTGCATGATTCATACCACAAACCTCAGTATTCTGTGTTTTGATCTTATTGCAGCAATAAACTGTCTAGACAGCAATTAACAAACTGTTTTTTCTTCAGATGTTTGGAGTGCCTTTGCTGCCTGATCAGCACTCAGAAATACAGGGCTTTTTCTCTATTCCTATTAATTACCAGCTTGATCAAGAAGCAAGGTCAGCTGCAATTGTACAGCATTTCTCTTTCAATGAATTGCTACAGGAAAGGCACCAATAATATTGGGTTTTATTAGTACTAAGATAAAGATTTATTTTACCATGATGCTCCAAAATGAGCTTTAAAGTGTAATTTCTATGAGCAAAGGTGCCATTTTAGGTCCTGGTTCAACAAGCTGCTTATGCTTGTACCCAACTTTAGGGATTTCAATAATCCCAGGAGAATGTGTGCATTTAATTGATTTAAGTTTTGGTACGTGAGTTCATCCTTTGCTGAATGACAGCCAAAAAATGGATCCCTCATATGTGGTTATTCCTTCTTCTTACACAGCAAGTGCAGCAGATGTGCTGTGGTTCAGTCTTGAGTTTCATTGTGCAGCTCTGTACAATTCCCAGGAGGTGAAAACACCCAGCTCCCGGATTTTTTCCAAGTGCAAACCAGCAAAGGAGCATTTTGGGGGCTCTCAGAGCATCCCTGGATCTGCTGCTGGTGGGGCAGAAGCTGCTCCATGCAGCCCTTGCTGGACAGCTCCCACCAGGAACCGCAGCTCACCTGAGCACACATCAGGAGAAAGTGGTGATGGATTCTGCTGGAGACAGCTCAGACCCTCACACACCGGAATTCCCGAGGAAAATCCACCAGCAGCTGTAAGGAACACAGAAAATCCAGCCCAGGCACTCCGTGCCCTGTGTTTCGCAGGAATAATTCCATGGGATTTGGCTGTACATCTAAGTCGTGAGTAAATACGTGATGTCTTCAGAGCAGAGTGAAGAAAATAACTTTGAGGGTGCTTTTTAGAAGTTATTTGAATAATAAAAAGTGACAAATACTTGCTGTGTTGGTTTGGTTTTTAAATTCCAGTTTTGCTCGAAGTTGCACTTACAGAATCCTCCTCCTCAATCACCTTCTTTTTCTTTTTAAACTGAACTCATTCCTTTGGGAACCCTACAAAGGAAGTTGTTTTTCATTCAAAAATGTTTTTCCTCTGTTATGTACAAACACTGGGCAGATTTTGCAGGATTGCCCATGAAGTCACACCTGCAGCTTTGATATATTGCCCTGGAGGAATATTTTTTTTCCCTCCCTCAAGATAAAAAGATGTAGAACTATGCAGACTTTCCAAGCAGTTATTAGGGAACATGCACAGCTAGTCAAATCAAATTCTGAGCTTCTCACCTTGGCAGTGCCCCTTTAAATTAACTTTGCAGCCTGGAGATGCACAAACAAAAGGGTTTAAAGACTTTCTCTGAAGCAGCAGCATAGAAGGGGGGAAAAAATCCCATCTCGAATTTTTCCTAAATTGTTAATTTTAATCTTGGGCATGAAAACTCATTTTCAGTGTTCACTTGGAGATTTTTCTTTGACTTAAAAACAATGCAGAGGGTCAGGGCTGTGCTGATGAGTCTTAGGAAGGTGGGTGGAAGGGGGGGGGAAAAAATCCAAAGTGTCTCTTTTGTACTGCTGCACAAAATCTGCTGCATGTAACACTGCAGCCGAGCAACAAAACAGCTGCATTGTTAAGCTAAATGGCTGAATTTAATTAGTTTATTTATGCCTTTCTTTTACACAGAAACCCCTGTTTTTACAGAAGATGGAAAAGGAGAATACTTCAATTATTTTGAAAGAGTTTTTGGTAGAAGAACAAACCAGTTTCTGCAAGAGGGAGATGCTGCTGTAACTCTGCTGAACTAAATTCAGCTGTTGCAAGTTCTTTTTCTTTCACAATATTTTTTTATTAATTAATGCTGCATCCTTCAAATAACAAAAACATTCCTGGCACCCATCTTGCAACCCACAAACTCTTTAGGAAAAAAAAATTAAGAAAGGAAACTATTAGGACCGGGGAATTGTTTAAAACAGAAACACAATATCCCATAAGGCTCACCTGCGTTATAGTTTTATTCCAAACTCTACTCCTGTCATTTTCCAAATCAAGACTGAATTCACTGAAAGGCAAAAGTTTTATAGGAGCAGAGTCCCCTCCGGCTCAGAGCTTTACTTACATCCAAATAAAGGAAAAAGTAGCTTCACCTGGTTGTGCCTCAAAAAGTCGGGTGATATTCATCTATTTCAAAGAACTTTAGCTTTGAGAATGAGCTTTCCTTTAAATTTCGGGCATTTAAGTGGTTAAAACCCCATGCTCAACAGAAGCTGGCAGAATATTCTAATGACACCCCTTATCTGTCAACATCGAGTTTTACATCGCTCTCAGTGCAGCCTTAAAGACAAACCGAGCTTCAGATTTCAATATTCCGAATACACTTTGGTGCATTTGCTCCCAGTTCATGCTGGCGACCAGTGAATCTAATTAACTGGGCACAGGAGGGGCTTTATGAATGGAATGTAACATAACCATCCAAAGTAATCTCGTTACATTGGAACAAGAGGTTAAATACCACTTCCTGCTATGTAGTAGCTGTTAAGTATAGTATTGATGAAAAATATGCTAATAACAGCTCCTGAGAAGAATGGCTCGGTTCTTGTTAGCTAATCTCCGCAAGCTGTTCCGTAAGCGGCTTTTGTGCTCCGGTTATATCACATGCACATCAAGCACCGCGGTTCTGTTCCGTCTCTCACCCCGCTTCAAACCGAGGGGTTGGGGTTTTTCCTCCGCGGGGAATTTACATATCTATACAAATAAATACATGGGCGGCCAAAGGAGCGGGGCTGCTCCTCCGCACCCTGCTCTGCCTCCCTCCCGGGGAGCTGCCCGGCGTGGGCTGGGCACTGGGATGCTCTGCTGGGCCAGGCTGGAGGCAGAGCTGGAGCCGGGGACCGGACCCCAGGCGATGCCAAGAGCCCCCAAAGTTTCAAACAGGACTTTTTCTACAGAAAAGGGAGAACCGGGAGGATCCGTTCGCTTGTAAAGCTGCTCATAAATCATTACGACTCTCATCTGGGGGATAATAATTACTCAGAGCTCGCAGTTAAAGCTGAAATTTTAACTTGAGAGCAAGGCTGGAAACGTCGTTAACTGTTGGAAATGGCAGCAGCTGGGCTGGATTTTCACAGTGGCTGATTTGCAGTTGTATTGGTCGATCAGCATCTCCCATTAAGCGTCCCCTCGGCGGGCAGGGACCCCGCGCTAAGACCCTGCGTTTCTTCTGTGCACGGCCCGGCTTCAGCTGGGGACAAGCGTTCTGTTTCCCTTTCTCCCTCTTCATTTCCATAAACAATATGCACAATTCTCCGAGCCATTCAGTCTGCAAATAAAGGCGGAGGGCTGAGTAAATTTGCTTCACACCAATTATTTTTGTGAGGTCACTGAGTTAAGCATTAAAGAATACTGCTGGGGATGAGCACTGGGAGCAGTATGATTTGTGCTATGAACTGCACAAAAGCACTCGGTGCATGGCAGAACACGACATTTATTGGGAAGCTTTGTTCCCTGAGTTAACAGAAGAATAATCCTTTTCTTTTACCAGCTCTGAGTTCCTCGTTTTACTGCATAACCCAGCTGCACTGTAAGTCACTTTTGTAAGTCACAGCAGAGGAAAGAAAGTGAAAGAGGTGTGATTAGAAGGGGGGGAAAAATAATATATATATAACTGATTGTTTAATTCACTGTTAAGCTGCTTTGTTTCTCTGCACATCATGAGGGTGACCAGTCGTCAAATTATTGTGCTTTGTTTTCATGCAAACAAAATTCCCGAAGGAAAGAACATTTCGAAGCATCAGAAGCCAAGTGAAGTGCCAAGAATCCAGCTGCTGTGGGCTTGCATCACTTTATTGTCACCCTTCTCACAGCCACTTCCACGAGCCCCACATGGGAGCGTTCCCCCGTGCAAGCTGTGAGGAACTGTGGCAAAATGCTGGGCACATGGGTAATTGCTGATGATTGCATTCCACACAAAGGGCTGGGGCTGGAGCTAAACAGCAACACAGAGTTCCCCACTGCAAGACAAAATTATACAGCAGCTCTCTTGCTGCCCGTGCAAGAAGGAATAATCTAAAGTCACTCAGCTCGTTTTGGGATGCGAGATCAGAGTCACACCCTGATATTTCAGGGCAATTTTAAAAAAATCAAACAGAAAAATTTGATTGTGCCTGAAAAATTAGAGATCAGTGAAAAAAGCGCTGCAGGTTACGATCCTTAATCCAACTTCCTGGGAGACAGAACTAAAAAGTAGAGCCTGTGCTGGTATTTTAAGTGAGACTGAGCTCTTTGTTTTTGAACACTATTCTGTTACAGCAGATCATAAGTGACTACTACATGTAACAATAATAGGAAGATAATCAAGTGACACATTTGATTATTCAGTAAAAAGTAGGTTGTAAATTATACAGTTAGATCCAAATAAAGCCCAGGGTATGCCCTTGGAAACCAGATCAAAAGCCAAGTGTTACCATGGCCTGAGTTCTCCCTGCCCAGGACTGTTTGTACCCAAGTGGTACCCAAAGTCAGGGATTGCCCTCCTCATCCCTGCTGGAGATTCCCAGCACGCTTAAAGGACCAAGGGAAGGGAAGGAATGAGTCTTCTTTCCTTCTGCACCCCAAGTTCACCAAACTTTCCATTCATGCTCCCTATATCAATGTCAGGCAAGGAGCCACCTCCTGCTCAGATCTGGGGCTTGGAGCTGGCCACAAACCCTCTTTTTTAGCAGCTTTTGGGTTCTTCTGCTCTCTTTTTTAACTGGCACCCACTCAGCACTTGGGGGGTGCCACAGAGGTGTCCTGGAATTATGGATCCTAGCAGGGAGTTTCTCAGGCACTTGGAGCATTTGGAGCCGTTGGTTGGTTGGTTGTTGGGGTTTTTTGGTCAGCCACTATATCCACATTCCCCAGGTGCTTTAATTAAGGATTTGAAGGACTTTTCTCTCCTCTTAGAGATGCTCCAGTGCCTGGTGCAGGGTGGCCCTACAGGATGCTCATTGTACACCTGAGTTGTGCTGGGATTATCTGGCCAGGAATGGGAAGGTCACAGTGGAGGTGGTGGTCTGGTTTTGTTAAAAGAGAAGATCTCCTGTTTAAAAAATGACATGTTAAGAGAGACTTTAAAATCTTGCATTATTTTAATTACCTTCCTTGTTTTGATTAAGAGTAGAAGTGATTCCAGCTCCCAAAACAGGAGCAATCCCACTGGTGCAAGGCCTCATTGGGTCATCTCTGCTCAGCCAGCCAGAATAGCCCTTAATTCCCGTCACAGAGACCAACCTGCCCTCAGCCGTGGGCACTGTGGGAGTTCCTGAGCTGATCAAGAGGCATGAGCCTGGTAAGAGATGTCATTTTGTCATTTACAGTAGGGGACGATACAATGGTGGAATATTTGCTCTTTTCTTGAGCCGTCTGGGTGTCAATGGTAACACCAAGGTCTCTGCCTTTGTCACAAATCTGTGATTGTCCCCTCAGCACCCTCAGCCACTGCAAACACCTCCGACATTTACTGGCTGCTGCCCCTTTCCAAGGGACAACAATGCCCAGAACCTCACATCCTTCCTCTGCACAGCCTGAGAAACTCTTTGTTGGGGGTTTTTCCCCAGTGCTGAATAGCCTTGCTGTCCCACACGTCAGTAAATTCGAGTTCCTTTACGCTTTCCACATCCCTTGGACCGGCCTAATGTGAGCAGTGCTGAGCACAGAAGCGCTGCCTCCAGCGAGCAAGCAGAAACCCAGGAGTTTCGTGAGCTGATTGGTGCCTGCTTGGAATTTGGTGCTATTTATTCCATCCCGGCAATGAATGGGGAGCTTTCCCTGAGTCATCTCCCTATTCTCTAGCGCTGCACATCAGAAGGAGCACGGAGCACAGGCAGTGACATCGCTGCTCTCACAGGGAACACAGGGTGGGAGCAGCTCTGAAATGAAAATAGCAAATTCCACAGTTATGACTCCAGTAAAAGTTACTCAGGCATTTAAATAATGGGACTTCCTACTCCCCAGATATCTTCCTTTCTGTGGAATTGTCTCAGGAAGGGATAGCATCAGGGATCATAAATTGTCTTTTGGCTTTTCAGCACTTTACAGGCTCCCATGCATCGCCAACAATAGAACTGGGGAATGGCTCTTAACAGCTCATTAAGGCTGTTTTTGCCAAATGCAAATAATAAAAAGGCCTCTTAAGAGGCTGTCTCATTTTTATTCAGAAAAGGCTACTGCAGAATATAAAAAGATGCCATAAAATGGAAATGCAATAGAAGACTCAGTGCAGTTATCTTTGGGGTCCTTTGAAAGATTTCCAGGCTAACTTCAAATCTCATGGGCATTTCTGGGAGGATTCTGTGTGGTTAATTCAGAAGGACACTTAAAAAAAAAAAAATCAGATACTGGCGCTGTGCTGGCAACACACAAATATCTGGGGAGTAAGGGAGCAGAAATAAATAGGAATGAGATTTTCATGGACTTGCCTCACATTAGCCACAGTTTTTATACTCCCAATTCACTTCTCCTGCTTTGGTCTGTTGCTTTAGTGCTTTTGACCTTCCCACAGACAAAGAAAATACACTTTGGCCGTACATGAAGCACAATTTGGTGTCTCCAGACAGGAAACACTCTCTCCACTCAGATGCCAGGTGTTGGACTCGAGTTTCCTGGAGCAGTGCAAGCCACGGAGGGGCTTCATGGTGGGGTTTGCTGGGGTTTCCCAGATACACCTCCCCCTCCCTCACCACTGCTGTGCTCCCACTTGACTCCAGCTGCTTGGGAGGCAAATTCCCAGCAAGCTCCATGGCCCTCAGCACCCCTGGGTCCCATCCCAGTGCTCGTGCCTGAGTGCTGGAGCTGGTACCCAAGTCACCTGTGAGACTTCTGGCAGTGATATTTCTTACTTTTCCTCCCCAGAAAGATGCAGGATTTTGGCTTGATGATGTCATCACCCAATTTTTAGAGGTGTTTTTCTAGCTCCTCTAAATTTTCCTTCATTCCTTCATTCAGAGGACTTGAATATTTATTAATTTAAAGGCAGGTCTGCAGGCAGTCTGTGGTGACTGCGATATCTGAAGGCTGTTCTGGACACTGTGACAGCCTGGTTTGTATGGACCAGAGCTTTGGATCCATCTTCCCCTGTTGTTAATCCCAGTTCATACGGGCACCAAAGTCACTGCACAAAGACATGCACGGATTTCAACTGGAGGAGAGGATTCCTCCAGCACAACTTCAGAATTACTCCATGAAAAACCCAGAATGACGAAGCACTGATTGTCATTCTCATACACCCATTGAGTTACCCAAGTGGCCAGTGGTAATGTATTTATGAGAGATTTACTTCGTTCCTGTCCCAGAAAGACTTATATTGTCTGGAAAAAAGTATTTCCCAAAATCTGAACAATTGCTTAAATATCAATGGTTTGAATACTGGTAGATTTTCCTTATCTTTCCCATAAGAATTGTGATTTATTATGTAACAACACCAGAAATCCCCCTGCAAGAGTCAAGCTGTTCTTGTGGGAATTGACTCCGTTACCAGAATTCCCCAGAAAATCACTGACCACCCCTTGGGCAGCCTGCAGTCTGCAGAATTAAGACTCTTCATAAATGTACCCTTCTCTCTTAAATCAAGCTTAAGTCTTAACATGAAAATTGGATCTGGTAACTTCTCTTGAGCAAGCCTTGAAAAGGAAATGAAACATCAGAGAGATCCACTTGTAGAATTGGGGCCAGGCATGATCCATCTCTGGGAATTATTCTTGGGCCAGTGCTGACCCAGATTGACTCCTACAACACTTTCCTCGGGACTTACCTCTGTACAGCCTGAGCAAGTAGGGTCACACCTCGAAGTCTGGGTTAGGTTCTCCTGAAACAGAAATAGGGAAGAAAAACCAACACAGAACAACCAACCGAACAAAACCTAAACAAACAAAACAACAAAAAGATGAGGAGAAACAATAGAAAACCTTTGGTTTGGGGGTTTTTTCTGGTGTAGGGCTCAGGGAAGGATCCCTGACTGATGCTGTGCCACACACAAGCTTAAACTGTGATTTATTGCACTTTTCACTTGGTCTTTCAGAGTGGAAGGAACGGGCAGACTTGACTTTTTAAAATGCAAATGAACCAGAACCTTGAAGGGCCTTGGAATAGTTTCTTAACTTCCTGAAGCCCATAAAAATGTGTCTCTGAGACTGTGTTATGATGGGAGACCCCCAAGAAGCAGCACAATGAAAAATGGCCCGGAGTTAAGGGCAGAAATGGAGCCCAGCTGAGATGGGCTCTGGCTGGGGAGTTCACTCCTCCCCAGCCTGCTGTCCCTGCAATCCCACAATTAAAGATCCCATCGATTCCATAGTGGCTCATTGGCACGGTGCCCTCTGAGGAAAAAGACAGGAGGGTTGAACTGTGAGGAGCCCTCAGCTCTGAAAACTGCTGAGCTCCACCATCTGGGCTGCTCTGTGGCAAGGAATATGCTTTACTGGCATTGCTTGGAGGTTTACAAGCAATCTTCTTGAAGTTTTAATGGTTGCTTGGGTGATTTATCCTGTCTTGAGAGTCAGTGCTGTTAGGAGGCACCCAGTTCTTGAGCTCTCGCTTTCCTTTATTATGAAAACCTTTAATCTTTCCTAGATGTACCATAAATAACCTCATTATGGCCACACAGAGAAAATGGAACAGTCCCCGTGTAAGTTCGGACTTTTTGCTTCACACTTTTATGAGCTACTCTTAACTTCACGAGGAGGATGCTTAATGTACAGCAGCAGGAATTTGGAGTCTGAGGAGCAGGAAAGTGTCCTATTCAATTTTGTGTCTTTGCAGCCAGCAGGCCCAGCACCATTTTCCTGGCAGGACAGCTGGCACAGAGGCAGGCACTGCTTCCTTCAAATTCTCAAGGGCATCTTGTGCTGCTTGTCCCAGTGGCTGCACCAGAGCATTTGCTACCTCAGTATTTGGTACCTCAGTATCTGGTACCTCAGCCTAATATTTCTCTCCCAGCATGTTGTTTGAATCTGTTCTGTGTGGAAGGCAAAGGGATACCTTGGGAGGCTGGGGTGCACTGATAGAGTTAAACTAAAGGCAGAAGAGTTGAGGTTCACAGCAGGAGAAACATTTCACTCAAGATATCCCCTGCATGTATTTCAGACAAATCCACAAACCCGAAGGACCTGCAGAGAAGGGAGGGTCGTGCTATCTCTTGCACATCAGCTATATCACCCCTTTATGTCATCCTCAGGAACAACGGGGACTAATGTCTCAAGCATCAAATGCTCCAAACCTCTGCGGCTCCGTATCAGCCCTGCCTTTGTCCGGATCTATCAGATGTAACTTTCTGCCTTGCCTCAGCTCATCACCTCTAAAATGCAGATGACAGCGTTTAGTCCTCTTTGGGAAGCTCCGTCAGCCCTATGGAGAGAAAAAGGCTGCATTAATGGCCGGCTCTAATACTGCTAATTTTTTTCTTTAGCTTTACGGATTCTGCCCTGAGGGAGTTTCTTTAACAAAACCTCGACCCAGTTCGCCTTTGGGACTATGATTACCACACCCATGGGTGGAAAGCATGAGCCAAATCTCCGATAAGGAGGGAACAATTAAAGAATTCAGACTGATGCTTCATGCAAAAGGACGTTTAAATTAGCATAGAGCAGCGCTTGAGAGGAGGGATCTGTAATTGAAGCGAAGCTCTAAGTGCATCTCTTGGGCTAATTGCCATCTCAGAGACTGTAAAAAAGAGAGAGAGAGAGAAAGAAAAGGACTGGAGGGCAAATTACAACTTTGGAGTAGGGATGGACTAAAGTTAGAGGATGCATGTGAGAGTTATGCAGGGAATTTGCAAAGGGTTGGGCAGTGTTTTATGGAACATTTGCCCTTAAGTTTTAAATATGTCCTTGGCTGGGCAAGGGGGATGGGGAGTGCAGGCTCTGAAAGGCCTCTCTTTTTGGATAGAGGGCACTCGATTTGAAATGCGATAGAAGAAATAGATAAGGTATAATAACAATATATTCAATTAGGCCATCATTTCCTTACAGCAATCCTGATGCCACACTGTGAAGACCAAAGCCGAGTCCCCAGTCCCACTTACAATATTCCAGCTGTACCTGGGAGATTTTCCCTCTTGCCCAGAGCACAGACATTGTCCCCAGCCAGAAGCAGGAGCCCAGAGCTGACAGAGCAGTGGCAAAGTGGCAAAACCCCACAAATAACATTACAGATAATCCCAGCTGCCTTAATTACCAGCAGTTCTTATCTGTTGGAAGTGCATTGGTACAAGATGTAGATGGGGATGCCTTATCAATACGCCCAATAAGATGTCCAGTTAAAATCTAATCATAAACCTAGATTGCTGGAATTCCAGAGGTTCAGATTATTAGCCCAATCCATTTGCTTTCTGTCCCACTCTGTTATCTTTTCTCACAAAGAGATTGAAGGGATTTGGAAAAGAAAGCACCTTTTTTTCTCCTAGAAGTATTTTCAGCACCTAATACATTCAAAATCTGGGATATTATACTGTACTCCTGCAGTATGGAATAAACACCTCAAATTAAATCAGGATTTTAGTTGTACATTACTATTGTTATCACGAAAATGTGGATAATTTTCCCCTTTGTGAAGCTCAGTAAGATCTGTGGATTGCAAAGGGACGTGATGTCAGTAGTAAACTTGTTATTTTTTTCTTCACATTAAGTGATTCTGGTAAAGGAAGTTCCTTTACTGACACACAGGCAGCAATCCTGTGTGCATTTTCAGGCTGGGAAGTTTGCCCTGGGAGCAGCAGGAGTGTGCCAGGCTGTGGGTACAGAATCCCCTCTGGTGAAGAGAAACCCAGCACAAAGGAAACACATCTGGCCTTGCTTCCTCCCCTCGAGTGTATCCACAGGGAAGGCATCAATAACCAATCCTGCAAAATGAATTAGCTTCATTTGCATTCGTGGAGAAATAGCCTCTTTTGGGGGAAAGCAAAGCAAACCCCAAAGCCAGCCTGATCCCCACCACAGGAGAGCACCCAACGCTCTGCTCTGCTCTGCTCTACCCCTGTTTGTGCTGCACTGATGGGTGATCAGAAAGGTTTCATTCTCCTGGCTCACGCTAAACTTCTTCCTCATCTGGGAGGATTTAGCCTTCAGAGGCAATTTGCTGGGATAAAGGCAGATTATACAAGTTAGCAATATATTAGCAGATGTTTTCAGATGCTCTTGCTATCAAGACAATCAGTTATCGAATTTAACAAGCTGATCCCACAGACAAACGTGCCATAATCTCCCCAAAAGTTAATGTTCCCTCTTTGGGGCTCCCACCAGGTCCACCTGTGGCTGTTGTTGGGGCCACAGAGTCTGTGAGGAGTGTTTACTTTAAACCAGCAGCATATTCCCATAAGTCTGGGGCTATTTCCCAATTTTGAAGATGGTGTGGGGAGGGGATTGGGAGCTGATGATAACGGGATGGAGGAGATTAGGCAGCTAAGCCATCCATTTTAGTTCCAGTGATCAAATTTCACAGTCTTTATCTGAAGCACTGCCTAGCTAACTCTTTGAGTGAGGATAAAATGAGGGAGTGCAGCTATAACCAATAACTTAATGCCTGTTGATCAGCGCCACAAAATCACCATCTACCCAAAGGTGCTGGGTCTTCGTGCTTGAGCTGGAGAGTTTGATCTTATAATATTTATTCTTGTTCTCTGCAGAATTACTTATGGCAGAAAGCTCTGCTCCCAGTGGTGATTGCAATCTCAGTGCTCACAGAAAGCATCAGGCAGAGAGATGGGGTTTGTTAAGATCAGTGCAGATACCAGGACCAGATTCTGCTCTGAGGCAAACAAAATGCTCAAGGTCTGAATAGCAAATGCTGTACTGGACCATTAGGTAGAAATGTCTTATCAAGAAGAGGAAAAAAAAAACAGCCCAGAAGAATTAAAAGTCAGCATTGCCCAGACATTTTACAAGGAACTGTAAATGCTTAATACTACGGGTGCAAAATGCTATGAAATACAATTAAATGTTATTAAGCTTTTTTATGGTAAGAGGGAACTTTTTCTTACCAATAGTTTTTAACTAGCAGCTTTGCTTGTTTATCCGCAAAAAGAAAGATCTCTACACGTTGTATTTAAAACTAAAAATGCAGTGTTATACATATTAACATTCTTTGAAAGCTCCCAAGAGTTTACCAGACCTCCCATAGGTACCCTGAGGGGAAAATCAAAACCACATATGGGGAAGTGTGGGGGTGAGAAGAGAAAGAAAAGTTAGTTCCACGTGGATTTTAATGCATCTGATCTCAGGAGGCATTAAACAACAACAAAAAAAGTGCATTTTACAAGGTGAACACTGTATTGATTCGAGACTTTTATATCAGAAGGAGCTCAATTAATCTGATTCCAGTTGACTGACAAAACATCCCCACCTTTCAAAACCAGAAGCAACTGCCATAGCAACAAAATATAAATAACTGTACCCAGCAAAGCCCCCCATGACAAAAGCTAATGATGCACATTGTTAAAAATGGAAAAGACTTTAGTTGAGGTCCCCAAAGCTTCCGAGGTGTTCACAGCAGTATTTCTGTCCCAGGAAAGACTTGAGGTCACTCTTAAATACAGATGGTGATTTGCTCTTTGTTGTTATTTTATTCTAATGATTACATGCTCTATAAACAGAACTAGACAAGTCATGTTTCTTGTGAACTGCTGAAGTAATAAACAGGTTATTTGAATTAACCCTGCAGGACTGACTGTAGGGAGGTGGAATGAAATGAAAAGGTGGGGAGGAAAGGGCAGACTTTGGTAACAAACACACAAAAACTCCACGTCTCTGTGCCTTTGCTGTGTGGCTCAGGAGCTCCCACATGTACAGTGTTAGGGCTCACAGAAGTGGCATTGATGGCACTTCTCCAAGGATTTCCATGGGCACTGGCATCATGTGTGCCCAGCTGGGATGCTGCCAGTGTTGCCATTGGCATTTGTAACCCAGAAACCTCCTTTTTGTTTGCACATGGAGGGAGAGATGTGTGAGCTGGAGCTCTTTTGGTTAGTTTGCCACAGCAGGTAAATAATGCATCTCTGTATCCGGGTGCCACCAGCTGCCACCCAAAAGGAACTGAGATACTCAGGGGGTGCTGCAGTAGCTAAAGTCAAGAACTTCTATGCATATATAAACACATTAAAATCTGATTTTCAAATGAGGTTAGAATAACTGATTTCCATTATTTTGCTGTAAAGAAACACCACAAACTAAACCCATGAGAACAGTAACTTCTGCCCAGTTTGTTGAAAAGAGATGACCAACAATTTGGGCTCCAGGGCTACCTTGGCATTGCAGGTGGCAAGAGGTGCCTGCCAAAGGACTGTCCCCTTCTCCAGGGACCTTGATGCACATTTACAGAGACCCTCACCCACAGAGTGCCAGGACAGGGCGTGTGACCATGAATCTGCTGCTGCCCAGGTACCTGCTCAGCAGAACATGACTGAGACCTTCCTCACTCTTTCCTCAAAAAGGAATTTCTAGAGCAGGAATGTTTTCTTATCAAGAGCAGCAGCAACTGTCAGACAGGCAGACTCATGACTGCTGGATCAGATAAAGCAGCTATGGAATTTATATGGTCCCCATTAGGGAGTATCTGAATATGATATGTCACAATAGCATGCTGACTTTGGGAAACACTGAAATCTGCACATTTTCCTGCAGAGAGGGGGAAACTGAGGCAAAGAGAGCAGTGAGGTTGCTCCAGGTTGCCTGGGAAGTTCCCAGCTGAGGGAGGACATGACCGTGGGCTGTGAGCATCCCTGTCCCTCTGCACTGCTCCTCCTAAATGAGCACTGCGGGGCTTTCATCAATGCTGGTGTCTGGGGAGCTGTGCAAAGCACAGGGGTGTCAGAGGTCTGCAAGAGACCCCATGTGCCCCTTTCATGCCCTGTACAGAACCTGTGCTGCCTCTGGTGCCACGGAGGACAAATCATGGATTTCAGCAGCCCATGGGCTGGGAGCTGGATTGTTCCTGCTCTGTTCGGTGCAGCTGCAGAGTGAGGCTGGGCTGGACACGAGAACTGTCCAGCTCCTCACCCCGGGAGGTTTGGGATCTCAAGGGTCAGTAAAGACACCAGAGGTGTGGGCTGGGGTAGAGGCAGCTGTCCTGACAGAAAACAGCGTTTCTGAGAAACCAAGAGCCCTTGGCCATCACCAGCCCGACCTCAGCTCCTCCCTTCTCTCACCCCACACATTGGGATGAGTTTCTACACTGGAGGTTGAGCATTGGGATCTTTGTGTCCCCTCTGCAAAGAACTGAACACCAGAGCTCTCAGAGGGGCTGATGGAACTCCCAGGCACAATCTGGCGACACATCCTGGCCTAACCCCACTGCTCTGCTTTTGCCACCGGAGTCAGAAGGTTCCCCTCCCTTCTCTGGGCACCCCAGCCCCGCCTGCGCCGCTCTCTCTGTGGTTCACTGCAGAGAGGTCCCCGCGGTTCCCTGTCAGGGTGAACCAAGCACTGTCTCCCCTTGGTTACTGCATGACCACAATAACGGCCCCGCGCTGCTCCCAGGAGCAGCTGAGCCTGAGAAGAGCGAGGAGCACTTTGAATTAACCCCGGAGCATTGTGCTTACACAGAGATCTTATCTGCGCTCAGCAAAAGTCATTTTTGTGCGAGAGGAAGAGATAAGAGCATATGAAAAACATTAGAGGTGTATTTCCACTGCTCATATTCGGATGTACAGGGCTTTGAAGTGTTACAGGGCACTTTCTTAACAGATACTACAAAAGATATTGCCAGTCTAATCAAAGTCTAACTAACATGCTTGCTCCAACAGCAAATTAGAAGTTGATAGCTCCAACTAAGTTAAAACAAAACAATTCTAACAAAAAATTGCCAATAAGTAATTGCTTGGGTTTGGGCATACTAAGAAACAGGGGCTATTGAATGGTCAAAGTGTAGCTATACAGAGAGTGAGAGCTCACATGTAATGTGGATTATATCATCATATGGATGTTGTAAATCTAGAGATAAGTCCGGACCCTACATCTATAATCTCCCCTTTATTTATTTTTTTAAAGACAAATATCATGTTTATGTGATTTAAACCCCCCAGAATACTCCCCCTGAAAACTTATGAATCCTGTCTTTGTTCCAGGTGATTGTAACACTTCAGAATCAGGCAAACCATTTGGTGTGTGCCTGCGAGAGAGGCGAATGAATTTTATTACAGCTACAAAACAGATTTTCAGGAGTCGCTGAGTAACTGCGAGCAGATTAAAGGGAGGCAGCTGAGATCTGTGCACTGCAAATTGTTTCTCCATGATTAAACTATTTCATCCTCCGGGCTAACATCTCTGTACTTGTTTGGCAACAAGTGATAATGTTGGTGATGAAAGTCCCTCCTGGATGAGCAGGGAAGGATGATAACAGTTATTAGTACCTTTTTTTGTGGTTAGTAAACGCTTCTTTTACAGGTATTTTGTAAAGTACAATGAAATACGATTAATTTAAATAATAAAAAAGAGATGAACATTGTCCCACTGCAGCATTGCAGAAGCTGGTGATGTTTTTCTAGAGTTCTGCCTAGGGAAAAATGCTGAAAGCACTCTGTTGGTATTTAAAAAATATAGTCAGTGGCTGTG
The DNA here is from genome assembly GCF_000738735.6 of Corvus cornix cornix. NCBI lineage: Eukaryota > Metazoa > Chordata > Aves > Passeriformes > Corvidae > Corvus > Corvus cornix. Next base: position 13,545,916 of record NC_046349.1, on the reverse strand, counting down.
TTCCAGTGTGGCGAATAATTTTTTCCTCATTAGTAATTTTTTGGGCTTAATTAGAAAAAATTAATGCAGATTATTGCTTTGTACTCACAGCAAAACCTACAGCCAGCTACTAAACTTATAACTGACTTCTCTGCAGAGGGAAAGAAATATCACTTATTCCCCAGGATAAAAATTAATTAATGTGTTGAGCAAATGTTGTTCATTGCTTTGCTTATCTGTTGTAAATTTTTGACTTGTTTTACATTGCTACTTTTGGACAAAGCTGTGCATTTGTGTTTTGCTCAGGTCAGTGGGAATTTGAAGCATTCTGTAACTTTGCAAATCAAATCACAGTTGCAGGTGCTGTCAGCCTGAATTTTGACCAGTACTTAAAAATATAGTTTGAGCCATGTTTACAAGCATTCCTGAATAAAGGCTTAATTATCAATTCAAATGTTAGTTTTCAGCCATCCACATTTACAGTTGAGGCTTCATTTGTGTGAGTGTGAAGACTTTGAAATCACCAGTTTCAAGAAGCACGGATAAGCACAAAGAAAGATCTTTTGAGGCATTTAAAATCAGATAGAGATTAAAAAAGGAAATAATCACAGGAAGCTGATAGCAATATAGAATCTCTGCTACAGGAATCTGAGCAGTTGGACCCCAAATGCTGCCTGGACATAAAGCCCCCCTCATCCCAGCATCCACGTGGGAGCGTGTGAGGCTCCCGGGAAGCTGCTGCCTCACCAGGGAAGGTTTCTGTGCAGCCTATTCAGCAGCAGAACTTCTGCTCCTAAATGGTTTTCAAATACAGTTCATTTTCATGGCATGATCTTTAATGAAAAGTGCCTGCTGAGTGCAGTACAAACCATTTGGTGCCCCAGTGTCAGGGGAGGAAAAGAACAACATTCAGTAAAGCTGAAGGTTTTTATTATCACGTCGTAAATGAACAAATGGCATCTGTCAATACAAAGGAACTCATAGGGGGTATAGAAAGGAAGCTTAGTTATTACACTCAGGGTGTGCTGCTGAAGTGACAAACTGGAGTTTTATTAACATGCCAGTTATAGATCTCCTCTTCCTCCCCCACCGCCCCAGCCCTTTCCTTTTACCTCCCTCAATTTGGTTCATACCAGGACTGCTGTAAAATGAGCTTTGCTCAGACAGTGCTCACCAGCTCGTGCTGGAAGTTGCAATCATCACTAGGGGCAATTAAAAAGTGGGGGGCCCCCATAATCAGAATTAAAACCTGGCCCCACATTCAGCCTTTCTCTGGGGAGCGTCAGCACACGGGATCAGGGAGTCTCCAGGAGCACTGATCCCATCAGAGTTTTCTATCTGGGCAATAAACATCTCTCACTGCACTGATAAATGACAAAGGTGTTTATGAGCTCCAGGAAATGTTTATACCAAATGTATCAAACCCAGGGATGAGTTTGCTCCCAGCAGCGAGGAATTGGAGCTGCAGAGGGAACGGGAAGGGAGGCTCAGGGGGTGGCAGCCTCAGCCATGATTTTTACTGGAAGGTATTAAGGGTTTCCTCATAAAAGGGTTTAGTGGCCTGGAGCAGGTGTGACTGCAAGCTGGCAAACAGCAGCCAGGGAGGCAGTGCCCGGGGGAGCGGGGAAGCCCTGGGGACCCCGCTCCCCGCCTGGAGAAGGAAGTGGGGCTGGAAGTGCCCCCCTGTGCCCTGCTGGGACGCCGAGCCTGGCTGCAGGTTCTCAGCAGGAGTGTTTTTGTGCCATGGAAAGGGGGAAATCTGGGGTTTCTCTTTGGAAAAATTGTACTATTAGACCTACAGTAGAGTGAAAAGAGCTTAGCAGGCCAGAGCGAAATCACACTGGCAACCGTGCAAATACAGGACGTTGAGCATTTTTAATGGGAACAGGAAAATACCAGAATCACTTGTGTGCTTTCCCAGCTTTTTCAAGTGCAGGGACCGGGCTGCATTTATGATCAGCAAGCATCAGAGCTGCATTAAAAGGCAGGCATGAAAGGAAGTGCCTTTCAGTTACGACGCTAACCAGCAATTTCAGCGAGACTTCCTTTACAAACTGCCCGGAGCACCAGAGCAAGCTGCCATGGCTGAGGAGCTGAATGCAAGCAGGACTTTCATACCATCCCCAAAAGAAAGGATTTCATTCAATAAGCCAAAGGACCAAAACAGTGAAGCCAGGAAGTTCAGAAGATGCACAAACAGGTCTAGATCAATTTGCAACTCTGACTGACCTTGTGAATTCAAGGCTTGCTGGTGCCTGGCAATGCCTGGGAAGGCTGGGATGGTTGTGCCCAACCTGGACTGGCCTGGTGGATCTCCCTCTCCAAAGGAACACCTTTAGCTCTGCTTTCTAACACTAGTAGGGTCCCCCAGGTTTTCAGGGAACATTACAGTTCCCAAAGGATGTGTTGTCAGCCACAGCTCCCACTGGGGATGATGCACAAGCAGCCCCTGTGGAACCTCTGGGAATGAATTCCAGCCCTGAGTGTTGGAGCAAACTCGTAACAAATGGGAATTGTGCAGACACTGGCACAGACTGCTCATTATTTGTCACCTTCACCTCCCGATTCCACCTTGCTCTGACATTATTAACATGTCATGAAAAGAGAAGTGCATCTCTCAAATAGGCCATGATATTGAAGAAAAAAACCCCAAAAAGTTTGATCAAAGCCATTTGGAGGCTAAGCTGCACTTTGTAGAGATCCTGCCCTCAGCTGACAGCTCTGGGTGGGTACAGAGCCCTTTCACACCTGCAGGGAATCTGTCCCCATGACTTGTCCACTGCCTCTTGTCATAAAGAGATTTATCAGAACCTCTGCACAAAAGCCACATTTCCTTTCACCCTTGGACAAATTAAAAAGCCTCTTAAAACCAGAATAATCTCAGGGATGTCACCTTTTGTAGGGGATGGCTTTATGTGCCCATTTCCTTCTCATGCAGACTCCTGCTTTTACAGCTTAATGACAGCAACCCCCCAGCTCCAGCTCTGCCGCAAAGGGAGCAGACGCAAATCAGGGCACCTGGCTGGGTCTGTCCTCTCCACTCCTCATCTCCAGGGTAACTTCCCTCAGACCTCTCCCACCCTCCCTGCTCTGGGAACACACACTTGGCTGACACTGAGGGAATAAACCTGATGTGTCCAAACCACCAGAGCGCTTCTTCAGCCCTGGCTGAGCTCAGGACATTTCAGGGGTTCCCAGAATGTTAAGGCAGGGATCTTGCCTGAGTAGTCACCATCCTACAGCAGAGTTACGCTGGTTTCTGGAAAAAGCAGCTACCTGTGCACTGCCAGGGATGTGGTGACACTCTCAGAGGGAGGAACTTGCCTTTAGCAGAGTTTTAATTCAAAATTATCATAAAATGCTGATGGACAAGATAAAGATTGCCAGGCTGTCCCAGCAGCTTGCTTGGTTTTAGTTTTACATGGTGGGAGATGAAAGGGATTGTGTTTCTTTGGCACAGGGAGGGCTGGGAACAAACTACAAGGTTTAGTTTCAAATTAAAAAAAACCTGCCTTTTAGTAATTTTTCTTGGTTGTGCTCATGTCCTTTTGGTTTTGCCCACTGTAAGGGGTTTGCTTGCTGGGGGAAATCTTACAGAAAGAGCAGCTGCTGCACGAGCAATGAAATAATGATGGTTTCTTGTGTATTTTGCAGTTGGATATTTTGCAGTTGGATACTTTGCAGTCCAATAAAGACTGAACACATCAGAGCCCTTTCTGCTGCCTGGAAATAAAAGCGCCCTTCTCTGATATCCAGCACTTCTCATGAAATGAATCATAATCTTTGAGACTTCTGCCTCCCCTTCAAATTCAGGTCAGACCAGGCAACAAATTCGAGAGTTGCTTGGGGTGAAATGTCTACAAAAAGAAACAGACACCACGTTATCACAGGGGTCTCCTTTCCTGCATAAATCAGGACAAGAGGTTTTAAATTAAAAAATTATGATTTATAAAGACTTACTTTATACCATGAGAACTAGAGGCTGTGATAAGAATACTGACTGTTCCTGCAGGTGCCACAACGTGACCAAAATGCTTCTTTTGCTGGTTGTTTTGCCCTTGCTGGTACAGCGGTTGGAGATGGTTAATGAGTTAATTATTGTGAATGAGATACCAGTCACGTAAAACTTGCCTATTTTCTCTCTTAATGGAGATTTATACATAACATGCCAAAGCTCCTTTTGTAGCTGATATGCATGTGACACAGTCACATGAGCAGTTTAAGCACAAAACTCTCCCCCCACAAATTGTCATGTACAAACAAAGGAAAAATCCATTCAGTAGAGAAGGGGGAAAAGCTTCAGCTAAGGGGTTTGGGGCTTTTTATTTTCACGAGAAAGTAATTTTTTTGAATCATGTGAGGAAAGGGGGTTTTATGAAAGAAAGCCCAGAGAACACCATACTTATCTAAGGGCCCTAAAATAAATAGGGTGAGATCATCCAAAGAAGTTATTAACACATAAACTATGCTGACTACAAGCTCCGTGACCCACGGTCATCTTTAGAGCAGCATAGTGACTACAAAAGGGATATAAAATGTATGGAACTTTTTTCCCCTTTTAGCTCATGCAGTGGTAAATTGTCTCGTCCTGCTGATACATTACTGTTTGTCATGAGTGATCTAGAAATGAAAGGAACAAACACAAAACAAATCACTGAAACATTTCACACCTCATCATCAAACCCATGTTCAGAACTCTTTTGTTGTGCTCTACCAATAATCAGGAGGGGAGAATCAGCCCATATATTTTTTATGAGAGGCACTAAAAGTTCTGCTGTCACTGGATAAATCTATAGTATGGATTTTTGAAATCAGTAATTTTTTTAAGAAATAAAACCAATACAGATTTATTGCTGCTAACACTTGACATCTTTTTTAACAGTTTTCACCTAACTAACTTCTCAAACTATTCCAAATGAGGGAAAACATTCTTTTAGAATGAGTGTAACTAAACCTTTGCTTTCTTTTTTCCCCCAAGAAAATTGAAGCACCCAGACAATTTCTGTACATTTTCCAGCACAACTGAGAGTACGTTGGGAATCCTCCCTCTCCTCTTTGCATCAGATAAATTGTTTATTTCACTGTCTGTTTAACCTGCTTTTCTTCTGCCATTCAGAGGCAGCACTGATGGCTTTCTGGGACAGGCTCACTGTACTTAGACCAGATCAGATAAGCCCCAGGCTCACTCTATGCACTCCAGAAGCCAGACTGACCACATTTAGAGTAAGAATTTCCCACAGTGCCACTACTCAGGTTCAGAATCAGAGAAATGAATTTGCCTAAATCTCTCCAAAAGTCTGGTGCCATTAAAATTGGCAGCACTTGCAAAGGTGCCATGAGGGATGAGCCCAGGCTGTTCCCAGGACTGTCACTGGCAGCACGGCCAGGGTGGCTGTAGAGATCCAGGAGTTGATGGAGAGGAGGTGGCAGTTCAGGGCATCCCCTGGGGACCTGCTCCTGCCAGGCCCACTTGGAGACCTCAGGTTTTATCCCCCTTCACGGGGTTTGGGCCAGGCACAGCCTCCATGTCCTGAACGGAACAAATCAGCAAATAAAGTGATCATGCCATGGTTTCTGTTGAAATTTAAGGGTTTTTTTTCCCCTTTCCTGTCCCCACAAGAGCTGTGCTGGCACACAGAGGTGACAGTGCCTAAACCCAGCATTATTATATGCATATCATATAAATAACAAGTGAGTAAGGGCACCTTGGCCTAAATTTCCTGGCAGATCCTGTGCTGAAAGAAAAGAAACCTCTTGTGCTCAGGAGCAACGTAGCTCCTTTTTCAGAGGTGGGGAAACAGCCTCATTTCTCTTAGGTACAAAGAGGAAAAACTAACACATAGAATTTGAAGAAATGCATTTTGTGTGAGTATCTCTTACCCTCCCCTGCTCCTCCTGCCATAAACGATTGCATTCCTTTAAGATTTATGGAAGATGATTTGAGTGAGAAGCGAATGTCTCTGCAAATGACTAACTGACCTTCCAGCTATGATCATGACCCTAAACCAGATGAGTCTTTTGAAGAAATATTTTGGATGGAGTTAGGAAATGGCAGTCTAATTGAAACAAACTTGGTGGGGCTGTTCAGCCCTCTGAGAGGACAATGCCATGGTTGGGAAACCTTTGTCCACTGCTTTGTCTTCTGAAGTGAACTCAACAGTCGATTTTTCCACATGCAAGACAAGACATGAGGAACTTCTCAGACTGCAGTGGTAATAAAAAAAATGAGTCATTTAAAAAAAATTATTTCACGTCAAGAAAATAGCTTTCATCAGGTCTATAAATCAGCTGCAAATTGAAGTACTTGAAGGAGTTTTTTGATTTTTTAAAACTGGTTTACAGTGTCTGTCCATATTTCTGAACAGGGAACACTGGGCACCTAAGGGTTTATCTTTCAGTCTCGCAAAAGGTACCCAGACATTGAGACAATCAGTAATGCCTGGGTTAGGGACCTTCACAGAATAAAAAAGAAAGAGGTAGGAACACTAAAGCCATGAGAAACTGTGTGTGGAGACCATAAATGATGACACTTGAAAATTCTCACGAGTTGCTGAGCCAAAGGTCTCAGATACAGGTGGAGCTTCTGTGATCCCCGTGAACCAAAGCAGGTTTTGCTCAGGGTTTAGCCCTCCAGTGACACAGTGGGGTGGCACAGACACTCAGGGCTGTGCAGGGCTGAGCTCTGCCCCTCACTTTGGGAAGAGCCTCCAGGGGAAAAGGTTTGGATGCTGAACAGCTTCTTCCATTTAAAACAATGGTATTAACTGGGCAAAATAAAAACCTGGAAGAATCTCAGAGACTGATTTCATAAAGGGATTGACTTGGGCAAGAAAGCCTGACATGAAGTTTAAGCCACAATGAGTTTACAGACTATCACTAATTAACCCAATTTACAAACTGGAGCTGAGCCCAGTGCCCTGGGCAGGGGCAGCAGTTTGCATCATCTGAGTCTGGAAGAAATAAGTTTCAAACCATGCAGTGGGGAGTGATGTGCACAGACCTCAGTGACACCAACACTCCTGACCTCCTTAGGCTTATTTCTTGCTTTCTTTTTTTTTTAATTTTACTTCAATTTTTGTTGTCCAAATGCTTCAGTTCAGATTCATCTTCACTATTATTGCCTAAAATGGGCTAAAATTCCAGATTTACTCTCTTTTTGCATGTTTTAAACAAGGGGAGGGGGGAACCCAGTGATTTATCACAAACAGCAATAAGATACAGCCAGAGTGCAAGGTCTGCTTAGACATTTTAGTGATATGACCTTCATCTTTGCAAGGATCTATTGTTACATTCCATTTATTTTTGTCAATATTGACATCTGACCATGGACACAAAATGATCTTTTTTCCCTGCCTATACTCTCCTGTCCAACTTTGCATTAAGAAAGCAATTCAAAAGCCTAATGCATGGAAAGTGAATCTTTTGTATTCACTATAATGCCCAATTTTTCCTTTGGAGTTACCAAAGCTGTCCAAACAAGAGCTAGATTTTCCTTTTCAGGAGAGAATAATGGAAACTTTAAATGAAATCAGAAGGTTACTTGACCTGTTAGAAACTCTGAGGTAAAACTGATGTGAAATGATAACGTGAAGCCATGTGAGGCTGTTATATAAAACATAGGAGTGCATTATGCAATCTCATATTTTCAACAGAGCTAAAAATGAAAAGAGCTCAGAAACTTGCAGTGATTAAGCCAGCTGCCAAACTATCCTATGCTGTGTCGTTGCCAGGATGGGAACCTGAATATGATTTTATTTCAATTTACTCACAGTGAAAGATTGATTACAAATAATCAATCTGTCAAAAGGCCCTTCAAAGAACGAGGTAAAATCTTGCTGCCTTCAAGTGAATTTCCCTGATCACTTGCAGGATAAGTCCTGAGTACATCCTGCTCAGCCCATCAGATTCCCATCAGATTCCCAGTCCTACACTCCTGAACCTCAGCAGCACTTTTACATGCATCAACTCCTGACATGAGCTGTGATTTCAGGTATTCAGAGTCCAGCTCTTTCAAGGGCACTGGAGGGCTGTCAGAAAGCAGTGATTCCACCCAAAAGAAAATAAACTCTCCTTGGAGACGCCTTCCCAACCTTTGGTGGGAGAGGACAAGGAAACGGAGGGGCGAAAAGCTGATTTTCCTGCACTTCAGCAGATCTAAGCCACGGCTGCCCCACTGAATGTGCAATAGGCAGCAAGTTGGGATTTTTGCTCCAGGTTAGCTCGGGGTGTGTTAAAGCACCAGGGCAGGGATCAAATCCTGGAGCTGCTCAGAAAGAACAGCATTTACTGCACTCAGTTCTCTCCTGCCTCCCTGATATTTTGTGACAGGTATCCCTAAAGAGAGGAGGTTGTACTGTGTGGCAAAAAAGAGGAAAATTCTGTTTGCAGCCATTTCCCCAACAAAACCATTTAACAGCAGCCTGTCCCTGCTGTACTGGTTCAGCAGACAGAGCTGGGGATGCCCCAGGCACTGCTTACACTCCTCATGGGGAAGGAATCCCCCTGCCTTGGATCACTCCAAGTCCAGATCCAACTCTGAATTTCGCCATGGTTACAGTGATAGAGCCAGCAAAATACACTTTTCCTTTGGTTTTCAAGAATGAAGATGATGGGTAACACATGAATATTTTGCCACACAGTCTTTGCAAGCTCAAGCATTTCCCAAATGGGATCACCGGTCTGGCTTCATCTGCCCTTTCCTGGGAACTTTTTGTTAAAAATATGTTACAGACAAAAAAAAAAAAAAAAAAAAAAAAAAAAAAAAAAAAAAAAAAAAGCAGCACATTTCAACAACATAATTTTTTTTTTTAATGTACAAAAATTGAAGGAATGGGTGATACTGTCATTGCTTAGAAGGGTGTTTGCCCTTTGAGTATCTTTTTGTCTTTCCACATGGATTTTACAACCATTTCTTTGGGATGGAACTGTTTTCTCCCCCATTCTGTGCATTAGGTTGACAATGCACAGAATTGCCAGACAGTTTTGTCGCTTATGCCTTAGACTTTACTCTTCCTTTGAACCCTGCTCCGTGTAAAAGGAGTTTTTCTTAATAAGTAGTTGTTCATCCTTTGATATGCACATCTGGATGTGCTTCTTATCTGCAGCATGGTAATGCTGCTTCCTGAAGATAGTGATAAAAGAACAACTGCAAATAACACACACATAAAAAAAAAAAAAAAAAAAAAGGAAAATAAAAAGAATGAAAAGAAGAGACTAAAATGCTTTCAAATTTCTTTCAAAAAAATATCTGTGGGGAAAAAAAGGGAAAATTGCCTGCCCTTGCTGCTTTGGGATTTTATAGCAGCCAAACAAACACAGGGACCCACAAGGAAAATGGGTGAAAAATTTACATCTAGAAATCCATGGCATTATCAGTGTGATGATATAGATTTGAAAATCTTATACAGCTCAGATTAGGCCTTGGTTTGAACCCAATTTGCTACCTAGAATAAATAATGGTATAAATATGAATAATTCTAATTTAACCCATATTCCCAGTGCAGTTGATGAACTGATGAGGAGAAAAAGCCTCTGCATCTGGGGCTGACTTCTTCTGTGTCTGTGATGTATTTTGTGTCATGGCATTTCTTAACTTTTAGGATAAAACTGTTCAGCACCACTTTAATCACACCCCCACCATTCTGCAATCAGTTCCTAATCTCAGTTTCTTCGTCTATTTTCACCGCTGGATTTGAGGAAAATTCTTGGTGGGGGCAGGATCCCCCACCTCACACAATACCCTGCCAAAATGCCTCTGAAATCCCGGTGCTTCCTGCAGAAGGTGAGATCTGCCTTTTCCCTAACAGCCTAAAACAAAGTGCTCCAAAAAAAAAGTTTCCAGGGCCCGAAGTTCAGCCAAATTCACAGAAATCTCAGCTTTCCCCATGCAGCTGAAGCAATCCCTTATCTCTGTGAATATTTCCCAGCTGCTTTTCCCCAGCACAGATCAGGAAATAGCAAATGAAACTTTTTGGTGGCTGCACTGGGTCGTTAGCCCTGGCTGCCGCATATCCTCACCCTGCCACGGATTGAAGGTGAACAGCACAAAGTGCTCCCTATAAAACTCGGGATGGAGGTGCTGTCCCGAGCCCTGAGTGCTCCAGGGACTGTGGTGCTGGACCCTTCCCAGCCTTACAGATAACAGTCATGAATTGATCCCTCATTAGTATGCAGCAGGCATGGGAAAATGATAAACTCCTATTAACACTGTCATGGCAACTGAAAAAATGGCTGCTTTGGAAGAACAAGGTCCACAACAGAAGAAAAGCAAAGGCCTCTTTCCTTTCTTCTGTTTGACATCTGTTGTTTAACATACAAAATTGTATTATAGCGACACACACTAGCACAGGCACGGTTAAAGGTTTGGCAGTGATTGTTATCATTATCAGCTCCTATTTGCAGGGCTTACGTGGCTCATCTCTGAAATTCCGCTCTGGTCTGTGACCTGTCATACAGGATTTCAGCCCAGGGGCAGAATTTATTGTTCAGATTTCAGCTGGATTGTGGCTGAGCAGAGAAGAAAAAGAAAAGTTGTCATTAATTCATTCTCCTTTGGGACAAAACCTCAGCAAATATACTGTACATTTTCTTAAACCAAATTAGTTTAAGTACATCTCTCAAGAAACTTAGAAGTCCAAGATTTAAAAAATCTTGGGTGACATAATTATTTAAGTCTAGTATATTTGTTTGTTGCTAAGACATTGTTAATGTATAACTTACATATCTGATATTAATTACAGTTTTGTCATAATCTACTGAGTTTCTTTCCAGAATAACGAGTTTGTGCCATTTCCTACTGAGCTCCTTGTTCAGAAGGTGGATTTTTGCCTCCTGCTGTACCTGACTGTGGCTTTGGTGACCTTGAGGCTCAATTTTCTTGTTTTTAAACTGAGGACAATTACCTACAGTTATACAATATTTCATTTGTCACCCCATCAAGCAAAAGAAGTGAAGAATTGTCACGGAGTGGGAATTGATTGGTCAGAGATCCCCACGGCTGATAATTACTGTCCCTTCTCATTAGGGGAGTCAAACGGAGGGAGATCCATGGGCTGTGATGCTGGACTGGAGGGTCCTGCTCACCTACCCTGGCTCTGGAGCCCTCCAGGGGCAAATTTAGCTCCTTCAAGCTGGCCCAAGAGACACCTTTAAACATGTAACAGAAGGACAAAACCCAAACCAAACAACCCAACAAATCTGTCAGCACTGAGGATCTGGTTTAGGCTTTGTTCAGGTCTCATCTTCTTCATCTCCATGGATCTCGGGCAGAAAGTTCCTGTTGACACAAAGGCCCTTCTTCCCATGGCCTCTGGTCCTGCTTTCAGAAGATCCATTTTCTTTTAGCTACAGCCTTCTCTGCCCCAGCTAAGCACACACATTCATTTTACCCAGGCTGCCTCTCGTCACTCTTGGCTGCAGCAGGACCCCAGGATTTTTGGGCATTTTTGATCCCACATTCTGCTGTGGGACACAGCACCAGGCAAGACTGGGGTGTCTGTAACAGCTTTCTACACGAGCTGCAAATGATTTACACCCCCTACCTTAGACAACTACATCTGTTACCTTTTGAAAGCAACCCTGGAAAAACAAGTACATTTTGCTAATTATGAAATTTGTGTGAAATAAATCACCCGGTATCTGTGAAATTTGGTGATTAGCATGTCAAAGAGCCCAAGTATCATCTGCATCCTTCAGAGATCTGTAAGAAATGCATTTTTTTTCCTGTGCACCTGCATCTATTAATTGCTTTCCCACAAGAACTCCCTCTCCTCGAGACTGAAGCTGTGCTGTGTGCAGATAAATGCACAGAGGTGATCTAATTTAATTTCCTCTCATTAATAGCCTTCCTCCATGGCAACACATCAACATTTCAGCTGTGACAATGAGGACACCTGAGTATACACATATTCTGTGCAGTCTCCTTATGGGCAAGAGCCTGTCAAGCTTATTAAACGAAACAAAAAGAAAATTTAAAAATGTGTTTCAAGCAGGTTACTGAGAGTTTCTTGATCAGGGTCGTATTTCGAGCAAGACGTGGGTTTACAGGCAGCTGGAGGCAAAAGCCAAAAGACAGGCCTAGGATTTTAGCTTTTTATAGCTGCTGCTGGATCTTCATTATCCCTGCAAAGATCTTTAACAAAGGGGGAGAAGCGCTGCCTCCTCCCTGCACAGCTGAGGGTAGGAAAGGGCCGGGGCCAGAAGTGTGAACCCAGCACTGCCACCCTCCCATTACTCTCACCCAGTTGTTAACTACAATGCTGGGCTATTTAAATGCAAATATTATTTAGCATGCAACAATCGTTCAGGTTGGAGTCCCGGATTTTCTGAGAGCAGAAAGAAAAAAAGAAACTTTGAAAACATTGCCTTGCTGTTCCCCAGGACAGCTCCTCGCTCATGGATTTTGGCAAGGACTAGCTGGCAGTGCCTCGCAGTTGATACACGGGGTGTGGTTTTTGAGTTGTTCACATTTTCAGCTAGGTCCTTGTTAAATATAGACAAGTTTTGCTTTCCCCTATTTTTCTGTCCTTTATCTGAGTGCAGTTTTGAAGATTTTCTTTGTGTCGGATCCCATAACACTCCTCCACTCTCTCTTATTTTTCAGGGGAAATTTGGAAATGGAAAACCTGCCACAAATGGATAAAGTGCAAGGCCCAAGTTGAATCTCATCGTGTTACCCAATCTGTGAAGAGGAGAGGAAGAAGAAAGGTCACAGACTTTGTGTCTGGGCAGTTCTTAGCCAGCAGCTTCCTCACAGGCTGTGTTGAATATCCCAGCACAGAACCTGCCCTTGTTCCCATCCCAGGGGCTGGGCCAGGCAGACAACCACCAACTAAAGGAAATCATCACTGATGTTACAGAATAGCAACTCTGGAGCTAAGATAACACACACAAAGGACACCAAAATCTGCTGCTGTCCAGGGAAAAGAGCAAAACCAGAGGCCTTTGAGGTGGCCGAGCAGGAAAACAAAGTCAGGTGAAGAGCTGAACAAAACTCGCATCCGTCATTGCAACCCTGACATCCTGGGTTTAGAAATTCCTTTCCCAAAACCATTTCATTCCCTTCAGCTGCCAGAAAAAAAAAAAAAAAAAAGAAATTCTGACAGGGTAACTGTGCTCCCTTAGTCCCCAGTAGCTGGTGAATGAAGGAGATGCTGCTTTGCTGGCCAGGTGGAATTGCTGCCACAATTTGTGGGAAACTTTGCTGTACATGAGCCACTTTAAAGCACATGAGGAATTTAAGGAGCCTTAGGTCAGCTGAACCATCTCAGAGGATGGCACACTTCCTTCAATCCCTGATGAACAGTAATTCACATCACTTCATAAAATCTGAGGGCAACCAAACCCTTTAATGAGCTGATTTCAACACTCAGGTTTTTCCCTGCTCTCATATTAATAGGGACCTTGAAGTCTGCAATGCCTGTGATAAGATATTTGGTTACATTGATGTAATGTACTTTTTCTTATCAATATGCAAACAGGACCCTAATCTATTTATCTCCTTCACATTTTATTTGGAGGATGGGGGCAAAAAGGGTTGTTTGAAGGTTGCTTTCAAACTTTGGTATCTAACGAAACCAAGCTGACTTCTAAAGCAAATAATAATAATATTTATGTGCAGACATGATTGTTTTATCTCTCAGTAGCATTTTCCAGGTTTTATCAAACAGCTTTTGGAACAGGTGCAGAGGGTGTTTGTGCAGGTCACCCACTGCCAGCACCCTTGGCAAAATAAGGGATAATAACACAAGGATGTCCCTTGGGACACCTAATGCATGAGGGCAAGTACAGGAGAGTCTTCAGTTTTCCGCGGGGAGAAGTCACTGTGGAAGATGCTGGGAGCCAGTGACATCTGGACAGCTGCAATCAATTCATTTCAAGCCAACAACAGTGGTTTGGATTGCAGGGAACATTGATCTGGGTGATAACAGCTCCTCAGTGCCATCCACCCCTCCCTTTCTGTGGGGTTCTCAGTTGTCCTGTGTGTGACTGGAAATCCTTGGCACAGGAAGAGCTTCACAAACACCAAGCCTTGAGGATGAGAAGGGAGTTAGGAGCAGAAAAAGATAAACTGATTTTTCTTTTCCCACCCATTTTCTTTCAATTTTTTTTTTTTTTTTTTCTATTCCTTATCCTCACTTAGCAGCCCAGACGTTTTTGATCTGAAGATCATTGCCAAGTCCCACATCTCGTGCAAGTAGAAGCACAACACAAAATCTTGCACTTGCAGTAGGGAGATCAACCCCCTGCCCTCCTATTTTCCTGATTTCTTTCAAGGCAGGTCCTATTCTAGTTTTATTTGCATGATCAAATCTTTCTCTTGCTCAGGGAAAAAACAAACAAGACAAACCAACCAAAAGCCACAAGAGGTAAAGGGACTGAGACATCTTTCAAGGCGGTGTCCAGCAGGGAAGCCCCAGAGGCTGCCATGGTTCTAAGGACCATCTGCAATACCCCTGAACTCCTTGCTCCCAGGCACTCACAGTTATCCCTTTCCTCTTTAGGATCTTCTTTTCCAAATAATAGCAAATTGAGGGTGTGTATTTTCTCTCTGCTTATCAGAGGATCATTTGAAGTTGAGCCATCTAATCCGAAAGATTTTTTAGCTAAACAAAACTCCTGCACTTTATTGACTTGGACTGTGGCACGTCACCGTCACCACAGGCTGAGCTGGGACCCGCAGGCAGCCGCCCTGCCCTTGGGGGTGCAGCATTTACTTCCTGGGGTGCAACCCTCCTGGGAGGTACCAAATCCGATGGATTCTGTATTTGCACTGCAGAACTTTTGCTGCCTCTCTCTGTTGAGAGATTCCCTGCATGACTCTCAGCACAGCAGAGTGCAGGCCATGCTTCTGTTTCATCATTCCAACAGCCCAAATACTTACTTGAAAATCATCTGCAAGGACCCACGCAGTGTTTGGCCTGGGCAAAGAACAGCCACCAGTCATAACTTTGTACCTTATCCCTGTATTTCACAGAATCATGGAATCATTGGGGTTGGAAAACCCTCCAAGATCAGGGAGTCCAATCTGTGCCTGATCCCCACCTTGTCCTCAGCCCAGAGCACTGAGTGCCACCTCCAGCCCTTCCTGGGACACCTCCAGGGATGGGCACTCCAAACCTCCCTGGGCAGCCCCTGCCAAGGCCTGAGCACCCTTTCCATGAAAGGAGAAATTCCTCCTGATGTCCAGCCTATTTCCTTTTGTATAATAGTGACAAAACTCTCCCTTCACTCGCAGTCTGTTCTCATAATAAACCACAACAAATAATTGCAATATGATATTCAGGGATCACAGAATGGCCTCTTTGAGAGTTAAACCTTTGGCTGCTTTGTTACTAGAAAGCAAATATTTGCATTGCTCCATCATAGAGAATATGAAATATGTAATTCACTGCACAACTTTTGACCAAAAAATCCTGATTCTGTGCCTTGTTTCACACCGTGCAGTCCCCAGGCCACTAGAAGCCCAAGCCTCCTTGGATAGACAGACCTGTGGTCTTGCACAAATACAGATGTGAACGTTTCTGCCTTGCCATCAAGAAATTATTTTGGAGCATAATGCTGCAGAGTGTTTACAGTAGAAACACTAACACAACATGGACACATTTCCATACAGTGTATGGGAAACACCTGGCCCCGAAACTGCCGGGCAAAAACTGCTGTCAACCTTCTGTTTGTCAAAAGGGTATATTTATCCTCTGACTTTTTGTCATGACCTCTGCATTCTGAAATGAATTAAAGGTTTATGTGCAGGAATGCAGAGAGCAGGAAATCAGGAAATAGCCTGGGAAATGGCTTTCCTGCCCCGTTTCACTGCTTTACGTATTGTAACGTCATCGAGAGCAAGGTTCTGTCACTTCGTGCTAGCTCCTTGCTCTGCGGTGTCACAGCACCTCGTCCCCTCTCCTGGAGTATCACATGCACCAGTTAAAGGCCATGGTGCTGATTTAATTCCAGTACAAGGCAGTAAGAGAATGCTCAGATTTTAAGGGTGGCTTCTGTCTGTGGCTGGCTGGAAAACTGGCCATGTTTGAGCCACTGAGACACAGTGAGCACTCACTGTGAACCAGCTGCCCAGCATCTGAGAAAGTTAAAGCAGAAGGATCAAGTCAAGCCAGGAAGCAGAGAAGTCATCCAGCTCTGTCATTGTCATGAACTGATTTCTCTGAGGAACGTTCAGTGTGGAAGTAAAGTTTGTAAACTGAAAGTGCAAGAAAAAAATTGTATTTTGTAACCAATTTTTTATCAGACTTCTCTGCTTTTAAGCACTACACAGCAAAGAACCAGGTGGGCAAAGTGCATGACCTATGTGGTGCTTAACAGACTTATTGAAATGCATTGAAATACCCTGGTGTGGGGAATTGCTCATTCTGTCTCTCAGTGGTAGCAACAATAAATTGCCTGAATTATTTTCAAGTTGCAGCACTGAACTAAAGGACATACAATTTAAAAAAGGCAGAAAAAATAAAAATAAAAAAGAAATCAAAGAGGTTTTACAGTAGCTGGATACTTTCCATGCAAACTTACTAATAATATTTTCTGAAAGTGTTTGGTGGCTGCTGCTTAGTAGAAAATGGAACCTCCAAATATCTTAAACTTTAAATCTCTTTCACTCAAGTGCTTAAATATGAGTGTCCTAATACCTTAGATTAGCTTCACTTTGGTTTGGCAGCCTTTGGAATTAAGCAACATCTGTGGACCTCAGTGGGAACAGGGAGAGCTCTCAAAGCAGCAGAACTCACTCTGAGACTTAATTCTTATTGTCTTTCCTGCTGAATTTGACAGGAATTGTCATATGTAGGACAGAAAAAAAGGTCTTTTTCTCAGCTTTCTTAACAATATTCCTCCAAAGACAAAAGGGCCAAATACTACAGAAAAGATGATCACAAAATGCCCATTAAAATTGTGCTCAGCTGAACTTTTCCTTTGATAACACTCCTGCAAACAAATTCCAAACCTACCCACATCATTCAACTCCCTCCTCCCCAAAATAAGTCTTGCTATTTCTTCCCATATCTGGATGGAAAAAAAAAAAGTCAATTTTTAATATCTTGGTTTCTATTGTTCAAACAAATCAGCCAACATGACAAAACCACAGAGGTTTTCATTTGGCTGTTTAAAGAGAGCATTTGGAAGTAGCTGGGTGTTTACAGGAAGCTCCAAAACAGGGATGTATATTTTTATGCAGTAATTAGCGATTGTTTAATATACTAACTGGGAAGGCAAAGAACAGCATAAACACATAATTGTTACCAGGCAGGGAGAAGTAGAGCATTAGGAGATAGCATAAATAGTCAAACGTGACCTCAAAAGGTCAAAAGAGAACTAAACAATTTTGTCACAGCACTTGCTTATTTAAGTCAATGCAACTCCAATTTCCTCTCTGCTGCCCTGCCTGGTATTTTATACTGTCCAGTATTATTCTTATTTGCCAGGGACACACAGGATCAGTTGTCCTGAGTACATTTGCAAGTTGTGTGTGACTGTTTAGAAGAAAAATCCCGAGCATTTTGCGAGTCAAAGATGAATATTTTAAACACAGTGCCACGCAAAGCGCTGAGCTGAAAATGTCCATGTTATATTAATTTCTAGCAATGATTTACTGAGGTCAATGACAATAAAAATGCAAGTCAGCTACGGAGGCATTTTGTAACCTCGTTGATTTTTTTTAACCCACTTCATCCCACCAAGTACAAGATTACCCTGGCACTGACTAGCAATAAAATTTAAAATTTAATCTCTGAAACAAACGATTTTCACTGAATTCATTCATGTTTTGCCCGCCCCCCACCCCACTCCCTCCTGAGAAAGAATCCCCTTTCTATTGCAATGCAAGGGTAGGATTTCACTGTGGGGGAGTAGCCCCTATGTATGAACCACATGGAAGACAGGATTATTTGGTTACACTTCAAAACATGTTCATTTTTAGACCCTGTTCTTCATAACAAATAAGGCATTTTATCCTCATATTCTTTCTCCTTTTTTTTTTCTTTTTCTTTTTTTTTTTTTTTTAAGTTTCCTTGGTGTGATTATAAAAATCACTTAAATCCTGAAGGGGAACTATGCCTCAGTGACAAAACAAATTTGCCACAAATCATTTTACAAAAGAACAGCAGGACTTTAGACCAAACTCGGGAACTGTTCCTATTCATCATTCATTTGTTTTGGAAACTCCACCCTCCTCCTGCCATGTTCAATATCTAATTGGCATTCTGACACTTCAGATAACTAAACATCTGCTGCATGGATGCTTCTTAGAAGTCTTTTGTTCTGTAAGTTGGAGTTCAAGGGATACAACTCACCGATACACTACATTCGTGCCATTGTTAGGGCAACTACTCTTCCTGAATGGAGAGAAAACAGTGAAATAAAAGCATTTTGCACAAATACTTTCCCCCCCCCCTCCTCCTGATCAGCTTCCTAAGAGGTTGGTGTATTAAAATTCAGATGTCAGAGTTCTGCTGCTTCTTGGCTATTTCCGCACTTTAGGAAGTCGGGGTCTTTGCAACCCTCCTGTTAAGAGCTGTTGACAAAAGGTTAATTTCTGTTGCAGTGACAAGGAGGTTTCATCACCAAACAGAGCTGGACACAGACTTCATTTGCTTTTTTTTTTTTAATATAGTAGTTAAACGAATGTAAATGAACAAGGTGGGTATCCACCACCCAGTGGTGCTGAGAGACCTTGGGAGCTCCTATTTTGAAAGCAGTTTGGAACACTTAGATCAAAAGATGTTGTAGAACCGTGAAGCAATATTTGGTGGATCAAGAAATAAATCACAGGTAAAATTTTGTGAGCAAGATTTGCATGTTTCTGCTTCTAGATGCTCCTTAGCCTAAAGGCTTAATTATCTGATGCACCCAGCCAATATTGTCAATGTGTTATCTGTATTGTAATAGCTTCCAGAATTCGCAGAGCAGCCTCTGTGTGCTGGACCCTGAGGAAAAAGCCACCACACTCATGTCCTCATGGAAGGACAAGACAGGCAGAGCTGAGACAGGAGGAAGGCACAAGCTGGTGCCTAAGCTGTGATGCGTCTTGGTAAAACCAAGAAAAACCCCACAGCAACGGGCTCCTCCTCCTGCTTCACCATTAGATGTTTCACAAAGTGGTTCCTACTTAATTGTAGCTGGTTCTGACTCATCCATCAGACATTCCCCTATTCATAACCACAGAAAGGACATTCCCTTCCCAAGCACGGCCTTTATTGCTAGAAACAGGTTTTTAAATGCCTAAAGGAACTGGGCAAAATAATCCCCCAAGGCCCAGAGAGGTGCAGCCATCAGGCAGCGGATGGGCTGCAAAGGCTCTTCTGCCAGGCTGAGCAGCTGCCCAGCTGTGCAGCACTCCCCTCCCTGCCCAGATTTCCAAGACTTGCTCGATGTGTTTTTTTTTCTTTTTTTTTCTTCTGGAAATCTAACACTCTCTGAAATCAAGTTGCTGTAAACTCTGTGAGGCAGGTTACAGAGGAGGGCACTGATGAATGCCCCTAAAAAGCCATTGTGCCCACGCTGCTGCATGAAAAAGACTGCTGAATACACTGCATAGGAAACATCTCACGTCATTGTCCTTCTGCACACACAATCACTCAAATGATGCATGTAAATAAGAGATTTTATAGGCACATTCACTTTGCAAATCCTTCCCATCTATTCCAAAAGAGCCACGTTGTAAACATTAACAGGCTGACGGTAAGCCTGAATTTAGCAGAAAGGCTTCCAGTAACACATGAGTGGGACTGAATCAGACAGACTTCTGTATTCCAGATACCTCACTGCCTGCCAGCCTCAGACCTTGGCCCTGGCAAGCATTCAGTGTGTTCAAAATCTCTTCTGTAACATCTAAATACACTGGCCAAGTAGCAGAGGAAGGGGACAAAATTGTGCTATTTGTCCAGACAGAGAAAGGGATTGAAGAAAAAAAATACCATAGCTATTTATTCAAATGAATGTCTCTGCAGGAGCTGACACAGAATGGTTAGTTCACAAAAATATATTTGATATTTCCCTGTGCTATTTTTGAGGAAGGACTGGGTAATTATAAAGATCCAGATGAGACAAGTGAAAGTGGAATAGCTACTTCTACCCTGCAGATAACTATGGCCAAAAGTGATCTTGCCCCTTGTCAAAGGCTGATTTAATTCACTGTGGGTGAGCCCAGACTGGCAGGATGGAATTTGCATACGGCTTTGGGAAACCTGGATTTAATTCCTTGTTTCCCTAAGTAAAATCTCTCTTGATCTTGGCCAAGCATCTTAGCAATTGGATTTTCAATACATATCATTTGGTGCTGCTGAATGCAAAAAATACTTGTAACAGAGCATGAAACGGCAAATACATCCCATTTCCCTTCATTTTCTCAGGGGATCTCCTAGTACACGACCAGGATAATTAAATTCCCCAAGTAATTGTACTGGAACCATCTAGATGGAAGAGTTCTACCCTGGGTCTGCTTGGAGCTCTGTGTGTGCCATGACTGCAGTGCTCTGCTCTCAGGCTGGTGAGACCAGGCCTGTCCCAGGAAGACCACGGTGCAGTGCTTCCAAATCAGTGTGATGGCTCCCACAAGTGTATTTTCTGAATTGCTGGCCCAAAGCATCACTTGAACCACTTTTCCTTTTGCTCCATTTCCCCTCTCACGCCTGCCCTCACATCCTCTCACCGGATCACTTTCTGGACGTGGCTGTTGGGGCCTTCTGTCAGTCTGTCCAACCCACTTTCCCTTTTCTCCCCCCTGCCTTTTTCTCCTTGTAAAGAAGAGAGATGAACATCTATGTCAATGAATCCCTGACCTACATAGGCTGACCCTGAGGAGTCAGAGATAATACATGAGAGTAAATGAGGTCAAAAATGGAGAAAAGCCCCCACACGGTGAACTTCCCGCCGAGGTTTTGCTGCACCAGGACTTCCCAAGAATCCCTCGGTGCCTGGTGAAGCTCTGGCCTCTCCGTGGCCTTTCAGCTGCTTTGGGCAAATTTTTTGGCAAGTTTTATAGCCAGAAAGGGTCACCCCAGGGAAGATAAGGGGAGATTTCCCCGTGCTCTCCCTCCTGCACCCTTGGCAGGGCCAACACGCTTGAGCGGACGTGACAAACTCAGTTCTGCTGAGGACAATGCTCGGGATGGCCCCGGAGCCTCGTCCCAGGAGCTTGGGGAGGAGTCCTCACTGTCCTGCCTGGGAAACTCAGCTGCACCCCTTGGACCACCTCACCAACCTCGAGGTGCCCGTGCCCAGCCAGGAAAAGCCTGATCCTGGGTAAATATGTATCTGGAGATAACCACAAAGTGTCAATCCGTGTGCTTACGCTGCTCGTACCTGGCAACGAGGTCAGTATGGAAACGTCCTAGAGCATGTCATCTGGATCACACAGCCTGCTGCTTTTCCATGGACAAAACGAAGGAAAAAAAGGGAAAAAATCCTTTCACAAAAGAGGTCTGAGCAGTCTTACCTGTGGCTGGCAAAGCAAGTGTCAGAATCATATATATTCATCCCCAGAATGAAACAGGCTCCTCTGCTGCTGCTAACACAACATCCAGGTGTTAGGCCTCAACCCCACTTCAACTATTGTTTATTGCCATTGCATGGATTAATCCCTGCTGTCAGTCCAGCCTGCGAGATGCTCTCAGAAAGAAAGGTCTGCATAGCATCACGAGTGTCAGATCCTGCTTTGATACACTTTATCTTCCCTTATCCCTTCAAACTCACCATGACTACTCTGCCTGACATGCTAAAAATGCTTTAGAATTGGTGCATATAGGCTAAACTCTGGTTTCAGGGGAAGAAAACCTGCCCACCCCCACTTTTCTTTTTTTCCCCCCTTTTTTTGTCAGAAATCATTGTTGATCTGATAAGAAGTTTGTGGAGTATCCAGTTACAAACTGAGAATCCCCAGAGTCGGTGATTCATTAGTAGTTATCCTTGTGTTACAGGAAGTAAACAGCTTTTAGATGTGCATTTTGCATCTAATTATGTCACAGTCCACTGGCCTTCTCAAAGGTGTGTTGTTTTTCAGAGTAATACATTAAAGATAACAGATTTTACAACAACAGCTGGGAAAAACAAAAATAGATAAGTCATGGAAGCTTTGTGAAAGAAGTGGGAGATCTTTGCTGCACCGAGGAAACAACTGGGTGTCGTTTGGAAGGATGTGAAACTTTATCCAGCAAAAAGGGGCCTGTCACAGCAACTCTATTTTTGTGCTCATATTTGCCTTCCAGAAAGATCCTGAATCCATTTGCTTTTGTACTTCATCATTAGATGTTTAATTGTAGTGGCTTTGTTCTGTTCTCAGATTTACCAAAGCAAACTATTCTGGATTTACATCACAGCACGAGAGGACAGAGCTGAGCTGAGGAAGTTTTAGTTTGCTCTGGGGGTCAGACCTGAATTGCTGTGTATCCAACACTTGACTTTTTAATGTGAATTATCTCCTGTTTTACCTGAGTTTTTAGGGGCTCAGACAGCAACAGGTTGGACGCCAACGCACTGCTCTCACCACTCCCAGGCTTTTCCCATTGGCCATTCCCCAGCCCAGCTGGCCATGACTGTCCCTCACCCCCTCTAACACCTGTGTGGCACTGAGATCAGCACAGAGTGGGGCTGATGCCATAGATTGTCACCAGCAACAGGCAGGGAAGAGTCTGGGCACATTGAACATGGATCATGAAATCCCAGACCCAGAAGGAGCCAGAGGGGGAAGTCAAGGAGAACAGGCCACGGGATGGGAGAGATGCTGCTGCAGGCACAGCCTGCCCTGACCTGGCACCATTGGCAGTTCCAGGATCTTCACTTATTTTCAGAGATGCTAAACAGAGGAGGACAGCCCAGTTTGGACACAAACAACGACATTCCTTTGAATGCTGCCCAGGATGTATTTAAGTAGGGGATGACTGATCCCATTAGTCTGCTAAATCCCAGACTCAGGGGTGCAGGGAGCAGCATTCTTAAAAAGCAAGCAGTTTTATTTAGTTTTGCTTTTAACAAGAAATTAATTGAATACTCTAAATTTCATTAAGTTAAATCATAATCTGATAGGCAATAAAATTCGGAGGCTTCATTAAAGCACTTTTCCTCTCTCATAGCTCCTAAAATTCTGTCACCCACGTGCCAGGAAATTGTTTAGCGATTTTAAAGCACTCATGGATCCCTTTTCAATTTGGGAGACTTCTGGCTGCCATTTTGCCCTGTTTTGGTTTGTTGGTTTTGCCCTGCCCAGAGCAGTGTTGTCAGACTGCCTGCCTGCTCTTCCCAACCAATTCCAACCATCTCTCCAAGAGCACCAGGATGAAATATCCCCCTCCTCTTGCTCGGCTTCTGTGGAGCTCTTTGTTCTCCTGCCCAGCACAGCCCTGCCCACTTCAGCTCTTCCCACCTTGGGCAGCAGCTCTCCATACCAGAGTGCCCCAGTTCCTCCCATCTCAGAAGGGAAATTGAGATTTCCTTCCTGATCCTGGCAGGGCACTGCCAAGATCTTCCTACTGGGTGTGAAATAGTCCAGATCTGCTGATGAGAAAGGCTACAGAAGGCCATGTTCCTCCACCTCTGCAGCTGCAGGTATTGCACACAAGAATTTGAGAATACCTGCATTTTATTTTCACTTGTTAAAAGTAGCATTTCAATAACACAAACTCAAGTAATCTGCTTGAACTCCCAACTAAACCAGTGGTTATGTTTCTAGGAAACTACCAAATGAATGCATTCGAGAGCACATTTAAACAGAAATGCAAAAGTCCTGCTGGCAATGACAAAACAAAGTTTGAGCTTAGAATGGAAACCGGATGGGTTATAAATAACTGATGGCAAAACCTCAATTGATTCAGTTCCACAGTCAATCTATTATATTCTTCCAGTGGAATTTGTTTTGCTTGAAAAGGATTATGTGAAATCATAACCTTCATTAACTTTGAGTGATTCATTTTTTGTAACCAGATGTTTAGTTACAGCTGATAAAGCATGAAAACCTGCATTCCTCACAGCTTGCTCTTCATGGGCGTGTTGGGTAATGATGACAAATATTAAGATACAACATCGCTCTTCTTAGCTGACATGGCAGTGACTGATCTGCTTATCAGATTCAGCTGGGGACTGGAATGCCAAAAGAAGGGCAAATATGAATGTATCTGATAGGAGCCTAATGGTCCTGAGAGTATTTATAGCTCAGAACAGGCTGGAAAAAAATGAAATGCAAACAAATTTAAAGAGAAGCCAGACGGCCATTCTGTGGGGTAAAGAAGAAACCTCCCTGGGCAGCCCCTTCCAACGCCTCACAAAGCACGTGCCAGAGCACGGGGATCAGAATTTCTCTGAATAGCAACTTCTCAGTCTCTAACAAATGGGAAATGTAACTCAATCTTTAAGAAATCAATGGAAATGTAGAAAGAAACTTCAAGGCTTTTCTTAACTGAACTTTTTCTAAACAGATTAATCATTTCCAGAAATAGAAAATGTCAGTCGGATCATCTCGTTTGACACAAGGTCAGCTTTCTGCAAGTGAGGCCAGTGGCACGTCAGATGTGCAGATAAAAGCAGGGCTCTGCATTATGTGAGCCCAAGGTGCAGCTACCTGGGAAGGGGTTTCATTTCCCTTCATCTCATTCATTCCACAGCTCTGCCCAGCCCTCTAGGACCAAACTGAGAGACCCAATTTTATCGCTGCTCTTTTTAATGTGCCTGTTTAAATGAGTAGTGCCAAATTTTTAGGCAAACAAGCAGCAGTCTCAGACTGAGCACACAGCAGGCTGACAAATGGATCTACCTGGAACAACTGAAGAAGTTCCTTGTTTGTTTGCTCCCACCTCTCAGCCAGTTATCACCAAGGCAGAGTCAGAATGACACAGGGGCAGGCAGGAAACTGCACCAGCCAGACCTGCAAGGATCTGTCAGTCAACACTCCTTGTCCTGACGAACTGCAGCTCTGACAGCCCCGGCCTGCGCTCGTTCAGGGATATTTGTTAATGCCACAGGGGTGCAATGGTTTGGGAGTACAGCAGCACCCCACCACAGCACCACTAACTCCAGCTGGGCTAAGAATCGGTGCAAAAGAGACTGATTTTAGTGCTTTTTAATTAGCTAATGAGGTATGGATAAGCTACACATGAAATGTGGAGCATTTCTATCAGGACCACTGGTTGCCCACTCCCCAAATACTCAGGTACACCTCATCCCTGTGCCTTTAGGCTCTGGGCACTACAGGCAATTATATGGAACACAGCTCAGAAATAAGGACATGTAAATAAACATTACTGTTCTTCATTAGAAATGGAAGGTGGGTTTTGAAGTAAAACCCCACAGCCTCTACATACTTAAAAATGAAACTTCAAATAACTTGCATTCTGCTGCTGAAGATTGATGCCTTGCTGTTAATTGTGCCATCAGAACATAGAGGAATTTAAGGCTGTATTTTCTGAAATCTTGGCTGTGAAGAGTGAAGAACACAGAACCAGAGGCCTGAGTGAGTGGCTTTGTATGTTAAATTCTTGCAGCAAGTGCCTTATGAATGGTCACCCTCCCCTTCCCACCTCTCAGAAAATCCTAATGTCTCCCTCCTGATCCAAGCTGTCCGACCACCTGAGCTTGTCCTTTGAGGGAGGAGGAACACTGATTAGGAATAGCATTTATTGCACTTCAGGAAGATGCTCAGATGTGCCCCAGCATGGTGGATGAGAGTAGGCTCATAGTGACATTAGGTAAAACCTGGACCATTAATAAGTTAATGTATGGTAATGATGAGACACTGCAGAGGCCAAAAGACACACGTGCAAGGAAGAGCTGAGGCCATGCTGTGTGTTAATAGAGACTGACTGGTGTGAAAACAGTGACTTGAGCCAGAGCCTGGCTGCAAATCACAGCTGCAGCACTCAGTGACAGGCTGGCAGGCAGCAGGATTAGCAGCAGCATGTCCAGCTTTATGTGCAGCCCAGAGCCAGGCCTGGATCCCCACAATTAAAGGCTTGTCCTGACTGAGATACCAGCTGTGTTCTGTGGAGTTCAGGTACTGCATCACCCTGCCCAAAGCCTCTGAAGCCAGCAGAGAGCACGCGCTACCCCAGGATTTGCCGAAAGTGACAGTGCAGGCAGCCACGCCTGAAAAATAACGGGAATTGTCAACAGTTAATAAAACTGCTTTAAGAGGCGGATTGATCTCTTTTCAAAGGCAATATTGCACCTGTGATAACTTGTCCCTAGCAGTGTGTGTCACTGAATTGTACAAGTGGCATTGCAGTGGGATCAGCTGTTTGCACCTACAAAATGGAAACCCAGCTGACTCGAGGGCAGGTGAGCCCAGACCTCCTGTTTCCTGTAGTTTCTTATGATTTGCAGTTCAGAATAGGACATTAAAAAGTAAAGTTTGTTGCCGTGGTAAGTTCTCTGCTTAGTAAAAATAATGCAAATATTTGCTAGAGCAGAGCCCCATTAACCTCTCCAGTACAGTGCCCTAACCCCTAGTTAGGAAAATTATACACCTTCCTGTGCTCTCCTTACAAGTCCATTTTAAACTCTCGTTATTCCACCAAAAGTGAAACAGTTTCAAGAGGAAAGACTGAGCACTTGCTGCTGGTTAAGATGTGGTTTCAGCCAGGCTGGAAGAGGTGAGGGTTCTCCTAGACCTGGGGGGTGCTCCAGCTCAGAGCCCCCAGGAGGGGAGGCCACCCCTGGACAGCCCGGCCCTGCCTCTGACACCAGTGCTGACAATCCCATGGGATGTGGCCTGTCTGAGTCTGGATGCAGGAACACTCAGCTAAGAGACAGCCAGGGATGAGACCCTCATATTCTCCATCTCCTCCTTCTTTGTGGGACAAGGACTGGGTGGCTTTTGCACAAGAAGTGATACTTGGGGACAACAATTGCTGAAGCTGCTTTAGATGGCACCGGCCTCTCCTGTCCTTTCAAAAACCTTCACAGAGGAAACACGAGGCACTCAAACCCTCTCAGTGCAGGGGACTTTTAATGAACCCAAGGACTAACTAAGAGACTTAATTTCTTTTTTCCTGCTTTCTTTTCTCCTCCCCCTGCCCAAGCTGGGGTGCATTTCTTATGCAATGCTGATATGAATGACAGCCTGCAGAAGGCAGAGCAGAGGATTTCCACAACACTCGGGCTGGTATTGTGCTGCACCTTATTATCATTCCCTAACCCTGCACATATGGTCATCTTCCATTCTTCTAACTGGTTCCAGGGCCCTGGAATTCAGCATGACCCCTGAGGGCTATTCTAATGCAATCAGTAGGAATACTATATCCAGGGCCAGTCCAAAAATCAAAGGCCTGGCCAAAGCCCAGGATAAATTACAGCTGTTATAAAGAAATCACCTTTTCACCTTGGCCCTCATATTCTTTCAGTTTACAGTCATAACTCAGCAAGGCCAGCAACATTTGTCATTAATAAACCTGGTTGGATAAACAAGACTGATGGATTAACAAGTCACATGTAAAGAAATCTGAGAAAGTGAAAAGCTTTAGACAGGAGGTGAGGATAAGCTGATTTCTTTTTTACTCCCAGGTATGAGAAAAAGTGACACATTTTTACATCTCTTTTTCTGTTCATTATGTTCTCCTGCAACATGTGCTGACATGACTGACAGCTCAAAGTACAGTAGGGCTGAACAGCTACTGAAGAGAAGACACAGCCCTGGCCTATGGGATTTGGGGTTTCAGGATCCATGGATGACCACATGATCTACCAGCCTGATGTTACCAGACACCTTGGTTTCACTAAAGGAGGGACTTCTTCCCCATATTTATCTTTTTTCTACTTGGACACCACCGTTTTCCTTCAAACAAAACCCTTTTGTGATTTTAAGTGAGAGGAAAGGATATCTGACTCAAAAAGATATGTAGCCAGTTAAGTCCCTCATTTCCAAGTGAATTAAAGAAACACTTTGCATAAAAGTAATGTCATTAAGGATGTTAAACTGAGTTGTTCCCAAATGTGCAGCTCTCCCACTTGGACAATGCATGATTTTCCATTAATGAAACAAATGCTCCATGGAGAAAATGGCATGCCAGAATGGGAAGGGTTAAAAAAGAACTCTTGGAGACCTGCGAGAAAGAGGAAGAGCAGATTATATTCCCTAGCTCTCTTGGGAATGCCTGGGAGGGTATGATTTTTTCTTTATTAATCTCTCTGTGATTTATAGGACCTTGACTGGGAAGTTGTTAAATACCTGTTAAAAACAGGGAGAGCAAACACTGTGAAATACATACAGTATATTAATAATTTATATAAAATATACATAGGCGTATATTAAATTAAAAAAAAACCAAATAAATTATCTGAACTGTACAGTAACAACAAATGTCCACTAATAATCTCAGATCAAAAATCCTCCCCAGTGCTACTCTGAGAGCACACAGGCAGCAAGGGACAAGATAGTTCAGTGGGCTCTAAGAAAGTGATGTCCAGGTGTTCAGAGATGTTTGCATTGAAATTCAAACTGACTGAGAAGTCTGTAATCTCTCTATTTTTGTTTCTGCCACAATTTGGTCTAATTAGTTCTAATTTGCCACTCGGGGTAGTGGTCCCCAGGCAGGGAAGGGAGGCTGGGCTGGAGGGAGCTGTGAATGAATATGCAAACAGCCTGTTTAGAGGCTCCAAACAATATCCGGGGGAAAAATAATTTATTAGGTTCTGCATGGGTGTTTTTTTAAACTATTTGGCCTTAAACTGTCTTCATGTGGCCATCAGCTGTTTACTCTGCAAACATCCCCACCCAGCCAGCACAATGCGGCAGCTGCACCGCACCTTTTGTGTTTTCAATTTAAAGCCTTTGGGTTGATAGTTCACATTAACATGGAGAGAAATATACAACTTGTGAGTTTGAAAAGCAGTTTTTACTCATAAAAACCTTTGATAGTTTAGCCATCTGGTCAGAGTGAAAGAAGCTCATAAAAGAGGCCCAAATAGGGTCAAAGGTCTCTTGCTACGTGGGTCAAGGGGGCCGAGGAGGGTTTGCTGTAGTGGACTTTACTAAAAACTTGTCAGTGAGGATCTTTGACAAATTATGGCACATTCCATGGCTTTTTGGGAAAGTATTTGATTACAGTGTGCAGGAATGTTGTTGATATTTGCAAGCTTTAAGGAAAAAAGGCATTTAAATCAGAAGTTGTAAAGGGCCTTTTGGAGCCATGGCGTGCGTGAACACGTGCAGGGAGGATTTTTATTTCACTCTGCTTTAATTTTTTTCTTTTTTTTTTTCTTTTCCAGTATAAATGATTCAGGGGAAAACAAAACAAAAACCTCTCTACTGCAGAAAGCACAAAGGCTCTGACCTTTGATTCAGGTCATTTATTCTTTTAAATGGTCACAAATTATAAACCATCCAATTACTTTTTTTTTTTTTCCTTCCAACCTTTGGTAAGTGGCAAAGCAATAAACAAAATGAGGGGAAAGAAAGTTAAACATCTCCCTTATTTTTCTGGTTTGTTCTTATCAGCCTAAGTTAATTACACTGCTTCTATTTAGAAGAGGTTGTTATGAAAAATAACAGGATTTGAGCAGACTGAAAGCAATTTTCTTGTAAAGGTTCAGAAGAAAGCAGAGGAAATAACATTTTTATGAGGTGTTTCATGGCACAGCATTATAATAAGTCATAGTACAGTAGTCATGGCTTAAGGGACAAGGCTATATCACTAAAACCCACAAAAATTGTTGTTTTGGAAGTTTTGGCTTGTTCTTTCATCCTGAGGGAGGTGGAAAAGCAGCAGAGAAATGAGTCAGTTAAGACTGTGTACTTAAAATATACAATACTAACATTCCTTAGTAGAAATCCACCTATTTCAGCTTAATCCAACTCCCAGTTGTGCACACGCCATGGACTGTGGCCTCAGAAAATTGAATGCATATTCATTTCACTTGGAGCAAAACCTGCATGGCGTTTTCTGAGGAGTAACCTCAGTCAGGGGGGAAAAAATTAGGACTATTGCGACTTACTAAAACTTGCCTGGCTGGGCTGGCAGTTTGAAAAGCATTTTGCAAGTTCGTGATTGAAAGGTATTTTGTTGTTTTTAAGGTGGCCGGGGCAGTTTACAGCTCCTGTGAGCGTGGAGGGGCTCAGCGTTGCAAAAGCTGTTTTTTCTGTGCGTGCACACAAAGCAGGACTGTGCTGCTCCCCGCACCACCCTCCTTGGGACAGCTGAAATTAGACTCTGACCTGAAAGCAGTGAGACATCAGAGCTGCCAGTGCAAAACAAAAATGCAGGATTACAGCAAGGCAAATAAAGATATGCATCAGTCAGTTGTCACCTGACTGTTTTTTAACAAACATAAATCAGCTTTAATAAGTTGGATTAGTCGTTTTCTTTTAAAGGAACCTGATTTCTGTACCTACTGCTGACCCTGAAATGTCTCTGTGTCATACAAACACACCAATTTATCTGACTTCTGCATTTCCATGTATCTCCTACCTCCTGGCTGGAATTTATTTTACATGGAGATTCTCAGGGGATGTAAATCAGTAAAGCCCCATTGATTTCAGCAGACCCTGGCTGCTGGGGGCAGGCTGATGTATCCACAGAGGTTCTGGCCCAGGGTGTTTATACTGCCTCTAAATAAATAAATAAGGAGCATTAAGAGGTCATTATGTTTGGAGTGCAGCTCTGCTCCCAAGCAGGTTACAGTGGGACAGTTAAACAGAAACCTGGCCTTGCGAACCACGGCTTAACAAACTTTCTGATACATACGCTTGTCCATTACTCATAATGATCACTGGGGAGGGCACTGGCTTTCTGAAAGCAAGAAAGGAATAAAAAAAGGTGGGAGGGCAAAGCCCCAAACTGCTGAGGGTGTGGAATAGTCCTGGCCTGAAGCACAGGGCCAAAATAATCCTCGCACAGCAGAGAGCAGTTGGGCTCTCAGGACAGCGTTTGATTGACAAGCACACCGATGCCTCATCCTGCTCCAGGAAAGAAAAACCTTGTCTTGGAGACCTGCTGGAAGCCACAGACTGGAGAGGACATTGCCTGTCCTCATGCTGGTGGGTGTTTGCTGAACTTGTGTATCGAGTTGCAGTGGGAAGAAATTACCTTTCCTAAACCTAGAGAAGGTAACCAGTAAATGCTGCTCTTATTCATCTCTCTAATCCCTAAATCCTACTAAACTATTTGCCTCAGTAATATCCCACTGCAGTAAATTCCACGGGTTAATCATACACCAAACACAAGATTATTTGCTTGTATCCATTTTTGCTGATTTATGGAAGGACTTTTTAGACTCGTCTGCTGTTTAGCTTTAATCATCAGACTTGTGGGGATGGGTGGTGGTCCAAGGCCTCATGGCCAAACCTCCAGGCATGACTGGCTGAGGCACCAGGACCAGGCAGATGTGCTGTAATTTCTCCTGAGGACAAAAGTTGGTTTCTGTCACTGAAATTCCTTAGAGATCCATTCAGTTAATGTGGGACATCAGTTGCCCTTTGATGACAGAGTCCATGGAGCCTATATGTGCCAGCAGCTGCTCTTTAATTATAACATTACCCCAGGACCTGTGGGGACAAGCAGTTGCAGAGCATATGTGGGTCAGTAGCTGATGAAGCTGAAATTTATCATTGGAATGATGCCCAAGTGCTTTGCAAAGCAGGAGAATGATTAAGTATGAAGGTAGCACTAAGCAACGTTTAAAGATTAAGCTCAGATGATAGGTATTTAAACTCAGATAATGATGTGAAAGCAATGGACAGTACTCCTGGTAAGATGTTAAAGGTTAGAAATACAAGGTTTTACAATAGAGAGGCACCTCTTGGCTCAGGAAAGGCTCTCTGCAGTCAGCAGGAGACCAAATCAACTCTCAGTCACACTGGCTTAATTCACAAAGTTTCTCCCAGTCCTTCCTGTGTGAAGGAAGTTGAACTGAGCACGTTTCACTTGTTCTCACCTTCAGTTAGTTCTGTTTAATTAGCATATGCAGATTATACCATTTTATAGCATCTTGTAGCACAGACACAGGAATGAAACAAGCACTGTATGGATATGGAGATAAATCTCTGCCTCTCTGCAGTCAGGAAATTGAAATTGTTCAACAAGAGTGAGGGAAGACCTCTGGTCCCAGGACACATCATGGAATTGGGTTTCACATCATCAGCTCCCAGACCCAAAGCTGCCCTGACAGAGCTCAAACTCTTTCCTTTTGGAGAGCCAGAAGTCCTCAGGTCTGTGCTGGCTGAATTTCACCTGGGGCAATGCTTTTCCCAGTCATACCCTGCCCTGAGCATACACTTCAATTCTCTTTTTGAGGCTATCTTTTCCTACAAGAAAAAAAACTAAAAAAAAAAACCACCCCAAAACTTAAATCAACAGACTGACAGGTGAAACCAGGCTGCAAGGTGGGATTACTGTATTTCAGTCACCTCTGGGCAGCCTCATTTTTACATGACAGCTCAGGTTAAGAGACTTCTCTGATAAATACAACAGGAAATACACAACAAGAAGTGAGTAAGGTTTGAGTCATCCACTTGAAATATTTCCTCCTAAGAACAGTTTGATACCAACAATATTCCTGGATATCTGCACTGCAGAATAGCTGTTATTTTTAGGTAACTGTCTGACACAAGCAGTCCCATGACCAATGATTTTATTTTTTTTAACAAACTCTTAACTCATCTGTTGCTCGGTTACCAATGGCTTTGTACTTCACCTGCTGGTTAACATTGGACACCTCCTTAAAAGTCCTTCATATCAATAAAATTGCACAGACTGCAACATGAGAATGGTGACTGTGAGCTGCTATTACCACCCAATTTACACTTCTTGGTTTGTTCTGTTGCCTTTTGAATCAGGATTGTAGATTATCACCTCTCCAGCACAATAAACAAAACATGGGTGTTTTGATGAATTTATCAATCTCCATGAATTGTATCAGCAATGTGGTGAAATCATCTATTCTGCCATCTCTGGAATATTGCTTGGCTTCAGGTTTGGCTCTCTCAATCGGATTTGTAGATACTTATTCTTGCACTCGTGACCTCCTGATTGGATTATTGGAATTCTTTGCTGACAGCTCTTCCTGATAAGGCCTGCACAAGATTCAATTAATCCAAATGCAGTAGTGAAGAAATTCTGTTAAACAACTGTTCTCCTCTTGTGGTGTGTATAACCCTTGAGTAGCTGTGTTGAGCAGCTGCAGAGGAGCCCAAACTGCATCAGGAGGAGGAAACATCTCACTCTGCTCATGCCCAGCCCTTTCATCAACCTCCTTCCTGGCCTCACAGCAACATGTGCCTGTTTTGGGTGCTCTTAATCTCTTTATCTACTGATCTTCCATTACTATGCCCTAAGTATTGAAATATTTTCATCCTCAGTATCACTCTGTGATTAAGGTGAAAAGATCCCCCCTCCCTATTTTGCAGTGTGGCACTCAGCTCTGGAGTCTATAGAGTTGAGTTTCCACAGCAGGAGACCCTGAGGACCATGACAATTTTCCACCCCTCTCTGTGGGCAGCTGAGATCACTATGGCCTTCCCACTGGTCCTGTCTTTGGGTGAGAGAAGGAGGAGAAATCCTCCAGAAAAAAGTCTACAGGCTCTTCCAGATCTATACAGAATCATGGAATCATTGAGGCTGGAAAAACTTCCCAGACCATCAAGTCAATGCCCACCTTGTCCCCAGCCCAGAGCACTGAGTGCCACCTCCAGCCCTTCCTGGGACACCTCCAGGGATGGGCACTCCAAACCTCCCTGGGCAGCCCCTGCCAAGGCCTGAGCACCCTTTCCAGGAAGGGTTGAAATTAATTTTTAAATTAAAATAACAATGTAAGACTCCACTGAATATTTTTGAGATTTTCTCAGTAATACATGAAAAACTCCTGCCACTACCACAGGACAGGGAGAACCTGGCCCTGATGTAAAGCAGCCCGGAGTGCAACAACCCTGCAGCAGGAATGCTGGATGCACCCTCCCACAAGATCAAAACTTGCAGCATAAGCTTTCCCAAGGTAAAAATCCCTTCCAGATTGGAGGGCAGCATTTATTTGAGCTTCACCTTTAAATGAGAGAGAAGAGTCTGGGTGACACCTGGCTTTGCACAGAATGTGACTGATTTCCCTGGGATAGCACCTGAAGCTTAATGCTTTCATGGAGCTCTCCCAAACCAAGCTGAGAGTTCTTTTTTATTTTCTTTTTCATCCTGAAAAGATCTTCCATTGTTATTTTTAACACAGCTTGTTATAACAGCAACAGGGATGACACTTTTATATCACAATTTCAACCTTTTAAAGTATCTGGCTTCACTGACAGACACCAGAAAGACAGAAAAATAATTTCTGTTCTTTTTGCACAGAACATTGATAATATTTATTGGTCAAAACATTAACCGGTTAAAAAGATATGGCTTTTAACTGGCATAAACCAGGTTTAGACCTCCTTGGTTGTGATTTCAGGACACACAGAGGGGTGCAGAACCTGGAAAGCCAAAGAAACTGCTGCTTCCATTTGTAAGACAAAGAGGAGAAGCTGGAGGTTTATCCACACCATGGGCAGCCACACATCCTGCTCACACACAACCTGTGCAAGTGTTTTTAAAATTCCAGAGCCCGTAGTGTGTGTGGGAGGGATGAGGGGACCCTCATGAATCTTCCCAGTAAATCCTGGGGCTTATCAAATATTTATCAAAACTTAGCAGCTGTTTTATCAAGGGTTTATGATAGATGGAATTTAGATAACTTCTGAAAATTAGGAGGGGCTAATGAAGTTCATGTGAGGAATTTTTGGTGCTGCTCAGGAGCATTGTCTGGCACGGAGTTCAAGGGTGCTGGCCTAGTGATATTTAGAGAAGCCAATATTTCACTGCAAATTTCAGCTGGGTGTATCTTCCACCACAGAAAAGCAAACTTGTGTCAGCCAAGGGTAATGGAACCCAGAGCACAGAGCCACAGATTCAACACTGGGGTGGAAGGGACCTCTGCAGATGACCCAGGCCAAGCCCCTGCCCAGGCAGGTGGCACAGGGATGTGCCAGGTGGGTTTGTTTCCAGAGATGGATGCACCAACAGCCACTAAAGCACTCATATCATGGCCTCTTTTTCTCCAAGTAAGATGTTCCCAGCCAGTGGATTATAAATGCCATGCTTCATTACATTTTAAACAATAAAAATGAATGACCCATCTCAGCGAGTGTCATATTTCTGGAAGGGAGGATAACCTGTGTGGTTAGGAACATGTCCTAAATCTATCTGCTCCATTAACCTTTGGAAGCTGGAGCAGCTCTAAGGTTTAGAAGCAATTAATATCTCACAGGCAACAACATTCTTGAATGGATGACCCAGGATTTCAGTTACACCTGAGCAGAAAGTAATACCTCAGCAAGCTCTCACAAAGAAAAAAAAACCTCATTTGAAAGTGCAGTGAGAGGTCATAAAAATCGTGGATTACTTTAGTTAGTCATTTGTAACAGGTAAATGCATGAGTATAACTTCCTGGAGTGGGGGGAAAGGTCTGTATGATTTTTCCAGGGTTATGAATACATAAATAACAATGGTCACTTAAGAAGGACAGAAGCTTTGGGATTAACCTTTCTACACATTTCTAAGTAACCTGTTGACCCAGCAAAGGATTTTTTTCTTGTTTGCTCTCCACATCAATCATATCTATAGGAGATGTAAACATTTCACCATCTAGCTCAAAATGAAAACCAGAAAATAATCACTCGACCTTTACAATTAGTTGTTTACACTCAAGCTGCCTGTGGGTCAATGCATTACTACGAGAGCTCTTGGGTAAGAAATGAGCACATTTAGCTCTGGCACGGATTTCTCCCAGTTCAGGCCCCAGTCCATTTCCCCCAGCACGTTTACAGTGCAGTCCCCACTGCTCCAGGGACAGCAAAGCCCCTCCCCACCACAGCTTCTCCATCAGGATGGCTTTAGATGTTGGTCTCTCAAGGTGGGTGTGTTCCCCAGAGGGGACGCCCCCTCCAAGGGCATCTCCACCTCCCCAGCCTGGGGCTGGACACTGCCAGCCTGGGCCCTTGGGTCATCAATAACACCAGTGAAACCCCAGAAATGGAACATTAGGTATGTTCTACCGGGCTTTGCCAGTGGATATTTTTCTTTAAACTCCCCAACAAATCAGTTTGCCCGGGGAGAGGAGAGGCCCAGACTCAGGCTCTGTTCTTGCCTCCAGTGTCCAGAGCTTACACACAACTTACAGGGCTTTCCCATGCAAGCTTTCCAACAAAAATAACATGATGTGTCCAAAGTAGTAAAACTGGATCACTAACCCAGCAGGCCATGAAGACAACACCAACTTCTGCTGGCGCTGGGACAGGCCTTTGTTGAGTACCAGCTATTGAGTAAGAACTAATTAAACTGTCTCAGTTTAGACACTGCCTCACCCGGGAGAGTTTTGCTCAGGGTTCATTTGTAAACACAGCTATTATTTATAAATTGTGAGTCAGATAGAGGGACACAAAAAGCCCTGCACTGCTGCTTTATAGGAGCCTTCATCTAGTAAATAACCAGTGAACAAGGTTTGTTGATCTGAAAAGAAAATCGACTCCAGACCAATGGCTCCATCCTAATCACAGAGAGTACATTAATCTCTTAATAACATGTCAGGCTTCCTTTGGAGTAATTCTGCCTTTTTCCACAAGCTTTTTTCATGCAAGGGATTCCTTCTGGATTCAGCTTGTTCTGGTTTTGTGCCTTTACAAGGTAGGCATCAAATCCAAATGCTCAACCAGCTTCCTTCCCCTGTTAAACTACACTGTGAACATTATCAGGACACTGGTCCATGCTGGAAAGAAAAACCAGCTGCCATTACAACTGCACTGTAATGGCATCACAGAAACGCAGCTTCTGCTTTACACTCAGGTTTATCAAAGAGTGGGCACAGCATCTGGCGTGTAAAAAAAGCATCAAACACCAAATTGTACCTTTAATTTGTGCAGGCATTGTCCATGAATACATGAGGAAATAAATTCATCAAAACCTAATGACCCAATCAGCAGCGCCACCACTGCTGCCTGCAGTAAATGCACATCCAAATTCAAAGTAATCTCAATGGAGACTCCAGAAAGATAAATTCACAGTTTGCAAGTGCCTGATTTTGCAGTGCAAGGGCATTTGCAATGTTTAACCGATTCAGTTTTGATTAAAATGCTCAAATATCACCTACAAGTATCAGTTTGGCACCCGTGGCACAGCACAGCTGACCCTGAGCACCACTCAAGACTTCTGTTTCTATTTGGAGAAGAGAAACAAATAGACATAAACAGATATAAATAAGATTACTTGTTTCTCTGTAAAGGTTGGCTGAGCACCGGCATCAGAGATACTCTCACATTTCATCCTTTCAAGCCCAAGAGCTTTATTTAAAGCAGCCTCTGAGCTCTTTGCAATATTTAGTGGCTTTTAGCCACATTCTAGAAAAGCAAAAGGAACCACAGCCTCTGCTTGGGGGAGGAGGCTGAGGCTCAGCATGGGCTGAACAAGGTGCCCAAGGTTAAACAAGAAGTCTTGCATCCAAGATTTCTGCTTCATGACTTACCAATGTGAATAAAGATCGGCAAATCTTGAGACAACTTAATTTCTGCCGTTCCCCATCCCCACCAACACCACTGAGCCGAGGCAAACTCAGACCTCTCCCTCCCCTCATATCTGACAGCCAAGGAAATGGTGCAGAGAAACTTAAATTACATCTTGAAGACAGGAAAAATGTGGCAGGGAATGTCTTGCTGCTTCCTTTCCTGAAGGAACCCATGTCCTCCCACTCTTCATAAGGTGACATTATTTGTCTAATAAAGAACTTTCAGGCCTTCCCCCAACACACACCTTTTTCACATCCCTCCAGCCAGAGGAAAATGCAAGAAATAGCAACACAGAAAATCAGCAGAGCCTTTAGGTTAACAGGAATTCCCAGGCATTTGGGATTTACACTCAACTCCAAGCAGAAATGATTTCCATCAAGTCCCAAACAAATGCTTTATCACGGACACATTTCAAGGAGAGCAGTGAGATGGAGCACACAGACTAATGAGCTAAAACTCATCCCAGAGAGGTGAAACACCTCAGCTCCTTGCTTTGAGTCCAAGACTGGATTCCTGGTTAATACAGCAGATGCTTTTATTAATGCCCAGAGAGCAGCTGAAGTGGGGCAATAATTGGCAGGGACTGACCTTGGGCTAATTTGAACAAACTGTCTCCAAAGGAAACTTGTGCTTTCATGGAGCACCTCTCTCTATTCACATTCCTCTATGCCAGGCACAGTTGTTTTTTGTGGGGGAAAAACTATACTACGAAAGGATTTGAGGTTTTGAGGTTATTGTTTATTTCTAAAAACAAATTTTTGGGTTTTAGGGTTCCCCCTCCCCAATGCACACATTGCCAAAAGTTCCCACAAGTTAAATGACAGAATTGTCTTCAAATGGCCACGGCACCAAAGCTCACTGCTAATGAGTTGCAGATCTGCATCATAATTGAACATCCAGATTTCCACTTACAAAAGAAGGATGTGGTCAACAAGAACAAATAACATTAGAGAGCCAAAAAAATAATAATTAAGAAGAAATTTGCCGAGTGGAGAGTACAGTAACTGACATAAATATCGGCCTAATTGCTGAAGACACGACTCGTGAAAAGACCAATCAATATGGGCAATGCTTCATTCTTTGTCTGACTGCAGCAATGATACGTGGCAATCCCAGCTTTAATTGAACAATCCCCGGGAAATATTTGTGCAGCTTTTCCATGCTCCTCTCCCCTTTTAAAAGGCAAGGGACTCGGGGAGGATTTTTTCCTCCTCGCCAGCAATAACGCAGGGACACGCAAACAAAGGGGACAAGGAGAAAAATGACACAAATGAAAGAAGCGAAGCTGGCCGTGATGCCCGTGTTTCATGTTAACAGGCTCACTGTCCCGCTGCGTGCTCCATAATACTCTATCACAAGCACTGTCAGGGGCCCATGCTGGGTGGCTAATTAAAACAATTACAAAGACAAAGAAGGTATCAATAGCATTCCAAGCAGCAAACAAAGAGATAAAGTAGTGAAGATTTAAATCATCAATGGTTGATCTCTCCGGGATAGTTTTGATGTGGGGACCAGGTCCCCAACTCTCTCTCTCTCCCCTCTCAAATCAGGGAGCTGGTTCATTTTAGGTTATTTCATCACAAAAGGTGTGGGAAAGGCCTCTAAAATAGTTTCAAAAAACTGTGGTGGAGTAAGGGTTTGCTGTTTGGAAATTTCTGTCTCATAAACTTGGGATAGTTTTCTGTTGGGATTTACAAGATGATTTGTTTAAAGCTCACTAAAGAGATTACAGCTTTTATCCATCACCCCCATCTCTTCTCTACCAGCAATTACAGGCATAAAATAGAAATACTTCAGTTTTAATTCCAGGTTTTCACAGGCAGGGAGGATAAACACATATCATGGAAGGAATCAATAGGAGGAGAATAGACAGCTGCATAAATTAGGCAAGTCTCTCAGATTCTGTTAAAGATTTCCCCCAAAGTTTTGATAAAGACAGTTCCACAGAGCAGTCTATATATAGAAAAATGGTAAGCAAGCCTCAAGTGTTTGCAAGCCAGGCTGGGGTAATACTTTAGGCAAACACGCTTACCTTGAGTGAGGAGTGTAAACAGTGACAGTTGTTTTTCTCATACACCAAATTAAAGGCAGCTTCTCCAAAAGGGCTGCTCCATTTCATACCATCTATATGCCCCAGCACAAAATGTTACTTTACAGAAACGCACTTTTCAACAAAAAGCTCTTTGGAAGCCTTTGTTACACTGATTTAGTTATCTCCAGGCCAGTTTACCCAAGGCTTACCCCAAACTACAGAGCAACTATGGGCAAAAAGTTATGTGAGTTTACAGGGGGTTTTCATTTGCTAAATTAATCAGAGTAAAGCAAAGAGCAGGGCTGGGTGTGGCAGCTCTGTAAATGCATTCTGACTTCCACTCAGCTGTTCTTTT
The DNA here is from genome assembly GCF_000738735.6 of Corvus cornix cornix. Taxonomy (NCBI): domain Eukaryota; kingdom Metazoa; phylum Chordata; class Aves; order Passeriformes; family Corvidae; genus Corvus; species Corvus cornix. Next base: position 13,506,046 of record NC_046349.1, on the reverse strand, counting down.
AATCAGCAGGATAAAGAGCCAAAAACTCCAATTAGCCAACGAGAAACCTGGAGGGGCAATGGCAGCTTTTTCTGATTGTTTCCTCTGATGGCAGAAAAGTGATTGGGGATGCAATAGCTAGGGAGAGATCAGCAGCTGAAATAAATCAGTAAATAAACTGTTAACATGGAAAACTACAGACATGGATTTTTTTTCAGAACTGTCCCTTCAAAATATTCTTTAATAAACTTGGAATTAAAAGCTGCATTAAAGTGTCTACATAAATGTGCACTTTCCCTCCAAACCATCCCTGCAGCTGTTATTAGGAAAACACAAATACTCTACCCGTGTTTGAGAAATTAAGGACTAAGGATGGCAAAAGGGGAGCTCTGTTTTTAATGGATTCTAACAGCTCTCTAGACAGCCTGAGAAAAACGTGATTCTTTGTGAAAGAAGACTGTAAATCTGATTTTCCCTGCAGGTTCCATTTGAGTACATATGTGCAATTCTTCACTGATGCTGATGGATCCCCATAGCAGGGAAGAGGGGACAGAATGGAGGTTTATAGCTTATTAAACATATTTTTACATGGGAAAGATTATTGGGTTCATAGCTTCAGAATGCCAAAATGTAATGGAAGCAAAACCCCTCTGAATTAAACTCTCACAATTTGTCTTGAGAGAACTGAATGACAGGAAAGGTCTATTTGATTTTTAACACGTCCTAAACTTAGTCTGGCATTGTGAAGAGGTTTCAAGAAATGATTGCTGTTATGTTCTTTCATAGTAAAGCTCCATGAAACCTCTGATTTCTGCTGGGAGATTTCATGCTAATTTTGCAGTAACTTCTACATGAGAAGGATGTGAATAACCTGAGGATTTCATAAATTAAAGCCTCCCAAACATCAGAAGGATTAGGCTGACACTGAACATTTAACTGCTCTGCCAAAGAGAAAGTACATATTACTCCTAGCACAGAAACATAAGCAAACGATGAAGTCGTTTAAAACCTCAAAAGTTTTCTCCCTGCACTGAGCCTAATTTGTTATCTGAATCCAACCCCCTTGCACAGCTCCAAGCCAACCTCCTTCCAGATGTGCACCAGGATCATTGCCCAAGGCTGGTCCCTGGGTGAGGTCTGAGAGCAGCAGATGATTTCAGTCATTTCTGCCGGTTCTGTGCCTCGGGGTACCCCAGAAGGGAGAGCTGACAATGCCCTTCCTCAGTTCTGTGGGTGTCAAGGTGCCTCAGAGTCCCAGATCCCAAATTTAAAACTCTCTTGGGAGTTCTGGGTCTGCCTTCATGAGCACCTGTAAGGCGCTTTCAGCACCTCTCCCACACCACCCTGCTGCCTCCTGACACGGATCTGTTCATTCCATGGTTGATACCAGGAGCAAGAGGCAGATCAGGTTTAGGAGGAAACATCAGGTCACTGAATCAAAATATTCCCTTACACATTGCCCTGTGTTTTCTGTCTCTTTGCAAGTTTTACAAAGCCTCCGTTGGCCATTTCAGCTGTAACAAGGGAACTGTGAATTCGTTTTCTCAGCTATAAGTTGCAGTTATCAGCAAAATTACACCACACAGCTTCTGAAGATGCTCCAGCCACTCCATTTTCTGCAAAAACCCAAAACCTGTCCCTGATTTTCATTAACCAGTGCAATTGCTTTTAACACATCAGGGAGAAAGACAAGGACTTTAAGCCCTGTTTGTATAATAATGGCAACACTGTGGTTACTACTGGGGCTAACTCTTAAGACATCCCATCCTTTGTCTCTGGCCACCAGCAGCAGCTTCATAATCCCTGCCCCACAATGGTGCTCTGTAACACTCGCCTTGGCCGCTGCCTAAATTCTTGCCAAGCTTTTCATCATCTCCACAGAGGAGACATTGAATTCATACAGCTACAACTGGCACCTGATGCTTCTGAACCCTCCCTGGTGGAGCACGGAGGTTCTTTTTGTACTAAAGATCCAGGGAGGGCTGTTGAATGTGTGTGAGTCCCAGCAATAACCTGGCACAGGAGGGCACAGCCACGGCTTTGGGCAGCAATCCTTCCCAGACAGGGGCAGCCCTCTTGCCCACACCAAGAGATTTGGGATGCTGCTGGGATTTCCACCACAGGTGAACCCAGGTGCGTGCTGCTGCATCCACAAGGCATTCAGGGTGTCCTAAAGTTGTCTTCAGTGCTTCCTCCTGGATTGATTTGGTGCTCCAAGCCCAGCACAGCCTTTTTCACCCATCCTGTCACGGGCTGCTGAGTTTGCTCCTTGCAAACACCAAGGCTTGCACCTCTCAGAGCTTCAAACCTCATGCCAGAGCATCACAGTAACAGCCTTAGGGAGGAGGGTTGAATCTGTCTGAACACCCAAAATTCCTTTTTCCTACAATTCCAGAACTCTGTGTGTAGTGCTGATACAGTGACACTTTTCTCACTGTGTAACTGTTGTTCCTCAGAGCAAGAAGAGTTTAGACAGGTCTTGAATCATTTCAAAACTCAGAGCATCCCCCAGCAGAATTTCTGGCAGAAACGAAATTAAAGTCACTCAATAGCAGAGGAACTAAAGCTGCAGTATTTTGACAATTCTAACAGACATAAGACTAAAAATTCCCTAAGAAATAATTCCTTCTGCTTATAATAATAGCTTCAGTTAGAGACCTTTTCTATTTAATCAACCTGCTTAAAATTCTTGCCTCCAGCAGGAAAGAATCTCAATCACAGGGAGACAAACATTCATTAAGCCTTGTACAATAAACCTGCTCTGCAGGTGAAGTGCTATTAATATCATTTTACAGAAAGAGGAAATGGAAGAATAGTGAGATGGGAGTTACTTGCTCAGGGTCACAAAAAGGTTCATGAAACCATGGTCGAGTAGTAAACCTTGAATCAGAGACCTCTCCTCTACCCCAGAGCCAGCACACCCTCCCTTACAGGCCTTCCACCCTGCCTGCTGTTTGCCATCCATTACTTTTTTTATTTTAAAGCCATAAATTTTATAAGCTCTGGATACATTGGTTTCTTGAAGACCTAAACATTTAACACCACCGCTTTAAAGTTTCACTCCACAACACAAAAGCAATTCTTTTTATCCTCACTTATATTCCTAATTAATGAGCACTGTTAAAGGGTGTCCAGTTCCCCCTCACTGGTCAGAGTCTCTCTCCCAGTAAAGAGCTCTGGGGACTCTGACAGACAGCAGCTTTTCCTGCCAAGAGCAGTGTGATGTGAGTCCTCAGCAGGTGGAAAGGGACACACCTGAGCTGTGGGATGATGGCTCTGTCCACGGCACTTCCACCACCTCAGCTGCTGGCTGGTGACTCCTGGTTGTCCTGGTGGGAATGTGCAGTGCAGGAACAACAGATGGCTCTTGCACTAGTTAAAATTATTTTACTGCTAAGGGAGTAAAGTGCAGACCAGAGCCCAATTAAGCAGAATTCTAAGGAAAAAAAGGGTAGAATTCTAAGGAAAAAAAGTTTCTGTGAGAGAGGATGGAGGAGCTGATAGAACAGCAAGAAAAAGTATCCCAGACCAACAAATGTGATGGATTTTGTCACAGATTTGTACCTCAGAAAAGCAAGCTTTAATGTGAATTTATAAATTGATTTTATTCCTATGAATAAGATATAGATATGGAGTTGTTCTTGCTGTGTTATTCTGGCTGGGCAGGAAACAGGGCAAGGAGAGCTCAAACTGCAACATCTGACAGAATATTTTCAAAATCGTAATTTTATTTCTAGAAATATTTTATATTTTTATGGATTTAAAATATTCAAATATAGACTTGCATTTCTACATCTAACAACTGTAAATGTGGGCAAAGGGGATGAAAAGTAGAAGATGTTTCCCAGTTTAACCTTTATTTGGTGCCAGATGCTCAGGGGACATGCAGCATCTCTGAATGCCCTGGAGTAGAAATTCCACGTTCAGCTGGAGTGCCCAAGGACTTGCTCAAGCAGAGAGAGTTCTGGCACCAATCCCAGCTCTGTGGATGGCAGCATGATGGATGCTACAGATTTAATTTAAAGATCACTGGAGGTTGTCAGTGGCTGCTCTTATTTTGGCAAAGTTCAGGGTGGCACCAACAAGGTCTGAAAGAGCTGAGAGTGAAAGAACTGGCAGTGCCAGGCCTTGCACAGGTCACCATCCATCCATGCCCTGGCTTTGCACAGTCCTGTCCCACTGCAAATGGAAAATGAAACCTGAATTAACACTGTTTACACAGGTTCACTCGTGGATTTTGCCACAGACACGGCACTGCTCAGCCCTGCAGTCAGTTCCAGCAGCCTGGTGGATGAGAAACAAGGTTGTCGCAGACTTTTACTGACTCCTCAGGGTTTATTCCCACCCAGAAACCTTCCTGCAGCATTGCCAGGAGCTGCAAGGACCTGCCCTGGAGCACGGGTAACCCAACCCTCCCTCAAAACACTTCCCTCCTTCCAGCTGCATCCATCCCTGCACGTTCAGTGCTGATCTCTCACTAGAGACATTAAAACCCATCACAGCCCCGAAGAAATGTGTTCCAGCAAGGATTCAGCTCGGGAAAAGCAGGAGAGAACAAGGAAACTCTGGGAACGAGCTGAGCCCACAGAGAGGTTCAGCAGCTCAGCACAAGGTGTCGGGAAAGCGCGGAGCGGTGAAACCTGGAAAAACAACAGGGTTGGAAAAAAGAGGAGTGAGACCCGCTGAGATACTCGGTAACCCTCCGAGGGAAGGTGCTCAGCCCTCCCAGGGGCTGCTGGATGCAGCACAAGCACCGGGAGCAGACCCAGCCCCCAGCACAGGCAGCTCTCCCTCCTCTCCGGGCACTTCCCAGCGCTGGAGTTCAGCTGCGCCTGCAGAAGGAAATGGAAACGAAAGGGACTTTCAGCTGAGTTAATTAATGCCTGTAAGAGCAGCCAATTGACATCAGCACCTTGTCTGTCACTCCCTGTAGGAGGGGGAGATGTGTTAAAAATAACAGCCTATTTCCGCTGCTCCAGCCCCGCCGCACACCGGCGGGAGCAGCCGCGGCCAAGGCGGGCAGTGACATCTTAAGGCTGCTCACAGAACTGGCTGCGGAGTTTATGGGATGGATTTCGTGGGACACAACGGAAGGATCAGCAGGTTGCTGTTCCTCATCAGAGAGCTCAGTCAGAAACACCTGGGCGCTGCTAGGGATCGTGCCGGTCACCCAGAGCCTGGGGCAAAATAAGCAGCTTACAATGGAAGGTCAACTTATTTTAAAATAACAATAATAAAAATAGAAAACTCCCTACTATTAACAGCCTTTCCACTTGAAAACTGAAACCCAGTGCCTCTAAACTAAGCAGTGAGTGCAAGAAGGGAGTGTCTGAGACATCTCTTGTCCTTACAGGGGGTGTTTGCAAAACCCAGCTCCAGGCGGCCGAGTTTAACTCTGCTGTGTACCAATGCAGAGGGAGAAACTTCCAAAGGGTGACTCAAAGCTGACACTGCTCTGACTCAGCCCTGGAGAAAGCTGCTTCCCTGTGCTGATAGAGAGCAGGCAGGATGGGAGCAGCCTCATTAGGGGGTGGCCAGCCTTTGTGATGGTCCCCATCACTCTGGACTGCAAGGTTATAAAAGGAGTTTTAAAACAAAAATGTTTTCAAAAGATTATTTCTTTTACCTTCTCTTTGTATGCCACTGAAAGAGCAGTAGGTGCTCTACAAATAGAACAAGGCCACTTTTATCACCCTAAAGTGATAATCCTGCAAGTTTCCCATCCATATGAGGACTTGCTGGTATCAGCCAGGGCTAATATTTGGCAGGAGGTTCCATCCCAGGGCCGGGAGGTTCACCCAGGTAGCTCCAAACATTGCTGCTCCTGCTTGCTGCTCTCTCGTGGAGGCTCTGAAGGCTTGGCCCCATCAGCCCGGCTTGCAGCACAGCACAAGAGATTTGACCACACAAAATAATGTCATTTTCTTTAGGAAGATGGGCCAGAGCAGCAGCAGGGCAGCCAACTGCTGCACGAACTGACTGCAGATACCACACAGTGCCCCTGCCCAGGAGGGCACCAAAGCAGGGAACAGCAGCTTCTTACACAGGCACCTGCTCAGTGCCTGTCACAGTCAGGAAGAAGAACCTGGGACCAGAGATGCACCTGAGGAGATGATTTTGGGGGTGGTGGAGCTGGAGTACCTAGAGAGGACGAGGAAGGGGAATGTTCTCCACCTGCAGCCTGTTGGCCAAAGCAGCTCACCCAGGACGAGGAACAGCTGGGTGATCCTCTGGGCTTGGCCTTCAGCTGAGGATGGTCTGAAAAGAAACCAAAGCACTGAGTGCTCAGCAATTATCAACAAAAACTCACTGATCTCACTCCTGTGGGAATCAGATTGCGAGGAAGAGGAGGGTTCTTCAAAAGTCCCAGTTTATCTATAATGCATAACACAGCTACACCTCAGCAAAACAAGGAGGCAGAGCCTTTGGAGAATTCCAGCATTAAATTACTTCCTCCAGTCTCAGCACACCGTAATTTATGTAGGATACAGCTGAGAGGATTCAAAGAGGGAGCTGTCCTGGGGGATGTTTCATTTCCCAGCCTATGAGTTCACACGCAGGCAGAACAAGCTGCTGAAAAGCAGAGGTTGCCCTCCCTGAACAAAACAGGCTCCACACCTGCTGCCTGAGGACAGCTTTGCTCCTGTCCAGTGCAGGGAAGCTTTAGTCCCTGTTTTATATCCACTCCTGGCTGGAAACCAGCCTTTGAAAAGCCTGACTGCTCTGTGGAAGCAATTTGGATACAGCTTGCTTTCTATCCTGCTTATTTAGGGAGTTTAGGTGAGCTGGGATGTCTGAGTAGCTCCATCCTGGCTGTGGTCTCACACAAAAAAATGTATGGTACTTTTGAGAAGGTCACCAGTGGAAAACACAAGGTTTAACACCTTTTAGTGAGATACACCTTCACCTCCCATGGCAGAGGTGTTCTGGGAGTAGGAGTTCATCAGCTCTACCAGCACTGACGTGAGGGCACGGATTAAACCGCTGAGCAGCCGTCCTGTGTAAATAGCAATTAACTTGTTCTTAATCTTTACTCGAGGTTTAATTCATTATTTGATTGATAAACTCCTGCAAGGACCTCCTGCACTGTGGCAGCCTCAGATTCTCCACGGGCATGAGGAAAGGGCTCTGTGAGAGGTGTACAAGTGCAGCCTGCACTGGCTTTTGATGAAGTTCCTTATTTAAACCACTGAGATGGTTGCTCTTATCAATTTACCAGCCAAACACATCCCCCCTGTCTGATCCCTCTGAGCCATGGCCAGATTTTGTCAATCAAGCCTGTTGGGACCTCTGGCACACAAATGACAAATCACAGTGCTACCAGAACTATTGACACACATTTTTAATACATAACTACTGTTGTTATATATAATCAGAGCTGATAGAGTTCAGCAGAAAAGAGTATTTTAAAGTGCCAATAAAACCACTTAGCTTTTACAACACACTGCGTTTACTCCGTTCCCCCCTTCCTCCAAAAAAGCTTTTCTTTTGAACTGAGCAATTTATATATTGGGTCAGTGTTATAAAGTAGGTATTTATAGCAGATTTCAATGGACTGGGAGCTGGAATAAAGGCAGCTGGCTTTTAAATGCAGCACGGAGGCATCTTTGCATTGATAAGATTAGCAGCTGTTTGTACATCGGAGATGATGTGCGCGCCCAGGGGCCTCACGTCCTCCTTCTGTAACTGTAACCAAATTTATTTGCTTTTCTAGCAAATCACTTCTGCTTCCATTTTTCTTACATTCATTCGGTGTAAACTGAGAAACTCGTTTAACAACCAGGAGCTGAACTGAAGAATTTGGCTGATAACACCACGATGCCTTTTTAATTTAATCCTTTTCTCTCCAAAGCCCACAATAAATGCATCACCAGGCCAGTGATAAAAGCAGCTCTGAGCTGTGTAACCACTGTAAGATGATCACATAAGCACAGTTGGCCATCACTTGGGCTTTGTTATGCCTCAGTTGGGTTTATCTTGGAAATCAGTTTGGTATTGATGGCATAACTCATCAGCAGGATGCTAAACAGCCCCATACCCCAAACTGCTTTGATTGCCACAGTGATACCGTCCTCCTGCAGAAAAACAGCTCAAAGCGGGACACAGAAAATTAATCAACACCCAGATTTTTATCTAGCATAAATACAGTATATTCTATTCAACATTTAAATTATATATGACACTTAAATGTTCACAAATGTAAAAGTTTTTGGGAAGTCCTCCTCAAGGAAATTCTGTTTTGTAACTTTTTCCCACTAATAGCAATGCAGAAGGAAAGGGAGGAATGTTCTTAATTTTATGGTCCAGTCTCTGTGTCAAAATATGAGCTAAAATAATTATAGTGTTTGGGATTTAAAGAAATTAACATCTTTATAACATGGAGAGGCACAAAATGGAAAACCTTTGATGAAGTGGATTTTCTGCATGAATTAATACTGATTTAATGGGGAACATGTCTGTTTATTTATTTTTCTTACTACTTGCTGTTAGCTATAGTAAACAGAAATATTGTGTGTGGCCCAGTTTTTCTCCAAATACCAAGTATTTCCATTTACCAAATGCACAAACTGAACTCACACAACGGAACAGAGACAGGGCAAAGATTAGAAATTTGCACATGCAAATAGACCAGTTCTGCATGAATGGGCCAAAGGCTTCTGGAATAAATCTGTGAAAGCTCAACCCAGAGCAGGAAACTACCAAAAGGTGAAAGAACAAGTAAAGTTTTTTCTTCTGTTCGTTTCTGGTTTCTGGACCAGTCATATCGCAAAGCAGATTTTAAGGAGGGATCTGACCTGAAGTCAATGGAAAGATCACTACAAAGTCCAGTGGCCACATAGATAATTTATTCAGAGCTTAATAGAGACTTGTATTTCTGCCCATGGATTTTATGGATCCTCTCTTTTCATAGCCACTGGATTGATAGCTGGATTTATTAATAAAAACTTTTCTACACGGGGAGGAAAAGAGGATTCATTCCAATTTGAGTACTTTGCTGCCACTGCTCTGTAGCAGCTGGGGCTCAGGCACTGCAAAGAGCCAGCTGGGGTTTCATCCCTGTGTCCACCTGGAGGGGTTTCCCTCAAAATCCTGCACCCTGCCTGTGCCAGGGATGCCCCTCCTCTGCTGCCCATCCTGCCCGCCCTATCAGGCTCCAAACCATCCCAAAGCCTGAGCTCTGCCATGGCACAAACCTTCTCCACAGGGCTGATGGGGTCTCTGGACCTGCAGATTCTTTGGCTTTGTGCATCCTGAATAAATAAAAAATGGGGGAGGATGTGTCAGGTTTTGTTAAGCATGTTCCATGAATTTTTATTAATTTGGTATTGGAAGGAGGATATGATTTCACTGGGGGGGTATCATTGTTAATTCATGGTGCTGTCCTGAAGGACAAATAAAAGGCAGGTGCGTTTTTGCCTGGGTTTGATCCCATTTTACCATGATCAGTGTGCTGGCCAGCGCTCCTAAGAGAGTTTGGGATTTGGTGCAGAGGATTTACAGAGTGGTAGAAGTTAAAAAAAAAAAAAGAAGAAAAAAGAAAAAATATAGGGTTAGACGCCCTTTACTCCATTGCACAGGAATATTGTGCCACTGGAGTGGAATTCAAACTTAATTTAAACAAGAGCATTCTCTTCTTCTCTCTACCTTATGTAGATGATTCCAGGAATCCATAGGAAAATGAGAGTCGAGGACAAGGGGTGTTTTCCCAGAGTGCCAGTCCCTCCTGGGACAAACACCTTCTGTACTCTCATCCCATCCCCAGGTACCCCTAAAACCACCTCCCTCTTTTCCTTAGACAGACATTCCGTCCTTGATCTCCCGTTTCTCAATGGGTTCTACACGGAACATTCTGTCCCTTCCTTTGGAAGTCTGGAAAATTCTGGACTTGTTTGGCCCTGAGGACTACGCAGTGAGAATGAGCAGTGAGTGTCTGTGTGCTGTTTTCATGGCAACAAAGATGAAAAATGAGAAAAAAGGCAGCTCCTCGCAGCTGTTGAGATGTCTGGGAGCCGAGGAATTCCTTGTCCACCTTTTCTCCCAGGGAGGATGGAGTAAGAATCGTATCAGTCACTCTGGGGATTCTTATGAGCTGTCAAATCCAGACTGCAGTCAGGCAGGGCCAGCTCAGCTCCTGCCAGGCACCCCCTGACCCAGGGGAGCTGGGACACCTCTCCCATGACCAGGACACCAGGACTGAGCCACCCACACGTGTCCTCACCTTCCTCGGCCAGAGAACTTCCCTACTGTGGCTTCACCCAAAGTCTGGCTTTGCCCAGGCGGCCCCAGAGCTCTGAGCTTCCCTCCTGACCCCAAAGGCAGCACAAACAGGAGCCACTGACACCGGACTGAACTTTTAGGGCTGACAGGCCACTCAGCAACTTATTAATGCTGCATCTTCTCAGGGAACTTTCCACTCACCATCCCCTCCGAAGAGCTTTGTCAAACTGCAACCATTTCCATTTCACTACAATTGCTCCTGGAGGAGCTGGTGAAAGTTATACCAGCTGAACATTTATTTTACTGGTCTTACCTCCCTTTTCTCTGATCATCAGTCTGTCAAGGCTATCGAGATTTACATTTAAATGTAAAACTGGACTGTCCACCAAATAGCCTTTGAAGCTATTAGCTGTGAAAGATAATCAATTGGGAATGGGCCCCTGCAGAGCACTTTTCAAGCAGAGTCATCACCAAAAGCAATTTTGCTGGCAGGCTTTTTTTTTTTAAAGGAAAAAAATCATGAACATCCCCAGCCAATTAAAGTTCTATCAATGGCTGATCTCCATGATTTTACAACAAAAGCAAAATTTAACATTGTTAAGGCAAAGTGATTCACAGGATGAATTCTGAACTTTTTAGGAGGGCCTAAGCAGCAAGGATTGGCAAGGTTTTAATAATCCCCCAGCAACTGTGTGTACTTTGAGAACCAGAATGATCCAGAGATGAGGAAAAGTGCTATTTAAGGTAATAAGTCTTACATCAGTCTTGTAAAAATTTAAACCCAAGGCACATTTTTATCACCTCTTCAGCTTTACAACTCTAACGTGGCATCTTACGCTGCTGTTTTGCTAAAACTGTGTCACCATTTGTCCCTTCTCTTTATTAGAATAAAAAAGCATGTTTCACAAAGAACTTTAATCTATTAATTATGACTGCTATGCATTATGCAGCTGAGCTTTATGCATTCCTGTTCTTTGAAATTTTCCTCTGGGCCATCAGGAGATGTGACTATCTCCAGGACCTATCTGGGTATTTGCATCACGCTCATCACCGAGGTATCCAAGTTATTCCCATCCTCACAATATTCTTCTGAGGGCAGTCACCTTCTCCAGGTGGGGAACTCAGCAGCACAACTCCAGTGCAAATACATATTACTGATAGAATAATTAATTATAGCCAACAGCAGTAAGTGCAGACACACTTTGGCAGGAGGAAGCCGTGATCTGTGCTAGGAAAAGGTGTGGGGTGGGTCTTTTCTTTAACAGTCTGACATTTAAAAGGTGCAAACACAACCAGCAGGCAGAGGGAGGTGAGGGCCCAGGGCTTGGTGAGCTCCCAGTCTGTGCTGGAAAGCAAGATGATAGAAAATTGTCTGACAGCTCAGAGCAAGAGTGACCAGGGCCAGCCTTTATTTCAGATGCTGCCAATACAGACAGCACAAAGATTTATCAGCTTTCCTTCATTCTGAAAGACATCAAAAATGAAGCTGAAAACGTTGGAGGTTTCTCCGAGCCGTTTTTAGGTGTCTCACATCAGGTTTGATAAACTGAAAGGCACTGATAACAGGTTGTTTCATCCAGCAGCACAGAAGGCAGAAATGAATCCTTGTGTCTTTAAAATAAAACCAAACCAAAACACAACAACCAAATTAAAACACCTCAAACCACTCTCCAGGTCCTCAGTTAATTATTTCCCAGATCATGTTCAACTTTTACCTACAAAATGCAGCCACTCTCTCACTACCCCAGAGCTTTCGCTTTCAGAATAAAGGTAAGTTTACACAAGGTCTGAATCGAGGAACTTAAACTGTCAAAGCTGAATCTGCAATAAATCATAATTCCTGGTTTTAGAGAGGCAAACACAGCTCCTGCAGCTTGTGGAATTAATTAGCTGATAATACCACAGGGTACAGAATCCAGTGGCATTGCAGCAGCACACCCTGAACGTCAGTGTGTTACTCCCGTGGACACAGCTTGTAAAAAATCCACCTCTGCCTTGCCATGGACTTTCTTCCTTCCCTACAACATTGTGAAGCCTCTAAAGACAGCCATGTAACCAAATACTGGATGTTTTAGGAGTCCTTCTCTATGTCCAGCAACTGGAATAAAGACAAAGGCAGAACTGGATACCTGAGAGAGAGAAAAGAAAGCTTTTCCTGCCACAGACTTTTAATTCACAGTGATACCTGAGACATTATTTCCTCAGGTCACTATAGAAACCTTTATCACCTCATGAAAGGTCATTGGGTAAGTGACAGGGGACATCAGTTCCTCTTAACAATATTGGTTTCTCTTCTTAAAATTTAAATAACAAGGCTAAAGATTTTCCAACTGGAGATGTAAAAGGCCATTAGAGTATCCAGTCAATATTCCTGAAATTATAGGATAGAGGTCTTGCCATTGAGAACACAGAAAGTATTTCTGCAGTCACCAGAGCATCACAGTACAAAAAGGATGACTGACTATATTTTGACTTCAAACACAAATAAATCAAGAATCAGAAATACAGAATAAAATAAAGGCATCTACATTTAAAAAAAGCGCCCTTCCCCAGTTCTTTGTATTGTAGAGAAAAAATGTCTTGGCATGCCTCTGACATTTTAAAGCCCACAACAGAAGGTACTTTCCAGTGCAGTCAGATGACAGCACCAATAAATAGCTCATTCCCAAAAGGACTGGGAATTATTTTGATTACAATTTTTCAACTGCAAGCCCCACATGTGTTCAATATAAGTTTGGTTTTCCCTCAGTTCCCAAAGGAGCAAGCTTTGGCCCAAGTCCTGCTGGTTTTAGGTCTCATCTGAGGTGAGGACTTGATCCCATCCCCTCATCCAGGAGTGCTTCCTGGGACATATCCAGGAACTTCCCGTGTGCGTGGGACAAACTGAGGCTGGTTTTGAGCAGGAATCTCCCATTTTGATGCCAATAACAGCTAAAATATTCATCAAAACCACATAAAAAATACAGCAGCACTGATAAGGTTTAATTCAGTGCTGCTCAGACCCCAGTGGGGACGCTGAGCTGGGGCTCAGTCAGAACCAGCTTCTCCAAAACACAATTAAAGGTGTCCAAGACACGTTTTTTCTTCAGATTGTTTCCCTGTTGTGTATTTCTGCCTCACAAAAGCACAGGAGGAAAGCACATTTTAGCAGGTCTGGTGGAGGATCAGCTCACGTGGAACTGGGTCTGGCTTTACAAAGCAGGGTCAGGGAGGAGCAGCAACAAACCCCAAGGGGCTGGGAAGGCCCAGGAGCTGGGTTGGTTTATTGGGAATGCACAGAGGTTTTGCACCTCTGCTTGCCCAGCGTAACCTCAGATCTCTGAGCAGGCAGAGGTTCATCCCCAGAGAGGAGGGAGGGTGTGACACACCATAAACTCCCACCTGGGACCCCACAGGCAAACTGGGAAAAGGCCTGTGCCGGGAGCAGAGCCTGCCAGGGATGGGCTGGGGTGGAATGTCCAGATTTACACTTCCCTTTGGGAGCCAGGGCTGGGCTGGGGTGGAATACCCAAATTTATTTACACTTCCCTCTGGGAGCCAGGGCTGTGCAGTGTGAGCAGCACCCACGGTGGGACCACTGAGCTCTGCTCCTGCGCCCAGCACTTACCAGGGGAGCCTGGGGATCTCCAGGCAGCAGCAACAAAAAGCCATCCCAGTATTTTGTCCTGGAAAGAGACAACTTGCTCCAGAGCTCTGAGGCCATGGCAGAACTCTGGGGCAGAGGGATAGGATTTATTTACCATGTGCTCAAAAGCAGGAGAACTCTACAAGAGACACTTGTTCTGAATTACCCGGCTCCCTCCTGCGACGGTTCTGTGATAAACGAAGAATGTATTAAGTGAACATCAGAGATGAAAACAATCTGCCCCTGCCAGCTCCAAAACACAGACCATTACTGTCACACACAGAAATAAAGCCAGAATATTGGAAGAGAAAATTGAAAATAAATTGCCCCCGTGTCAGCCTCGGTTATCAGCTGGGTTTTGTTCTCAGGGTGGAGGAAAGAAGTCTCTAGATTGTTCACATGATGCAATCAGCCAAACAACGTTAAGAAGCAGCACTTTGTCTATTCATTCACACAATTTTGTTATCTTTCCTGTTTATCTCTGAGGCCCACACAGGACCAGAACCAAGGTGAGTTTTTACAATATGACAAATCTACCGGTTTCCTACTTTACAGGCTTCACGAGGCTTTTTGAGAAGCTGCAGTGCAGATAACAGAGCTGTGCATGCTGTGTGACACTGGACTGAAGGTGACTCCTGGCCGTGGGGCTGCAGCCCCTGGCCAAGGGCAAGCACAGACAAACTGCAGTTCCAACCAGCAGCTTTGCCAAAATCCCTCGGTTTTTATCATTCTTGCAGTGCCTGACAATTCTGCAGCTGAGAACTACGAACAGGGCAAATTAATTTACAGGGAGTAAAAGAGTAACAATTTAACATGAATTGTGAGATTAAGCTTTGGCCACAGATCTGCTTCTTGTAGAAAACGTTGGACATTTCTTTTTATGTGCAGCTTTTTATCTGAAGTGACAGCGAGATTTTTACAGCTGAGCTTCTGGTAACATCTAAAAGTGAATTTAAAATGCTTTTACAAGGAAGTGTTAAACAGGAAACATCATCCAGGAGCCAGAGCAACTCCAAAGTTTCCCTGGGCCTCTGGCACCACCTATGGATGACACGGAACACTGGGAGCTGAGGAAACCCTGCCTGCAGAGCTCACCCACGCCACCGAGTATGGGACAATTCACTGCTTTTAGTTTGTGGTACCTTTGCACAGGCAATTGCAGAGTTCAAAATACAGCCTGGAATTCTTTCATTAGAGAAAGGTCCATTGTATAGTAATAAATTACCATCTCCTTGTGATCCAACCTGAATTTCTGCTGGAGCGACAGACCTCGGATTAGAACATCTTTTAAATTTTAAATTAAAGTCACTCTTTTCCTTTTTCCCCTTGAACATGGAAAGAAGACCCAAACTGTAATGCACTTTTACCACCCACGCAACTCCCAACAGGCAGCATCAAAATAAAAACAAAAGGTAAGTAGTGTTTGTAAAAAATATATTTCCAGTTGTTTTGCTCTATAATTCACAGGCAACCTCTGACAGACAACACCATGCCAGAGATAATTGGTGTCGTTGCTAACGAAGTTAGTTACTATTGAGAGAGGGACAACATTCTTTTGCTTTCTAAAAACAATCCCCTGGTCTCTGCTTAAGCATTTCAAGTGCCAGGTGCTACCAACTTCTACAGATACTGAAGAACAGCGCCTCAAACTTCCCCTGGGCTGGAGCAGACCCAGCAGTGGGGGTTCCTTAGAGCTCACCCAGGAGCAGTGAATGCACACCGAACACAGAACTGAGAGATGCTTCACTGAAATAAACTCCAGAATGGCTCAGATTACTGTCTTTATGTGTGTGCATCAAACAACAAGGCTGCTGTGAAGGTAATTCAGCACAAGGCAAGGATTTCTCCTTTCAGGCAGCACAGTACAAGAGCCATACTCTGAGGATGTCACTGCTTGGGGACACTGGCAACAGCTGCTTTGATTTTCCAAGGAGCAGGGCCTCTGATTTCAGCAGAGGCACAGAAATACAGACACATCCTCCTTTTCACACACAAGATGCTTCAGTGTACAGACAAATAAAACGTGGAAGGTATTTGGCTCTGGAGGACAAATCCTGCCTTCAATTGTGTCCTGTGCATTGCTGCCACGCTCAGCACTGCCCTGGGAGAGAACTGTGTCCAGAACAGCCCCCGTGCCTAATCGGGGATGGAGTCTGCGGGACACAGCAGGGCCGTGTGAGCCCCGCTCTGGATGATGGAATAGGTCTGCTTGGGGCCTTCTGTGTGGGAAGAGGACGAGAAGATGGGAGGAGGGGGGGCAGCCGTGGACACGGTGATGCTCTGCCCCCCGTCACTGACCACGGTCACCTCCGTGGCTCCCTCCTGGATGAGGGCGTTGAGCCCCTCCAGGTCGGAGCAGCTGATGCCGGAGCTGGCGATGAAGGCCTGGCTGGCGGGGGGCTCGTGGCCGGGGGCGGCCCCGGGGATCAGGGCCTGGTGCAGGGCGCTGCCCTCGCCCTGCTCGTGGGCTGTGAGCAGCACGGCCGGCTGTGCCACCGGCCCCGCGTCCCCCGTGGCCACCGCCGGCGGGGCCGGGGCCAGCACGCTCACCTGGCCCAGCAGCTGCAGGCGGCCGCTGCCCAGCACCTCCTCCTGCCCCGGGCCCAGCAGCGAGGGGGGCACCACGTTCACTGAGGCAGCCTGGACAATGCTGTTGGCTTGAGGCACCTGGTGGCCCACGATGATCTTGACCCTGCCCTCGTTGTACGGGGACACCTGAGCGGCCTGGAGTGGCACCTGGAGGTGACTGACGGTGATGGGGGCACTGGGCTGCCGGCTGGGATCCATCTGCAGCTGCAGCACAGCCAGCTCGTTGCTCTTGGAGCCATTGTACAGACTGTGCTGCTTCTTGTGGCTCCGGAGAGAATCCTCCCGGACGAAGGAGGCATCACACAGGTCACACTTAAAGGCTTTCTTGGCATCCAGCTTGGCAACTTGCCTGGAGCCGCCCTGCTTCGGCCTCTCTCCTTCCTTCTTGTCCACCGAGTGCTTCTTGCCCTTGACCTTGTCGCCGTGGGCTTTGCGGACGTGGGTGGTGAGGTTGCTGCGCTGCTTGGTGTCGAAGCTGCAGAACTCGCACTTGAAGGGCCGGTCCTTGCAGTGGATGCGCTCGTGCACCTTCAGGGCCGCCTTGCTGGAGCACGAGTAGCTGCACTCGGAGCACTTCACCGGCTGCTCGGGCTGGTGCGTGCGGATGTGGTGCCGCAGGCTGGTCTTGTTCCCGCACTGGAACTCGCACTCGGGGCACTTGAGGGTGTTCTCCATGCTGTGCTTGATGCGCATGTGGGATTTCAGGTTGCCCTTCATGGCGCAGCGCACCTCGCAGAACTCGCACTTGTAGGGCTTCTCCCCCGAGTGCACCCGCAGGTGCCGCTTCAGGTCCGAGTTGATCTTGAACTTAGCGGGGCACATCTGGCACTGGAAAGGGGCGTCTCCTGCCAACAGAACGCACAGGTTACACAGCAGACACCGGGACCCACTGCTGGGATGAACCACGTACAGCTGCCTTGTTCCGAACTCCCAACGCATTCTCAAGATCAAGAGAAATTTCCTGACACAGGATTATCACCTGCTCTGACACACTTGCATCTAAACCATTATTTTGCATTTTTTTTATTGCAGGCTGGTGTCACAATATCCATGACCATGTTAAGGTGGAGCTGTGCTAATCCCTAATCAATTCCAGCGAGCTTTTTCTGAAGCCATTAAAAAAAAAATCCAAAGCAAATTTAGAAACCTAACTAAATAACTATTCCCCTCTTTTTTATTTTAATCAAAATATGTAGTCCTATAAAATACCTGAGCATGAAGTCTTTATGTAGGCATTATTTTGAACAAGCGGAAGAATTGTGTTACTAGGTTCTAAGACACTCTTGGTGAGAGGAAGAAAAAGAAAAGTGTGTTTAGTTCAACAAGCATTTATCCTCTTTAAAAATCAAACTGCAAATGGCTGATTTATTTTAGAAGTTAATATTTTATAGAGTTGGTGAGAGCTGTATAATTTTGCATAATTTGCTTATCCAGCTACATATGTCATAGGTTTAGCTGCATGTTTTTCAAATCAAGTTGTGGCCTACTGTGCTAATCCATGTATCTGTTTAATAATTGAGATACATGGTGTACTATCTATATTAAACAGACTTTATTAATGAAGATGCACTGTTTGTTCATCTAGTTTATTTTACAGCCTCAGCTGCACACTCAGCTACTGAATTTTTATCTGCTTTGCTGATGAAGGCACAGTTCATATTTCAATGACTTAATTTTCATCTACAGGGTAGCACAGTACATGACAAAGAATACAGCAAACCATGCTGGTTCTGTTTGTTTAAAGAGTGGTCTGCTCTGTATTTCTTTACGTTTCTGCCCATCCCTAACTGACACTGCCACGATATAGATAAAAACTTGTGTCTGACCCTGGGATTATTAATTCTAAGAGTAGTTTCACTCAAATTAACAGGAAGCTGATGTTTAGTGACTCGTTCAACAATTAATTCTGTGCAGATGATCCCACTCTGAGCAATGGGGATTACACTCACCCTCTAGAGGATTACTAATTTAATTCTAGTAAGCAATATATTCTACATCCCAATCTTAATTTTCTCCTAAAATTGGTTGTGTGCATGACAGGTTTGCAACCTAACAAGGATGAAGTGATTACTTTCAAAATTATTGTCCCTCCTTTCAGCAAATCGAAAAGTCCTTTTACAAAAAAAAAGATTAATTTTGGAGAAATAGAAGAAACAACAAAACTAAAGACTGAGTTTTAGCATAATTCAATTGCTTAAGATGCAACAGACTGATATGCCAAAAAGAAAGGTTAGCCTAAAATCCCTTCCCAACTATTGGAATACTGAATGGCACAGAAATCTAATTCTGGAAATACCAGAGAGCCATGAGCATTCCCAGGTGCTCACTCAGGAAAGAAGGGCACAAAAATGCTCTGATGTGCCACATTCTGCAGCCAGAGTGTTCGTAACAGGTCAGTTCTGACAGCCCCCAGTGCTCTGCCTGACCATCACATCCATACAGCAACAGAAAGAGGGGGACTTGCAGAGTGACCTGCCAGTCCTGCCTGTCCCATCACAGCACATCTGTGAAACGTAAAAGATTCTTTTTTACTAGAGGCAGACTGGCTTGAGCCTCCCCTCCTTCCCAGTGCACAAGGGATTTATTTCTTTTCTCTACTCCAAATAAGTCCCATCTTGCACACAAACAAACTGCTGTTGTTTATACTCGAATCCAGAACCAGAGGTAGGAGAGGTTCAAAGCTAATCTAGTAATCGCTGAACCAGAACCACCTGGCAGCTAAAATTCACAGAACTAATCAAATGTATAAAAGATAACACAGAAACCAATCCAGCGCCCTGGATTAGGTGAAAAACAGCATACAGAGACAACTGCACAGAGTGAACAGTACAGCAGTATCTTTACAGCAACTCTCTTCTACAAACAATCTCTAGGAGAGAAATCTGATTTAAATGAAACTTAGGCAAATAATGCAAATAGAAAATGGTAAAAAGTTTATAAGCCTAGAGGCTTTCTACCCATAAAACAAAAATTCTATGGGCAGAATATAGTTCTGGCTGCTCATCCTACCCTATTAATGTCCCTCAGTCTGCACAGGGAAGGTACCACAAAAAAGGGTCAGAAAAACATGTAACTTAAATTGCTAATTCCTTGCTATTTTACTGATGCAAGGAAGATTAAATTAGGCAGCTAACATTTGCACTGATGTAACTACTACAACTATAAAGTAATTTCAGTGTTTCTAACAAAGTGGACCAGATTTGAGAGACTTAGATAAGAACCTCGATGCCCTTAATCAATCAATCAATTGGATCACAGAATCACAGAATATTCTAAATTGAGAGGGGATCACTGAGTCCAGCTCTGAAGTGAATGGGCCATGCAAGGATTGAACAGACAACCTGGGAGTTATCAGCACCACTTCAGTCCTGCTCACTGAGAACATCTCAGCGTTCCAAAACCCGTTTAGAAGAAAGCCTACCAGGAGTCAGACCTGATTGCTTCCAGGTATTTTTAGTGGAGCTGTATTGCCCTAACGATCCCATAATTCACAGGCAGTGAATTCAAACTGTCCCTTCTGGGCACGTGTACATGACCTAAAATCATCTCTGTGACCGTCCAGCCTTTGGAGCTGTGGCTGTGAGTCCAAGCCCACCTGTGTGTGAGCGGAGGTGCACGGTGAGCTGGCTGGAGTTGCGGCTGGCGTAGGGGCAGATCTGGCACTTGAAGGGGCGCTCGTTGGAGTGGATGCGCTGGTGCTTGTTGAGGCTGCTGCTGTCGGCCGCCGCGTACTCGCAGTGCTTGCACTTGTAGGGCTTCACGCCCGTGTGCAGGCGCATGTGCATCTTCAGCTTGTCCTTGCGGCTGAAGCACTTGCTGCACACCTCGCACTTGTGGGGCTTGTCTCCTGCAACAGCAGCACTCACACACTCAGGGTTTGGCATGGCGGGGATGTGGTGATAAAGCAAACAGATAAAGCACAGACCAAACGCTGCCTAGGAAAGGGACTCGTTTGTAGGAGCTGGACACGAGGCTGCGGGCATATCTGCAACAAACAGCAGCAGAGCCTTTGGAGCCTTCTCCCTTTGCAACTCCAGAACTGGGAAGTGAAATCATGGAATTGCTGTCCCATGAAGAGCAAAGCAGGTGTGTGCACTCCCACCACACTGCACCCTGATAAACACATCACATTGGTGTGCACTCAGAAATTTAGCTGTGCCTCAAATCAACCTCCAGTGTTCAAGTGTCTGTGCCTGGTGCTGCCCAGAGCAGGGCATGTCCCCAAGAAACAACTCCTCAGGCACAGGCCAGGACAATACTAGAAGGTACAGACATGTGTACATCCTATATTCAGAGACATTACTTCATAGGAAAACAGCTTTTGTGAAAAAGGTGAAAGGAGGAAGCCAACCCAAAAGGAAATACAGGAACATAAACCTGTGTGCGTTCGCCGATGACGTTCCAAATCCTTCATACCATAGGAAGTCTTGAACTGGCAACCTGAAAACAGGAAGATCATTAAATTCCAGGAAAATCTAGCAAAATAAAGAAAAATATATTGCCATATTCTGGAAATTATGTTTATTTTCAACAGAGTTTTCTTTAAAATTGAGTGTTAACAACAAAATTAATTCCTCATCTTGTTTACTCACACTTAAAACAACGACCAGTGAACTTGAGTTTCTAATGCTTCCCCTTGGAGGCAACTCACTCCTACCCTTTTCTGTAAGATTTGGAACAAGTCCTCTGGAATCTCAGCCTAGCATCTGAGATGTTCTTTACAGTACTGAGAGGATGCTGGAGGAACTAATTAATTCCACATAAGACTTTGAGTTAGTGCAACTGCAAGCTCAGGTAACAGCTCTCCATGCACGAATGCTGTTCAAGTGAAAGTGCTGCAGTTCTGGAGTGCAGAAATGAATCCTCAGCATCTGAAATGTGCCTTTCCCTCAGTGCTCTGAGCTGGGGACAAGGTGGGGATTGGGCACAGGTTGGACCTGATGGTCCGGGAGGGCTTTTCCAACCCAAAAGATTCCCGGATTCTGTGAAATCTGCACCAGAACTGCTGCAGGTATCAAATCTCCTGTGTGTGTCACTACAGAAAAGCTCTCCATGTTAAAAGGAAAAGGCAGAAGGAACAACCCCCATCTCACCTGGGTAGAGACAGCTGAGTTTCTTCAGTGGCAGTGAGGAGGAGGATTTCTTGGACTTTGCTTTTGGTGGTGTAGAGATGACAGCAGCAGCTGGAGGCTCTGTGCTCTCGCTGGGCAGGTAGGTCTGGTAGCCATGCTCAAAAACAAACTCTGGGGCAGAAACTAAACACACAAAAAACTTCATGTGAGAGCATTAACTTCTCTAATCAGAAAAAAAATCTAATTATTGTCTAGTTTCATGAATTCTCTATTCTGTTTTTTTTTCCTAGCAACATTCCTGTTCCTGGGTTCCTATTTACCTGGAGGAGAAGGAAAGGAAAAAGGTTTTTTTCTTCCAAATACCAAATAAAGATATATTTGTTTTCCAACTCTGGCTGTGTTATAGCCCAAACGAGAAAAAAATATCATTATTTATATGGCAAATGTTGTCAAAAGGCAGCACACAAATTATTTTTGTAATTGTTAAAAAAGTTCAGCCTCTTTCAACTCTACTGTTTTTAGCTGTTACTCACAAGAATAACAGGTGAAAATATCACAGCCAAAGTAGCAGCTTTTAAATCAATTAAACAACGCTATACCCCAAAAGGGCAAATGGATAGAACTGTCCTCATTCTAAAGATGAGTAAATATGAAGCAGAAAAATGACTCACCCAAAACCCACACTGAGTTGAGGGATTATAATACAAAAATTCCTGGAAGTGAGCCCTGAATTCAGTTTGTTTCAGTGCTCTTCCAGATCCTCTGCCTTAATCTGTCTATCCAAATTAGAGTCAAATAATTTGGGGTTTAGTAAGGTCCCACACCAAAATAAAACAAAACTATATATAGAAAGGCAAACCTTCATACACGGAACAAAATCCTAATTTTATTTAAATGTCTCCAGGATCGGGACCTCACTCGAGGCTTCACATAGGCAGAAATTTTGAGTAATATTTTTCCTGCCAATTAGTTGTGGGAGTAGTGTTAGGGAATGCAGTGTTCTCACATAAAAAGGTCTGGATGGGTGCCTGACAGCAATTCTGTGTCTGTTTTCCATCAAGAGCACTCTTAAAAAAAAAAAAAAAAAGCATAGTAATTTCAGTATTTCTCACAAGTATCAACAATTTTAATTAATTTGCACAAGCTGGTTACACAGCACAATAAACTTGAGCAATTCTTTGAGTGAACTTGTATCTCAATTAGCAAATTAAGCCACCATTATTATAACAAACCCAGAAGAAGGCAGCAAAGCACTATTTCATTTCCTTGGTTACACGGCAACTGATGTGAAAACTCTTATTGTAGCTGGGTGATGGGGACACAGGGGCAGAGGGCTGGGTGGTGCTGGCACCTGGCAGGTGACACGGTGGTACCTGTGATGGGTGCCTGCGATGGGCCGGGTACCTGTGATGGGCACCTGTGATGGGCCGGGTGCCTGTGATGGGTACCTGTGATGGGCACCTGCGATGGGCTGGGTGCCTGTGATGGGTACCCATGATGGGTGCCTGTGATGGGCACCTGTGATGGGCTGGGTACCTGTGATGGGCACCAGCGATGGGCTGGGTACCTGCGATAGGCTGGGTGTCTGTGATGGGCACCTGTGATGGGCCGGGTACCTGTGATGGTTTGTGTCTCGGAGGCGATGGTCCTGCTCGTGCTCTGAGGCTGTGTGCTTGGCACGGTCTCCTCGGACACGAACTGCACGGTGCTGGTGGCGCCGGCCGTGGCACTGGTGAGCTGGCAGCCGCTCTGCTTGTGCCCCACGAAGGCGTCCAGGTTGTTGAACTGCTGCTTGCAGATGCCGCAGATGTGGATGTCGGGCGTCAGCTCCACCAGCACCGTGGTGCTGCCGGGGACTGCGGGGACACGGCGCGGTCAGCTCGGCCCGGGGGATGGCGATGGGTGGCACAGGGACATCCTGCCGCCCAAGCGCCCTGAGCTGCGGGGGCACTGCGGGACCCCCGGGCGGCGAGGACGCATCTCCAGAGGGCTCGGGGTCCCGCGGGGGCACTCGCCCAGTGGCTGCGGCATCGCTGCACGGAGCCCTCCGGGGACACACGGACACCACCCAGTGCCCGTGGAGCATGGACAATCCCCCGGGATCCGTGGACCACTGCCCAGTGCCCATGGAGCATTCACCACCCGGGATGGACCACGGGCCGGGACGCACGGAGCACCGCCCGGTGACCCCGGACCACCGCCCGGTGACCACGGACCACCGCCCGGTGACCCACGGAGCACCGCCCGGGACCCCCGGACCACAGCCCGGGACCCACGGACCCCCGTCCAGTGACCCCGGAGCACCGCCCGGGCCCCCGCGCCCCTTCCCGGCCCCCGCCCGCCCGGCGCCCGCGGCGCTCACGCAGATTCCCGGGTTCCCCCCCGCCCCCCAGCCAGGTTCCCGGGCTCCGCTCCCGCCCGTTTCATGCGCTACTCAGGTTTCGGGGCCTGGGCAGGCCCCGGCTGCCCCGCGCTGGCGCGGCGCGGGCCCCGGAGCGCGCATGGCGCAGCACTTACACTGCACGGGGCCGGGGAAGGCGGGCGCCGCCCCCGCCCCGCCGCGGTTCATGGCGGCCCCGAGCCCGCCGGGACCCGGCACCCCGGACCCGGTCCCCGCTGCCGCCGGGCGCGGGCGGATGTGCGGGAGCCGAGCATGCTCAGTGGCGGCGGCGAGGCTGCGGCGGTGGCGGCCCTCAGCGGCCCCGGGCAGGCACGGCCCAGAGGCAGCGGAGCGGCGGGGTTAAACCCCGGGCCGTGCCGGGCCCCCCAGCCTTCACCGCCGGGCCCTGCCCGTGCCGGGAGGGGCCGGAGCCGCCGTGCCCGTGCCCGTTCCCGCCGAGGCGGCCGCGGGCCGGGGCGCGCCCGGCTCCCTCAGAGCCCTCAGTCTCAGGCTAGTGCTTTAACTTGTCCGGCAAGGCTTTAGGGACTTGGGGCTGACACTGGCTGACACTTTCGGTAGGGGAAGCAGTGGAAAGCAGCCTCACAGAATGGTTTGGGTTGAAGGGACATTAAAGCTCGTCTCGTTCCAATCTCATGCTTTGGGCAGAGATGGGTTCCTTCCGCCAGACCAGGTTCCTCAGTGGTCATCAGGCAGAGAAGTTGAAGGAATTGCTCCTTACTGTTCTTCATGCAAAATCACTTTTTTGTTCTCCCCTAGGACAACACTAATAACTGCACAGTTCATATTAAAGTCTTACTTTCCTGGGCAAGCAGCGTCCTTTTGACATTTCTGTTGATCCTTTTTGCCAAAACCATATAGCACAGGCATGGGATTTTCAGGGAACCGAGGTAAAGCACAAAGGTGATACTCCTAATTCCTGTCTTTGAAACCTGCTGTGTTTGATAGCACATTAAAGTGCTAGTTACAAACATCATATCACTTCAAGACCTAAAGTATATTTTAATCCAGCTCTGGATTAAAATTTTGATTGACACATGAAAACACTAATGAAGAAAGAAACCAAATAAACTCCACACAAGGAGTATTGAATGTGGAACATTACCAGGAGTTTAAAAATTTATTCAGAATCCTCCCTTTCCTCTAAAGTAATAAAAATTAAGGAATTTACATTGATTCTGGAAATACAGGTGGTTTTATGTTGGCATGGCTACACAGCCAGTACTTATAAAGCATAGCGCAGAAATAAGAATATGGTTAGTGCTGATGAGGCTGTTTTGGGAACAGATCCAAAAGGAATTAAATCTTAGAGTAAAAGTAATCGCCACAAATCTATTTTTTTTCCACAGTATGGATAGAGCCATGGAACTGAAAACTGACTTTTAACTCATTCTGTTGTTTTTTCCAGAACACTGTGACCCATTTCCAAAGCTGTCTGCCTGTCTGTCTATCCACCAAGTGTAATTGCAGCCACAGGTGTGCTTCGGAGCACAGCATAGATTATTTTTATCTGTCTCTCCCTCAGTTTAATGCCTTTTCATTAGACTACAAGCCTGCTTGAGTTGATTAGAGAAGAAAAAGCATTGCGTTTTGTTAAAAAAGTGGGATTTTCGCTTACCCAGGGCCCTGGGCTGCCAGCTGGGCAGGCTGTGTTGCCCCTGCTGGCTGCCAGAACAAATTCAGCAGGGAGAGAACCCGTGGATGTGCTTGTCCTTCCAGCTGGGTGTCAGGACAGCAATACTGAACTGATCCAGGAGTGCTCTGAGGTGGCACCACGGAGCCAGGTTTGGTGTCTGGTGCGTTATTTGCTGCGTTATTAATTGGCCACTACTAACGAGATGTGTTAAATTAACACACAGAAGATTCAGATGAGCTGTGCTGCTGCAGCTGGCATTGCAAAGAGGAATTCCCTCCAGCCCTTCCATCATTCCTTCCTGCTGTCCTGCAGAAAGTGCTGGTCAGTAGTGAAATGCTCTGCTCAGTTCGCTGTGCTGGTGAGGGCTGGAGGCCTTGGGAAGGGAAGGGCTCTGTCCTGGACTGCTCTGGCGCTGTGCTTCCCACCTCTGGGATTTCCCAGCAAATACAGCTTGGCTGGGAATTTTCAGCCTCTTGTTCAGGGAGAAGATGAGTCGGGGCCAAATGAATGCTTTTCATAGGGGTTCCTGAATTTTGGTAGTGGCTGTGCTGGGAAAGGTTTTTCAGGTCGTGGCAGCTCCACGTGGTTGAAAGCAGAGGGAGAGAGGCACCTGCAGCAGAAGCAGCGGTAGCTGTGCAGGCGCTGGAGGGTCAAGTCCTTTAGTATCCCAAGGGAATTCTAACTGTCACATTCCTCTCTCTGAGCTTTGTTTTACATGGATGGTCAGAAGAAGGAAAACCAGTCACTGGCACCGACTTCAACACAACACAGAGCTTGAAATACTAAAAAAATTACCTTATGGCTTTGGGAGAACAGCAGCTTTCAGACACACAGCTGCTTACAGGAGACATTTGGCCCTGCAAAACAGAACAATGCAAGGACCTGTACAAAAAGTTGTGCCAGGTGAGGCTCAGGCTGGACAGCAGCAGGAATTTCCCCATGGAAAGGGCGCTCAGGCCTTGGCAGGGGCTGCCCAGGGAGGTTTGGAGTGCCCATCCCTGGAGATGCCCAAGGAAAGGCTGGAGGTGGCACTCAGGGCTCTGGGCTGGGGACAAGGCAGACACAGGTTGGACTCGATTATCCTGGAGGTCTTTTCCAACCTCAGTGATTCTGGCTTTGGCATGACCACTGCAAGCACCATTATTATCTCGTGAATAACTAATAACTCTCCCAGCCCAGGACTTTGCCGATGCTCTGGAGGAGTTTTCCTCTCCCTGGCTGAGGATTGATGTCTGAGAGTGTAACACTGCAGCGAGCGCTTGAGTCATGGAGCAGAGCTGTGCTGAGATCACACTTGACACTATTTGCAGCCTCGCAGGCATAAATCAGTGTGCATGTGTAATGTTCATCACCCTTAACCCGGCTGACATGAAAATACTGCACTGCTCCAGGCTCCCCACAAGTGCAGTGCAAGCAAACAGGGCCCAGAAAAGACAAATGTCAATCACGAGAGACAAGGGGAAAAAAATCAGAGCCATAAAAAAGTCATGGCTCATCAGAGCATTGGAGACAGGCGTTCCCTGGCACACTTTGGACAGCTGTGGCCTCAGTGCCCTCCTGGAGACAGGACAACAAGAAATGGGTGGACTTTTGCCTCCATCCAGAGCTTCCATCCATCTCCTGTCACCCCAGACCACACAGGAGCAGCGGACCCTACTGTGAGCTCAGAGAAAACCCAGCCCACACCTACGCAGGTGCTGGGAAGAGAGGTACCTGTTCAGGCAGCCAGGAGAGCAAACCCTGACCCTTGAAATAGGACACCATTTATTGTTCCCTTTGCCTTTCACAGCAGATGGAGGAGGGTGGGTTTAAAAGAGAAAAATACATTAACTAGCGATATAAATGTATAAATGAACAGGATATAGCAATAAGATGCAGAAAAAACCCGTTCAAAACCCAACACTATCATAGGGAAAGAATGGAAACTTGGTTACAAGCCTGAGGTCACTGAGGAGGGAGAGCTCTCTTAAAGGCCCTGGTGTAAGGTCATCACAAGTGAGGTTGGACTGTGGCCTAGGGGACAGACAAAAAAAAGAAATGTAATTAAAAATTTCAGATGTTGAAGGTGGAGACAAACAAATGACAGATTTAGAGAAAAAACTTACAAGATTCAAACCCCAATTTTTAGCATTTTGATGGATAATGACACACACAGCAACATAAATGCTCTGAGCTCAAATTAATTATGTTAAAATAATGGGTAATTTGTCTCTGTGTTGAGAACATATAATTATGATGATTTTTTTCAAATGTTTTGAAATAATGTCATTTCAATTCATAATGTAGGGTAGGGATTTGCTGTTCAGTGTATTTGCTGTTTATACAATATTTTCAATGTCATTGCTTTCGTGTACAATAAATAAAGCCAAAACAATCAGTTAGTACCTTAAGATATTCCTTACTGCTGTAGGAACTGTAAAATAACTCAATATGAAAATATTATTCACTGCAATAGCACATTGACAACTGTGATTAAGCCTCAAACGAATACTGGAACAAAATAGAAATGTATTTTGGTGTTGAGTTGTTTAATTCTTCACTGTCAGGACACAGACCCAAATCCACCCAGGGGAAATGTCAGGTGTTTATGGGGTTAAATGTGCCTCAGTGCCTTTTCCCCCATGGAAAATGTGCAGTTGGGATAGAAAAGTAAGGGATATAATTTCAGGATTGAATTCAGCTTCCTGCACCTCTTATCTCTTTGCATTTCTCTCTCAAATCTTTTTTTTCCTAAATGCAAATTGGCTGGTCTCATATGAGCAAAATTTTAGAACAAACTCACATGGTGATGATGATGATGAATATGTCACACCTGGAAATGAACTCGTTAATTTATGGAATATATTTCAGCACTTTTTGTATAAATATAAAAGTACAGTAAAACTCCACTGGGATGAACATGATAACAAATAAATGCTGAATCTAAGGTTGTACAGCTCCAGTCTCATATTTAGTCATTTTTATTATTATATTTGGGTTAAAAATGGAAAGCAACACCAGCAGAGGGACTCCCTTGATACTCCACGGAGCTCTGCCTGCTCCCTGGCAGGGCATGGAGGTAATTTTATTCTGGAAGCTTTTGAATGCTTTACAAGTAATAGGAACCAAGTGGGAAAAGCATATTCCATATTTTAGTTCTGACATCCTCATAGAAAAGAATATATAAAAAAAATTAAAGATTCAGAATACTTTCCTGTGATTCAGTACCTAAAGACTTTGTGGTGTTTTCAGAATTCCCTTGGGATGTATAAATGTTTCGGAGCTGGGAGTACCCATCGGAGCTAGAGTCACTTATGCCACTTTATCAAACTAACGAGCCATTGAGTGATGCTATTCCCAGGTTCAGCTCTACCGGGGGGAACGGAGAGAACAAAACTGAAATTTAGACAGAATGCAATTCCTAAGAGCTGGGACAACCAGGATTTATTAATCCATACACTCCCAGGCTTACAAAAAATAATCTTCTGCCTTCAGTTTTGCTCTATAAATCTTGCTGTCCTTCATGAGGTCTGTGCTTCCAGAAGGCTGCAGAATTCCAGGACAAGCAGTGCCTGTCAATGTGCCACAGAAACGCCTTTTTGGGTCTGTAGACAAGGGGTGTTCACTGGCCAGTGACAGGAGGACTTCTCCTTATTTCTTGGCTGTTAGACATCAACCCTGTCCAACTTTCAGCTGACAGGATGCCCTCAGCTAAATGAACTGCTGGTAGATAAAAAGAGAATTCCTTTTGTATTGCCTAATTATCCATCAGTTATTAAACACTATGTCCCACACCGCTGGAGCTACAGGAAAGAAAGTCCTGTTCCCAGTTTAGTGGGATTATTCAGGTGAGCAGGAATTGAATCTCAATTTTTGCTACTGTAGATGGCATTTGATATTGCTAGAATGATGAACAAAGTGTTGGAAACAATTTCTTTGTGTGCAGATTTTAATTTACTCAGATGTGGCACAGAGATAGTGTGACTGCACAGAAATTAATTTGAGCTTTCTGAACACACTGCTGTTGTACAGAGCATCCTAGGATATTCCAGCTAAAAAATCCCATCTACTGATCCCTAGTTAGCAGATATTTAGCTTGGTCAGTCCTGGTGTAAAATAATAATAATAATAATAATAATAATAATAATAATAATAATAATAATAATAATAATAATAATAATAATAATTTTGGTTTGGCATCACAACTCAGTGCTGCTATTCATGAACTCTCTGTCACCCACTGAAAAAAAAATTATAATCCTTCTGAAGAAAAGGCTTTTGCTTTGTGTTTGTGTCACAAGATATTGGTACTTGACTTTTTCAGGCACTGAAAAGATCATGAAAAGGGTAACAAAGATGAGAGGGTTTCCTACTAGAATAATGTCTGCACGCAGAAATGACAGCCAGGGAAATACTATCTGAACTTCAACTGCTGCTCATTGTCATTTTACAATTAAATCTTTATCAGGCTAATATTCCCTGTGGTCAGATGTGTTTGCTTTCCAGGAATCCTGTAAAAATTCATTCATCTGTGAATTTCAGAGGATGTGGCAGAGTATTCATGGAGAGCAGATTTTAAATGTGCATTGAAAACTTCACCATCAAATCTATTCAGTCAAGAGTCAGAAACAGAAGAGCATCTTCCTGAAGAAGGCAGAATATCAAATACATAAAAGATATTTTCTCTTAAAGAACTACAAAATAAAATGTATTTCCACAAACTATTTTTCTGTAGTGGAAAAAAAAAATTATCATAATCTTGGAAATAGATAAAAATGAAGCATCTGTTGGATAAAAAAAATTATTAACCCCGATTTGCTGAGTGACCCGCCTGAAAGATCTTCCAGTAATGATAGAAGCGTGATGAAAATGAACCTTTCATGACTAATGTATTTTAAAGCAAATTGCCTCCCTGCTTCTGGTAATTTTTCATGATTTAATACAAAACACAGAGAAAAATAAAAGCAGATGAATATTTTCTATGTTTTCCGTGGAAAATGGAATGGGAAGCGTTATCCACGGCATCTTACCTTGTCTCCTTGCTCGCTTCGGAGCGGCAGAGCTCGGGATTTGCTCCCCATGAGCGTTCGGAGGGCTCCTCGTGGGCTCTGTATCCAGGAGAGGGTGCTCTTCGGTTGGGTTTGGCCTTTTTTCCTCCTTCTCCCGAACTCCTGATACAACTGAGGATACTCTGAAATCTCCTTCCACACATTGTTTTATTTTGGGCTCATTAGGATGAAATTCCATTTTAGATAGCACAGCCTAGCTCTGAGAGCTAGCATAAATTCTTGCTCAGCTCTATTGAGCAGAACAGCAAAGAAGTTTAAATTCCAGAGGTCCTTTGCGTCTCCTGACTGGTTGTTACCTGGGTCTTATGACAGAAAGGTAACTTCAGGTAATACAGTTCTGTTCCCTGGGGTCTTCATAAAATCCTCGGGAAAATGAGATGCACATCCTGCAGGGATATTTCTGGAAGCGCTCACGAAGGCAAAAAATATCTCAGGAAAACAAAGAAATAAGCCCACATTGCACACCAGGCTTAGCAATTGTTCAGTTTAAAATAAGCCGAGTGTTGTTATCTAATTAACAACCTCGCCCTCCTTGGAGATGAATGCTTACCTGCATTTTGGGAAGGGAGGAGAGGGGAGCTGGCAGTGCCAGGCTGGAGCAAACCTCCTCCCTGTGATCCAGCTGCCATCCCAGGGCCTTGTCCCTGCTCCCCACCTCCACCAGCCCGGACAGCCCTGGGAGCGTTCCCTGCTCCAGTGAATGCTTTTGTGTGGTTCCTGGTTGAGTTTGGGTGGAAGGGCTGGGAGCACCCACAGCTGGCTGGGCCATGGCAGAGCCTCTCTGCTTCCCAGGGAATCCTCACCCGGCTCCGGCTCGGATGGATAAAACAGGGATTATTAAACACATCAGCTCCTGGTATCCTGTGGTAATTAATAGATCCTCAATAAGGGCTCCTCAGGAGGGGAGGGCCCGGGCCAGGTTTGTGGTGCACATGGCAGCAGCTGGGGAAGGAGATCACTCCTCTCCTGCAGGATCACACCGAGCGCTGCAGTCCCGAGGGCTCGGGACACCTCGGGTGTTTAATGGGGAATTACCTTCTCTTTGTGGAGGGGTTTGTGTTGCCACTGCTTCATCACACTGCAACTCCAAAAGAACTCGAGACCTACAGCTATTTCACAGAACCATCCAGGCTGGAAAAGCCCTCGCAGACCACCCTGTGCCCGATCCCCGCCTTGTCACCAGCCCAGAGCACTGAGTGCCACGTCCAGGGAGAAGTGAGCAGATTTTCTGGGATTTATGGCACAAACCAGCTTTGTGTGGGGTTCCCATTGCCAGTGTCTCCGTTTCCATTCCACAGCCCTGGCCTTGTACATGTTGTGGATGCTGCAGCTGTTCTGTGTGCAGGTAAAACAAAAGGTTTTAATTAAAAGTGACATTGCTGCACCTTGTGCTGCCAGTGACAGTCCTGTTGAAAAGTACCCTGAGAGATGTGGAAGCCACTGTAAGGTTCTGCCCTCCTGTTTGCATCCCAGCAGCCATTTGCTTCCCAAGCTGGCAAGTGGAAACATCCCCTGATTTTTTGTAATGGAAAATAAATTTTCTGACTAAAATCATCCTGCAGAGCATGCAAACAAATATTTTTAATGCTAATTTTGGCCAAAAACTGAAGGAAAAAAGGGTCATTCAGAGCTCTTGAAGCTCTCAGCAAACAAGGACATTTTCCATCAGTTCCCAGCTTTTCAAGGGAAAAGAAAACATGTTCACAGATGTAACTTTTCCAATTAAAAATCAATTTTTGCCAGAAAGCCGTTCTGATTAGTTTTAATGAGAGGTAAGCAATCGTAAATGACATCCTGTGTCTACAAATTATGCGTTTGGGTTCAGAGCTGCCCTGCAGCCTCCACTTAACACCACGAGGACCTGGATCAGCATCTTGTTTTGTACCACTCTGACATTTCAAGGATTCGCAGGAGCCGGATTTCTGCAGGGCACTGCCCATTAACCCCGCCTGGCAGGGCAGGGAATTCTCAATTACTGCGTGCCATGTGCCCTCTCCCCATCTGCATTTCCATTTAAAGCTTGGCTTTTCTGCTCGAAAGGAATTGAAATATTTGCAGGGAACCATCTCACGGGGTGGGTTTGTGTCCTGTCGTGTGCCAGCATTTGGGGCTTTGCTGTGCAAAAGGGAATTTCGGGAGGGACCCAGCGGTCTTTCACCCGAGTGCTGCCCCATATGGACTTAATTAGCCCATAATTTCCTAATGTATGACGCAGATGAATCTTAAATGCTCCTAAATTGTGGGGAAGAAAGCACAGCTTAAGACGACATTTTCTCCCCAACTCATTTTGTGCACTCAGCCAACAAAAAAAGTTCTATTCCTGATTACATTGTTTCTAATTGTAAATAGAATAATGAATGTATAAACTGAGCCGTTGAAGCACGCATTTAATTCTGAAATATGAACTCATATTTCTACCAATGTGTTTCAGTGGAAAGTCAAGCAGCAAAGAGCTTCCCACTGATAAGAAATCGCAAAACTTCCATTATTCTGGTAGTGGTCACTTTTGTTTGCTGCTCCTCAAAAAGTGACTGCATTCAGAGTAGGAAAACAAAATCACCAATGATTTAATAAACACAAATTATTTGAAAATATTCTGGAGAGATCTGGAGTGGTTGACTTTCTTTGGTGTCCCTGATTCGCCAGTGGGAGGGGGGATGCTGGACACAGCGGTGAGTGGACAAGGGCTGGCTGGGAACAGGACAGGGCACTGGCCCGTGGCCACAGCCAGTGCCAACATTTGTACATTTTTATATGTTTTGTGCTCTTCATTGTACAGGCAGAACCTGAATGATAATCCCAGCCCGGAGGAGTTTCCAGCTCCTGTAAGATCAAACTCTGGCTGATCAAATCCTGTGTGATCAAATGTGAATTTCCTTTCACAACTCTGCTTTTTTTAAAAAAAATTGAACATTCAAATGCCAAGAGTTCTCCAAGTCCACGATTCTCCCCTGACACCAAATCCCACAAGTTTGGAAAGTGCTGTAATCTGGAGGGCACACAAGGGAACATGGAAATTCCACCAATTGGTCAATTCTTAACCCTAAACCATGGCTGAGTGTGCAGCTGGGAGTGAGAGCTGTGATTCCTGTTTTGTTCAGGGAGCCCTTTGAATCTCTGGGATAAACAGCACGGGGTAAACCTCAGGGTGGGTTTTTCACATTAAGAAGCCAAAGAAAGCAGCTGCTCTTTGTAGATCAAGGAGCTGATGAAGAGAGAAAACCCCACCAGGGCTGACCATCACCTGTTCTCACTTCCTGACTTGTTTCTGTTCCAGGAGCACTCGGTGGCAGCAGGAGGATCCAGGGCAAGGTGCTGAGCACAGACAAGGCACAGTCTGTCTCCTAAAAACCCTGCAAGGCAGCTGTAGGATGGCAAACAACCCCGATCATATGGACATGCAAAGCAGGGTAGGAAGCAGGGATCAGCACAGCAGTTCAGCATGACACGAGTTCTGATCTGCTTAGGAGCTGAATGGATTCAGGCTACAGTTGATAAGCTTATCTTGAAGTAAGACAGAAGTTGGGCTGCTGGAATTCCTACTGTTGCACTGTCATTATACAGCTGAAAGTCAGGAACTGTCAAATGCCATGAATAATATCTGTCCATATTTAATACAGCGAACTGCTGGCAATTTCCTCTCATCCTTCCCCTCAGTGCACGAGCCCCACCAAAGGGTTTGGAGCGATCACACTGAATTTAGGCAAATCTGCAGCCGCACAACCACGCTCCAGATAAGAACCTCACTGTGTCCAAAATGGAGAAAAAGAGGAGATAGCAGCAAGCACAAAACACTACAGAGATAATTCTTCCTGGACCACAGCAAGGAAAAATGTTGGAGATTGTGCTGACACTCGTGACGTTACAAATGCTACGAGGCTGAGGATAATGCAGAGTAGACTTCCCCCCCTCCCCATTTCAAAACAATCACATTCTATCTTCTTATAAGATATGAGGAAGATTGTTATCTTGCATAATGAAAACCAAATGACAGGCAGATAAACTTAGGAGCTGTTTATAAAGCCTTGTACAGTATTCTCCATGGTACACAGATAAGGAAATCACATAATTGAAATGGCTACAAACAGCATTAAAAAGGCATAGCAGAGGAAAATGAGGAGATCAAATGCAGAAGGCAGACAAATTTTAGATTACTGATGGAGGCGTTTGGGCAAGGCACTCGGATTCCTCGTGGGAGTTGAGCACCTCCTGCTCCTGCAGGCACGTGCTGCCTGAACTCACAGCCCCATTTCCCTCCTTCAGGGACCCCCCCATCCTCACCCATCCCAGGAACCCCGAGGTTTGACCGTTTGGCTCCTGGAACAACCCCAGCTTTACCTTTTCTTCGAAATTCTTTGCCCTATAGCGTCTTCAAAGATGTTTTTGCTTGTGCTTCTTCTGAAAGCACGAGTGCAAGGCACCAGCTGTTGCTTATTGTTCTCTGCAGAAATCTAAAAAATTCAAGTCCTTTCCTATCTGAGTAAACAGCAAAGTGTTTTCTGAACTTTCTCAAGTACAGGAATACCACGGAAATGTTTTCAAGTGTAGGTAGAATAACAGCAGAAGAGTTTCTGCTCTGAGGCAGATTTAAATGGAAACCTCATTGTTAATGTGAGATTTTCTGGAGGTCCCAGATGCCCCAGACCTCAGCCAGAGGACCCTGTTGTGTGTTCCAGTGCAACATCTCCCAGGAACTGGAATTCGGGTCACACTGGAAGTCCTTACACTGCAATAATCTTCCCTAATTAGAGCAGGAAGAAAGAACTCAGCTGGACAAATGAGCTAAAATCAGGAGAATCTTGAACAAACATCTCAAGCATTAATCATTTATAGAGAAAGAAGAAGAAAATCATCAAAATAATTGAGCAATTGCAGACAAATGTCACAATGCCTTGTATTGCCAAAATCTCATCATTGGAAACGTATACGTCTGATTTCCAGGTTTATTAATGAAACAAAAAGGCATCTACAATGGATAAATAATACATGATATGGAATTCACACAGTCTATTTATAATAGAGATCAGTGACACCTATCAACTCGCATTAAATCACATCATGCAGATTTTGCCTCGTCTGCACATTGTCAATCTCTGCTTCCTCTTTCCCTGCCGTGGTGACAAAAAAGTAACGCATGGAGCACTTGAAAAGAGTTGTCTCAAAAATCCCTGCAAGAACGTGTAAAAGAACAGCAAAATCAGCCATATTCATGGCTAGGAAGGTGCTGGCTCACCCCATAGCTTGCCCAGAATCCAGCTCTGAGGGCACAGCAGGTATTTGGCTCACAGACTGGAAAATCAGGGTCACACCAAGAATCGAGGGCACGGGATGAGTCAGTGGCAGGTCTGGGACCAGAATTGGGGTATCAACCTTCTGAGCTGTAAAGCTGAATTGTCCTCCATCTCTGACCTGTGCCCTGATGGAAAAAAAACCACAGAATGAAGTGGGTTCTTCGAAAAAAGGTTATTTTTGAGTTTTTACAAGCATCCCCATTAAAACATAACGTGGGCTTAGAAACATCCTTCAAAAACAACATAAATAAGTTATTTTGCAGAAGAATTATTTACCAGGAGAAGAGATAGAAGTTTATAAACCGGCTCAGAGATCTGTAGGGGAAACGTTCTTAGTGACATCATCAGAAATGGGGGCTAAGGAGGCTGAAACCCCTGGATTTTGCATGCAGCTTTTAAAATATAATTAGTGATCTAACATAAATAGACGTCACTGGCTGTGGTAATGTCTGTGGCAAATAAATAACAGTGGAACACAATAAAAGTCCCTGTAATGCACTCTGCTGTAATAGTGATGGCAGCATATGGCAAACATCTGACAGCTGTTAAACAGATGTGGCAATTAGCAAACCTTCTGGTCATGCTGTTCAGATTATTATGCAACACGTTCTCCAGGAAAATCCGATGGCTTCCTACTTTGTGGGGCTCTGCACGTGTGGAGTGCTGGGCTAGTGTCCCGTTGAGGCAGGATTGCTCACTAATGGCTCCTAACCCGCATTTTTTTTGAGTTGCTGCCTCATAGAAGATTTAGAGAAATCCCGAATTTAAACAAGAACAATATCAATTCAGCTGTGGAGCAGATACTTCAATTATAATAGCTAATGGACAAATTGAGAGATAAAAAGACTTTTCTATCGTGTTGAAATTCAATGAACAGTTTTCAATTAGGCTCTAAGTATAAAAGGGGAAAAAAGGAAGATACTTTTCCTTGATGTTAACATTGCAGGAAAAGATGAGAGTAACTTCACTTTTTCATTATACAGAAGAGGTGCATATAATGATGCATATTTAAATTATAAATCAGGTCACTATCTGCCAAATGAAAGCAATATCAATTAGAGCTGGGGTGGATCAGGCTTTAAAACTCCTTATATTTAATGACAAAAGTGCGACTGTTACCCTCACCCAGCCAACAAAGGGATAATTTAAGGCAGTAAGAAATCAAAGAGTGATGTCACAAAAATAAGCCCTCACAGCTTTTTGGATGGTATTATTATAATTAATAGACTTCCAATGACTTTTTTTATTTTTTTTGTATGTTATGGGCTTTCACAAAAGCATTTATTGCAGGCATAAAATATATAAAGCTCTAAAGAGTGGGTTTGAGTAAGGTTGACTTGAGGGTCCTTAGCCTTTCTACTACAGTAATTCCTGTAAAATCAGAGTTTCATTTATAGGCTCAATTTATAACGTTGAATTTATGCCAGTTCATCTGATATCAATCATGATAATAGCATGATCTATTGTATGTCACTTGTGCTAATGCAAATTAAATATCATTACATTACAAAAAAGCCTTATGCTAAAATAACATGGAGTGTGTAACTTGAACCAAAAAAATTAAGGATGAATTAGCAATTTGGGCTGATCACATGTACTGATAATAAATGTAAACCTGTGCATATCTTATATATAAAATGATATCCTTGCTGCAAAAAAGAAAAGCTAAGCAAAAAATAAAATAGATTAAGGTTTGTGTAGCAAGATTAACACTGATTTTCCCCCTTCATTGTAGTTAAGGTCAAGTAGTAAGCAGTTTAACCACTGTGGTTTCGAACCTCTGGCTTTAACACAGGAGTCCTGGGAATCAGGTTTTAAAAATCTTCAGATCTGCAAATGTCGTGGTTTGAATCCCCCTACGTCTTTATAAATGACATCCTCGCACACTCATCATGGTATCTATGCATTTGGGCATAAAGCTCTCCAATTCAGGTCAGCTGAAATGAGAAGTGCAGCCAGGTAAGATAGTCCTGAGATTAAAGTGCACCCAAAGATTTTGTTGAAAATTGTTAAAAAATGGTTCTCTTTAGTTATTAAGCCTGAGTCTCCCTGCAGTCCATGGTCTCTCCCCTGCTTAAGTGGCAGGACACCCTGTCTAGATTAAGTAAGAGACATTTCCATGCATAATTGCAGGCAATTTTCCACATAAAATTTGGGGATATCTGCAATATTTGTGAAGATCTTCATGCTGTAAATGTCCTGCAGTTTTAGGCAGAATGAGCATTTATCAGCTGTGTCTCCTGGGTGTTACGCACCATTTCCACAGATTAAAGCCCACTGTGGCTGCTTTGAAATGAGGAGTGAGATGTCTTTGCTTGGAAATGTTGTCTGTGAATTCTCCTGGCTTGGGAAGTTCTGCAGGTCCTGTTCCGTTCCTTGGTTATAGCTCAGCCATGGGGATTTCCTTTTTAAAGTCCCCTGCAGTGATAAAATCCTGCCTGTGCTGTTGTGGTCTGACCTGTGGCTCTCTGTGCTGGGGTTCCAGGACAGCTCCTGCAAACGCTGCGTTTGTTACCTGTGAGCTCTGTGCGGCCCTTCCTGGTCCTGCAGTGTCTGAGCGTTTTGCCATCGCTGCCATACCCACCTGTTCAGTCATTAAACCATCAGAAAACGGGCGTGCTTTCCTTCCCTGAGGGGGGAATCAAGTACAGAGGGGCACAAGGCTACTGTAAGAGGTTTTGGGGTCACCTAATTGTACCTGAAGGGATCCTAAAAGAAGATGGAGAGAGGCTCTTTACAAGGGATGGAGGGACAGGACACAGGGAATGGCCTCCCACTGCCGGAGGGCAGGGCTGGATGGGATATTGGGAAGGAATTGTTCCCTGGGAGGGTGGGCAGGCCCTGGCACAGGGTGCCCAGAGCAGCTGGGGCTGCCCCTGGATCCCTGGGAGCGTCCAAGGCCAGGCTGGACATTGGGGCTTGGAGCAGCCTGGGACAGTGGGAGAGGTCCCTGCCGTGGCTTTCAGGTCCCTTTCAGGTCATTCTATGATTCTATGGTAGCAACTGTGGGAATAAAAACATTCCCA
This sequence comes from Corvus cornix cornix, assembly GCF_000738735.6. Lineage (NCBI taxonomy): Eukaryota > Metazoa > Chordata > Aves > Passeriformes > Corvidae > Corvus > Corvus cornix. The sequence goes on along the minus strand of NC_046349.1, from coordinate 13,467,164 downwards.
AACCTCCTGAATCCCCATGCAACACTGCTGTCCTGGGGTCTGGGAACCTTCATGGAAAAAAAGCAGATCATTTTTCAAGTCGTGGCTGCTCCGTGAAGCTGAGATTGGCTCATGTTGTGTTGTGATCCCTTTCTCTTCCCAACTCCTGGAAGGAAGGAAGCACACAGCACAGTCCTTGCAGTGCTCTGTGGCACTTTGTGTCAGGGTTCAGCATCTCTGGGCAATACTTTCTCCAAGTTTTACATCATTAACTGCACTCCTTAGAGGTGGAGAGAAGAAACTCAGGAGATCAAACCTGGCACAAGGCTTTGCCCATCCCCTGTTACACACAGCAGCCTGATCTGTGAAGCATATTCATTATTTCACGTTTTTCCTCCTTCAGACGGTGGCACCGCTTGTTTCAGAAGCAGAGCTGACACTCCTCACTGCTCATCGCTACAGATGTTAGAGAGATTCTTTAATGTTGGAAGGAAACACAAACCTCCTAATGGAGATCTTGGCAGCTAAGTGAAAGGAAAATAGATTGTTTTAAAATATATTTATAGGTCTTTTAACACATATATACTCTGACAGTGATCTGGGAGTTTAAAAAGTCTATTATTAAATTTGTTTTACCACCTCTTTTTACAAAGATTCATGTGCTCCTTTCGTTAGCTACTTCACACACTAGAATTCCAGGCTTTCCATTGCATTTGGACAAACCTCAGCTTATTTTCCCGGACCTCTTGGAAACTCTATCTCAAGTTAAAATAAACCCAGTGCTAGTGCTGAGTTTAACCCTTTGCCACAAGATGAAGCCAAGTGTTTACAGCCTCCAGAAAGGTCTTAGATCTTCATTTACATTTATATCTGATAGTTTGAAGTCTGTCCGTGGCACAGCAGTTCCTGAGGTGAGCAGTAAGTGACACACACCTGGACTCTCACACCTGGACTCTCACACCCGGTCCCACATCTGCTTAACTTTGAAGTTGATCTGCTCACATTACAAAGTTCAGACACGTGGATGTAGCTGGCAGGTTGTCCTGGTTATGTCAAAACCTTAATTCCCATTTCTGCCCACTGCTAGGATCTTCCTATTAGGTAGGGACAGAATAAACCAGTTGTAAGGTTTTTTTATGACTTTCCCTCTAGCACCAGGTACTGGCTGGGGTCAGGGACAGGAGACTTCACCCACATGTCTGGTTCCAGGTGGAAATTCTGCTGTACTGAAATGGTGCCTTAGAAAATGCCAAGTTCTGAGGTATCTTCCCATTCCAAAGGAGCTGACAGCCCCAGTCAAAACCCTCTAAATGCGCCCTGGATTTCCCATGAATTATTCAGTCTGCAAATAATTTATTAGGTGAATTTAACCCCCTTTTTCTGTTCACAGATTGCCCTTGAGCATCTTTCAGCTTTCTCTTTGAAATTATTAAGTGGGTATTTTTAATGAATAATTTTGAGGATCAGATTCTCCATGACACTGAACTGCTCAGATCTGTCTGAGGGGCCTCTGTGCTGCTGTTCAGGTGTGACAGGGCTGGGGTTTTCCCTCAGAAACCTCAAAAAAAGGTGAGGAGACAGGTCAGAGCTTCACCATTCCTGGTTCTCAGAGCTTGGGAGATGCCCCAGCAGCAGAGCAGACACAGCCCTGACTCCTGTGCTGCTCACCTGGCTGGGAGAGCTCTGGGAATCCTGTCCTGAACCTGCACGTGGATGCAAACAGCTCGGAGGGTGCTGGACCTGGAACACAACCAGCAAACGTCCTTGGCAGCAACCTCCTCAGAGTTCTGCAAGTAAAAATCAGGGCTTGTGGCTTTGGAACTCGGCAGAACGGGGCAAGAACCTTCTGCCAGAGGTTTCCCTATATGACAAGAGGATCAGGACACATCTCTAAGCAGCTGATAGGAAACTCAGTGGTAGCAGCGACTCTCAAAACTCTCAGGGAGGTCACGGAGCAGGTTTCTTACTTGGTTGGTAGAAGCCACGAGTGCCCTCCCAACTAATTCCATTCATTGGGAAATAAGAACAGAGAGAAGATGGAATGGAAAAGAACAGCATCAAAAGTGCCAGCACCAGGAAGAGATAAAACCAAATCAGTATTCAAATTACATGCGTGTCTCAATTTTGCTTTGTTATTGTGTCACTATTTTGAAAAGCCCAAATTATGCTCATAAAAACTTAAGCTATCCATACATATGTATGAAAGTGCTCAGCTTCAGCGGGACTGAGACAGACAAATCTGGGAGTGGGATTCTTTTCAGGCTGTGAGAAGCAAATAATAATCAAGTGTAGTTGAGTTGTGTGAGATATTGGGCCTGGAACCACCTCCTTTGTCTTGTTCTCCTCCAAGAGACAAGGAAGAGTCTGAAGGAATTTTACTGTCCCAGCTGGGGACTCATTCCAGTTCCCAGTGAGGACAGTGGCTCATTGGCACTGAATTCAGTGGGTGGGACTGGGCTTTGTTAACATCCTGCTACAGTAGCTCAGGTTTGTCCTGACACAAGTTCCTCAGAGTTTGGGGATGGAGCAGTTCTTGTAGGATGGCTTTGACAAATAGGAAATTCCAAACATGTTACATTGTAAATGGATATATAATAAATATAATAATGTTTTCTCCATGGTTGGATTGATCTCACCTTCAAGGCTTTTTTTTTTTTCCTCCTGTGTGTGTGTTTTTTTTTTTTATATTCACCTTCACATTCCATAAACCCCTGAAAAGGTTATTTACATGGAAACAGCCTCAAATATGGGCTCAAACGTGCTTGTCGAAAGCATTTCTGTGGGATAAGAAAAAACCATGAAAGCATATGCTACAGAAAATAAAAATAAAAAACAAGAGCAGATGAAGATGAGTGGAATAAGATGTCAGTGATCCCTGTGTCACCCAAAGCCAGCAGCCTGATGATCTGAGTGAGTGCAGGGAGGCACGGGGGCGGTGAGAGCAGAAAGGGGCTGTCAGCCATGCAGAGAATGTTCCAAGGACCCACGCCTCGGATCTGCAGAGCTGGGCAGGGAAGGAAATCAGTTCCAAAGGAAATTAGGAGAATTTGCATTGTCTCAAGCCAAAGTTGCACATGAAGCACAGAATGGCTTGGAGTATTCACAACAGCAAGGGGAGGTGACAGGTGCCGAAGGCAACTGGGGAGCAAATACACAAATTAAGGTGAATTTCTCTTTACTTTTCCCATTCAAACCAACCAGGTGAACTCAGAATTGAGTCCACCCCCTTTAATCTGCTTTAACAGAAACAAAAAACCCCAGAAACCAAAACCCTGGGAGATGCCTGACTCTCCCAGCTCTTGTCTTACAAGAGCAAGAATGACAACAAATACCTCTGTTCTTACAACACTGGCATTTAAAAAATCCATCCAGGGATGTGGCCGATAGCAAACATGGCCAAATGGAGTTCATCTGCTTCTAGTTTCGCACCAAAGTGTCCTGTGTGGTGAGTGTTGAACAGGTGATTTACCTGGGACTGTGCTTTGTCCCTGCATCAGCTCTCTGTGGCTTTTCTTCCTAAAACACCTCCAGGGTCCTCTCTGTGCTGTCTCTCTTCTGGGAAAGGCAGAGGATTCACAGCTTCTCCCTCCTCCTCTCCTGGCCTCCAGAAGATCCGTTTCTGTACAAACTTCCCGCTGTTGCAAAGCCAGGGCTTGGGGCAGTTTGGGAGCTCTGACTCTAAGTTAGAGAATTCAAGGAAAACCAGCAGAAATTTCTAAAACCATTAACAGCTTTGCTAAATGCACGTATTTCACCACTTTCCCAAACTTTTGTGACTGAATTGTCTTGGACTGCAGCCCCAGGTTTGATTAGAGCCTTGTAAGATAAATATTCAATAATAACAACTGTAATAAAAATGGGGAACGTAGCTCCACCCCTTCCTTCAGGACAATTTTATCCCACTAAATGATTGCAAAGTAGCCCCAACTCTAAGTGCCTCTGCGTCAGTCTTCAGCATATTTCTGGGGAAGATTAGAATATTCTCCCCTGTTCTGTGATGAATTAGCTATGTTTGGTCATATTTTTTGAGGGGGGAAGGGGGAATTACCATATCACTATATGCACAAGAGATCAAATGTATGATTAAAAATATTTATAATACTGATGTGGAAAAGAATGATATGTTAAACAGATAAGCGTATAATAATGCATGTCTTACCCATAAAATTTAATTTATCCCTTGGGCAGGGCATAAACTTTGCTCAAGAACAACATGTTTTCCATCTATAGATTGCACAGCTAAACTGCTTAATTTTACAGCAAATTGATCACTGCTGTAATATTTCAGGAGCAAAATGATCCTCAACAGTCACTTCAGTTTCAAAAGCCCAAATTTATAGTTCTGCTTCTGATTTAGTGATAAGGTTTCTTAACATATTGGGCATTTCATCACTTTCTATCGGGAGTCAGAGTTGCACCAACAAAGAAATATTTTTTGAAATCAACAACAACAACAATAAAAAAAGGGCCATAAATAATATACACCTAACTGACAGAAGAGTTTAATATTCCCTTCAGACTGGGAGGAGATTACTCAGGTTCCTGTCCTTGTAAACACTTGTCCTGTACAGGGGATGGGCTGCTCTGCTCCGGGGGTGGAATTGCTCCCAAATCCCTTCCCAGCTGCTCAGGAAACTACTCCACTTATTTTCCCAAGTGGCCCAACTTCATTTCACCCAGCACAAATAAAATTTAGTGGAACTAAAGTTACTTGACACTTTTGATATGTTTAAAATAAATGTAGAGAGATTTAATGATGTGAAAGTTCATGACTCAGTAAAGATTGCTCCCTAGCTGGGGTCTTAGGATAGACACATATAAAATCAAATTATTATAATCACAGGAGCCAGGAGAAAAAAGTGGGCCCTGCTGAGCTCTATTCACAGAGTTTTTGCATTCATTATGCTCCTTCTAGTTACGAAACAAAGGGACGAGGTAGGCTGAAATCTCAGAAGGTTTTCTCAAGTAATTCTTTGCAGCAGCTCTTTGTGATTACTACAGTGAATTTTTAGAAATCCGATTCGTGTGCCAGGAGAGGAGGAACAAGACACGTCTGCCTTACCTGTGCGGTTGTGAGTGCTCATTCTCGAGCAGTAACTCCCATAATTAAGGACACTGGCAAAGTAAAAGTGAAGGCATGGGTTGGATTTGTTCTCTTTAACAGAGAGTGTTACTCAGCTACCTCTGGCACGAGTTACTGGGAAAAATATCCAACCTCGAGGCACTGGGAAAAATACCCAAGTTAGAGGCTTTGTGTATTGATGCACAGGCCAGGGTTGGAAAGGCTGAGCCCCGCTGGCTGGTGCTGTGTGTGACTGAGGAGAGGAGCAGCTTTCAAACCCTGCTCAGCCCCACACCTGTGCACATCTCTGCACACAGAGCACCGCTGTGGCACTTTCATAAGCCAGGAGATGATTTCCCAAAGCTGCTATTGCCTTTCTGCAGGATCTGCACGCTGACCTGGACACGCTGAGTGCAGACACAGTAATTAGGGCATTTGCTTGGGCCTGATGTTTCTTTGGGGGCTTAAAGGGTAAAATGTCTCTGTGCACAGTGTGAAGGTCTATTTCTCATGGTCGTGCTGTATAATAAAAACAAGAGAAAGGGAAGGATCAAATGCCAGCATTTTTTTTTTTGGTGTGTGAGCAAAACAATAATTAAGGGTGCATGTTTCACCTGTAATTATTTACAACTGGAGCTTAGATCAGGGAGATGTCTAAATCCCTGATGGAAGCTCCCAGTCAGCACTGCAGACGCTTTGTCTGGCCACAGTCTGCTTGGCTCGATGGGATTATGCTGGGGAGGAAGATGCCAAGCACTCTGGCTCCCTTTACAATCTGAGCAAAAGATTTCAGCTGCAGGCTCAACTGATTTAAACATTCTTCTTCAGTCAGATATATCCATTAATTGTCCGAGCACAGAATCCCTCCCACGTCTCTGCTAACAAGCACTTACACAAATAATTCAGGAACGGGGTCCGTATCCTCAACTTGTGCACTTTTACTGAGAATAGTGGATAAAAGGTGATTTATGTTAGCCAGTATTTCAAATATATTTCCTAAGGCTCAAAATGCAGCTTTGGAAATACATGTAAGATTTCCAATGGAAGAATGCACTCGAGGTTGTGAATCTTCTTTTAATTACAGGGTTAAGTGTAGGAAATCCTTTACTGATCAGTTGCAATTAAAGAAGAACTGTCTGTGCACAATTTCATGGATTTGTTTTACTTCACATCATCTTTCTCAGGTGGTTTTCACATTAAATCCCTTCTTTTAAGTTTTACAGTTGTGCTCAAAGACCTGCTCAGTTCTCCTGCAGCTGGGTGCTCTAGAAACTGCAGAGAGAGGCAGCCCAGCGAGTGGGAAATCTGGGCTGTGCTCAAATGAACACTGCGTCCCACCCTGGGAATTGTCCTTCTACAGGGAACCTCCCAAAAAGCCATGAGCTCCTTGGTGGACACAAACCACATCCTGCACTGGTGTTTGTCAGTCAGTGTCAGATGTTTGTCAGTCCAGAATGTCCAGTGGGATATTTTAAGGAATGTTTGCATTTGTGATGGCTGTGTCAGCACCTGGATCCTGAGGTGAAAGTCAGGTGAAATTGCTGCGTGCCGAGCCCACAATTTGAAATACAAAATACAAGCCCAGGCTCTGAGGAAAATGGGCCCACATTTGCTTAGTAGGGTCAGGAGCTCTGCCCAGGCACTCCAGGGGAGCAGATCACAGTTTGGACAGTGCCCTTGCACACAGGATCAACCACAGAATCCTTGGAATTGGAAGGGACCTCTGGAGATCACCCAGTCCAGCCCCTGCCCAGGCAGGGTCACCTGGAGCAGGTGCACAGGTGGGTTTGGGATGTCTCCAGAGACGGAGACTCCAGGCCCTCCCTGGAGCTGTTCCAGGGCTCTGCCACCCTCTATGGGAAGTTTTCTCTCCTGTTGAGGTGGAACTGGTTGTGGTTTTAGTTTCTGGCCATTGCTCCTCGTCCTGGCACTGGCAGCACTGACCAGAACCTGTCAGCATCCTCTGACACCTGTCAGCACAGAGAAACCATTCCTGCTGAGTGCTGGCACGGGGTTTGTGTTTGCCAGGGATAAAATTTTGGTGAGGAGCAGATGCAATTAGGAGCAAATGGAATTGAATGGATTCAAGGAGGAGCTGTTTCACACCCAGCTTTTAGAAGAGGTTGTTCTGAATCTGGACCTCCTGCGTGCGCAGAGGGAGAGAGCCCGACGTGGATATTTCCAGGAATCAGAATTAAGGGTGTAATCTGATATTGCATCCCTGCAAGTGAGCAATGCAAATAAAGCTGCCCCTGCACTTGTTACAGGGGAGACAATATGACTTTACTGTAAAACCCACATTGCTTCCTTTGGTGGGTATATATAAGTATACATTATTCAAAATTCAAATATTAATGATCACATAAATATTCCATGATCTTGGCTATTACTTTCAGAACAAACATTTTAATTTTCAGATGTCATATTTGTAAAAGCTGCATTTTGAGTAAGAAAGAGAGAGACAGACCCTTTTAAAGGTGTCTCCGTGTCTTGCCAGGGTATCTTTGCTTAGCAAATACATGGCACATTTAAATTTCTTTTAGCTCTACAACATTCACCTGCTGAAACATTTACAATGCTCCTATTGAAAAAAGAAAGCTATAGGAGGAAATAAAAAGCAAATGTGTGTGTTTGGATGAGCTGGGGGTGTCTCAAGTGCGTGCCAGTGGGTAGAAGGAGATTTATGAGGCTGAGTTTGTGTGTGTGAGCTTTAGAACAAACTTCAAGGGTCTGTCTGACCAGAGCAGGGGATTATGTGAGTGGCCTGTAAAACTACATCCTCCCAGCACTCCAGCTTCCCTAGGAGCCCTTTCCAAATGTATCCAAATGGAAGGCACAATGATAAATTATAAAATATTAAGCACAAATGAGCCTTTTGACTTGTCTAGACAGTCTGGATCAGATTTTCAAGGGAAAGTTATAAGAAAATGTTATTGATGCCAAAAGTCAGCTTTTGTGTATGCAAATGGGTCGTTACTGCAAATGCTGCGAGTGGATTTCCAGATATTGTTTCAGGATCAGCTGCCAGCTCGGGGTGAGCTGGATTTTCCAGGCTCTCAGCACACGCCCCTGCAGCCAGATTCCCAGATGAGCTCAGCAGTGGTGTCCCAGTGGGGTGGGATCTGGGGGGCACCTGGAAAAAGCTGGGTCTTCCCTATTTAATCAAATAGAAGCAAAGTGCTTATAGAAATCACGGGTTTGTTGTGAGTAATAAACACAGAAAGTGGTGCTTTGGTGCTCAGGTGCTTTGAAAATTTGCTTGTGAGTCTTACCTCTGTTAATATTTGTTGATCCTGATCGGTTCCCAGGGGGTGAGAGTCCCTTCCAGATCCTGGTGGACCTTGACAAAAGTCCTGAGGGTGGAGGGCACCACCTTGTCCTGTGCCCAGGTTCCTTTAGTTGTAAAAATACCACCTCAGCCTCACTTTGCACGTGATTTGGAAATCATTCCGCTTCAAAAGCTTGTTTTGATGTGTCTCTCTTGGTCAGCATGCATTTGCTTGCACCTTTGGCATCCCCACGTCCTCGTGGTGGGATGAGGAGTGCTTGGGAGTGTTCTCCACGAGGAAGGAGCTGTTCTGAGGGGTTTAGCTGAGGCTTTGATTTCCCAAAGAGCTGGGATTTGGTTGGAGGTGTAAAATAATATCTAATTAGCACAGAAATCTGTCACAGGGATAAACAGGGGTAGTTCCAATCATTTGTACACACAGAGGCGAGAAGTCACTTCTAATACTGTTAAAAAATATTGAAAACTCAATCTCAGGATGGTTTCCAGAGGGGCCCAGGGACTGTTTGAGAAACAAAATGCCTGGAGTGAGATGTATTGGAATAAGATGATGTGACAGCCCCTGCACACAGATCCTGCTCCCACTGTGGTGGCCACAGCAGTTACTGGGAGTGTTGGGAACACTGGGCTGCCCTGGGCACGGCAGGGCTGGAACAGAGCCCGGAGCTGTGGGAGGCTCCTGCAGCTCCCTGGGGGCTCTGTGCTTTTCTTCTCTCCTTGGGGATAAAGTGGATCCCCTTCAGGGAGGGGACAGGCAGCTCCACAGGCCCCCAAACCATCCCCTGCACCCAGGTGACAAACACCTGTGACCCTGGCAGATGGTGAATCCTTCGGTTCTTGCCTGATGTCCTGGAGAAACGATGGGCCTCAGCTCAGCTTCCCATTGCCATGCTTGTGGTAATTGTGAGCTTTTCACCTTTCTGCTGTTCCTCCTGTGCCTTCCTCTCTGTCCATGCACAGGGTGCCAGTGCATTATGCCATATTTGATGTTACGGGGTAAGTTTTTGTTTCTTCACTTGCTTTCCATCATTTAGCAGCCCTTGGCATCCCTATCAGCTGCTGAGCAGAATTAGGAGCTGCTGCTGGTATTTGCTCTGCACAGAAGTGTTGGTCAGGGTCCTCTGGGGAATGAGTGACCAGCACAGTGATAGAAGGAGATTTGTAAATTTTTTAAAACCAGGCTCAGCTTACAGGAAGAATCCTTCAGCCAGTGGGGCTGACTTTGGTTCCTGCTGCTGGCATCCCAACTGCTGCTGGCCAAATGCTGCTCAGCAGGGCCACACCTCAACGATTCAATTCATTCTCCCTGCAATCACTGTGCTCTTCTCAGAGCCTGGACAGTTCTTTGCAGACAGTTTATCCACAGGTTAAATAAAACCACTCAAGCCCAGTCAAGTCACCTTCAGCAGCTCTGCAGGGCCACAAGGATGGGGAGCTCTGGCTCTCCTGGTGGGTCCCGTCCCATTGGCAGCTCTTTGGTGAACACCAAAGATTTGTTGGGTTGACACGAAATCTGCTCAGCAGAGGAGGGTGGGGAGGGAAGGGCAGTGTTCACCAGATCTTTAATGGATTTACAAGCTGAGGTTTGCATTAGGATTGCTGCAATCTCTGCTTTGGGTGCCCAGACTGCCAGCTCTGTGTGCTCAGCGCTGGCGGGCGCAATGGAAAGTTCCAGAACATTTCTGACAGTGCTTCAGCCCCAGATCACAGAGCTTTGCAGGGAGTGGCTGTCCCTGGGAGCTGTCACTCACATCCCCACCAGAAGCAAGGAATAAAGTCCTTCAGCTTGTGAGTCTCTCCCAAGATCAGAATCTTCCACAGTGGGTTTTGGCCTGCTCACTCAAACCTGACTGACAGAAAAATTCAAAGGTATTTGAGGCTAAGTATCAGGGTTTGACCTTCCAGGGGCTCCTGTAGTTCTGGCACTGTTGGTTTTCTCTGCAGCAGGCACACACAGCGCTGCCTTACACGTTACCTTTGCATTTTCATCTCCTGTAATTCCTTCTGATACATTTCACCACACGATCTTCAGACAGGATTTGTATTTGCTCTTGGGCTGTTTCTCCTGTCCTACATATGTCAGTAACTTTCTGCAGAGTCAGACTGTCTTCCCTGAAGAATTTTCTATTGTCATCACTTCTGAGCCCCACTACAGTTGCTGCCCCTGTTAATTCCCTTACAGAGATGCTCAGTTTTGTGTCACCAGCAGGGCTGTGCTGGCTGTCCTCCGTCAGCTGCTCGGAGGTGCCTTTGGCACACAGCACAGAACCTATTTTCTGGACACAAAAATCACACAATTTCTTGGCTGATAGGTCACACACATAAATGCAAATATTAAAATCTTAATTTGTTATTATCTGGTGGTGTGTGTGCTTTTGTGGAAATACTCTTTGTTAAATATTATAAATGCCATAATACTCCCCAAAATAAATACTTTCATTGCATTCTTTATACATTTTTGTGCACCTGCTTTTTCAGCCCAGAACTGGAACCCAGGATATGACAGAGGAGAGATTTTCATAGACACAAATGGGAATTAAGTGTCCAATTCAATTGACTTTTAATTGGAGTTGAACAACTAGAAAGTCTTTGAAGAACTCTGCTACAGTGAATCTCTTAATTTACCCTGAACCTGTTTGTTGATGAAATCCCAACTCCTCAGCAGCTGTAGGGACAGGTTCCTTTTTGCTCCAGTAGCCACATTATCATCCACAAATACCCGAGGAGTTGGGTCTTAGTACAGTTCATATCTGAATGAGAAATAAACTTGCTCTGATCTTTCACCTTGTGGTCAAATAACAGAGAAATGTAACTACAATGAGCAGGAAAATCAATCATTTTAAAATCATCCTTATTTTAGCAAATAAATTATTCTATGTTTCATTCAAACATGATTTCCTATTACTAAAAATCTCCCTGTTTTCTAGTGGAAATGGACAAGTAGGGATATTTTGAGTAAAAAAGAATATTTTTGAAGTTAGTTCTTTAAATTATAGTTGTGCTTATTAAGACAGAGCTTAACAAAATCCAATTGCTAATTAAAAGAATTACAGAAACTTTCATAACTTTTTCCAGTTCTCTTTGAGCTTTTTGATACAAATGAAAATAAATGAAACAAATCTTTAATAGATTAGAAAGGCAAACGTCCAACCCAAACCTGTTACCAGTGAGGAGTCAAAAAGAGAAGCCTATTTTGCATCTCTGAGAAGATGACCAAGATTTTAGAGATTCTGGCTCAAGCCACAGAAGATTTTCTAAAACAAGGATAACAGAAATACATTTTTTCCCTCATTCTCTCTTTTTTTCTCCAATCCTTCCCATTTGCTTTATTTCTGTCGCTGTGGTACCTGAGGTGGTGGTGCAGGGGCTGAGCTCAGCCCCTGGCACGGGGCAGATCCTCCTGGTGGGTGATGTCTCTGCCACCTGCACATGCACATCAAATGCAGATTTTACTTTCTTCCTTTGTATTCCACGTATCCTGCAGCAGATAAGGGAGACAAATGCACTTTCATTGACAAAGCCTCACAGAAAGCTTTGGGGTGGAAAGGATATTTGGTGATGGTATCTAGAGTAGTTTGTCCCCTCTGCACCGTGGCAGGATTGATTGCTTTATCAGTAAATGATCCCTGATGGATGAGTATTGGGCCTGGGCATCAGTTAAAAGTGAGGATGATAATTCAGTTTTACTGATGCCACTGAAAGGGGAAGTTAATCTATTAAATTGTTTAGAAGTTTTACAGTTCCCCATGAAGTGTTTAAAGCAGAGCTGCTCAACTTTGCCACTGCCTGACCTACTCCTTCCTCTTACCCTCCTTCTTATCCATGCATAGAGCATGGAATTAACCTGCTGGCCTCCAGCAGAGCAAGGAGGGAGACAAGGTGATCCTTCCCCCTGTTAAGGACAGAAAGGATCTCATATACACATCAAAAGTGATGGGGACATTTGTTATAGGATTACGAATTATAGGGGCTGGAAATGGGAGGTGGTTTGGGTCACATTTAATGTCTGGGCTTGGGCAGCCCCGCTGTGGGATCAGGGCTCGGATCCCTGACTGGGTCAGGGGGTGCTCCTGCTCTGCCCTTACCTGCACCAGGCTCTGGTGGGACATTTCCTTGTGTGTGTCCACAGCCTGGCACCTTCGGGGGCTCCAGGTGCCTCCCACGGGACTCTGGCTCCAGTCTGGCTCCCCTGCTCCTGGAAAAGGAATCATGGTGTAGATTGGGTTGGAAGGGACCTTAAAAATCATCTCATACCTTCTCTGCCATGGGCAGGGACACCTCCCACTGTCCCAGGCTGCTCCAACCCCCAGTGTCCAGCCTGGCCTTGGGCACTGCCAGGGATCCAGGGGCACCCACAGCTGCTCTGGGCACCCTGTGCCAGGGCCTGCCCACCCTCACAGGGAACAATTCCCTCCTAATCTCTAATCTAAACCTCCTCTGTGTCCATTTGAAGCCATTCCCCCTTGTCCTGGCACTCCATCCCTCAGAAATCCTCTCTCTCTCCATCTTTCCTCTTGGCTCCTCCAGCCCACAGTGAGGTCACTCCAAAGCTTCTCCTCTCCAGGCTGAACAATCCCAGCTCTCCCAGCCTTTCCTCCCAGAAGAGCTGCTCCATCCCTCTGCTCATCCTGGAGCCTCCTCTGGCCTCTCTCCAGCAGCTCCAGGTCCTCCCTGTGCTGGGTCCAGAGCTCCTATCCCAGTGTTCCCAGCACTGACTTGTTGGCACGGGGGTGTCAGAGCCACACCAGTGCATCCACAGCCCTGTGACAGGGGAACAGAGGAGAACTTCTCTTTTGGGGGCAGTTTCTTCCCTGGAATGATGCTCTGTGCCACCTCAAAGGCAAAGCTTGTGCAGAGCCAGCCCAGCCCCAGACTGATGAGGCACAGGGACAGATGGAAATGAGAGGAAATTAGAATAAAAGAAATTAGTATTTGATGTGTACAAGCATATGCACATAAATATAAATACATTTATATCTAAAATCAAATAGTTTTTCCCCAGAGTGAGTGAGCTGTAGCTGCTGCTTGGGCTGTGCTGTCACTCCTGGAGATGATTGTAGAGCCCCTCAAATTACAGCACAGCCTTTTACCCACCCTGGTGCCACCCATCTTCCCTCTGTGTCAAATGTTGATTAGGAAGGTCTCTGAAAGCTCAGCAGAGGAAAAAGCTGGAAGACAGAATTATGATAATGGAGACAGACAAAGGTACAGAAGAAAGGGAATGGATATTATCAGCATGTTACATTTGTGTGCAAGGAGCCAGACAGGATTAAGCTGTTTTGAATAATGCAGCTGACAACTGCAATGAAGAAAATTTGCCAGTGTTGGACTCCACCCCAAAGTACCCAGTTTAGTCCATATCTGACATCGTGAGCCAGGGGTGGGATGCATCACAAACTCAGTTATGGAACCATAAAATCCCAGAATTTTATGGGACCAGGGACACCTTCCATTATCCAGGGTGCTCCAAGCCTGGCCTTGGACACTGCCTGGGGTGGGGCAGCCACAGCTTCTGCTGAGAAAGCCAAGGCAGAGTTCCCTGACTGCCAGCAGTGAGAGCTGCCACTCAAAATCACCTCATCAACAAATCCCACGTTGCTGTGTCCCCTCTTGCCTGGGCCAGAAAGAGTTTCAGAGAAGATGAAAATTGAGTAATGGAAGGGGAAGAAGTCTTTAAAAATAAACATATAAGCCAAAGTTGGCTGTTGAGGGGATGGTGCAGTAGAGGATGGATGGCTCAGAGGGACAATGGTCACAACCAAAGCTCCTCAGGGACAGTTTGTCCTCTGAATGAGCTGAGCAGGCACTGTCCAAGTTGTGCTCAGGTATCACTGGCAGGGCAGGATTAGGTCAATTAATAGAGATATCTGGGTATTTTCTTGCCTGAACAAGCTTTCACTGGAAATTACTTGCTATTTAAACCAATTTCTTGTGTGGAAATGTGTCAGTTTTGAGTAAGCATTTGCCAGGAAGATTTTTTGAGTTTCAAGGAGATTTTCTAGACCAAAACAAAATAAACCAGAGAACCAATGGAGGGTAAGTCACTCACCAGCACCGGGGGTGTGAGTTCAAATGCCTCCATGAGGTTGGTTGCTTATTAAAATTCATCTTTTGTAGGTCCTCCTGACGCAGAGAAAATAGAGACAGAAATGAAGTAGAAATCAGAATTTTTGGAGTTTTTCTTCTGTGCATTCTCTGTACCTGCTCTGGCTATCCTGAGGTGAGAGGCACCACTGTCCATCCCTCACCCACTGCTGCTGCCCAGAGCTCGCTGCCCTCCTGGGCTCAGCACTGCCAAGCAGCCACTTCAGAAAATAAAGAGATTTGTTGCTGGCTTTGGTGCCAGGTCAAGCAGAAACGTGGTGCTGCTATTCCCCTCTCAGCAGGGTCAGAGGGGTGCTAATGGATCCGGGGGACCACAGTGCTGACTTAGCTGCAAATCCCCCTGCCCACAGCGCTCCCTCACCACTTTTATTTCAGCACCAACTGCTCCAATTCCCCTCCCCATCCTCACACTGGCCAGCACAAAGGGGAATAATTTGGAATAACAGGAAAAAAATCAATGTTTGGGGATGCATTCCTGACCTTTGCAGCGATGAGGACCCCAGACATGGAGTTCCTCTGAAGTGGAACCAGACAATCCTGGTCCCTTCCCGTGGGCATCACTGAAACTCCTGCACAGGCAGGGGAGGGCTGCCCTGGGGAAATCCTTTTCCATCTGAGCTTTCCAAGTTGATACAAGCAGGACAGGCCTTTGGAACAGCAACTCTGCCTTCTGAACTGCACTGAGGAAAAAGCAGGGCATCTTCAGGAAGCATTTTTAAGCAGCAATAACAAAATCAGAGTGATGGTCCCTATTCAGGGGGCAAACCAACCTTTGCCTCAGAGCAAACATAGTGGGAAAAGAAATAAAAATGTCTCAAATAAACAACTCAAATTGAGCTCAAACCCTGAATTCTGCCTTTGCAGGTTTCCACATTACTCAGTGGAGAAGAGGAGAAAGAGCCAATGGAAATGACAATTAAGAAATCTATGGAATAAGAGGTGGTTCAGATAAAGTAAAATCCTGACTACAACTTTACCTCAAAATGAGCAGAACCTTTTCTAGGTTTCAGAAAAGTTAGAAGCATTTTTTCTACAAGAGAAAAAAAATTCTGGTGCTTCCCTTCTCCCTGATTCAAGAGAATTAAAAAAACCTGGTGAGCAAAATATTGTAAGTAACAGAGCATAAAGGGACAGCAGTGGCTCAGGGAGTGAAAGAAGAGCCTGGATTCAAAAGTTCTGGGTTCAGTTTAAAATACTATTCCTGAGCTGCTTAGAGACTGGGCAGAATATTCATTAGAAACCCTTCATTTTCTTTCCAGCCCTTGTTTATTTAGAATGTAAGAGAATCTGGCTGCAGACAGTGGTGAAATGAACTCTTTCCTACTATTGTAACAAACCAAAACCAGGAATAATTGTTGGTTTTTTGTCTCTGTGTGCCAGCTCTAACTTTGCACTCTCAGTCTGAGGGGATTAGATGTTTGTATGGATTGATGGGATCCCTTCTCAGCCTTCCCTTCTCCGGACTGCCCAGGCCCAGCTGCCGCAGTCTTTCCTCATCAGAGATGCTCCAGACCCCAAAGCATCTCTGCAGCCTCTGCTGGACTCTCTCCGGTTCCTCCTTTTCTTTCTTGACCCAGAACTGAACACAACCCTCCAGATGTGAGCCGGCCTTTGCAGCTCTGTACCAACACTCACCTGCGGGTGTGCAAACAGAGCGCATTGCCATTGTCCCTGGACACGGCCATTTCTCCTGCAGGGAATGCAGGATCCCGGAGCCAGGAGCGCTCCCGGAGCATCCCGGCAGGATCCCGGAGCCAGGAGCGCTCCCGGAGCATCCCGGCAGGATCCCGGAGCGCTCCCGGCACATCCCGGCAGGATCCCGGAGCCAGGAGGGCTCCCGGCACATCCCGGCAGGATCCCGGAGCCAGGAGCGCTCCCGGCACATCCCGACACATCCCGGAGCCAGGAGTGCTCCCGGCACAGGTGCCATTAGAGGGTTGCTGCTCCGGGAGCGCTCCTGCCCCGGCTCCTCCGCCACCTTTCCTGGGCTTTGTCAGGCAGGGCAGACCCCGCGAGGCTGGAAAGGCTCAGCTCTGCGCAGGAACTTCACTGACAGCCTGGTGAATGAGTAAGATTCTGCAGGATAGCGGAATTCAGCTGCTTTGGGGAAAAAATACACACAGAGACACGTATTTGACATTTTTCCTCTCTTTTGTCAGTCCAAACAGGATCTCAGTTTGCTGAGTGCATGCTGAGCTGCTCTGCACTGCTTCTCACGGCTAAAATGCCATTTTCCCTGTGTTGGCCTGAGCACGTGGAATAACATCCCCCAGCACTGCAAAACACGGACTGTCTTCTGATACTGTGATTTTACAGAACGACACAAATACACCTCGCCCAAAGCTGCTCTTGGGGCAGCAGCAAGCAGCCACTCCAGGGGTCAGGGGTACCTGTAGGAGCTCACCTGCCCCTGCAGGAGCTCAGAGTCCTGAGCAGCCTCACAGCTCCTGGCACCCACTCTCCGGATCTCAGATTTGGGTTGGAAGGGACCTCTGGAGAGGCTCCAGTGCAAGGCAGGGTCACCCAGGAGCACGTCCAGGAGGGGTTGGGATGTCTCCAGAGAGGGAATCACAGCCAGACCCATCCACCCTTCTCAGGCACGTTTGGTGAGAGCTGCAAGCATGAGAACAAGGCAAGAACACAGAGTTTCAGGTGTGCAGCTTCAATAATTTAAGCATCGCATGCCAGCGAGGTGAATATGAGGCGGCTTTTAATTTCTTTGCAAAAACTGTTTTCATCTCTTTTCCACTTCAACTCGTGGAAAGTGGAAACAGTTTTTGCTGAGCTTTCCCAGGCAGTGACTGGATTGGGGTGTTTGTGTCTGGCCACAGCTCCCACTGGCAGTGAGAGGCTCGAGAAAAAGAGTCCTTTAAGTGCATTTCTGCTCCTCCAGATCTTGTCACTGACCCCATGTGCAGCTGCTGTAGTTAAGATTAGGGCTGCAATTATTTTTTGCTGACTCTGTGGGTCTGAGCTTTTGCAGCAGAATTTCTCTAGAGGGCAGTCAGGACTCAGAGCTGCCTCGGAATAAATAAATATATATATATATTCTGTAGGAATGACAGATCATCTTTGCACAGCAGTAAAGGTTACAAGAGTGGGTGCACATGTTGCAGTGTAGGGTAGAACAGCTAAAAGCACATAAAGCAAACTGCACACTCTTCCTTCTCGTAGCATCACCCAGGATGAGGTTTCTTTGCACGTTTGTATTTGAAATTACTCAAAGCATTCTGCTTTCAGTTGGGAGGAGAAAGGGGCTTTTTGTTAGGGAAGATTCAGTTTGGGTTAGTGGAGGGTTTGGAAACAGGGAAACAATTTGGGAAAATAAGTCAGGGGTCCAAATGGCAACCTTTGGGCTGGACTGGACTTGCTCCTGTGACTCTGACTTGGTCCTTCCAGAAAACTGAGGTGCCAAAGCCAGAGCTTGGTCCAAACACAGCATTTGTGATCATCCTCTGGCTCCAACGTTGCACTGAACAATGGCAAATGTGAGAATGCCTCTGAAAGGCCTGCTGTGAAGGGTGTAAAGCCTGCTGGATTTTCACAGAACAGGAAGGACACGAGGTAACACTGAGATTATGAAAATTTTGGAGCTCTTTCGCACCTTCCCCATCATCTTTGCACACCCTACTTGAACATGGTGCAGTGAGGGCACCTCAGGAGATGAAATCTTCCGTCAGGACATTCCAAAAACCACACAGGAAGACAGGTGGCTGGAGAGGGGTATCAGCAATTATATCATGGCCAACACTTGATAATAATGTGCCCCTACTTAAGTCCAGAATTGGAGCCATTTATTGGGCTTGGTGGTCCCATGAATAACAAAAGGTGTTTGTGTCACTCCACGGTGCAATTACGGGATGTGATAGAGGCTGTCTCTATTGCAGTGTAATAAGCATTTACTGCTGGTTTTAAATAGGGCAGGTGTGGCTGAATCTGAGCTGTGCTGCTGTCACCAACGCAGGCAGGCTCACGTTCCTGCAGGTGCCTGTTTGTCCCTGCAGCCACACAGAGAGCTCAGGGCTGTGAGGGGTGTAATCACCACAAACCTTGGGGATCCAGCTGTTTGCAGGGCCTAACCACAAGAGCTGAGCCCTAAAACTGGAGTTCACCTTGGTGTGCAGATGTGGAGGGCTGAGTGAAAATGGGATTTACAAACAGATCAGAGGAGAGATGGATTTCTTACCTCCGGTACAACAACGAGGCTCCCCAAAAGCTCAGGATTTGGGCAGGAGTTCACAACAGCAGCTGCCTCTCTTTCCCAGTGTTTTATTGCCTTCCAAGGCATGTGTCCATGCCTTCCTTTGTCACCTTCAGCATTGTAAAACAACCTCCCTCCTTCAGCAGCACCACCAGAGCTCTCAGCTCCTTAAATCTCACCTCCTTACCCAAGTACTCCAGTCGTTGTCATCTCTCTCATGTCAGGTGTCTCCAGGGAGTGTTTTCCTCCTGGTCCCTGATCGCTCCATGCCCAGAGTGCTCCTGCCTGGAGCTGACAAAAGCTCTGGATTGCTCCGTGTGCCCCAGGCAGGCACCTAACCCCACCTGAGGCAAGGGATCCCTGTGGGGAACAGGAGCTGCCTCTCCCGTCGGAGCATTCCCACACCAGCCCTGCTGTGCCATCGTGTTTTGCATATGTGCAAGTGCTATGCCAAAAATTAAAGTCTGGGGCAAAAATATCAGTGGGAGGCTTTGAACAAGCGACCAGCCATGATTTTTAAAAACTGGCTGGTTCAGGCAGAGATTTGGGATGTTAGGAACAATGTGAGAGCGGGCTAGGTTTTATTGTAATATTATGTTTTTAAGGAATACTAAATTTAGGATCTAAAGATGTTCATACTTGAATATATTTAAATAATTACTCTGTGAAATATTCATCCTACAATCTGTATTCTTGCTTTTCAGGTGTCTTAGCATCTCACAAATCTGTATTCCTGGCCTTAAAAAGTGTGTTTCTTGCCTGAAACAAATTTAAACAATAATGTAAGATGCCATGAAACTTGAAACCTCCTATGTCAAGTCAAGAGGAGGCTCATCCAAGGTAAATCCTTCCACATTTGAAAGAGAGTTTGGAGGTTTTTAGCTCAGCTCCATCCATTCACCTGAGAGCTCTTCCATCTCCTCTCTGTGGCCAAGTGTCCCCTCAGGCTGTAGAGGGGCAAAGCACGTTTTAGGTCTGGGTTAACAACTGGATTTTGAGCAGCCCCCAGCTCATTTTGGGCTCTGACAGTTCTGCTGGTGCAGGTGTTTGCACAGCACTGGTGGAACCACAGAAGATGTGATCTCATGTAAAACCCACCCAGGTTAATTCACCAATCCCTCACTGCGAGAAACAGCAGTCATGGGAAAGGTGCTCGATGTAGAAATAACACCAGGAGTGGTTTCCTGCCCCATGGGCAGGTTTTGAAGGTAGAACTCTCCCCTGGTTGACACTGAGATAGAGCAGAGAATCTCCCAGGATTCTCATGAGAAATGGGTCAAAGCCCTGTGCCTTGGTTCTCACTGGGGCACCCAAAGTGACAGCTGCACAAAGAACCTGAAAAAACCCTGCCCCCTTTTCACCCACCCCATGCTGGTGATGAAGATCTTCGTGCACATTTGCACCCCAAGCACTCCCAGAACTTTCCCACCCCTCTGAGGTTATTCAGTACGAGCAGTAAGGCTCATAAATAGGATTAGAACTACCCCTTCCAGAGAGGAATATCCACCTCAAATAGATCTATTTCAAAGGCAGTGGCTCAGGAGTAATTGCTGTTTGGGGTCCTCAGTATAATTCAAGCTGCACTGTCTCCCAGAGAAAGCTTTTAGTTAAGGGGCTGTGATTTTAGGAAGGCTTTATACCCCATGTGTGCACCATGGATCACGGCCCTGGAAGAGGCAAAAGCTGAGCACAGCAGGCACAGCAGGGCCTGACAGCGTTATGACCTTTATCAGTTGGGGGAGAAATAAGCCCAGCCTTAGCAGGACAGTTAAGCCAACCTGACCATACCCTGTGCTGCAGATTTACAGCACGTGGCCCACCCTATAAAGCAATTGTTTAGAAACCAGGGCCTTGAAACCCTGCCTTGGACAGAACAAGTCCCTGCTCTCAAGTTCCACCGAGCTTCACTTCAGCCAGAGCCGTCCCCAAAAAAATCATCAGTTTGTGAGAGACCCAGGCTGACAAGCAGCTCATTCCACGCCCAGGGCTGGCCCAGCCTGCCTGCAGGAACACGTGGAGCAACCAGCCAGGCTTTAGGAATTCAGCACCTGGAGATGCAGGCAGCAGCAGAGCAGACCTGGGCTGGCTTATTCTTGGCTCTGCTGATGCCATCTCCTGCTGCTCCTGCCTCAGGTCCCCCTCTACAGAGCTGTGGAGCTGAAGGGTTTGCACAAAGCTCTTTTACATCTCTAAATGAAAAACACAGAAAGACCAAATGCTGTTGCAATGAAAAGCATTTTCCTGGGCTGCTCAAAATCAGTGGAAATCCATACTGGACACTGCTCCTGGCATGTGGCTGCAGTGGCACTGTTACAGCAAAGAGTGCTTTCCTCCAGGAATATAAAGGCTGGGGAGGCGGGAGGAGATCAGGGTTAGTGGCTGGGAGCAGCCAGTTACTCGGAGGGGAAGGGAGGGTGGGGGATTTCAGAGGTACCTACAGGGAGCTGTGTGCCAGCATCCCAGCCTGGTGATTCATAAGCTGCTCATCAGGAGCTGTTAAATATCTGCTTTTTGCCAACGCTCGCTGTTTCAGTCTGCCAAAGATACTGGAGAAACAGTCACTGTAAAAAATTTATAGTTTCTCTGGGGAAAACAAAAGCTTTTTGTGGCATAATACGACATCATAAATTAAAACTTTTTTTAAAATTGAGAAGTTACATCATGTTTTGATGTAATGTGATGTGGCAGGTCATGCTTTTAATTTTAATAAGCTTAAAAAAGAGAGAGTGATTGAGATTTGGGAGTTTAAATATTGTTTCTGAACCTGCATCCTCTCTTTGACGAGGCTGGCAAGGCAGGTTCACCTCTGCCATCTGGGTTCAGGTCTTGTTTCAGGAAAACAATCTGAGCTGACTTCTGGAGGCATCAGCAGCAGTTAATGAACTGAACTTCCACTGCACAGACCTTCCAGGAAATTGCCAAACAGCATTAGCCCTTCTGTGGTATTTGTCATACTCAGGTACTGCTGTGATTTAAAAAGCTCATCATCCCCAGCTTACCTTTTTGGAAATCTCCTGCAACTTCCAATTGTTAAAAGTTCCTGTCAGAGAGACCCAGGACTGTATTCCAGCAGCATTCCAGTCTGAATTCCACAGATTGCAGGAGCAACTGCAGGGCTCCCAGTGCATCTCTGAAGAGTTGGTCCTTAAACAGAGGCATCTCTGGGATTCAGAACTGAAGCCCCTCCTGCTGCAGTCACTTGAAGACTCAGGGTTTTTGGCAGTGTGAAGTTGTTCCAGAGAGCAGAATTCATGGATCTTTAATCTGATGTAAGCTCCCAGTACACGTAAGACTGTAAATAGGTACAGAAAAGTCTTCTATCTGATGATCAATGGACCTGGGCCCTCTTTTTTTTCCAGGAAAAGCAAAACTCTTTTCTTTTATTCATGATAAAGGGCACAAAAGGGATATCAGCCTTCATTTTAACCTTTGGTCACTGCTGTAAGAAATGCAAAGGGTCAGGCACACTGCAGAACCAAGCAGAGGAGAAATAATCACCTACTCAGCATTTCACATCCCAAATTTGCTTTGTTTTCCCTTCAGCTGAGTCCCTGAATGATGTTTATTCAGTCCTTTCTGACACAGCTTCCCTGGACGGCCTCGGCTCTCACCAGACCCCAGAGGGGGATTGCCCTCATCCCTCGCTGGCTCTGGCTGCAGAGGGATCCTGGGGCTCTCACTGCCTCCCTTGGCAGAAACTTGGCACTCTCTGGAGGAGCCTGGCATCAGCCTCGGGAGAGCGGGATGAGCGATGAGTGCTGTGACCCAGCCGGGTGCCGGGGATCGCTGCCGGCCGCCCCGCCGGCCGCCGAGCCCTCCGCCGCGCCCGAGCTAATTGCTGTGGGGCTCTTCAGGGCACTTGCCTTTCATTCTCCTTTCTGATTTCTCTTTCCAGTCCTCTTATTTATTTTCCTAATAGTTCATTTTTTCCCATTCTAACTCTCATTTTGATATTTTTTATCGCATTCAGAGTGGAGGGAAAAGGGTGACCCGTTGTCCTCCTAAGCGACACCCAGTCTGTGGCTTGACTGACAGGAGGTACCATTAGAATCAGCATCCCTCCTCTGACACAGACTATCCATGTTAACATCTCTGTACTCTGGCGATGGATTTGATCTCCCAGAGCTGTAAATTATGAGTGACTCCATCAAAGTCAGAGACATTCCTGCAGCGCTGACATGGGGGAGGTCGGCTGGGATTCGTGCTTTCAGGATTTCAGATGTCTGGCAGGAGTGGTGCTGGCCACTTCCACCATTCCCTCGTGTGTGTGCTGGCAGGCAGCTGGCACAAGGACCTGCTGTGAGTGAGCTTCTCGCTGCCTTGGATTTCTTGAAGATCAGGCTCACACTGGCATTTGAGCTTGGCTGTGGAGAGAGAACAGTGCAATACTCTATTGGAAATCATGTCAATATCAAAACACAATAAAAGTGAACCAAAACATCTGAAATCGTTTTCTCTGTGTACACAGAGTATGTCTCCTTGGGGTAACACTGATCTTTCAGAGTTCATGTGGAAAGTGAACTACTGCAGGCAGAGAAAGTTCAGCTGAAAACAACAGGCCAAGATTAAACATCTCCAAAGTTAAACTGTGAGGAGGAAAATGATTTTGCCTTCAGTTCTACAATTTTACACGCCGGTGGTATGACTGGTTTCTGTGCTGGTAATTTCTTTGCATTAGAGAAAGCCATGAATGTTCTGGAGGAGGCTGAACTCTTAGAAGAGGCTCCGTGGGAAGGGGGGAAGAATGCAGAGTTTTGATTCATGCCAGAAGGAATGTGCTCACTAGGAACAAAGTTTACAAAACTCGTTTCAGGAGGTACGAAACCACAACGAGATCAAAACCTGCATGATCAGACTAACTTGGAAAACAGAGTAAGTAGCTGCAGAAACTGGTACATAGGGAAAGTGGGGAGGGTCAAAGGTGGAGGAGCCTTTAAATCTCTTTGCAACTGAGAGAAAACAAAAAAAAAGATTTTTAAGAACTACATACTTTGTATTCTCTTAGATAATGAGAACACAAAATGTCTGGTTTTCATCTTTTTTACACTTATGTAAAATTAGGATCAACTCACCAAGTTAATGGAGTTACATAGGTTTAAATCTGGCATAAGCGAGATAAGAACCAGGCCTGTCAGTTCATTAAGGACTTCATTAACTGTCACTGCAATATCTTGCAGGGCCTGTGTTGCTGCAAATAAAAACATGCCTTTGAGGCCACAGGAGGGGATCCTGCCTCTCCTGGAGTGTGCTCTACAGGCAGCTGCCCATTCCCAAGGCTGAAGCCAGAGGGCCCTGGATCGTTGCACTGGGAATGGTGAATCTGTGTTTGCCCAGCCCCAGGAATTGTGCCTGGAACAGGGTGGATGCACACGGGAGAGTCTGACCTGTCATCAGTGACAAACAGCACAGAAAACACACACAGGGCTGCACACACACAGCATCTTCCACTTAATTAAACTTTGTCATGACTTCTTGGCTGGCAAAACTCTCCTGTTTATGTTTATCTCAGATGTAAGTTAAATATAAAACTTCATTCCACCATTCTGTGCTTTCTGCTGAGGGATTGCTGATGGTCTCATGATGCTACTCAACCCACTCTATGCCAATTTGACTCAAACATCAAGACAAATATGTATTAAAAACCATCCACGAGAAGGATCGGAATAACAAAGCAATGAGCAGCTCGCTCACAAACGTCATTCCCCTTCAGGACTGATGGGCTCCACCACTTCAGCTTTGCTGTTTGATCAGCTGAGAAATGCTGCAAATATCCCATGTCCCACTGCCAGGGCAGTTGTGAACAACGGCAAATTTTTTTGTTTAAGTTATAGGTCAAGCAGCAATTTCCCAGCACAGCCCCAAACGAAAGCAAAGATTTTCTTCCTTTTAAGCACACATCAGACCAATCTAATTTACTGGGGAGAAAATTCACTTTAGTGCAGAAGGACAATCCAGACGTGTACACTACTTAGGCTCTTGTTAAGTGAAAATTGGGATAAGTGGTACTAAGTGGATGCATAGATCTTAAGCTTGTCCTCTTCAATAGGGTGAATTTTACCCTTAATAAGAAGTGTTAAGTACAGCATCAGTGTTGTCTGGATCCTTCTGAGGATCATTAACACACAGCTGAGTTTCCCCATAAAGATGCAGCATGAAATGGGAATTAATTGAGCTGTTTCAGTAGTTATGTACTTCTTGCTTTTTGCTTCTTACTTGTAAACTGTGAACTCTATTATGTCTTGTCCAAATTATGCCGGAGAAAAGGGTTTTGAATTAATTTCTATCAATCCTTCCTGGGATTTCCTTATGCATTTCTACTCCATTTCTGCTATTTGTTCTGCTGGAAATTTATCATATCACAAGGAAATCCTGCAGACATCTAATTTAGTCTTGGTGTGACTTGCTAGGTTTGTCCTTGAGAAGGTCTGCTCGGAATGCAGCGAGGGAAGCTCAGATATGCATATGAGATATGGACCCTCCAAACAAACTTCACAGCCACAGCTCCAGACACCAGGGAAGGGCTGATGGCAGCCCTAACCTGCAAAAGACTCAGACTGGGCCCGAGGGAGCACCAGAGGAGTTTGGCTGCGTTTGTCCTTCCTTTAGACAGCAGCACCACACACGTTAAAGGCCCGGTTCTCTCATTCCCAAGGAACACTGAGTGTAGAATTGAGGCTGGTGTAACTCTGGAAATGGATTTGATTTCAGAGAAGCAGCTTTGCAAGGGAGGAGGATGCTGTAACTTCAGCTCCAGGCTGCCAGACCTCCATCCTGGAAAAGGGGGGACCTTCCCACTCTCCACAACTCCTGACAGGAGGGTGCAGCCGGGGGGAGCTTGGCCTCTTCTGCTGTGTCCCAAGTGAAAGGATGAGAGGAAATTGATTTAATTTGCACCAGGGGAGGTTCACATGAGATATTAGAATTTTTTTCACTGCAAGAGTGGTCAGGCACTGGAATGAGTTGCCCAGGGAAGCGGTGGAATCACCATCTCTGGAAGTGTTCAAGCGGCATCTGGACGTGGTGCCTGGGGACAGGCTGGGGTGATGATGGTGGTGCTGGGTCGGTGGTGGGACTGGATGATCTTGAAGGTCTCTTCCAACCCTGATGATTCTGTGGTTCTGTGAACACTGGGGTCTGCTCTGCTCCTCTCAGCGTGGTGGCATTTCTGGCTCCTAGGGATGGTCACTCCCATCATTGCCCAACTCCACTCCTCAGAGGGATGTGAATGGACAATCTTGCTCTGTCCTGAGCAGTCACTTGAGAGAATTTCATTAGGTGCTCCCAAGCAGGTGGCCTGAATTGCTAATAGAGTTAGAAAATTCCCTTTTCCTGTTCTATTATTTTTTTTTTCCGCTTGACCCCAAATCAATCTTCTGGCTGGTTCAAAAAGCCCCATTGTCCCAGGGGGGTGTGAATGACACCTTGGTGTGAGAGCTGGTGCTTTTGGCTCGTGGCCCTGATGTCATCTCAGTGCTCTATACATCAGAAGAGTGTCCCCTGACCCAGACATTGCTTTACCTTCGCTGCAGTGACTCATCATTTTCCCACAATTAAATTTTTGAGCTCTAATGCAAAGCAGACTTATCTGCTTTGACAGGACAGTACAGAATAAACAGAAAAGACTAAATTTGTATTGGCAGCTACCACTGTGCTGCAGTTATGAGTAATCCAGCACAACCAGAAAGGACACCAAGAAATCAAAATAGACTCGAGTGGCTGGAGAGGCAAAAGAGAAGCCAGAGCTGTTGGTCCCCAGGAGCTCCCTGGTTAGACTTGTACCAAGACACTGGATGGGAACAGCAGCAATAAATGTTTCCAGGATTTCTCTCCTGTCTATATCTCTCTCTACTTTTTCTTTTAATCTTTTATTGTCTTTTTTATTTCTTTAAACAAAGCTATGGCACTGTGGCTAATTTCTCTGTGTGCTATGAAGACTAAGCAGAAAAAACTCCTCACGATGAGGACCAGAATTCAAACACAGCAATTTCCTCCATCCTGTGCCCTCCTTCTCTCAGACCAGCACTTCCCACAGAGCGTCCCATCTGCCCAGTTCCCTTTCCCACTAAAGCTGTGGGATGCTGGGATGGGGCTGGAGTGTGACCCAGCCCCACCAGCAGAGAAGCTGCACACTCCAGTGGCTCCAGGAGGCTCCTGGAAACCATCACTCCCTGCACTGGTGTCCAGTCAGATTTGATTTGTTCTGGCCACATGCTAAAGACAATTACCTGGTGCCACAGATGCTTTCTTGTGGTAGGGACATCTGTCACACCTGGAAATGTTTGTGGAAGAGGAGGGAAGTCAATTTGTACACAAAAAATTGGTTGAATCTTACCTTGGAGATCCTCATTTGCAGAAGGGAACCGATTCATGAACTGGGGAATCTTCTAACTGAGGAAAGATCTGCACCAGATCCAGCTGGGTTTAATTCCCCCAAGTCCCTGGGCCCAGTGTTGCTGGATGGCCCAGTCAGGAGCTCTGGGAATGAGGAAAAACATGGAATTTCTTATTATATTTATATTGCATGGCTCCAAATTTACATGTGCAATTACTGCATCTGCTCGTGCAGGTCAATAAACCTGTGTACAAGTGAACAGAACTTGCTGGCTCATGTTTCAGCAAATTAGGACATGATTACACACAGTCAAAAATCTGGATCCTAAAGCTTTGTACACTTCTGTTGTGATATTTTGTAATTGCTAATTGCAACAATATCTGTGCAGGGTATGTAATTCAACATGACAAGTGTTTTTAGCAGCAGGTGAATAAGATCAGTTATTGAAACAGCAAAATTATTGCCAGCATTGAGGAAATTAGATAAAAATGGTCCAAAGAGCCTCATTCATATCAGATCTAACACAAGCTGGAGTAAACACAGAGAATTGTTAACTTTACATGTCAATAAATTATTTAAATAGTTTATAAGAAAACAGAGTGACTTGGCACAGTTCTGACTTTTGAGCATCATAAACAGAGCAGTAATACTACACAGCTCCACTCATACATTTACGTTTTGGACTACTCACCTCTTGTATTCTGTATGTAAATTGGAAAGCCTCGAACATTCATACACCAGACACAAATTCCTCCCTTTAACAGCTCCCAGCCCTGGGCATAGGGAAGCAGAAGCTCTTTTTGTTACACGTGAAATCTGCTTTCACTGGCTTACATTGAGCCTGAGTTTTGGTCCTCAAGCAACAGTTGGCATCATTTATTCCAAACTACCACAATCTCTCATCTTGCACTCCATCCTCCAAGGAAGTGATGCCTGGAGAAGGCTGTGAGCAGCTCCAGTTGCTCTCTGGGAATGCCAGTTCAACCTTTGTGTGTGCACTGGAAGCTTTGGGAGCTCGGTCTGAGCAGGATCTGCCGGTGGTGCCCAGCGCCAGCAGCGTGCCAAGGGCTCTCCAGGGGAACAGGAATGGACCTGGCTCTGGGCCAGGGAGCTTTCAGACTGCCACAAAGAGGGCTTCACTTTTAATTAATTTTTAAATGCAAAGCATCAAGGGCATGATATCCTTAATGAGAAGGACAGGAGCACCTTGCCTTTCTCTTGCCTCCCAACATGAAATAAAGGCTGCTGGGTGTCCTGCAGGAGCCCCTGTGAGCACGTGTTTGCTCGGGACATAAGAGGACAGGGATGTGGCCGAGTCCTGCACCGCCTGTGGCTTCAGATTCACTTCTCAGACAGCTGCAAAGTGATCAGTTTGTCTTTCACAGCCCATGTGCATTCTGCATCCAGTTCTACATCAGGATGATGAGTAGCACAGACTCTCAGATCCGGCTGCAAGTTCTGCTTTTCCCTGTGGCAGCTTTGGTGTTAAAAGCAAGGGAATCACAAAGCACAAGTGAAAAGGATTCAACTGAGGGGTCTCTCTCCCTTAGCTAAGTTTTACATAAGGCTCGGTACTTAAGAGCTGTTACCCTTTCCCCCTCCACGACAGTGACTGTGTCAGTCTGCTCCTCATCAGCCGCCCCAGCCAGAGCGAGCCCTGCCTGGGAGCAGCAGGATGGGGCCCTTTGATCCGAGTGCCCCTGGAACACCTGCAGCATTTGGGGCTGGCTTTCAGGAGGATTTCACACCTCATAGCTCATGCCTCCTTCCTTAACCCTCTGCCCTGTTTACCAGAAGTAGTTTTACCTGATTTCTTGGTGTTAGCTCCCTGCTCGTGTCCTGGCAATCAGTTCATAAATAAAGCTGCCATTTCCATATCTCTGGACAGGCACAGGGAAAACAAGCACGTGGGAAATATTTGTGCCCAGAGTTAGCATTTGTAAACCATCGCCACAGGCCCACAGCCTTCCCACTTTTGTTTTCACTTTAAGGTTCTTTCTTAATAAGGAATAATGAACATCAACACCCAGTTATTCAGTAAAGCAAAGCATATAAGCAATTAAATTAAATTAAATTAGCACAGCCAGGCAAACAAAGCAGTAATCATTCAAGTCCTCTATTTAGGCTGCAGCCGTAGTGATAGACTGAAGAATAACAACACATTCCAGTAAAGACAATTACTATTAAATTTTTATTTTTCAAAAATCTCAAACACTGAGTAAATACTAATTTTTGTCACAAAAGGTTCCTTTTAAATCGTCTTTCCCTCTCACTTCAAAATGTGACAAATCCCAGACAGAATTGGTCTTTTATAAGCTTCATTTTACAGGAGTATATTCAGCATTATCTTCTCCACACAGTTTGAGCTCGTATCCTCCTGGGAGTCCCCACCACTTTCCTTGAATGTACTAAAGCAAGGATTGGCCAGTCCAGAACAGTAAAGGATGAAGGTATTAGAGAATAGTCTTGGGTCAAGAATTATTATTGCTAGAGGCCTCCAAAATCTAGTTATGGGTTTCAGTAAACCCTGTGGGCTCTTATGATAATGCTTTGCTACAGTATTATTGTTATATGGCACTAAATCAGTCAGATTCATGAGCAACAAGAGGTCAATGTCTGATTGAAATTCATAAGGTCAAAAAGGAAACTAAAAATCAATTTATAAGATATGAAGATTTAGGTTCAAACTATATCCATGAGCAATAAAATTTCACATCCATAAATGTAAGAAATCAGTTATTAAACTTGAGGGGGGGAAGAAGACTTATTAAGTTTTACACACACATAAGGCAGCTAACACATAATTTTATCAGACATTACTGAAATCCTATGTGTAATATAAGAGATGATGGGCTAAAATGCTAAATGGTTTAGCACTAAATTATTAAGTGATGTATCCCTAAGGTATTAAAAAGATAAGAAATGCAGAGCAGGTGTCTCTCCCACCAACTCTTGATCACCAGTTTAAGTGCATATTGATAACAAATGCACTTTAGAGGCAAAATAGTATTAGTAATATTTTTGCTGTGTGAAAGCCTCACGTCAGAATAACTTAAAGCTTCTCCCTGACAAAGAAATGTTCATATATATTACATATATATATATATATATTTATATATAATCACATTAAGTGTTAGCTCCCTGTAGAACAGAAATGAACCTCCAGTACAGTGGAGTTGGTTTGGTACTTACACACAAGTAAATAATGGAGGGGAAACAACAACTCCACCACATTGAGAAGGAGAATTATAGCAAGCACTCTTACCTGGGCTGAAATGAAAATGCATTTTTATTAAAATTACAGATTAATGGAGATTCCTGGAAGCCAAAAGGTATAAAAATGGCATACTGCAGA
This sequence comes from Corvus cornix cornix, assembly GCF_000738735.6. Classification (NCBI taxonomy): domain Eukaryota; kingdom Metazoa; phylum Chordata; class Aves; order Passeriformes; family Corvidae; genus Corvus; species Corvus cornix. The sequence continues at coordinate 13,436,844 of NC_046349.1, read as the reverse complement.
CAAATGTGGTTATTTCAAGCCTAGCCTGTGGATTCCACAAGAACTTTTTATCCCTTGCTATTAATTTTCCAGCTGTCCCCTCTTTGGATTGGTGATTGCTCAGAGAATGCTGCTCAAAATTGGAGCATCCCTCACATCCAGGGGGTGGACATGGGATAAAAATGGGGCACAGGACTCATGCACACCCTGGCTCATCTCTGATGAGGCTTTTCTGCGCCCCGGACAACACCTGCATCTGTCTGCTGAAGCATCTCTGAGAGGGATGCACTGCAGCAAGCACAGAAAAGTGATTTAAATCAGCTAAAAAAATACTGTAATGTCCAAAAAGAAACAGGAAGAAGAGGAATGTCAGCGGGTTTAAGGCAGATTATGAATGAAAGGGCACAGTGTCGTGTTTGGTGGTGGTTGAGGATTGTGCAGAAAGCATTTCTGTGCCTCAGCCAAGTGCAGAGCAGCAGGCTGCATTCCTTGGATTGAAGCAGGTGGAATTTCAGAGCAAAACCTGTTCAGGTTGGCCATTTCTTCAGGGATGCCATTCCCACAAAATGAAGTCTTTGCCTTTATTGCAGTGGATTTTAAAAGCCCCCCAAAGATCAGAATTCCCCCCGAGTTGGATGCTTATATTTATGTAGTGCTCCCAATCCAAGGACAAGGTGAGCCAGACCAACAACATTTGAACGTGTTTTAGAACAAGGGGAATTAAAAATAGAAGTGACCAAGGCTGGGGTTTTCCCCTCCTTGCAATATTTTGATTTTCATTTGTCTTTTTGAGGCAGAGACCAGCACTGAGATTTCCAAGCTTTGCTCTCTGGACGGGAATAAGACAAATTATTTCTGAAAGACAAAAATACAAAACTCTTGGATAATAACGTGGTTGCAGGGATTTAATGAATTCCTGGGGGACTTCCCAAATTGCAAGAGTGGCCAGCATTATGTCATTTCTGGGATCCAGGATGTGTTCAGAATAATTATGTGAAATTACAGCAAGTGGTGATTTTAGAACTTTCTCCTTTTTTTCTCTCTACATAAGCAAACTTTCATGACTTAATTACCTGTTAATGTAATAAGCAACCAAAAAAAATATCAGGTTTTACAATGAAAAAGAGAAAATTCTTACGCTTGTTTACAATGATTGTGGAGTAAAATTACCTAAAAAGGTTAAGATTGTTATAGTAGCAATATTTTAATGTAGTAGAGTTTAAATTATATTACAAAAATTATAGATGATTATGGAAAATGATACATTCTGTGTCTAGCAGGATACCTAAACACTCCTGTAAAAATGAAATAAGGATCTATTAATGCCATAAACCTACTTAATAAAAGTTGCTTTCATATTCAAAACCAAAATATTAAAGCATGCTCCATATCTGAAAGTCAAAAGTGAAAGAATAAATTAACTAAGGTTAAGAACCTTGTAGCAGCTGACTAACAAAGCTCTAGGGCATTATAAAATTTCATGCTCTTGTAATAAAAAGGATAAAGAATTGGCTAGAAGACCACTAAAAGTTAAAATAAATGAACATAAAATAGATGAAAAAGCTTGACACGGCTGAGACCACAAATGTGTAAAGACCAAAGACACAGTTTTAAGCCATTAGAGGACTGAATCAAATGCAAAATGAATCCTAGTAGTAAATTAATGGAAAATTACAAAGGTAAATGAGCTCTTTTTCCCAGTTACAGAAAACTTTTTATATAATTTTTTCCAGCACTTGAAAACATTAGAAGTGTGGTGAGTTAAGTCCTGGCACATGCCCAAGCCAGAAACAATTCCTAATACTTCTGCAGATAGAAAAAATCAATTTTTATAGAACAGACAGAAACAGGATCACACGAGGTGGTTTCACTTAATATTGGGTGGGAGTAATTTGCCTTTTAAATTATTTTCTAGAGCGAGTTCAAGTTCTACCTCTGAGCTCGGCCCCACCTGCACTCGTGTAAACCTTCAAAAGCAAGGACGAGAAAAAAATCAAATATTTGAGACTTGTTTTGTTGTTATTTCCTAATCAGTGGGTAAGAGTGAGAAGGAAAGAGCTTGGAAAAGGTAAAGGCACACTATAACCTCAAGAAAAAAGAGACGAGGCAAGGCAGCCAAAATCTGTAACTTTGCAAGATCAAATACAGACAAAATGTGGAAGGGAACAAACCTCTGGTCCTGACACGTTCTGTTCACCAGCATAAGAAATGTTTGCCTCTCTGGCCACTTCTGCATTTGGAAAACCTGTTGAGGATGAGAAAATTGGCAATTAGGGATCTAGCCTGGCTCCCAAGTGAAACAGCCAGAGGGATGGCAAAGCAAAAATCACCTTCTGACCTCCAAGCATCAGTGCTTAGAACCCCAGAACGGTTTCCTAGGTGAGGCTGGACCCCTCTGCTCTGGTTACAACACCCAGAAGTCTTCCTGAGCTTTATTCTGTGCTGTATTTTGCCTTTGGAAGGTGCAGCCCGGAGCTGAACTAGGGTCTGGTTTGGTCTCTGCAGTCCAGAGTGTTCGGAGTGCGATCACTCAGTGCAGGTGTGATCCATCTGTCTGCAAAGGTCTGTGCAGAGTCTGCCTGTGTGAGCTGGGTCTCACTTTATGTTTGAGAAGTTCCAAGTGACACAGGACCAAATTCCCTCCATCATCCTAAGCCATGGGATGTTTATTGTAAAAATACATTCTCCCCCACGGGCTTCCAGATGGATGAAGTGCAAGAGTTTTTCTCAAATCAGGAACCCCAGGAGTGATTGGAAAGAAAAGATTTATGGGCAGTGCGAGTCTGGCTCTTTACTAGCACAAGTCCGGAGGGTTTTTAGGGCTCTCAGCATAGCTTCTGAACTTTGGTTTCTGCTGCTTTCAGGAACTGTTTTCCTCCAATTCTTATTTTCTGGATTTTTGGTTTAGCTTTCAGGCTCTTTGTGGGTGTTTTACCTCCAGGAGCTGCTGCAGGGTGAGGATATTGGTGTTGGAGTGTTAATGCAACTCCTTGTGTGACCTCTTTGTCATCTCCACCATGAATGTTCCCCTTTACAGGGCTGGAGAAGAGCTTTCCTGAGTGCATGGGAAGGCACATCCCAGTGGGAAGGCAGGTCCAGCCTGTTCCAGCTGTGGAATGGCAACAGAGGCACCTCCAGGTCTGAAGGACAGTGATGCACTCCAGGACAAGGAATCCCTCGGAGATGGAGGTGGGCAGGACACCAGGAAGAATTCCTGCAGCCTCCAGGTTTGAAATGATGCAGCTGAGTGGGTTTTGTGCCAGCCACCCAAATATGGGAGGGAGGATCTGATTGCTCTGCCCCTTTTAGCCAGGCAGAAAACCCAGAGCAGCTTTTGGGTGGAAGTCGTAGAAGGTTAAGTTGAAAAGGCACGAATGAAACTCTGGAAATGGAGGAGCTGGTGGGAAAAGCTGAAGTTCAGTGACATTGGTGATAACAGACAGAGGCTTTTGAGTGTTTTGCAGGAGCCCATCAGTTCTCTTCATTAACAAACTGTCCTGGCCCTGTTTCTAGAGCAGCCCCAGCACATCAATCTGACCATTTCTAATGAGATAGAGGCTGGGACTGCACGGGCCAGACTTGCTTGTCAGCCACTGCCTGATGGGTTTAAGTAAGAAATGATCCTTCATTAATTAACCTTCACTTGCTATGTAGATTCACTCATTGAGATGCAGGTAATTAAGCCAAGGTCATTTCAAGGACTGACAGAGCAAAAACGGCAATGCAAAGGTGCTGTGGTTGTTTTGATCAAGGGCTTTCACTGCAGTTGTTTCCGTGTGACAGTGACACACTCAGAAGTGGCCTTTCGGGGGAAAAGAAAACCACCCTGGTTTTTTAATGTGTCACCCCAAGGCTAAATAGGTTTTGGACCCAACTGTATAGACTTGGTACGTGGGATAGATTGGGAAAAGAAAATATAAGTACTCCAGAAAATTCCAGAAGAAAAAAAAAATAATATGTGGAAGAGAGGCAGGAATGAACTTATTGGGAGGTCTTGACAGTGACTGAAATATCTCTGCAAAAAAGACTCTCAATCTTGCATTTCATTTAAAGTAATAGTCCCCAATTAAAACAGAACCACTCCAGTTAGAAAACTTTCTGTAAAAAATAGAAGTGTAATTTGTCTTGGTGCTCAGATTAATCTCCCTGGCTTTTAACCCTTGCCCACGAGCTGGTGCAGCCCTGTGGGGAGCTGGGCAGTGCAGGCTCTGCTCCCTCCCTCCCTCCCAGGTGTAAAACTCCAATTATGAACCCGCTGTAGCTTGGGGACAGAACAGCATTTTCTGCAGCTCCTCCAAATTAGCTCCTACATCAGTCCAAGCCGTGTGAAGCTCCAAACTTTGATCACTGTTGAGAGCAAAGTGAATATATTGAACCTGCAAATAGCCTTTGGCTCTTTCCAAGTGGCTCCCTTATAATTTGAGTGTTAGATTAAAGTTGCATGTTATAGATTTTAATAACTCTCTTCCATTTGGGCTCTGAGTGCCACTTGCTGGGGATTATATGACCCGACTCCCCAGCATGTCCCATTATGGGCACTTAACCTTGAAAGTTGTAAAGACAGAACATTTAATCTGTTAAACACAGGCAGAATCAGAAGGTTATACAATTACAGGTAATTTGGCTTAGCACTTCTAGTGCTTTTCACTTATGAAAAGAAACTTTGCTGAAAATTTTATCCTCAAGAAATGGAAAATAAATGAAAAATGTTGAAGAAAATATTGAGTATTACAGGACAAAAATATTTGTTGAGATATATACATAAATTTGTTTCAATTAAGGCCTTCAGTAATCATTAGTAAACTTTTACAAGCAAAGAGCAAAATTCAGTGTTAACAGTTGTGTAGAAAAACCTGGAGCAGACAAAAATGACTTTGAAATTCTTTTTCCACAAATATTCCTGAGAAGTGTAAATTAGAGTCTTCAGCAAATCACTATCTCCTTATGGAAATTCCACAGCTGGGCAAACAGCAAATTGTTTCCATTATGAAATAAAAAATCAATAAAATTAAAATCTTCTAAAAAAGAGGAAATAATTCACTACAGCAGAAAAGACCAGATAACAACAAATTATAACAGATAATAACCAAAGCATTCAGGCTTTATGGTGATGAGGGAAGGGTGCAATTCTATAGAGATTACAGAAGATTTATTCATTCTAAGTTTAAGAAAATTGATGCTTCAATAACAGAGAGATTTTTGGGGGCCATTTTACCACCCGCAGATGTTGCTGGACCTTTAAAACACTGACCTGAGTAATTAAAGGATGCAGGTGTATTATTATTATTATTATTATTATTATTATTATTATTATTATTATTGAAAATCCGCCTGGAATCAGATTTAAGGGGATGATCAAGCCTTGGAGCTCAGAGGTTTATAATCGAGAAATACCTGAGAAAGGTTTTTCACAACACCTTTGAAGTGGGGGGAGAGAGTGAGATGAGAAATAAGGTGTGAAAAGCTGAATGTCTGCTGATCTCAGCCTAAAGTTAATTTTTCACAAGGAACCAACACCATGCAATGGGAAAGATGAAGAAACCCATGGCTGGACAAACACTTGGACATGCTCCACACACAGTGGGGTTTAACAAGGAGGAAAACTATTGGGATTTCCATTTGAATCCTCAAAACCTGCTTTGTAACTGATTTTTTAAAGAAAAATCCAACCATTTGCATTTCCAATCCCCCCAGGGAGCTCCTGGTGGCCCAGCACACGATGGGCACTGCCCAGTCACCCCTGCCCCGCGTGGCACATGAGTGCCACACGTGTGACACCGTCACAGGCACTTGGGGCTGCTTTTGGCACATCTCACACACATCACCAGAGCTGCAAAAATGAGCAATTAGAACTGTGTTTCATTTGGAAATCTGAATTTTCAGCACCACCAACATTTTTTTCCCAGGAAGGCAACACTGTCAAAATGTTTTGTTTATGCAAAGCTCTAAAAAGGAAAAAAAATGCCAACCAAACTAAAAATATGAAGTCAGCTGAACCTGAACGGAGCTCCAATTACACCCATTTTTTTAAAGCTTTTGCGAAAGTGTTTGAGCTTAATTAGGTTAAGCTATTTCAAAGCATGCCCAGTTGTTGTAATCTGTTTATGATACAGAGTTGCTCTTTGATCGTGAATGTTCATTTTTATAGAAACCCTGTTATCAGTCCCTGGATAAGAAACAAAATGAGCAGTGTTTGTGGTAAGAAAATTTAGAAAAGTTTAGGGAGCTCAGAAAAGAGCTGTCTTCTTAACAAAAGAAAGACTTGACTTAATTTAGCATGTGATGGCAGGAGGGTAAGTAAATGATTTTTTAGGGAAGAAAGGGAAACTAAAGTGTGTTCATTTATCCACCCTGCCAAAGATACGGTGCTGGAGAATCTCAACCTGAACTTCACCACTCTTGGGGAAAGCTCCTCGAATATCTGCTCGTCATTTTTATCTTTGGAAATTCTTCCATTCTCACAGAAAAAGAGCACAAATCATTCTCCAGCCTTGAAACTGCTGCTTGATAAGGATATTTTAGAGAGAGTTAATCAGAAGGGTGAAAAAGGTACAATGAAGTGTGAGTGTCCCTCTGAAAATACTCTGGCTCTTGATTTTTAAAGAGCAAGCTGCGGCTGTCGGTGGAATTGGGTAACAAGAACATCCTCAGACCATCTTTATTTCAGAGCAGGAATCTGGGTTAGAGGCTGTGGGTTGGTTTTCAGCTTCGCTCTCTGGTTTTTTTTGTGTTTTTGCTTCACTCTTTCCCGTGGTGAGATGGGTGCATTAGCTGCACGGTTTTTGAGCTGCAGATCATCCAAAATACATGAATACATCGTGGCCTTTGGGAAGGGCTGGATTCACAGAGCATTTAAATGAGGTTTTCTCAGAGATGGCATGAAGATATTTTCGCACTCCGGGGGGAATAATGCAGATCTGTCGAAGTTCCCTGTACCAGCAGAGCTCTCTCTCTCTGGAACACGCTACAGAATGAGAAGAGCTTCATATGCAAAAATTGAGTTTTAAAGCTTTGCTCAGCTTTTTCTTTAAATTATTATTAATTTATTTTTGAAGTGCAGCTGATGATGTGAGCGGCCTGTGAGCATCCTTGCACGTCCCAGGATGCCAGGATTGGTCAGCTCGGAGCCATCTCACCTGATTTATGCACAAATTAGTCACGGATGCAAATGAGATGTGCAATATTTGTACACTTTCTCAAACCTTGGTCTTAATGACTCACCTTCCAAAACAAAACTAATGATGTTGAAGAGCAGTATGCAAATATTTGCTCTTTGACAATGACATCTCCAAGAAGCAGCCAAGGCTCCTGTATCATTAGTAAGTCCAATCAACTTACTCAGAGTAAACAGCTAAAGTTCAGCCAGCTCAGTCTCTTCTCCTCTTCACAATTAACTTTGAATTACTTTTACATTTTTCAACTGTGTTCAGTATCCAACATTTATTTTGAGTCATGGCCAGATTTATGAAGGTATTTTTGTCCACAGGAGCTGGACACATTCGCTGCTCAGGCGCCTCTCCAAAACTCACCAAGTGCCTCCTAAGTGCATCTGACCCTCATTTTTGGTCTTTCTGGTGGACAGAGCCTCCTTTTGTTTGTGGTCTCTGCACTTTTGGACACTGAGACGATTTCTTAGATTGAAGGGACTAAATCACCTGGCTTTATTTTTACTCCAACTAGGCTGCATTTAGATACTATATCCATATTTAAAATCTGCTTTCCATAAATGTTATGCAACATTCCCTTAAAAATTGCTGTTTCAGTTAACATTTCTGCCCATAAATCAGTCACTGGAATATTCAGAGAAAGCAAATATGAAAGGGGTGTGAACACAGCTGAAGGCTATTCAATGTTTTATTCAAGGGAGTTTGCATGGAAAATATTTTGAGGTATTTGCTTAGTTCTAATCATTACCATGGGACACCCTGGAAATCCAATAGTGACAGAAGTGCCAAAACTTGAAAGCAATTAAGGGTGTTTGAAGAAAGAAATTTTCATTTTCTGTTTGCACTGAAGTTTTGGTGCAGGAAGGAGGCAGCCCAGCCAAGCCAAATTCCACAATTCTCGCAGCATCCAGCAGTTTGGAGGGCCATGGATCTACCCTAAGCTCTTGGAGACCTTCTGTGACTATGGGGAGCTTTTTCTTTCTTTTCTGTCAATATTTTTAGCCAGGAATTTGGCCACTGCTGAGCTCCAGGCTGTTTCCATTTCCCAGGACATACCACAGGCAACAAAAGTGTGTTGGGATTGTTTTCCTGGAGGGAAAGCTCCATGTTCTGCGTTTGTCTGCAGCCAGGAGAGCAGAGCAGGGGAGCATCAAGGACGGGCTGGATGTGGCAGTCAGAGCTCTGGGCTGGGGACAAGGTGGGCATCGGGCACAGGCTGGGCTCGATGGGCTGGGAGGGCTGGCAGGGCTTTTCCTCAGCGATTCTGGGACGTCTGAGCTGGTGCTGAAGCAGCTCAAGTCCTAAGAACAAAACACCAGTCAATTTGTCATGGTCAAATTCAGCCCAGGCACAGCCTCCGAGAGGTCAGGCACCTTTAGAACACGCAGATTTTCAGGCTGCTGATGGATTAAAAGGTATTGAACCTATGCAGGCCTTATTTCCCATTTAATGGGAGTCCAGGGAGCCGATTCCATCAGGGACTCGTTCCATAATTTGATAAATGGAGCCTTCAACAGTCGGCTCCAACCTTGCCGTGGTGCCAGGGCTGTGCCAGCCTTCCCTGACTGGATTTTAGCAGCCAGAGCTGAGATGTGAGGAGGGTTTTCGTGCTTGCAAAGTTCAGCACGGAGCCAGGGCCGAGCACTAGCCCTTCCCTTACTCTGCATTCCAAGGGTTCTTTGTCTGGGCTGCGTGTTCAGAGAGATAATGACAAGGAGACCTCGTGGAAGTGCGGTGCCCTCCTCCTCTCCTGCGATAAGGCACAAGATAATAGAGACATCGCATCTGAAACACATTCAGCCGAATTTTGGAAGGCCAAAATATGAAGGCATTTCATACATTAGGCTGGATGGATGAACTCTCGGAGCGTAAAAGAGCGCCAAGAACTCCACGGGGTGGGTTTTCCCTTCAGGACTCGGCACTTAGCAGCTATTCAATTACTGGTTCAAGATAATAAAGCACGAATGCAACAGCTACTTTACACTATACTTCATCTTTCAGTTCCTCATGAATACAGAACTGCAGTGCTGATCACAGAAGCATCACACAGCTCCGTCCTAACATCCACGGCCTCAAAAAGCTGTTTCTGTGCGGTGGTTTCAGCTGAGTTTGAACACATGGACTTGGACATGGCATGGAAGAAACCCCATTGTTTCCTTTAGGAACGGGACCCTCATCAGTCCATAAAGCATCGGAGTGGGGGTGTTGTGGGATGTGCCCTCCAGACTGTGTCTGGGTTATTATTAAAACAATAACAACCAGATGACAAAGGGTAACCCTGCATAAAAACCAGGCAGGAACGTAGGGCACAATACACAAGCAGAAAATATGAAATCAACACGAAAGCTACATCACATTTCTCACAGAAACTGCCTGGTCCCCATTCTGCCATCAGTTGTGGGGTAAAATGACTTCACACATTGTAATTGAGGGCGTAATGGAACCAATTTTCTATAATCATCTATACATCCCCAAAGCAAACCCCGAGCTACCCCAGGAACACATTCCCATTAACTGTCTCCAGGCTCCACTTCAGTCACAGAACTTTTCATTCCAATGTTTACTTTATAGTGGTGCCATTAGGAAATATTAGAAATGTTAACATTTTAATATAATGAGGCAGATGCAACTTGGTTTTTTTCTTGCAATATCAACTCTCTGGAAGTTATGAAAACATGACATTTTGCAATAAGCAAGCAAAAAACCCCCACCAACAAACCCAAATAAATGAAAAGAGGCAATTTAGATGCAAATACACCAAATATGAGGTGCTGCTCTGCTGAGCCCCTGGACAAACTTTGATACTTCTTGAGGGAGGAGGTTGGGGACCAAGCTACACTGTGGTCCAGGGAAGGAGGAGAGCATGTCTCTTCTCATTTAAAATGTTCATTTTAGATATTTAGATGCTGAAGTCAACAAGGTGCTTCAGCACATGCCTGAATATCTGCCCAGCCAGTTCCCTCAGTGCCATAAAACAACGTTTGATAATTTGCACAATGCTTGAGAGACAACTGGTGATTTGTAATCCGTAAATCCAATGAACTTTTGACACCTCCCGTTGCCTGGGTGAGGCGAGACATCCATTCCGCTCCTGATGGGGGAAAGTTGAGGCACAGTATGATTTGTTTTCCTGATGTAAATGTGGCACAGAGCTATATTTTGTGAATGGCTGATGGATCTAATGAAAGCATTATCCCTTCACCACAATACAAAGTATAATGAGATGAAACACTGGGAGGTGTTTAGGCACTCACAAACACAGGTAGGAACTCATAAAAATCCTTTTAAGCAGCTACTGGCAGACTTAGGCACTAATATTTTAAATATCTTGTTGATCAGCCATGAGAGTGGCAGGAATTGGTCCTTTTCCCTCCAACACTGAGGAAAATCAGGGCTCAGAGAAATTCAGAGAATGCTGAATCATGCAAGATGCAAGGAAGCAAAACTCTGGAAATTTCTTGTAAAGGTATTTTTTTTCTCCCGTGGGGAAAATTCAGAATTTAAAATTCTGACTCCATGTGGAAATCTGGCAATTTCAGTCAGGCATTAGTTGGGAAAGTTTTTTAGGTCAGCTTGGGATTGTGGATAAGGGAGGAATGAGTAACACAGCCTCTGAGTAGCTAAAGCCCTTGTGGCTCTGGGATGTTAAGAGAGCAGACTCAGCCTTATATATCTTATTTAATCAAAGAATATATAACTTCATCAGAGCTGGCTTCAACTTTCAAGTAGAAATAAACCACTTCTATAACTAGAAATTATTAGATACATCCCAGCTTTTTTTGCCTTTCTGGATTTGCAGCTGAAGGAAGAGAACAAAAGGAAGAAAAAATCTAAAAGAGAGAAGCCACAGCAGAATCAAAAACCCAGCAATAGGTAAAAAAATTAGCTATTTATAAGTAAATCCTCTTTTTACTTCCGACAAAATGCAAACCTCATCTCAGTTTGGGAACGTTTCCCTAGGAGGGGCTGGCTCTTTTCCAGGGAAAACCTGGAATCATAAGCTCTGAAGTCATTCCTGGGCTCAGCTTGGCTGAAGGGCTGAGAGCACAAGGCAACTGTGACAGGTCAGCTCGTCCAGGGAAAACCAAGGCTCTGTATGGCTCATTCCAGGGCCTGGGAATGGGCACTCGTTGGTGCTTGGCATTGAAGGCACCCTCAGTTTTATGCCCTGGTGTTCAGGAAAAACCAGCAGCCTGAGCCTGTATACACTGTATACAGCTAATATCTGATATATATAGCTAACATCTAGTGTATAACCTAATTTCTCTCTCTAGATAATAGCTATTGAATAGATATTGCTAATACAGCCTCAAACAGAGCTAATGCACCAGCACAACCCACACCAGTGCACGGCTGAGCTGCACAGGGGAATTTAGACTGGTTTCTCTTGTCAGCAGCACCTGTGTGTACCCAAAGGGCACCAACGTTACCAATCCCTAACCCAAATCCTCTGGAAAGGGAGCATTATCTAATGGAGGGGTGGCAATCCCTCCCCTTGGATCTGGTTTCAAGCAAACCTTCCAATAAAGGTGAGGCTGTCCCTGCCTGCAGCCAGCTCTCCCAGCCTCTCCAGAGCAGGTTCTGGTGTATCTGAGCTCTACAAGACATCTGAATTGAAGGGCATCGTGTTCCACTCCCAGAGCTTGTGAGCCCACAGTGCCACAGCCAAGGACACCCATCAATACCTGGGGCTCATCCCCTGCACGTGCACCCCCAGATATCTGAGTAAGACAGAGATAAACAGTAAAGGTTTCCAGAGATCCAGGGGGGGATATCTGGTGGTCTAAAGTCTGGTTTCTGTCCTCAGTCCAGAGCTGGGATTATTGAAATAATCCTTGAGATGACCCCAGCTGTCAAAAATCAAATCAGATTTATAAAATGCTTTTGGTTCTAGAGGAAAGGTGCTGTAGGAATAGAAGGTGTTATTATTATTATTATTATTATTATTACTATTACTATAATAAGACAAGCTCCCCATGTCCCTTGGTGATAATGCAGCTCTCTGGGAGGGATAAACTATGGAGCCAACGTGATCCAGATTATTGCCTCATAAAATGGGACACCTGCCCTATTATCCCTTAAATAATAAGTACATAAAACAAATTTGACTGTAATAATAAAACATAATGGTGAAATATTTATGGGTAATTTTTCAATGCAGCACACGAGGATTAAGCCATGCAATTTCTGTTGGCTTTTACAAGAGTTGCTCGGGCGAGTCCTCCCGGTGAGGTCCCACAGAAACTGTCCTGTAACGTGTCTGGAGGAGCATAAGAGGGGGTGGTAAAATGAGAGGGGGATTTTAAACCGTGATAAACAAGCACAGAACCCATGCTTGCCCTCAGCAGGCAGAGAGGGAAGGCATGCTTCAAGCCATCCGTGGGTATTGGTGAGGAAAACACTGCAGTCCGGTCCCTCCTCCCTCCCAGGTGTGGGCAGATAACACAGCTGGGCAGGAATCAAGCAGAGCAAAGGGTTAATTGGGGCAGCCCAGGAGCTGGGGCCACCTCCCATCACAGCAGCCACCACAGAAACCCCACAAAACCTCCAAATGCAAACTGGGCTTAGATCTGTTTGCAGATAAACAGCACTGACCCCTTAATACGACAAATGAACAAATAACATAGAGAATTACTTCAGGGACCCCATCAAATTACATCTTTTACATCTCAGAATTTCTCACTTACCTCTCACCTTCACTAAATTCTTGTAACTGAAAAAGCCACAGGGAGAAAAGAAAAGAAAAAAAATCACATTTTCTGACTGTTCATTTGGCAGAACAGTACAGATAAACAGGTTCCATAATTTCTTTCATACAGTTATTTCCATATTCATTTCCCTACTCTTCTGTGGGATGACTACTGATAGAGCAACAAAGAGAAAAAAAAAATTAAAATAAGGAAATGTATTTCAAAGCAAGAGAATTTATGAAAGGCATCTGAGGCAGCAGAACCTCTAACCTGCGAGTACTTTCAATGTAGTTTAGATTTTAAGTTGTCAGGGTCACATTCTCAGTTTTTGAAAAGCACTCACGTCTGGCTCCTGAGACAGAGCCTGATTTAGTCTTTTATAGGCACATAGTACATGCTCTAATTAACCCAACTTAATTTTTGAGCACAGTCCCAATGTCTAATAGCCATGATGCAATATTTAGCAGATTATATTACTTATTATTTTATAAGCCACCAGATAAAAATAAAGAGAATATCTGAACTGCATCTTTCTTCAGCACTGTCTTCCAAATAATCGGATTATTTTGATTTGCCTTTTTTTGAAGCACAGTGAAGTTATTTATTGCTGGTGCCTTTCCAAGCCAAAGGAAACACCTGGTATTTTCCATGGGTGTTCCTGGCTGTGGGGCTGTGGGGCAGCCCTGGGTGTTTGGGTGAGCGGAGCAGCCCCACCGCCCACTCCAGGGCTCTGCCCACACCCCCCCTAAAATCCCTGCCTGCAGTCCCAGGCATTTTGGCAGTGTCTCTGCAGGTACACGGCTCCAACCCAGCCAATTTTCCGCCAGCAGAGCCAGGGCAGACACACCCCCCTCGCGTGTGCGTGTGAAAATCTCTCCCTGCCGCCTTTCCTGTGTGCTGCCTCCCTGCTTGAAGAGTTTCTGTGTTTTCTCTTTGTATCATTCTGGCTCCGAGTACTAAAAGCCACATCCTGTTATGTTTGGTTGCTAGGTGGAGAAATGTTATCATGGGCTTCAGCAATAATTTATCCATAGAGCTAGAGGAGCTGTCATGTACTTCTGACAGTGAGCTGCAGCACTTTATCAGCTTGCCTGTAAATCAACCGTGTGTGGGTGAAGATGCCAGCAATGTTTGATCTCTCTCAGACACTCTAATAATCTGCTTTTGTCTGATTGATTCCTTCACATCACCAAGCACATTGCAACCGAGAGTGGAGTGCCCTCTGTTTATCTCCGTTGGTCATCTGCTGGAGGGCAACAGGGCAGAAAATGCTGTTCTCGCCGAGATGTAAGAGTTTTTTGGAATTAGGGGCTTTACATCATATCCTGGAGCAGGTTTAGTCCAGTAAATCAATGATAGCAGAATTGAATGCACCATAAATACCTCAAACCGTATCTCTTACAAGAATGTAAGAGTAATTCATAGAAACAGGAAAGGTAACTTTGCTGAGAAGAATTACGACCCCTACAAGCTGGAGACATGCAGGTCTTTTATGGCCTGTGTTTACATCTCCCCTCTTGAACTTCGGGGAGAAATGCTCTGCACTGGCATTTGGTTCCAGGCACTTCAGAGAGAATGTTGAGCAGAGCAGGACGCTGTCAGAATTGATCACTGCCTCTCAATCCACAGCCCAAGTTTTGCTAAATTTCCGTCAAATTCTGTTTCAGGCAGGAGAGGCCGATGCGGCCTGGCCCGCTTGGCCCCGCGCTGGCGCTGGGCAGGGCCTGCCTGCCAAAAACACGCATGAAAGGATGCTGTGTAATGAGCAGCCAGAGCCCCTCCGGGGGCAGGGAGAAGCGTGTGCCCATTCCAATGGATAAATGGAGCTGGTTTGCTGTGTTTTGTCCATCACTCTGTTCCCCCAGCTGGAAATCAGGAGCTGTCCCTGGCAGCAGCTCCCTGTGCGCTGACCTGGGAGCAGCGGCAGCCTCAGATTCCTGACCCCTCTGAAAGCTGAGGGAGGAAGATCTCGTGGATGTGATTGACTAAATCCCATCAGGGGAAGCATTTGGTGGTGGCATCCCCTCTGTGGGTCATGCAGGGATGGCACAGGCAGCAGGATATTTGGGGAATGCACTAATTTCAACCCAGTACACTGAGGGGAAAGGCTGGTGGTTCATAGCACCACTGAATGCTAAAAAAGGGTGAAAATTCACACTGCATAATGTATTTGTAATTGTGCTTAAGGCAATGAGAGCAAAGAAATTCATGAAACAAATCTGGCATACGGTGTAGCCCTCTGTGAATGCTGCAGGAGCAGCTAGAGCTCCTCCAGATTGATTGCATGGAGGAGTGGAGCTTCAAGAGTGGATCCACAGCCTCTTCCTTGGCCCAGCACGGGGATTTCCCCAAACTATTGTATAAATTGGGATGGAGACTGGTTTCAGGGGAAGGCAGTCCCTTCTTGCCCCCAGCTGGGTGACCACATAGGCAACACCTTCTAGATGCAGCAGAGGGGCCTGTGCTGCCTCTCCACATTTCATAACCCTTGCAGGGAAACTTAAACTTCTATTCACAAGAGATTTTTTTTCACTGCACACATCATAAAAGCAAGGGAAGTGATAAAAGCAAGGCGACCTGAAGTTACAGTGTGCAGCAGGGTGTATTCTCTGGTCTTTCACCAAAAGGCAGCATTAAATGACTCTTAGTTTCACTGAGCATTACAAAACAACCATTATTGTCTCCTCAAGGACCTTAAACTGGCCTCCTTTCAGCACTGCACTGGAATAGGGGGTGCATGTACAGACAGACCTATGGACACAGGGACATCAGGGCTGCTGCACATCGGGATAACCGAGCCAGCTTAGGAGGATTTTAAATGCAGAGCTGTATTCCAGTTTGGATACAGCTGCTTGACCTCTCCTTTAACCATTTACCTGCAGGCTTAGGAGGATTTTAAATGCAGAGCTGTATTCCAGTTTGGATACAGCTGCTTGACCTCTCCTTTAACCATTTACCTGCAGGCAAGGGGTCAGTGATTCCCAAGGTTTGCTGGAAAACACAGCCAGAACCCTACTGGCTGAAATCAGCAGGAAAACACTGAAAGGCCCCAGTTCTGCCTTTCCCTGTGTTGATTTAGTGATGGTGAATGTCCATGGAGTCTGTGCTCAGACGGGCTCAAATAACTCTAAATCCTCAGTGGTCTTAAACTTACACACTCTAAGCTGCTCTTCAGCTTTATATCACAAATTAATTACAATAAAGCCACCGTTAAGTCTCAAATGCTACTCATTTCTAGTATTTCAACATAAGGGTTGGCCCTTTCCAAAGAGAATTAGAAAATAAAAAAAAAAAGTAGAAGAGAACATAACAAAAAAGAAGAAGAGAACTAGAAAGGAGGAAAAGGAGAAGAGTAGTCTAAGGAAACTACTCTTCCAACAACATTGAGATATCCTCAAGGGACATGTATAAGTAGGAGATATTACATGGCTGAACAGTAAATATCACATTTCTTTTTACAAGCATTTTTCTGCATTTTGTTATATCTTGATGGCAGATAAATAAATTTTGAATATCCAGTCTAAGAAAGCTTAGGATCTGCAGGCTGTGTTCTCCACGGCTCTCAGTGGTCAGTGGCATTCTGTTATTCCATGACAGATGGATTAATTGGATCTGTGTGCAGATCTAGAAATTTTAACATGTTTTCATGAGCAAGCAAAAGAAATTAATAAATGCTCCAAGTGCCATCCTGACACCCAACTTCCAGCTGGCACTTTGTGGCACATGTGGAAATAGATGCAGCCCCAGAAGCTACAGGAAGGAACCACTTGGGCAACTCTGGTTGTTTGGCCTCCTTCTAAAGTGTTTTGCTGCTGCTGTCAGGCAGCACTGTGTTATTTCCTGCAGTATAATCCCAGAAAGGAGGATTTCTGGATCATCTACCCGAGTGTTGGCCAGTGCTGAGTGATTGATTGAGGTTATGACATGACTTTTACTGACAGTACTTGCAGGACTGA
Source organism: Corvus cornix cornix (assembly GCF_000738735.6). Taxonomy (NCBI): domain Eukaryota; kingdom Metazoa; phylum Chordata; class Aves; order Passeriformes; family Corvidae; genus Corvus; species Corvus cornix. The sequence continues at coordinate 13,420,053 of NC_046349.1, read as the reverse complement.
TACAAACACATGGGACTTGCTTGTTATTTTGTGGTAAAGGAAAAACACTTGGAGCCGGGAAGGGGAATTTCCGGCAGCTGGGAGACTTCAATAATTTGACATTAGACTGTTTTTGTTTGATGGTGGGAGACTGGTCTGATGAAACCAGACGTGCAGTTTACAATTCTAATTAATATCATCAGGGTGTTAAAGGGAAAAACCTCGCCAAGTCATTGATTCAATTCCTTGGGAGATACATTCCCACAGTCGTGGTTTGCCCCAGGTAAGTGCCCTTGTGCCCAAATGAATCATTTTCTCTGTACAGGAATCACCATCAGGACTTGGAGCAGGCTGGGAGCACAGAAGGAAACATCTACAGAAATACTATTTTTAATACACTTGTTTCACTTCTCAGGGGTAAATCAGAGACCTGCCTGTGAGCAGCATTTCAGCTGTAAATTCCAGCTGAATAATTCCCCATGTATTGAGCCCACCACTGAACATTGTTAATCTCAAGGTACTTGTAAAGAAAGGATTCAATTTTGAAGCCTAAATCAAGACAATTCTGGTAAAATCATTTAAACATTCTATAAAGGATATGGGGTGAACCGGAGCCCTGAGAACAGGGCCAAAACCATGGTGGAAGAGCAGAAACCCAAGCCCAGGAAATGAGGAAATAAATAGGATAAATCCTGCCTGTAGGAATAATATTCCTGTCCTTTCTTGCTCTCTCCTGCTCCGGAACCACTTCTGGTATAGGAGAGAAGGTCTTAACTTCTTTCTTTTAAAGCTGGATAACAGCATCAATGCCTGCTCAGATTCCAGAGGGGGAACACGCAGGTGGAAATGGGGGATCCAGGTTTGATTCCCTCCTGTGGAAAGTGCCTTTACTGTACTGCTGGTGCATTTCTTAAAGGAGAACCTGGCAGTTTAAGATGCAAACATGTCCTGAAATGAGTTCCTCAAAGGGGACCTGCTCACACGCCGAGATGTGAGGTGATACTGTCTGCTAACCCTGCCAAAAGGGCGTTCACTTGGATCAGCCCCAAACCACGGGGCTGGGAAGGCACTGCAGGGCAGCAGAAGTCCCCAGGATGGCTAAATTCCATTTCTCTGGACAAGGGCTCCACGTTGCTGATTTTCAGGGCTGCAGCAGTATTTACCGCTGACATATCTCAGCCGATCAAAGGAAGCTGCTGCTGCTTAGCATTTCTGGCCTGTAATCTGCATTAATGTCTGTGCTCTTTCCAGACTTATCTGAAATGTTAATGAAAACACTGAATTTGCCCCAAAGCACCAGAAACTTGGAGAAGAAAGTGGAGTGAAATTTTTGCAGCACTATCAGTGGATCTCTTTAATGCAGAGGTGAGGCAGGCAGGTGGTGGGTTAGAAACCATCCTGAACTGACACCTTTTGTTCACAGGAGGTGTCACAAAGGTGCACCAAAGTGCTGCAGCTGAGCCTGTTTTAGCCTGAAAATGTGCAAGTGAACTGGCAAACCCTTGCAGCTGGGGGGAGGCTGCAGGAGGGGGTGATTTTTTAGTGTTCAGGTACAAAGGTATTGCTGTCCTTTCTGCCACCATGAGCGAGGCACCTACTGAGAACACATAAACCACCCCAACAGGAGAACCTGCAGCCCCACCACTGGCCTCTCCCTCCCTGCCAGCTCTTCACAGAGCCACAGAACCATTTAGGTTTGGAAAAGTTCTCCAAGATCCTTGAGTCCAACCTTCGGCCACTCTTGGTACAAAGTCCATCAGTGCTGGTATCAAACAGACTGATTGGTGCTTGTCCTGGTGAAAATACCAAATATTTCAGTACTGTTTTCTGAGGATAGATTAAAAAAAAAAAAAAGATACAGAAAATTTAATGAGGGGCATTCTGCAGATAGAAATTAGCATCTAATGGCTCATTTCTTGTCTGGTTCACTCCCATAACATCGAGGATATCCCAGAAGTCAGGAGAGTCTGGGACCATGCTGTAATGTCCTGCCAGGCAGAATCAGGACAGCTTTCACTGATTCTGGAGGTCTAGGTGTGCAAAATCCATCAGTGACAGACGAGACATCAAGGACTGAGAAAAGAGAATTTCATTTCAGCAGGAGGTATTCCCAGTGCAAATGAAAGCTGCTCCTCTAGGTGTGGTATTAGAGATACAGGGAAACTGCAAATTGAGTATTTCAATACCTCTCCACCCCTAATTTTGAGCTGTTTAAAAAAAAAAAGAAATAAAGGAGAGTGAAGGGAAGCTCTTGGGTTGCATTCAGAACAATCAAACACCCGGGACTGGCTGGCTTAGGGAACTGTTAATGGGATACAGACTTTTTCAAGGTCACTGGTTCAAGTCTAGCCCAGATTAGGAGTAATTGGAAGTCATTATTACTTGATGGCTGCTCAGTAGTTTAAGTGGCATGGGTTGGTGGTCCTAATGCAGCACTGAGGGAACACCTGTCCATACCTCACCCACAAAGGAGACCCTGTTGATGTCAATTCAGTGCTTTTCATCAGGAGTAAATTTAAAGACAACACATAAAATAAATAAATCCAAGTAATTTATAAACAATCTGTGTCACCTATTTTCTCAGATATGTCATTGGTACCTCAAAGTTGACGTGTAAGGCCCTAACAAAGAATCCCAGAATCACTGAGGTTGGAAAAGGCCTCCAGGATCATCCAGTCTAACCTGAGAGTGATCCCCACGGATCTTACCTAGGTCAATCCAGTCACAAATAACACCAACCTCTCGGGCACAGGGTAAAATTGTTTTGGGATTTATGGTAATTCACCAATAATAAGAACAGACTTTGGGCTAATCTGCATGCTTTGAATTTAGCTCACTAAATTATATCAAAAATCTTGGGTAGAGGGATGCAGTGCATAAAACTTACATAAAGGATTTCATTGATTTTTAAATTCATTCGGCTCCCCCTGGAAAACTTATTGTCTTCTCTTTGGGTTTTATGATTCCACTTTTATGAATCAAATTTGCAAACTTTGAACTTATTCAGCCTTGGAATGTGCTCAACTATATAAAAAGCCAAAATAGTTTCTCCCAAATAATCCCAATTATTCTCAATACTTACTTGCTACTAATTTATTTAATCTGAGCTATTGCTTAGGAAAATGATTGAAGTGCTTTCATTGGGATAGGGTTCTGAATGGACAAGGTATTTCACATTGTTTGCTGAAAATCCATTCCAGTGCAGAATGTTTACTATTCCTTTCACATGCAATTATTCCTCTCGGACTTAATCAGACAATTTTTCAAAGGTGTAGTCATGAAATAGGACTGGCTCCATGCCTAACCCAGTATATGCTGCTCAGTAAACACGTATCTCTGGATATATGTTTCTAGCCAAAGATACGCATTTTCTAGGCAACTGAATTTTAGCAGTGACATAGTCAGAGGCAGGAGCCCAGCAGTACAAACAGATATTTCCTTGATGGAGATCTCATTGCTATGCAAGCTATTTTTAGTTATGTGCTTAACATGTTTTGGGTAAAAACCCCCAACTCGGAGCTAGACTATTTTCCTAAGTAATTCTGTATGGCACGTGCTGTGTTTGGGATTTGTCAGTGACTCAGGGCTTTAAAGGAAAACAGAAGACATCATTTCCCTGGTTCATGCTGCATTACTTAAGCAAAAAGAAAACATCTCTACAGAGTCATAGTGATCAACCCTGAGTGCTACAGCAACGACTGCCCTGAGGAGCCCTCCCTGCGGGCTCAGGAATTAAGGGTTCATTCAGCAGCAATGCAGAAATTAGAAACTTGGCTGTCCAAGGGACAATCTGTTGTAACTCTGCTGAGACAATAACCTACACTGAAATCAAAGCTGGAGTAAATTTTGAATTCCCAGCAATGGCATTTCTGTGCTCTGCAGTATTTGAGGCTTCTCACCCTCACTCAGCTGAGGGACGCTGGAAATCCGTGAGCTTCCTTTTGCAGGGTTTCCAAGTTAAATTTGGAAGCTAAAAAGCATCAACTAATCCACAGGGTGGTACCACTAATTCGAGTTTCAGTTGTGATCACATTTCAGCCTGAGGTTTGTACCTGGAAGCTCTCTGTTGGCATCTGGCTGAGCCCATGTGTGAGCAGAACCCTGCCCAGACCCCTTGAGACCACAGCAAACACCTCAGGTCTGATCACAACAGCAAACCCTGTTTGGCCTGAGACCCCCTGCCCCGAGCACAAGCGAGGCAGCTCAGGAGGAATAGTTATCAGTTTGGGAATGGAGTGAAATCACTTCCTGCTCACTGATGAGCACGGTGTGTTCCCAGCAGGGTTCTGGGGAGAACGGTGGGACCATTCCCATGAACGAGAGCTTGCAGGATCAGCTCAAAACCCAGTCCACTGTCCAGACACAGCCCTGTATCCCACAGATATTTTAATCAAAACGTATTTCTCCTGTTTGTGCATTTATTAATGCAGGACATGCTTTTACTTAACAACCCAGCAGCCAATACAAGTGACTTCACCCCCTTGCTCTTGCTTTTGAAATATTATTTTGTTCTTAATTTTCAGCCTCCTCCACCTCCTCCTTTCCCTCTCTCTCACTTTTTTTATTTTGGTTGGTGACCACAAGTGTAGTTTCAGTAAATAAAGCTGCTGCTTGATAATGTGGAACGGCCAGGAGCTTAACTCTGCCCTTGGAGATCGCTTACATCAAACCAGCAATCAAAAAGTGGTGCAGATAAAATTTGTCATCAGGGATTTCCTACAAAAGAATTACAGTGGAGAAATAGCCTGATCGATACTATGGATTTTCACTGCAGGGGCTGATAGTCCAATTGCTGTGAAACACTCACACAGATAAAAGGGCACGGCTGCCACTTTGTTACAGACTGCTGACTCAGCCCAAAGCCTGTCAGGTATTTATAGGCCAAAGTGATACAGAATTATCACCTTGCAGTGCCCAGCTCTTGTTAGTTCTAAGATTGCCTCCCTTTATGGGATTGCTAAATGCAGGTGAATGGAAAAATGATGGCTAACAGCTGTCAAAATGCAACAGAATGAAGTACTTAAATCTTTTTTTATCCATTAAAAGGGTAACAACCGAACATAGATCATCGTGCAGACGTTGTAATGATATTTGGGGCCAGTAAACTAGGGGTTATAAACAATGTACATCTGATCAAAATGGTAAGAAAAATACAAAAGGGAAAAAAAAGCAATAATAAAAATTCTTCTTGTTACTTTACAATATGTGGCTTGCCATTTACTTTGCTGCTTTTCCAGGGGATCTCCAGGCCTCTGCTCAAGGCTGCTCTGAGCAACCTCCAGCTCCATCAATAGCATGATAATTTTATACCCCATATACCACAGGGAAAACTGCTTTAAGAAACCATTGGGATGGCTCCAGAAACTCTCCTTCCTTGCTCTAAGGCAGTGTTTTACACCCTCACCAAGATAAAAAGCTGATGGATGTTGATACTAACTCACTGATTCCAAGGACTGTTTCACAGACACTTTGTAGGAGCAGACCATGACAAAGGATAGGAAATACTTTCATCTTTTGGTCCAACAGGTAGCACAAAGCCTCTCTGTCCTGGTGAACACCCCAGGATTGACTCTCCCCAGCCATTATTCCATTGCTAGGACAGGCCCAAGGTAAGGAAGGGGCACAGTACACCCTGTGTTTATTTTTGGAGCTGTCTACAATGAGAGATTGGCCTTGACTGCACATGGATGATATCTGGAAGGTCACAGGAGAAGCTGTAGTGAGATATAAAAAGAGACAGGAGGATCTGCACAGACTTTGCCCTAGCAGAGTGTCCAAGGTGTTCTCCTCTTCGGTGATGGAGGGTTTTGCAGCTTAAAACCAGTTCCAGAACTAGTTCAGACATATTTTTACAAGCGCTTTCTTAGCAGAGACAGAACCAAGCTGGGCTTTAATACTTACAATATTTTATAACCTCCCACTCCAGCTCCCAGAAAACTTAACACCCAGTTAAATAATTTTTTTCTAATAGTCCCTTGACATCCTCAGCACATCACCTGCTCTTATATAACTGAGAATATTTCTTTTACTTGTAAACCCATGGCATGTCTTGGTGTGCCAGCAACCCAAAATTCAACCTTTTAGCACTCAGAATATGGCTGGGTTTAAATACTTGTAGCGAAGTGACCACCAATTTCCAAAGGGAACACCAAAGAGGGGAGGAGAACAAAGAAGAGAAAAAAAAAAGAAACAGAGGCATTTGATTTTCATAACTGGGCTGTGCTTAGGACAAGGACTGTGGAGCACTGATGGATCTGTATCTGTATCTCTTGGATCTGTATCTCTTCCCATGCTGTACCTCAAAGTTCCTGTTATTTAGAGGAGTCATCCTGGTTTTTTAGAGGAGGTTCAGAGATCCATCACGAATAATGCCTTGAAGATCTCATTTACTCGGCTCATTGTTTTTCCCCCATTAATACTGGTTTAAAAACCATCTTAATTGTCTTGGAGAAACACAAACAGGAGGATTAAAAAGCTGACATTTTTTACATGTCTCAAGAAGGTCATAGCCAGCAGGAGCTGGAATTTAGAGTCGTTTGTGCACCTTATGCTTTAGACTTCATTTAATACCAGACCTTTAAACTAAAGGAAGAAACACTGCACAAAACCTGCCAACAATATCGTTAAAAACAGCACAAAGAAACTGGACTTGGGTATCACTGGAAGAAGTTTTTGGTGACTTTAAGCACAATATTTGACTGCAGGAGCTTTGGGAAGAAAATGCACAGAGTTTTGATTAAAATACTAGAATATAAAGCAAAATATCAAATTAAATCATGATTTGATTGCCTGTAAGAAATGCTGCAGGTTTCTAAACAAACATCTTCCCTAACCAGGGAAGAAGCCACACCTTCCTCCGTGCTCCATAGGGAAAATTACTGTAGCACTTGTCTGAACTGCCTGGTGCTGGTAGAATCATAGCTGCTCTCATCAGAGTGTTGTTGGATGAAGTTTACTGTCACTAGCAATAAGCAGTAGATAAAAGGAGGGAGGGGAGGGGGATAAGAAAACAAAAGGGAAAAACAGAAGCTAAAAAATTCACCAGAGGTGAAAAAAAGGGGGGGGCAAAAAAGAAGATATACATAAACTAGCTGTTTTTGTCTTTCTAGTTGCTATGATGTGCACAAAGGAAATAGACTGAATAAAATCACATCTCAGGAACACCAACATAAATTCCCCCTTGCTTTGACAAGTACGTAATTTTGTGCAGTGATGCTCTTCACATCTGGAGAGTTATGAGGCAATTTCATTCCCATCTGACAAATTTACAAAGAAACATTAGAGAGAAGGGATTAGAAAAGCGAGAAATCTTTATAGACTTTTTCCTCAGGCTGTATTTTCCTTCCATCTTTTGGCTCTTCCTTGAGGAATATGTATGAGTGACTCATTCTGTACGAACGCCATAACTGAAACACTTAGCAGATAAGCAGAACATGAAATGTGCTTTAAATCAACTAATTGTATTTACATTATCTGGGAGGGCTGATCCCGATTGGCTAAAGTTTGGGGAAATTTGCTATTGTGCGTTTTCAAGATAACAATTTAAAACTGGGGAAAAAAATAAAGCTAAAATATTATCTCCAGAACTTCACAGAAAAGTCCAGGCCAGAAAAATAATTTGCACTTGCAAAGCACTTCCCACCTTCCAGCTCTGACTGACCTTTTTGGCCTCATTATGGGCTCATCAAGAGCAATTTTACACCCTGGGAAACTGAGGTAGATGAAATGATCTCCTGAATTATGGAGAGATTAAATGCAACTGGAAAGCAGGACAGGGAAGGACTGGTTGGGCTGAGCTCACTCTTGTGCATCTCACAGGGCTTTTCCAAGGATGTTGAGCTCAAGAGAACATCTACGCCTTACAGGCCACCAGAACACATTGATACTCTTCATACCTCTAAAAAAAAAAAAACGGAAGGGTGAGATGAGCAACGTGTTGCCAACACCTGTGAAAGGCCTGGGAATTCCTGGTTTTGTGGCTGTACCACCATGTGTTCCTGCTGCCCGTCTGGTTCAGTCTTCTCTTTGCTGACAGTGGAAAATTCTGGCGGGGATAATTCCAGGAATAAATGCTAATAAGAAATGCTGCAAAGGCTTTGCTTGCTCCTGCAAGGTTTTAAAAAACCAGGCAGACACAGCTCGTTGTAGTGACGCTGCTGAACCTGTGTAAGCTCAGCTGATATATGGCTACTACAGGAGAGCAGTATTTTATGTTCTCTGTGTAATCAGGATCAGTTTTATTAAAATTTCATTTTTTTTCTTCACTATTTTAATACCAAAACATTGTCACTGATTGCTGTTCATTGGTGTAACACCAAGGAACTTCCCCTGTGGATAGAAGCCGGGCCCTGCCATCCCCAGCCTTTGTTTCCTTTGTGGCTCTCCTTGTAAGGTCATTTCAAGTGCTGGGTGATGGGACTTCCCCCCTCCTTCTATTAATGAAAATTATATGATGGTGCTTGGAAGTTCCAAAACATATTCCTTTCTTGGCACCGAGATGAAATATAATAAAATGCAGATGCTTTCTGATAGAGAGCACAGATGAAAATGTTTTATATCCACGGCTCCTGGAGAGGGGAGAGCACAGGGGACATGGCTCCTGGGCCCCGGTGGAGAGCCCCAAAGCAATCACTGCAATCTCTGGGATGTGACAGGAGACAGTGGGGCAGGGGTATTTATTCTCTCTTCCATGGGGCCCAGGTGGAGCTGCTGGCAGCCGGGTTTATGGCTCAGGGTCCGGCTGAAAACAGGGAACCGCAATAAATGGGAACTCGGACGGGGAATGAGGCTGGATTTAAACATGTTGCAGGTTTTACTGTCTCTGCATTTGCAATCAGCTCTGCACTGAGCACAGAACAACTCCTGAATGTGCTGATTCACCTTTTGTGTTTCATCTGCCATGGCCCCTTCCCCTCCTCTACACGGGCTGAACAAAAAGTCCTGTTACAAGACCTTTGTTCCGCTTAAGGAGGCAAAGAGAGATCGAAAGCCACATCTCTTTTTCTAATCAATAGGCAGATGATAAAAGAAATGTTTCCTATGCTTTCCTTAAAAAGAAGCTTTAACAATTTCCTTGTCTGGACAAGGTATTTTCTTTGTGTTTGGGTAGAAGTGGAAGAGTTCGCACCACAAATGATTTCCACGGAAAACATTTAAACCTCCTAAATATTTTAGGCTGAGTTATCACGAAGCTCATCTCTGTGGAGAACTTCTTTGCAACTGCTGCTGTGCTCAACAGGTTTGTACAACTCCTCTGACTGCATGGGATTAGTTGGCTGAGAGCTGGATGCACACAGGATATCTTAAGTAGAATATTAAATAAATACATGTTTTCAGGAGCACAAGTGTACAGCTTGCCCCTTTGAAAACTCACTGCATTCCTAGCTCTCTTTGAAAATTACTAGATTGAAATGAAGGTGGAAAGTCTCTTTAAAAATCACTCCTGAAAAAGATAAAATAATTCTTTAGATTTTTTTTTCTTTCTGCATGTGTGAGACATCTAAACAGAACCCTTTCCACACTAAAGGTAGTGGAAATAAAAAAAATAATATTTGAATGATTTTGATCGTGATAATCTCCAATTGTTTTGAAAGTAAATTACGTTTGATAGTCTCTCCAAAATGTACTTACAAATTCATAGGAACACCATTAAAATACAGCATTAATTAACATCCTCTTTTATAAAGTGCTTCTAATATTGTATAAACAAGCAAGAATTGAAAAGCTTATTTTTAACTTGGATCTGCATATGCAGTGTGATCATAGTGAGTTACAAAAATATCCAAATGGCACTGGGAAATGAATTTTCACAGTTTGTTTCTGGTTGAAGACACACCAAAGTACCTGTCTTTAATTCGAGGAGCTGTGAACAAAAGGTACTTGCCAGCTTAACTTCGTGTTTCTGAGCTCATGTCAGTGCAGCCATGGGTGGAATACTGATGTGTCAATATTTGTTAGCCCAAATGATAATCAGGAGCTGACTTGAAATAACTTAAAACAATCAGAAGGGATTGTGCTACGTTGTACTGGGTTAAAGCAGGCCTGTGCCATATTTTATCTCCAAAAACAAAGTCATCCCTGCAGGGTGAGGATCTGGGGTGAGGCTGATTTAACCTGCCAGACTTCCACTGAGAGCCTCCATCAACACCAAGAACCAAAGGATGGAGAGTCCAAGGGGGCTTCTGGGCACAGACAGCCTGGAGATGCACCAGTCCAGCCTAAATTTACATTTAGAGAGGAAAGCAACACTAAACCCCCTCAAAACTCAGTCTTACTGGTTGAGATCCTGATGGTTGTGACTTCACTTGCAGCCATGGAGGCAATGGTTAAGCTCACCTTGAATTTACTCGAAACATCTGCTGAAATCTAATGCAAACTTTTAAAAAACAAATGTTATTTGTATTAGTATCAAATTAATCTGGAGTCATAGGCAAAGTCTAAAATCTACCCTGAGGAGCAGGTGGAAGTGGGGAGCTCCTGTCTCCACTGGAACACCTGGAGGAGGTCACAGAAACCTCTCTGCCAAAATTCCAGCACTGAACGTTGTTTTTTGGGTTCAGCTGAGCTCATGCGGGGTCTCTGAATGTATAAATCCCTAAAGTTCTATAAATACAAAAAGGGCCTTCCTAAATTCCCCTCCCTGCCCAGATGTCGCTGCCACATCCTGAGTTTCACTGACGCAGAGAGGAAGGGACTTCTGAAGGATCAAGATCCCTGTGCAGCCGGGACAGATCTTTCATCCAGAACCACAGACCTGCTGTAAACACTGGACTGAAAAACACTGATCAGTACCAAGCATCAACAACTGACAAAGGGCAGCAAAATGTTGGTACCACAAGGGCAGAGCAGCAATTTCAGGGCAGTTCACATTTATTGAATCCTAGAACAGCTACAGGAGACTTAGTGCAGGAAATCTTTACTCTTTAGATACCAATTGCTTCATAATGAAAAGTTTATTTTTGCTCATTCTCTTCTTTGAAGAGATGAATCCTTAAATGGGTCATTTTTATCACTTTCTGGAAATATTTATTTATGCCCGGATGCACCTATTATGGTGGGAATAGTCACAACACTGCCTGTGGTGCCCCAAAGAGATGAGAAATATGCAGTTTGCAGGAGCCTTTCATTAGATCAGCTGATTAGATGACAAAAAGACAGACAAACCTCCCGAAAGACAAGCCCTTCTTCAGACTTTGCATGCGACAGACATCTTGAAGACGTTATTATAAAGCTTGATACAATGCTTTAAAGCACTGCTCGTTCCTAAGATCACTCAAGGACTCCTCCAGAAGCTGCAAGTCTTCAAAAGTGATCCAGGAAATGCCAAAGTACTCTGTGCTTTCCAAAGGCTGAAAACCCCCCATCTTCCCGTGGTGAAAGAACAATAGCAAATGATTTTGCTGCTTTTTTGGCTGAACACCTTCCAGGTTACCTGTTTGGATGATTACCCTTCTCCATTTTAAAGGGGGATGTTTACTGAGCAGTTACAGAACAGTAAGAGGCTGCTGAGAGCCAGCTTTGCTTTGGGAGACGTTCAACCAACCAGCACCAGGAACTGTTCACATAATTCACATCACAAGGACAGGAGAAGCAGTACACAAACAGCCCTAAGAAACATCTGAGATGGAAATCAAAGGTGGAAGATGGAAGGAATCGCTCTGATTTTGTCCAAGCCAAGTCCCTACAGTGCTAGAATTACCCCCAGTTCCATGTGCTTGTCCCTGGCCCTCGAGTGCTGGCTCCCCCCGTGCAGATTCCTGCTGCTGGGGTGGTGGAGAAGCCACTTGACAGCACTGTGTCACTGAAGAACATCCACGTGCAGACAGAAACTCCCACTTGCTACTTTAAATCAGCTTTCAGTAGCTTTTGTATCACAAAAATAGCACAAAATATATTTACCCCAGTCCTTAAAATTCATATACCCACTAAGGAATGCTAAATAAACTGAAACCTTGGAGTGCTGGGGGCAGGATAATCCACAGACTAAATATTCTGACCTTGAATTTTACATTCTTCTCCATCTCTAATTTCTTACACCATGTTTTCTTATTTCTAATCCCAGTTAGAGCATGGGCTGCTGGTTCAGCCTCAGGATTTTTGCCAGCAGTCTTGATGTGTGGACAAGTCACTCCTGAGCCCTGAGTTTATCTCTCTAACACTTGCTTACCCCACAGAGGAACCACAAAGTTAGATCCTGTATAAAGAGATCCAAAAATGGAAAATACAAAGGAAATGCAAAGTGATACCACATTTCTCATTTAAAATGAGTGGGTGACAAATTGCTCATCAGATTGTACAATTTGGGTTGCTCTTGCTTGCTTGCTAATTAACCAGTCTGACATTATGTTTCCTCCCTCTTGCATCCACCCTGCCTCTGAACTAATCAGGGTTCAATGACAGCATCACTTATCCCAGGACACATTCCAATAATTAAGGTTTGGAGGACATCTTGCAAACTCCATCACATACCGATAGGATTTTCTCTCCCTTTACTGCTGTGCCTGTGACATGTGACAAGACAAAGCCCTGCTCTCATATACATAACAGCAGGATGCTTTCCCACCTTTTAATGGCTGACTGCTTCTCTTCCCAGCACCTCTGACAGTGGGAAAGGGCTCTGCAGAAATGACTGTGCCTTGAGGAGTGAAACCCTCATGTTGCTATCAGCTGCATCTATTGCTAAATCCAAATTTTAGTGCAGGAACACATGATCCCATAAGCTGGTTCCCTTCCTATACTCCTTTCCTCGCTGCTCTATGGCTTCATTTGGTTTTCACGAGTCCCAGCACATCTTGGCTTTGCACAGGAAAGGCAGGACAGGTAGGGACACCCTGGATCATTTAGGGAGGGGATGCAAGCCAGGAAGGATCCTGCTACGCGAGTGCTTTTTAAACCTTCATCTGCAGAAGCAGCAACGACCTGAATGTTGGGCTTTGCAGTGCTCATGCTCAGAGTGTCTTCATCAGCCCTGACAGAGCCACTCTGACTTGCCCCACCAGAAAGTGGCTGCCTCTGCTCTGGCTGTGGTAGCTCTGATTTCATTCAGCTGCACAAACCAACTGGGCCACCCCACTCAAGGTCTGCAGAGACCAAATCCAAGCAGAAACTGGTTGATCATTCCTTCCTTAGATGTTTTCTCCCTTCAGTTCCTCCTGGGAAAAGCTCGTGAGGAAGCGTGAGCACCTGTCTAAGCTGAAAGTCTGGACCTGACAGGAGCAAAGTTTGATCCCATGAATTTGATCTGAAATTGCAAAAAAAAACCCTCCAAACCATCTGGATTCTACCTGCACTGGAAACTTCAGGGAGGTAAATTATTTTACCCAACAGATTTATACTTTCATTGTTAGCTAATCAGCGTTGGCTTTCCTGAGAGTAGCCACTGGAAGGTGGCTGCAATCGGTCTTCTCCAGGAAGCTGAAATATCCTGGTGATCAGTTCTGAAAAGCAGCTGGAGACACCACTCATTTTCTCTTGGTGCTTGATTCTGAAGCACTGTTTTCATCAGCAGCAGGAACAACAGCAGGATCATACAGAGAAATCAGGAAAGGGAATATTCCCTATTGACAGAAATTCCTAATGTTGGAGAGTTCTTCAGCCAGCATGAATAAACACACTTGAACTGACTTCTGCAATACTGCACTACTTCACACACCTTTGTGCCTGCAAAGCCTCCACCAGGCACTTCAAATATGTTTTACAAAGATAAAAGAGAGTAAAAGTCAATTTTGTGCCCCTAAGATCTCCTCATGCAACTTAGTGTGGAAGGCAGGAGACGGGAGCGGGACAGGGGCTGTAGGAGCCTGAAGGGATTTGTGCAAGGACACAGCTGAGGGGAATTTGACTGAGGCGGAGGGGAATATCCAGCCCTGCTGCTGCTGTCTCCAGGCTGAAGCTGGAGCTGTTCCTTCTCCACTGTCTTTTGCATCAGCAGGTATTTGCTTTTTTTGGTCCCAAAAAAGTGCAACAAAACCTCTATTTCATATATAACTTTCAAGGTCACTTGCATAAAACGTACAAAAAGCACATTTTTGTTGATGGAATGGCCTTTTGATAATGAGGTAATTAGTGATATTACAGCAGGAGAAAAGGGGGGGATTTCTTCCTCCTTTTCTCCCTTTTTGCAAACCCAGTGAAGTGGCAAATTTTGTCGCATTTGCTGTATGTGCACAATATTTCACCCAGCTCCACAAAGTAATGTGTTTTTTGAGTAGCTACTGTATTTGCTGAAACTAAGTTATAATAATTTGATGACTGGGAACAAGATTAATTCAAGGAACTACTATTCTCATGACAATTGCAAAATCCAGTAGGGGACAGACTGAGTATGAATAGGAATGTTTAGGCATCTCCCTGCTTCATCAGTGAGGAGCCTGAGATGGAAAAATATCCGGCGAGGATATGAGGGGGTCACATCCCTGGAGGTGCAGCAAGGTAAGCAATTAATTTCTCCATAAGGAAACCAGGAGCTGCAATCAAAACTATCATCGGAGGAAGCATGAATATCTATACAATAGGAGGATAAAACCCAGTGAAAGATATAATTACATTAAATTATAGCAACTGCCATGTAAAAGTACCAATGAAAGTAACAAAAAGGATTGTCATTTCCTTTGGAAATGATGTTTGATAATACCGCCGTGCTCACATCCCCTCGCACATGGAGATGTGCCAGTTACCCAACATCTGAGGGGAAAACAAAGCCCCGTCCCAGCCTCGCTCACAGCACAACTGGGAACAGCACTTAGTTTGTCACTTAGGATGTGACAATCAAAACTGGAGCTCCTGGCTGAGCCATCTTCAAAAGGAATTTTACAGTTTTTCCCCCAAAAAAGCTACAACACCTTGTACAAAGCAACACTAGCCTGTCCCATGATCTCCCACAATATGAATATCAACTGCCAACAATTCTACAAAGAATTTTGGAGAAATGGTTCACAGATTAACATTTTCAGAGTGGAAGCAGATGAGACCAAATTTAGAGCAAGTAAGTGATATGCACATATGTTATGTAAAGGCCTAATATTCACTGAAGAGAAGGAAGTATTTCTCAACTGCATGTACCAGAGAGCTGGGATTTGTAGACCTATAAATAGTTTGCTGAAATTATGGAAGTAGAGAATTACAGAATGAAAAAAGAATAAAAACTTAAAAATTACCAGAAATTGAGTTGGTAAGAAAATTTTCTATTCTGAATCAGAAGAAACCCCAAGACTTTTCCTGCTGCCATTCTGTTACAAAAGCACTTTCCTCCAGTCAGGTGTTGGCTCAGGGTTCTCTGCATTGTGGTTTTACAGAGCTGTGTGTGAGATCACTCAGTTACTTTTGAGATATTTTTGTGCAAACAGAAGAACTGCTGTTAAAGAATTTTAGCTGTTCTGAAGTCAGTCTCTATCCTACCTTGACCAGATAACACAGAATATAAAAAAACCCCCACCAACTTTTCTCAGCAAACCATGAAAGCAACATATTTTATTAAAATCACTCTGGAGAAAGTGGCATTGCAGTCAGGCAGCATTGCAGTGTAAAATTCCCAACCAAGCAGAGAACTGACCTCTTTTAAAGGTTCCAACATCTTGCTCACTGTTGCACGTTGTTTTACCGGTTTGTACTTTATTTGTGGTGTCTCTGCAGGAGTTTTAATCAGTGCAGTCTCAGTAAAAGTGGATTTTCTGAATAGAAACTGCGCCTCGGAAAATGACGCACAAGTTCCCTCAGCTTAATGTCAACACGTGTAAAAGGAGTCAGTGGATACAAAATGTTATCTCCTAATGTCAAACCCTCGTGGCAGGGCTATGCTGGCAGCAGCAAGTGCAAAGCAAGGAAACATCTGAGCTGTGAGGCTGAAGTTCTCCCCATCAAGTGATTTAAGCAGAACAAATTGAAGCTTGCAGGAGGCTGAGTAGTAAAACCCGTGGAGTTGTTAAACAGGCTTTGCTCAAAATGATGAATTAGTTGGCCCATTTCTTTTCATGGCAAGCAGTGAATTTTGGTTGTCCATCAGAGGACAAGCTGTAAATCGGGTGCTGTGGGAGCAGGAGAACAGGGCAGGAACCTCGGGCCTTGTGGTGAGACCTCACAGGAAACTGCCCGGGAACAACGTGGATCCTTTGGATTAAACAAAGCCAAACACACAGATCCCAATGGCAAAATGGAGCAAACCTCTGGCCAGGTCAGACCTGCCAGTGCTGTTTGCTGAAATGGGGGCAGTGGCATCCCGTGTGCTGCACTGAGCACCTGCCCGGATTTATTCAGTGGCTCTGTTTACAGAGAAACTCAGGTATTGTGTGTGAAGTATTTTACAACTTGAGGTCAAATTCAGGGTAGGATGAATTAATACAGCTCTGTTGAAGTCAGAGGAATTGTGCCCATTAATTCATGCCATGCTGCAGGGACAATACTCTAACAACAGGATGAAGAGAGATCCCATTGTTGCTCTGCTAAAGCAATAATGAACCCCCTAATTTACTGTTTCCAAACCAGCTTATTCCATTTTAGAGAAGAATGCACTGGGTTGCACCTAGCCACCAAATTTGAGCACAGCTATTATTAATTTACTTTTTATGTATTTTCATTGTAATGGCTGATAGCAAAACTTGGGAAGAGGAGATGGTCCCACACAAGCAGCTGTGAAAAGATGTCCCAGAATTCAGACAAACAGCATTGTTAATAGACTCCTCTTGGTGAGGAGAGAAAACATAGTGTCAATCACGCCTGCTGACAGGGTGCAATTAACCCAGCATCAAATTGTAGGGAGATGGATGGGACCAGATGGTCCTGTTATCCTAACAAAGGATTATACAGCAAGTGTCCTTCGGAAGGAAGAGCGTTTTTTTAACAGAGACCTTTGGAGCAACAAGAAAAAAAAGGATGATGGGAGCTAAAGAGACATTACAGAAAAGGGAAATGAGCAAGCCATGGTTTAAATATGAATTCCAATAGTTAATTATGTGCTTTAAGTACAAATATATGTTATATTTTGATCATAATGATGCCTGCTGAAATTTATCCAAAAAGGCCTCCCAAAGGATTGACGTCAAACAGAATCACTCCAAATGAAGTCAGCAGGGAATGATCAAAAAATCAGCATTCTCGCTGCTCCTGAAAAAATGATTTCATTTATTAACCTAAAACTGCCCAAATGCTGCTCTCCTGGTCTGCTGCACCTAGGGGAAATACAAATTTGGAAGCCTAAATAGCAGCAACTGCGCCTGGCTGAGCAGGGCACCCCAAAACCCTTCCCAGAGCACTGCAGTGAGCAGAGCTTGGGATCACATGCTTGGAACTAAAGCTCTCACTCTGTGAGAGCGATTATTAATTATGTGGAAGACACAACCAATTTCTGCAAAGAAATCAGGCAAAACAGGTATACAAGAGGAATTTCTAGCAAAGTAAAATATCCTGAAAATCTGTTCTCAGTTTCCCAGTGTCAGACAAACGATGCAGCAGGGGATGGCTCAGGTGTGTCCTGCAGGCACTGACACATCCCCCAGTGACTCCAGCTCCCTTTTCCCCGTCCCCTGTCCTCACACTGTGGAGGAATTTTTCTGGCAAAGGCATGAAGCTTCTGTGATATCTCCTGTGATTTCTCAGCTTATGATTCTCCTTCTTTTCTAAATTTCACAAGATCCAGGCTTGCACAAGTGGATCAAGAATTTCCTATCCTTTCCTTTTCCTCTCCTTTTTCCTTTCCTTCTTCCTTTCTCTTTCTTTTTCCTTTCCTTTCCTGACATCACCTTGCATGAAGCCAAAGGAAATGTTTTGCAATGTGGATCAACCCAACCACAATTAGAAAAAAGGTGCCCTGCTTGACACATCATGCAGTTAGAAGAATACCAGCTCTTTTCCAACCACAGAAATTATAGAAGATCTAATCAGCAGATAGGATATAGTCATAGAAAATGCACATCAGCACACCTTAAAGAAAGTAAAATAAATCCTGAAAGTTTAATATCCCCCTTTCTTGGACCTAAATAGGCCCCTTTGGAAAACTATTTTATTGTTTCTCATTAAATTAGAATTGTGCTGAGATACCACTATCTACCATTTCCTATTCTTATTAATGAAAAAAAAAATCATTCCATATTCAGCATTTTCCCAGTTAAAACAAGTCAGAACAAAAATCTGAGCTGTGTTTTTTCTTAATTCATGCTAGTTTAAAACCAGAAAGTTCTTTACTTCTTTCCCCCCGAGTTTGCATCTGCATTTAAAGATAGCAATATTTTCTAACGATAATTAAGAACCTTTAATTTATTGGTTTATTACTTCTGTGCTACATTAGCAGCTCTTACAGAAACAGCTCAGAGATACCACATGTGAATGTGCTTAATTCCTCTCTCATTAACCTCAGAAACATGCAGCAATTTCCAGCCAACTCAGACCAGGAGTCACTGGATTTTCCCTGCTTTCCAAGCTGTTGGTGGGAGCTGCCACCACAACCACGAGTCCCAAATCTGCTGCTCACCGAAATTTCAGCTTTTGTGACCCTCTTGTGCTTAACAATTACTGCTTTAAAGAGGAGCTTGTCCTGTACCACCATTTACATATTTAGGGGATGCTGTGTTAAAGAAAAGTTCATATTTTTGTGCAGTTTGCTCCAGGCAGAGCACTTGCAATCAGGCTGGTGTTTTTATCGAGAAAACAGCAAGCAGCAGATATACATATGGATAAGAGGAAATTCAGTGTACACTGAAGACTTCACTTCATAATGCAGCGGTGGGGATCAACCTTACTAACTTGCCCGAAGACTCTTCAGTTTTCATTTGCTACCAAAACAGAATTACTGAAATTTCCCAGACATTTCTGGGTCTTGTTTAACATTCAGTGAAGTCAAGTCAGGGCATGGAAGAGAAGAGCTACAGGACAAGGATTAGATAATAGGAAGGAATTGTTCCCTGGGAGGGTGGGCAGGCCCTGGCACAGGGTGCCAGAGCAGCTGGGGCTGCCCCTGGATCCCTGGCAGTGCCCAAGGCCAGGCTGGACATTGGGGCTGGGAGCAGCCTGGGACAGTGGGAGGTGTCCCTGCCCATGGCAGGGGTGGCACTGGATGGGCTTTAAGGTCCCTACAACCCAAACCATTCTGGAATGAGAAGGAACACAAGGATGGTGGTTCACTAGACCGGGTTGCTCAAAGCCCTGTCCAGCCTGGCCTTGAAAGGCCTGGCAGAGTTCATTCAAAATCCCAGCCTGGCAAAGCTCATGCAGGTGGACAAAGAAACCTGCAACACCTCTTATTTTGACTATTAATTCCTATAAATCCCCTGCTCTGTGCTGTAGGCAGGAGGATGGACTAAGTGTGCCCCTTGTAGATCCCTTTTACAGCTGCCATTCCCTGTCCTGGCAGAATCTGTCTCTGGGCATCTCACGGTCTTGCAAAATGCAGTGTCTCCTCCACCCCATCACTTGGAAAAGACTTTACAAAGATGCACACCCTTTCCCACCCCCTTTTTTTAAACTGCTGGAGAAGTTTGGAGCATCTGCAGCCGGAGGGATCCCAGGAGTTCATTAGTGGCCCAGTTTCCCGTGGCTCTGTGCCACAGCACTTCTGCCTGAGCGACCTCGACAGGCAGCCCTGTCCTCATATGGAGTTTTTAATAAGTGTCAGAAAACCTGAAGTCCTAACGTATCCCTAATGTTACTTTTTGGCATCGTTAACCACCAGAGATGAAAGAATGAAATTGAAATGTCTGTCTCCAGAAAAAAAAAGAAATCTCACCTGGGCTGAGTGTGAGGGAATGAAGGGCTCGGGAAAGCTGCAGGAGGATTAGGTTAAATCCCTTCCAACTCACCTGCTCCAGTCCAGCAGGGGTCAACTGGAAATTAGCACTGTTTGACATCTGCACAGGCAGATGTTTCAAAACAGGCTTTTGAGCTGCCTTTGGGATGAGCTGCCCATGGAATTGGCTGTTGGCTGGGCTGTGCTGGTGTTTATGATGTGGAGAGCTGACACCAACAGGACAGGAAGGATCAGAGACTCTGCTGCTCCCGGCTGAAGGCACAGAGGCACCACAGATCACCAGGAATTCGGGAGCAATGAGTGGATCACCAGGAATTCAGCAGCAATGGAGAACCCCATTTTCACACCCACGCCAGGGAAGGAAAGGTGTTGATCCAGGTGACTGAGACTGCGAAGAGGGGTGGAAGCTGCTGCCCCACCAGTAAGGGCTGAGCAAAGCTCAGCATGCAGCCAATATTCCACAAGTAAGGGTTTGTATGAATATTTGAGTGGATACTCTTGGAAAAAGTGAAGTATGGAATAAATGAGGATTTAATTACCTGTTGTTATTCTAGTGTAACCAGCTTGGCTCTTTTTACTCAACATCAAATTACAGATGTATCAAGGAAGCCCCAAACCCGACCCTGTATTAGATATCATATACATAGTTACCAATATATTCCTGATACTTAATATTTATTACTTAGATACATACCATAGATATATTATTACTTAATACTTATTAATGTGATTTTGGTGGTGAGAAGTTTTTTAATACATATTTTCAAAGACTCTCCTAGCTCAAAGTTTTTAATTTCTTTTTAAAATGAAACTCTCTGTGTCTTTGGGCAAACTGATGTTATAATTTTAAGGAAGGAATTTTCTAGTTTTTTTTACTATTGCACTTCACTGAAAAACTTGTATTAAGCTATGCTTTAAATCAGCATTTTCTCAAATTGAAGAACAACTGATGCTAAAGTAGATAGGAGATTATAATACTTGTAATTTGCATAAAAATAAAAAAATCAGTTTATCACGAGTGTTCTTTCTAGCAAGAATTTCTAAAACCAGTGCCTAGGAAATATTGTTGATTTTCAGACCAAATCCATCTAATTACAAAAGCAAATCCACAGAATTGCCAGGGTTCATGGAAGAGATAATCAAATCACATTTGGAATGAGGGAGAGGCTCCATGTGGAACTGCTGATACAGCAATTTAATTACAGCACTTTAGCAGCTAAAAAGTTCCTTAATAGATGTCACAGGTTTACCACTTTGAAAGGGATGCAGAAATTAAGGAAAACAAAACAAACCAGTCAAAACCAGATGATTTTGGGTCTTCAAGATGGGCAGTTTTTTACAATTATTTTAATTTTTTTTTTTTTGGGAAAACATTATTTCTATGTGCTCAGCCCAAAGCCAGATCTATCCAGAGTTCAGCTCAGTGGGGCTAAAGGCAAACTAATAATTTAATTCCAGCAAATATTAATGATTTCAAACGTATTTCTTGAGATATTTGTGCATTAACTTCTACATTTATTTATGTACAAGCAAAAATTATTCTCAAAATCAGATCTTTACGACCAAAGTATCATAAAGATTCTCATTGATTCAAAAGAGTTTTTGCTGATTCTCATGTTTGAAATAGAACAGGTATTTTTTCACCTTTGCAATGTTCTCCTTTTGTTGTAGAGTGTTAATTAACTAATTACAGTGAAAATTAATCTATCTGCAATTTTTATAAGACCATGCAGGTGCTGCTGCCTGTTTCAGGAGACTTTTACTCAAAATTTGGCCCCAAATCTTAAAGGCTGGCAAAGAAAAGCCACTGAACTTTACCTGGAAGCTATTTGGAAGTTATATTAATGCCAATATTTAGCACTTCCGTGCTGCTTTTTCTTATGGAAAACGTGGTAAAAATCTCTGTATCAGTTTTATTTTAAGAAGAAATATTTAATTATTAAACTTCACATCTTTTAAGCAACAGCAAAACTGTCATTCAAATTTAGGTGCTAACAGGGAACAGTTTAAGGAGATCTGATTTTGAGAGTTAAATTAGCACTTCTCCAAAATCATATCCTCATCAAGGGTCTCGTGGTGGTTGTTCCAAACTGGGAACATTCCGATCCCTTTGGAAATTTGAGTCCATGGGGACCTGCACAGGAGAACATGTGGCAGAACAGGGATTTACCTTCAAATATCCTCTGGGCTTAGGATACAACCATTAACACTGGGCCATCCCATAAAATATGGGTGCCAAATCAGGAGAGCAGAACTAAGATATCAGTACAAATTCAACCAACAAGCACTGTCATGGTGAAATTGCTTTTTTTGAACTTGTGTGGGACTTTTTTAACCAAAATTCCATTGAAACAGGTTCAGCCATCCCCTCTCCCAGCAAAGCCATGTATTTTTGTTGCTATTTTCCAAGACAGATGAGTTGGATGCCACAATTCCCGTTTGGGATTGGGGAATGCTTATTTTATTTTTATCAGCCCTAAACTTAACGTTGCATTTCCACAGGCCCCTTACATCAATAGCATATAAATACCTCTGACCAAAAATGTGTGTCAGCAGTGCCAGCAAGACTTTTTCCTCCCATTACTTTATATTAAGCTCTGTTAAATCCTGGATCTGTCAGTTGGGCTCAGCTTACAGCCACAGGAACCTTGTTAAGCTCAGACTTGCACCTGGGCATTTTAAACGTTGATGTGCCGTGGTAAATTCCAAAGTTTGGATGCTGCAAGTGGTTGTTCATCAGCTCCTCCTTTCATGAAGATGATAAGAGCACAATTTGGGCCTCAACATCTGCTTTGTACAGCTGCAAAGAAGAGCCAGAAACCAGGAAAAGCAACTCCAGCGAGTGGGGTTAAAGTGGGTTCTGTGTGGAGTGTTGTCAATAGGTTCCTTGTTGCTAAGGAAACTATTTCCTTGGTAGCTGCATGTTTGCCACATCTCACTAAATTGGTGTCAATCTCGAGCAAGGAACAACGTGGTGTGGCACTGCAAGAAATAAAACCCCAAATAGGCTGAAAGTTTATTAAGGACTGGTTTGGAAAAAAACCCAACCAAACTGGAATCACGGTTTGGTGACTCGTGGATAGGCTCTGATCGTGTCAGAGTCCTTAGGTGGCAAAGAGTTAAAAGTATTTGTATAATAAATAAAAATCTTTTGTCTTCTGAAAATTGGAAAGGCAGCCTCTTGTGAGAATGCCCTTTTTAGCTGTTGGAAACCTTGGGTGCTGCACTCAGGTGGCAGCAGAATGGAGGGGGCACTATGGCATTCTTTGTTTCTTCACATCAATGTGAACCTTAAAGGATATTTTTACCTTCTAATATTAACTACTTGGTAATTTACAACCCCAGAGTGGGTAATTCAGGTTCTAAGCACACTTAGAAAATCAGAACTATAAAAATACACCGTGCACTTTTGTACACAATTGCCAAAACAGTTTGTAAGGAAATGATCGAGCCGACAATTCCTGTATCCATTGCAGCTCCCTTCCCCTCTGCTTTCCAAGGATACTTATACTAGCACTGGGAAGAATTTCCTTGGGCAGACTGGTTTTGGAAGTGAGAGGTTCCAAATCCACCAGTTTAAAGGCTGCACCATTCAATGTATTCTGTTAACTGTGGTACCCCTGTGCTACAAACCAACCAAATCACGTCCACATGATTGGGAAATGAATTCAACAAAAGGGGCTGAAGAATAAGATCAACTTCACGAGATGAACCACACTGAGGAGCACCTTCATTATTTCTATAGCTACTCTACAGACATATAAAATCCCCCACCCCAAAAAACCTCACAGCTTCACTGTTTGTGCTCTTTCCCAAATTCCCCAAAAAGTCATTGTTTTGTCCCCCTCAGGCTGTGAAGCCACGAGGAGAAAAGATCTGTGACTCTCGGGGTGCAGATGAGGTAAAGAGCACCCAGCTGTCCTAACTTCCCCTTGCCCAGACCACCTCTGTTCCACAGGAACTCTGAATTGCAGAGCTGGGATTAGGGAGCGCTTTGGTGGGGGAATGCAAAGCCCTAAACCAGCCCTGCTTCCTGCAGGAGCACTTCTGCCCCGTAGGAACTGCTCTGGGAGCACGCTCATGAGAAACAAGCTTGAGTGAACTTCCATCACTCAGTTCAACAGAACTAAACCACAAAAATCACAGTTCAACTCTTGCTGACTTGGGCTTTTGGTTCTTTTACTTTTCTTTTTCTAGGCATGTTCTACCATTCGAAGCTGTCCCAAAGCCACCAGCTTTTCCTGCAGCCTCAGGAAGAGGGCAGGTTCATTCCACTGAGCAAAAGTAATCCTGATTTATTAATAAATGGGTGGGTTTAGGCACAGTTACTGTGTGTACCTGAATGCTGCCTGTGGTGCCTTGAGAAGAGTGAAATACATTGTGCTTAAGGTGATGGTTTTTTCAGGTGCTTCTGTTTAATTTGTATTCTTGGTGTTTTTGTGGATCGTCCCTTCAAATCTGATTTGCTCCAGAGGAGCAAACCTATCCTGGCCTCTCTTGTGCTAATTAAAGAGTCTGGTGCTTAACACTGGAGATCAGAAATGCTATGAGGTATGGGAAATAAAAAGTGTATCAGAGGACTCGAATGGGGACATCGAGGTTAATATCTGTCTACGCTCTTTCTGGAGAAACTGCAAGCGAGACAATTTATTGGATGGGACCCGAGTTTTATGTTTAATTACCAAACCATGGTTTCCTTAGCAGCACAGCTCCCCATCGCTGCCACCCAGAGAGGAGCAGCCAGAAATCCATCACTGGGACCTGCACCGGGGGGACACTGCTCAGCAGGGTCAGGCACACCATGCAGGGGGCTGCTACCACAGACCCCGACAAAAACACTTCACACCAGGCTAACACTGATAGCAAACTGCTGAATATTCATCAAGCCGCTCTGAAACAGCAATATTTTAGTTATCGTGAGATCAAGCTACACAGAAGATCAAATAAGGAGAAATTGTTTCTTGGCACAGGTTCCTCCGTCACTTTCTTCCCTCGCAGCCTGGAGCTGCAGGGACACAAGAAGTTCCCCGCAACTCCAAAATAAAAGCGTTGCAGAGAGCTGGTGGAACACGGGGAGTGTCACACTGGCATTTTGGTATCATTGGCAGCTTTCCTCGATTATTGACACCCCTGCTCCTGTACCAGCCTGCAGAGCTGCAGCCAGAGCCTCCAGAATTTGTCACTGTCACTTCCCAAGTGCTCGGCATTGTTCAGGAAATTGTATGTGTAAAGCAAAACTGCCTGCGCCCGACTCCGCCACGGCAGCGGGGCTGGGAGGCTGCTCCACACCGAAACAGAGGTTTTATGTGTCCTATTATGTGCCCCAGCAAGAGCCATAAATAATTGTGACAAGGATTTTTTTTTTGGTGTTACATGTGAAAGTCCTTGACTGTGCCTCCTGCTCCAGCCCCCCTCCCTCCCGAGCACTCCAGCTGCCAAGCTGCATGATGATAGATGGCACTGTGCAGCAAATGACAGCCCGATAGATTTTTTAGTTTGTGCTTTAGAGAGAATCAGATATGCTGTATAAAGCAATAAAAAAAGCATACTCACAAGGTGGGTTAAAAATAGCTGGCACAGCAGGAGATGAGTTTGCTGTTTATCAAAAAGTTAAAGCTTCACATGCAAAGTCCAGGTGATGTGTTAATTCTTTTAAATCTTAGCCAGGAGTCATTTTCTTGGACAAACCTATGAGGTGCAATTTTTTTACCTTTCCATCTTTTAATATGGAACACACTAAAAGCCTGGTTATAAACTTCCCTGAGTAAGGACAGCATCCAAAATACAAGGGGGAGTACACTTGATCCTTAAAATGAGATGAAGAAAGTCCTGAGTCTGTACAAGGCTCTGAATCCAACAAGGGTTGCTTGAAAAATTGCCTTTCAAATGAGATCTTGAAAGGTGAGCTCAGACTCCCTGAAAACTTTCAGTCCTCGAGCCCTGAAGTCAGCAAGGGTCTTTACTATGAAATTTGATCAAGATTATTTGAGAACCAAGACAGAAAATTATTTTCATCTTCAATAGATCATATCTGACAAAAATACACATTTAGGTTTTTAGGGTATATTATGTTCTCTCATATGCTAAAATGTAATGATTTGGGGTGATAAAGCAGATGGCAATAATGAAAGGGGGAATTCAGGTGTGCCAGAGCACTCGATGTTTGTGCAATGTGCATTACAAAGGCACAGGGAGCTGTCATGGTCAGACAGAAAAGGTACAGAAGGAAAAGGGTGAGCAAAGGGAGAGCAAACACCTCTGTTCTCTTCACTGGTCAAATCTGACAATTACAGAGTCATGAGGCAATAGCTTTTTCTCATGCTTAATATTTTTCAGTAATTGCAGATGACGTTGTGAAGAACAGGATGTTCCCCTGAAACCTACACTGAGCACAGCTGAGATGTGCAAACTTGGAAGTTGTCCTGTCCTTTCCACTGGATGTTAACTTGACTTGTTTTCCTCTGTGCTTTCTATTGATCTGGATCCTGTGTAACAAATGGCCTGGCTTCCCAGCCACCTTGGAAATGTCATGCAGGAGTCAACAAAATTACTTAGTGTATGTTTTATAAAGAATTACAGCTGGCTCTGAATTACTCTGGCTTTCATCTCTGCGAGCCCAGCCTGGTTCTCTCGGTGTCGATGGATGAGCAGGAGGACCAGGAAATGATTCAGTGAGCCAGTGAGTTTCCCAGTTCATGGACATGACAGCCCCAGACATACTTATTCACCCTGCCTCTGTCTCATACACTGCACTTGAAGCTGCTCTGTAATTTAAGAGTACTCAGTATATCAGATCTCAACTCTTTTTCCCCCCTGATTTCTGATGAATCATGTTAGGAAAGCTGTGGTTTTAACGCTGGAGGATGTGACATAATGCAAAACACCACAAGAAGTATATTAAAAAAATATGTCTGTCAGACTTTATATGGCTGGAAGGGGATAATTTGAATTATATGCCCATAATTCAAATTTGGGGATAATTCAACACCCAAGCAGATACATTTCTAGCTGTACCCAGCCATCTGATATAATACTGGCTATTGTTTATTACTTACTTGTGTGTTGTTACAGCGTCACCTCCCTCTGCTATGCTTAGGGGACAGTTTACATTTCCATAATAAAATCCATTTTCTATAAGTTTATAACTCAGTTTACATTTCACAAGGCTGCTGCCTGGCATATGAATTTCACTCCAATTCCTTTTGGTTTAACTAAAATTTCAAACCAGCTTATTCTTTAAAAAAAAAAAAATTAATCAATGCAATGGAGAAGTACGTAATGCCATTTCCCAGCCCAAGGAGTTTGAGTAACTCCCCACTATTCACTCAAAAAATGACCTATTAAAGTCCTTTTTACAAGAACCTGATGGATTTAGGACCAAATGGAACTACTTAAATAAGCAGATGTTCCAGCACTGCTATATTTAGAGACAAGGGAGCAGGAATAAAGCACAGTGCTTGAGAGGAGAGAGGGAGCATCTCGTGCACGGTGTGACAGCAGCAATCCACAGCCACCCTGTGCCCTGTGCCTGCCACCCTGTGCCCACCATGGAAACAGTGCCCAGGGCCTCGCTGAGGCGTTTGTGGGGCTAAATTCACCACGGACAGGGTCCAGGGAACGGCTGGAGCTGTGTCAGGAGGGATTTAGGCTGGAGATCAGGGAAAGGTTCTTTCCCCAGAGGGTTCCCCAAGGAATGGGCACGGCCCCGAGGCTGCCAGAGCTCCAGGAGCGTTTGGACAGCGCTGCCAGGGATGCCCAGGCTGGGGTTGTTGGGGGGTCTGTGCAGGGCCAGGGGCTGGCATGGATGATCCCTGTGGGTCCCTTCCAGCTCAGGATGTTCTGTGATTCTAAACTCACTGACAGATGGAATCAGTAGAGGAACAGAGGAACAAAACCACTGATTTCCACGTTGAAATCTCCTCCAGTCCCCAAACAAGAAGCCTGGGCAGAGCAGTGGGTTGTTATTTAAAGGATAAACCCATAAATACCCACAAATACCCATAAATACCCATCTCACAGCCACCCCAGAGGGGCAGGGCTGAGCAGTGCCCTCTCTGCAGGCAGCTGGCTCATCCAACACATCCCTCCATCCACGCCTCTCGATTTCCCACAAACTCTTCATTTCCACCCCAATATTCTCCACTCTCACGTTACAGTACCCCCACTGCACAATTAAAAGGACCTGTATTAACTTTTTATTTCCCTATCTCTTTTCATTTTCCCAGGATTTCTGGCCGAGGAGCAGTGACAGAAACGGAAGGAATTGCTGGGGATCCCATCACAGTGCCTGATTTAATGCTTGCCCACCAGAAGCAATGAGCTCGAGATTGAATGGATCCTCCTGCTCAGAGGAAGAACTTCTCCCAATTTCCCAAAGGTGCCTCTTTCATTTGCTGAAATACCCTGAAATAACAAAATCTTCTCGGCCACATAAGCAGAAAATAACATAAGTGTCTCTTCACCCTTTCTACCTGTGCCCAGGAAGCTGTTACAGCATCAGCTGTGGAGTTATGAGCGTTAAAATGGGGGGGAAAAAGGCTTTTCTATCCCACTGAGATGTGTGATCTAGTGCACACATGAGAAATTGTGAAAGCTGTCTGATACTTGGTCACCAGACCATACCATCATGCTTGCTGTTTTTCCTGATTAGTTCTGGAAAAATAGTTCCTTCTTTTAAGTCCATGAGGGAATTAAATGGGAAACAATGAGTATTGACAATGTCTCTTAAACACAGGGGTGTCTATCTCTGATGAAATGACAGCTCCAGCCATTCCCTATCCCCGTTGCCTATTTCAATCAGTGCTTTGGCAGAGCTGCCAAGAGGTTGGGAGGATCCAGGGGTTGCATAAGTAGCCAAAATCTACTGGAAGACAAAGGTGATGCAACCTTATTCCCAGTTCTGGGCTGTGCCTCTCCCTGAGCCCCCTGAGCAGGAGGAATCAGGGAGAGGGGTGAGATGTGGCTCCTTCCCAGACAAACCACAGAGCTTGGCTGCCTTGTGCTCCACAGGAGCAAGGGTTACCAAGCAGACTCGTGAGTTTGGATGCAGCTTTGGAACATGTGAAGCTGGTGCTGCTCTTTTGGTTCCTGCAGGGTTGGTGATGTCAGCCCTCCCGAGCAGGGCTCCTTTCAGCCAGCCATCCCAGCTTTACACAGGTTGATACATGTGTCTCTAATCATTGGAGCCAAACTGGGGCTGCACCTCATAAACATTGTCTTTCTTGGAAGAGAATGTTTGCTTTCAGGTCAAGCTGAATCACTGGGCAGGCAGGGAGGAGGCAAAGGGGAGTTTATTATGCGTGTCTGGTCTGTCCAAGAAAAGACAGGATTAACAGCTAATTTCCTGCCATTAGATTGCAGCCCCAAAGAAAGCTTTTTCAAAGAAATGACTTGCATCTCAAAATGACTTAACATCTGCAAGGAACAAAGATGAGAATCTCACCAGGACACAGCTTGAATTCCAACTCCTCCTTTATGACTCTTTCTACTGTGGAATTATGAAGTTGTTGTAAGTCTTTACAAGGAACAAACCCAGCAAACTCTGCCTCTACCTGAGGCCAGGGCCCTGTGCCCAGAGCAGAACCATGAGTCTGTGGTGCCAGTCCTGGAGGGTTACAGGGACGTGCTCCCCTGTCACAGGTTGTGAAATTTGGAGCTGGATGGTGCTCTGGTTCCACAAATCCACCTGAGTCAGGTCTGTTGTGATCACCTTTGAAAAGGCTGTGGAAGCTGATGGCAATTTGAAAATCAGCTGAAGGTGTCAGACTGCCCAACCTGCTCACTAAAACCTCCTGGTTTCCCTTCTGGAGCCCTGAGATCCCACCTGCAGACACCTGCCTGTTACCTGCCCATGCTTGTGATCCAAATGTGCAACTCTGCTCCTGGACAGGAGGGGGAAGCTGAAGATCCATCCTCAAGCACCTCAGTTCCCCGTTTTCTCTCTGCAACAGACTATTCTGGGTTCTTGAAAAGATGAATGGAAGAGAAAGAGGCCTGTAACATTTTCTCCTCTCACCTTAACAACTTCCTTTTTGCTTTTCATTCCCAGGGTTCAGAAAAAAAAGGAAAGAGAAGGAAAAACCAGCCTGGATTTAAGATTAGCTGGGACTTTCTGGGAGCCTGGGCAAGACTCTGCAGTGCTGTGTTTGCACAGAGCATCCTCAGCACCACAGGATGGGTCCCTGCTCCCCTTCATCCCGTGCAGAGCATGGGAAGGCAATGCCTGCACACCAACTCAGAGCAAATCCCACCTGTGTGGGTGCTAAACTGTCCAGTTACATCAATAGGCACAGTCTCACCTGAAATTTTACATTTACAAACCTACAGATGAGCAGAAAACTGTGTATGATGGTAAAAAAAGAGTTATTGCTGCCTGCACCAGCCACTGAGCAATTTAACCACCGTGCCCATCTCTGAAGGTTCCATCAGTTAAGCCAAGAACGGAGTGGAGGGAGGAATTACTGATGGCCAGCAGCACTGTAAAACTCACTGGAACAAGTCCTCTGCTTGTGGAACTCTGCTGAAGTCAGAGGAACAACAACACGAGGAAATTTAGTCTGTTAAATTAAAATAATATGGATTGATGCAATGTTCTGGAGGCATTTCTACCTGCATCAATATCACCATTGAATGTTGTGAAAGTGTTGTGACTCCATTGGAAAATGGAATATTAGCTGCTGGAAAGGGAACAACCTATGACTTGGCAGATCAATTAATTACACTTATAGCCTGCACTGTGTTGAGCTGCTCTTTAGCCAGGTTAATGTGGTGGGAATGGAAAACCAAGCAGCACTTCAGCTGCTTCTCTCAGTGTTTCATAGCCTGCACGAGTGGCTCATCACAGTCACGCCTCATTCCATCTCCACACTGCTCAGGTGACACTTTGGCACAGGGACAGGTTTCTGCAGTGACAGACAGGGGGCTGTGAGGATGGTGAAGGGTCTGGAGGGGCCGTAGGAGGAGTGGCTGAGGTCACTTGGCTGTTCAGCTGGAGAAGGGGAGCCTGCAAGGAGCCTCATCCCTGTCTGCAACTTCCTTGAGAGGGGCAGTGGAGGGGCAGGCTCTGATCTCTCTGTGACCAGGGACAGCACCCAGGGAGCGGCTGGAGCTGGGCCAGGGCAGGCTCAGGCTGAGAACAGGGAAAGGTTCTTCCCCAGAGGCTGCTGGGCACTGCCCAGGCTCCCCAGGGAATGGGCACGGCCCCGAGGCTGCCAGAGCTCCAGGAGCGTTTGGGCAGCGCTGCCAGGGATGCCCAGGGTGGGGTTGTTGGGGGGTCTGTGCAGGGCCAGCATTGATGATCCCTGTGGGTCCCTCCAGCTCAGGATATTCCATGAATCCGTGCCCACCCTCCCGGCCAGCCCTGAGCGCTCTCACCGTGGTGCAGCCGCACTGGGGGCTCCCCAGGCCATTCCCACCCGGAGCACTGGGACTGTGCTCACCATCCCACACCCTGAACTGGGCCTTGCTGGGAACATCTCTCTCAGCACCTTGTGGTCAGAGCAGCTCTGCCAGTCCCCAGCACACGTGAGCCGCACGTTTTGTCTCAGGTTTCAATAAGATAAATGAGTTTAATTCATCCTTTGTGTAAGTAGGGACAACTCCTAGAAATTGCACTGGAGTTGTGTGCCTTGGCTTAATCCCTAAATTCATTCCTCTAAACAAAAATCTGCCTTAAAATCACTGCTCCCATGGCTGTCATTAGCAGGAGGTATTTGTGACATATATACTTTAAAAATTCCCCATCTAATCACCATCAGCATAAAAGATCTCTCCAAGCACTCTGTGATACCGGGTTAGAATCTGATGGCAGCTCACCACTACCAATGTGAAAAACAGAGGCTGTGTGGAATTTGTTTCACAAATTGCATTTGTTCAGAGCCACATAACAAAAGAAGCCAGGATGTAGATTAATTATCATGATTATCCTCCAACTCAGAAGTCAGTCAGTCCTCAGGAACAGCTTTCTTTTTGAAGCCTTACACAATTGCTGACGGGAGCTCGCAGCTTATGCACACAAACCTCCAAATACACACAAAGGCCAGTAAATAAAACAAAATAACAACAAAAAAACCCTACTGCCAAAATTAGGGGGAAAAAGCAACCCTGAGCAATATGTATTTAACTCTTCCCTGCACACCCAAAGTTGCTAGGGAACGAGGCAGCCTCGCAGACTGCCACTACAATTACATTTACAAAGAGCTGACAAGGATTGACCTTTGCCTACTCCTTCCTGTCTGCCTTTTACCAGGCATGGAAGAGCCTGGTGGCTTGACAAACACGTTTGATGGGCACATTCGCAGACAGCAGCCTGTCTGCAGGGTGAGCTGGCCCTCTCCTGCCAGCCTGCTAAGAACTAAAGAAGCTTTTAAAAGAGCCACGACTGTCAGCGCTGAGCTCCTCCAGGAAAAGGTGGCCTTCTCTTCCCTAAGCTTGCCCGAGCATTGGAAGTATGAAATTTGTTTAGCACTTTAAAGCACAGCACTCTCAGCCCGATCGAGGAGTCCCGTCACCGACTCTTAACGGAACTGCAGCAAAATTCCGGGAAAAAATTTAAATCGAGGCTCATCTTGCCAAAAGCACACGTGCAAAATTTGCCAAGTGGAAGCTGTGAGTTTGTCCAAAGTTGCAGGGGCTGTGTGTGAATATTCCTATATGGAGGTCATACCCCAAATTCCCTAAAACTCCGCATTAAAAACTTGTGCGTATTTAATATCATCAGCGAAGGAATTCTGTGCCATTATGTGCATATTTTAATAATTGCAACTTTCAATGGTAGTGACATAAAAACAATTACTTTTTGAAATTCCTCCCTGTATGTGCATTTGAAACTACACAGCCATTAAAAACAGTCTGCCGAATTAAAGGTTGTGCAATTAATTAAGTGCAAATCCTGTAAAACTGGACCAAGGAGAAAATTCATCAAATCGGTGAAATATGACCTATCTTGTCCAAAAGACAAATATGTTTAAACAAAATATGAAAATTGATGACAAAATTACTGGTAGCAAAATGCACACAGAGCAAATATGAGACAGCTGTACTCGGATTCAGCACGGGAGGTTCACCCTCGTGGAATTTGTGATTCATTATCTCCACTGCCTTGTAAAACTTTTGCCAGTTAATCTCCAAAGTACGGCCTTTGTACCTATGATAATAAAAATTCTCCATAAAATCACATATAAGTGTTTAGCTGTGATTTACTGTCCCTTGCCACAATCAGATGAAATCTATTATCAGCTGGATGTGGGTACCCAGTGGCAGGGTGTCCTCTGCCACCAGGAATCTCTGCCTTTTCCAGCTGCTGCTTCCAACCCCCATCCCTAACGCTTCATCCTCTGGTGTGACCCACGTGGGGACAACCCCAGGGGCTCTGCTCTGTCCTGGGCACTGGAGTTTCCAAGGGAGACTTGGAGGTTGTGGCAAAGTGGGGATTGGTCTCTGCTCCCAGGGAACAGGGACAGGAGGAGAGGGAACGGCCTCAGGCTGGGCCAGGGGAGGCTCAGGGTGGACAGCAGCAGGAATTTCCCCATGGAAAGGGTGCTCAGGCCTTGGCAGGGGCTGCCCAGGGAGGTTTGGAGTGCCCATCCCTGGAGGTGTCCATGGAAGGCCTGGACGTGGCACTCAGTGCTCTGGGCTGGGGACAAAGTTGGGATTGGACACAGGTTGGATTCTGTGACCTCGGAGATTTTTTCCCACTCAATGATTCTGGGATTCTGTGTCTTCTAAGCACCCAAATTTTTTCTGCCATGAAGGAACAGAGTTCCCTCAGCTGTGCCAGCCATCAAACTGGATGTTTGGGCCTTTTGGAAGCCACATGGACTTCACACACCAAGTCCTGGTCACCATATTCTTTCTGGGTGACCACATTTTAAAGGGTTTTAGTCTCAAAAAAAACCCAACGTAAAAATGAGGCTTCTTCTGTGTTACCCACAGCAAGGCATTGACAGGAAGAGCTGCACATTCTATTCCTGACACAATTTGAAGGTACATTTTCCATATCCCAATAAATGGTTCTAGAAATAAGGCATCAGTTGCCTCCTCTTGCCAGCTTTGGGCACAATTCCCCCCACACTTATTTGCTGATGGGCTGCAGTTGGAAACCAGTGGCGTACTGGGGAGCAGGATTTCCACAGTCACATTTAGTTTAGTGTTTAATATTAATTAGATCAGACAAAAATAAGATACAGAGTGAAGCATGGTTGTCGCGGTTGTCTAAGAATATTAAGATACGAAATTCAAGGAATCCATAGAATATTTGTGTTCCATAAAGCAAAAAACTCACAAAGATGTGTGGGGGAGAGTGCAGCCAGGGTGGACTTTGCTGTGGGGGCAGGAACATCTCAGGGGTCTGTGACTGAGGTTTTTAAGGAAGGAGAAGATTCTTCCTTCACCAAACCAAGGAGCACAGAGTGAACCCTTTTTCCCTTTGCTTCGTTTTCCCTTGCAGCCTGGCAGGACCCAGCTGTGCCAGTGGGAAGCCAGGCACAAACAGGGAATTCTGCCAGGGAACAGCGACTCCAGATCTCCTGTGAGAGCATCGCTCAGACACAACTAAAGGGAGCCTAACTTGTATTTCCACGTGTGTAATCTCCATGGTTCCTGGGGAATGCAGGCTGGATGTGCAAGGTGGGCACGGAGAGGGCTCCTGCACGCGGTGGAATTCGTGTGCTTGACACTGCAAGGGGTTTTAGGATGTCACAAATCAAAATCCAATTGTGAAGTGCATGGTGGAGAGGGGGCGGGCTGCGGGGAGCGCCGGGAACCCAGCCTGTTATTTTCATATTAAAATGTAATGGTGCCATTAAAGTTAAAACCACTGTTAAACTTGATTGAGTAAATTAGTTAATTAACCATAGCATCTAATGCATTCCTCCAAGGCATACCTCAGTTCCTCCAGACAGAATTCCAGTTGTACATTATCCTAGCTGTGAATTTTACTATGGTTACACTCCTGGAGTGGCTCTCTGTTTGTCAACGAAGAATGCAAACTGTCTTTTGAATCTGAGATGATTAAAAGTTAGCAGGGAATAATGGATATATTTCCTATTTATCTATTTCCTTTTAAGAGTCTTCTCACATTTTATAAATTCTTCTCTTTCTCTGCCCTTCACTGGAAAAATTTATATCAAAACAAGTTGAAGGTGGAATGCTTTGGTCATCTCTAGTTAAGACTGAATATGCAAAAGGTATCAGAGTTTATAAAGAACACAAAAGGAAAGTTAACTAGGATAGATTTTCCCAAATATGACTTTTTTATTTAATAATGTGAAATTTTCTTCAAACACCTTTTTGCAGGAAAAATGGCCACAGAGCTGGGATCACAAATTTTGCATCTCCCTACCTAATTTACAAATAAGGTAGACTAAACCACAGATATTCGGATACAGAAATGCCATTTGAGCAAGGAGCTGCCTCATTTGGAAATGTGTGTTAGATTAAGAAATAAAATATGTCTATCAAGGTAACAGTGTGGACTGAGCATGTTTTCCTATAACTCCTCTATTTTCAAAGCTGTTGGAGGAGTTATCCTGTTGTCCTAAGCATCCCTGTAATCCATTCCTAGAACACTTCCAGAAGAAATTTAGTTTCAGCAGAAATTCTGAAAACTTAATGCTTTTCTTTTACAGAACTGCTCCAAAACTTTCAATCAAAATACAATTTTCACTGAGAAAACCCCAAACAAATTGCTTGCTCCTGCCCATGTTTTTCCACGTTTCCCAAGCAGTCCAGTAACAGCACAAGGTGTGTTGCACATCCCAACATCTTTTTGTCACAGGTCCTCTAACTTTGGCTCTCGGAGCACCACACAAGTGACAAACCCACTTTTTATATTTTTTAAAGCCCAGCACTTCCACTGAGATATTTTCCCCAGCCTTCACTGCCTTAGGAAATGCTTAATTTCAAAAACATGAGAACACAATTATGGCAATTCCCTTATGAAAATATCGCCAATTTTCTGCTTTAACCAACATAACATTGATCTCTCAAGCTCTGTTTCACGTGATCCCTTTGTAGATCTTCCTGCTTTTCCTCCTCTGCCACACCCAATAATGAAGATTCCCTAAACGAGCTCTGCTTTCATTTTATTTTCGTTTGTCTAACAGATATTGCATCTTGGAAAAATTGCTCTCTGTGTATGGGT
Organism: Corvus cornix cornix; assembly: GCF_000738735.6. Classification (NCBI taxonomy): domain Eukaryota; kingdom Metazoa; phylum Chordata; class Aves; order Passeriformes; family Corvidae; genus Corvus; species Corvus cornix. Next base: position 13,384,201 of record NC_046349.1, on the reverse strand, counting down.
GACCTCAGCACAAAGTGCAAATGTGACAGATCTCAGCCTTTATCTCACAAATATCCCAGAGCTCATTTGCAGTCTGAATGACAATAACTCAGATTTCCATGTTTTCTGCCCCACTGTCTCCATTTCCCAAGCAGTGCCCAACCTTAGCATCCATGGATTCTGTATCCTACCTAGCATGAAAATGCTATTTTTCCATTTAATATGGGTTTTTTTTTCCATTGTCTACTTGATGCAAACAAAGGATTTTGCTGAAGGTCAAGGTATTGATTGAATTCCACCCAAGGGGCTCGTTCCCATCCATGACAGATGCAGGGGACCTGTGGGATAATGGACTCGTGGGAATGGAAAGGACAGTGGGGTGGATGCTGCTAAAATTGCAGCATTATTGAGTTATTTCTCCTTTCTCCCTTCTTGAGCATAAAAATGAAGAACATTTTTGAAGAAAGAGAGCACACAAAGAACTTGGGGGTGTGAGATCTCACCATGAGACCCTTAATTAATAAAGAAGTGAAAATACTTGACCATTTTCTGTGACATGCACTCTGCAGTGAAATGTTAAAGTTCTGACCCGCTACCCAAATTCTTCCTAAAATTAGAAGCCATGTAATGACAGGGTTGGGCTGAGCTGAGAGAGGAATTTGCTGAAGAGGAAACTCCTTCTTGAATAATTAACTCACTTCTCTGTCTGTCTCTCTCCTTTCCCCATCAGATTTCTAGGATATGGAAGGGAGTAACATTCCCTTTCCACTCCTGATGAGATAATACTGATGATCTAAGGAATTTCTTGCTACTTTTCTGTATTTAATAAAGCATCCAAGATCAGTGGTTAAAGTCACCTAAATTTACCAAATTACAGCACGTAATTAATTTACTGATAGGTAGGCATGAACTCAACTTTTACTCAGATCTTTGACATAATCAGAAAATATTAATTTATTCTGTCATTACTGAAAAGTTGTGTTACATTTTTAACAACTTAAGTAAAAAAAAAAAAAATTACAATATTGGTGCTGTTACTTGTACATTTATGGTCATGACTCTTCAGAAATGTTCCTGGCTTCCTGTTTCACCAGGTTTCACTGAATATAAGGGATGTATTGGCAACCAGGAAAGATGGAGCTGTGATCAGAGGGGATGCACAGATGTGTATTGAAATAAAAAGAAATTCTCCTGCTCCTAATGCTGGTGGATCAGTGATAAAATCAGGGTATATACAACAGCACAGATCCAGTGCTCCACACCTTTAAATAAATGTCTCTGTGTTACTCGATCTTAGCAATTTAGGAACGTTTTGTGCTCTGTAATTCCTCCCTCAGCTCAGTTCATCCTCTTTGTTGGACAATTTGGTTTCCTCTTTCTTGGTCCTTAGCCCTCTCAACATCTTCACTGTAGGTCAACATAATGAGCCAGATGCCTTCAGATTTGATGTCCTCATTTGCTGTGTGAGCTTTGCCCTTCTTTTAGTTCTTATTTTTAACACAGCCCCTGCCAGCTGCTCTGCTCTCTCTTCTGGAGCACCTGTAACCAACTGGCTCAAACACAGAACTTTCGTGTTCTTCCCAAGGTGCTTCACCCCTCTTTTATCACTGTCAGCTCCTCCTCCTCCTCCTTGTTTTCAGAGATTTGGAGTGTTGCCCTCCTTTCTCAATGTCTCGGTGCTGGTGCTACCCCAGTGCCGAACTCCAGTGAGGGAACTGGAAAAACCCCTGCTGCTCCAATATTCCTCTGGCTGGTGCAGAGCTCTGGGAGCTCAGTCTGCTGCATGCAAGGGTCACTGCAAAGTCAGTAGCCAGGAAAACTCTGCTAATCCATTAAAGTCTTCCGAGTTTACTACCTGAGAAATTCCACGCTCCCCAGCACCTCGGAGAGCTGCTCACCCTGCATTACAGCACCTAATAGCATCCTCAGCAGGAAACACATCTATCTGACTCCAGCTCTCAACCACGGCTGTAGAAACACATACAACTGCTGATTTTCCTGGCTTTCCCTTGTGCCAGCACTCAGGACTGGGTGCAGATTTCAGTTCTATCTATATCAGAATCCAGTTTTGTTGTAACGATGTGTCAAAGCCAACACTGCGGGGATATGAGCTCCAGAACCAAGTTTATACTAAACAAGTTTCATAGTTTTAACAGATATTTAACAATAGTCTGAAGAATGATTGTTTTCCAATTTAAATATCTACTGTAGCTCTAAGTACCAGTTAACTCTGGCTCAGTGAAATGCAAATTTTGTAAAATCCAATCCATCAAGCAGAAATTTTCCTACAAAAGGGTTTCACAGAAACAATAGCTGTCAGCTAACAATTAATGCACCCAACATGCTTAAGTACTGCACTGAACTTTAATGAAAGGTTACCGAGTCTGTTAAATTGCTTCATACCTTGTAAGACTAAAGTTAAGCAAAAATTAACATCAGTGTTCTGGGAAAAGAGCATGCAAACAAAATTCACCTTAATGATGGGGGAGTGTAATGTTTTCACGGAATATTTTGAACTACGATTCCATTAGAACACTGTCAAAAATCGAAAATTTCATGTTCAGAACAAACATGCTTTGGGATTTCATCTGCAATAACTCCACAGCAGATGGGAACATAGAGGAATATAGAGAATCACACGCAGTTCTCCTTGAAAATAAGCACAGATACATCCTGGAATTGTGCTTTTCAGGATTTACATTGCTCCTGGCCCTTGGATTCTGATACAGGCCCATTCTGGCAGCTGGAAAAGGTCATTCCAAAGCGAGGTGCTGCACCCAGAACCCCATTTGGCCGGTGGCTGATGATGTTTCTTGCTCTCTCAGCCCTCTGAACACCAGGCACTCTCCTTTGCTGAGTTCTTGTAAACATTCCCACACTTTAAGTAATACTTGGCAGCTTTACTACTGTTGTCAGGAACTAAAAGGTGCAATAACCCCACACACAATACAAAAGATCAAACCAGCAGATCATAACTCATTCCCAAAGGGCAGCCCAGTAAAAGTGATAAAGGAAACCACACTCCAAGGACTTCCTCAGGCCACTGCCCTGGATCATTAGGGCTACTGATACTGCTCATCTCCTGCCAGGAGCACACAGCCTGCTCCTTCCCTGAGCAGCCCCAGCCCTGGCTCTCCCTGCTCCTCTCCAAGCCCTCCCCACTGTCATGTGCAGGAGCAGAAGGATCCTGCTCACATGGACAGCTGTTTAAGCACTTTGGTATCATTCTGCACCCGTATTATCCATCTTTTAAATGGGAATATTTCAGTGCTGCACATGACTGTGGGGGTGCTTACGGTGACTGCAGTTTGGGAAGGGTAGACCCAGTCCTTTCCCTTCTGCTCAGTGAGGGCTTTTAGGAGCACAGGGATGAGTTTCACACACACATTTATGTTAGAGGTCGTTTGAGGGTCTAAAATGCAGACCTAGGCAAGTGTAGTCACGATTTTATCCTGTCTGATGAACATACAGTGCTCACCTTTGTTGCATCACCAACTCAGCATCTGCCCTGTGCAGGGGCAGGATGAACTCTCATCTGCACTGTGCACAAAGTTTCACACTTGTAACCATAAATTGAACAGCCCACTGAGTTTTCCTGTGAAGACGTCTATCAAAACATGTGTTCAACAGGAAAATATCATTCCCCTTTTACAACAGCCATGCTGGCGACAGTGGTGACAAGTGGCCCCAGACTGGACCCTGTGGGAAGGCAGCTGTCACCAGAGCAGCAAGGCAGAAACACTTTGGGGGGTGCCAATGCTCAGGAACATCCTAATGGACATTTTCCTCTCTTTCCCTATTTATCTATCAGTAGGACAATCAGTAGCCTCTAAAAACAAACAGAAGAAGAATCACAGAGTCATTGAGGTTGGAAAAGGCCTCCAAGATCAGGTCCAGCCTTTGACCAATCACCACCTTGTCAACCAGAGCAGAGCACTAAAAAGAAACAAAGAAAAAGAGGAAAATCCCAGGCAGACCCTGTGGGTACACGTGACAGGGTCTGCACTTGTCTCCACACCAAGGTGACAGAGGCATCCCTGATGCCACTTGGCAGTGATGTTTACTGCTACCTGTGCTGGGTCCCCCATGGATGAACAGGAGGCTTCATGCTCCAGAATGCCCAATTTGGCATCTTTCACACTCACTAAATTCACTTAATTAAGCCTCCATTTTCCAGTCCCCATCCCAGTGCTGTGTGTGCCCTTCCACGCTTCCCTGGCACACGAAGGGTTCTCCTTAATGCAGATGTGGGAGATATAAAATGCAACTGCTGCAGCCACCCACCCCCACTTACACATTCTCCCTAGACTATATTCACGAAAAATGATTTACAAAATACAAATAGATTTTGGCATGAAGTAAGCTTAAATTGACTGCTTTCTATCAGGAATTAATATTAACCAGAGCTTGTCAGTTACTAAATATTTATTTTAGGAATACATACAGCCTCTGCTTTCATGTAGGTTAAGCTGTAATCTTTGGCTTGTCAGTTCCAGGATATAGCAGTGGATAAATCATGCACTCCTGAACTGATAGATGTCAGAGCTGTTGTATACAAATGGAGGGATATGTCAATGAACACCCCAGTTTAGGTTACATTTACTATAAACATTGACATTCCTTTGCAATGAGACCATTTGCTGGCTAAGCAGTCACAGCTTCACGGGATTTGATGCTTTTGTGCTCAATCAGGTTCTAATGATTTCAGATGTTTGCAATTAATGAACCATTAGATTAATTGGTTGAGTATGGAGGGACTGGTGTAAGAATTGGGTCAGAACCACAGACAAGCTATTACCTGAAGTGACAGCAATCACCAGAGGCAAACCAGTGAGAAATTGAATTAATGATTTTTTACCCTCTCTTTCACTTTTGGCAAAAATTAGCACTGGGGCAGTGTTTGAACAGAGAGAATACTGCAAGTGTTGGGGGCAAGGGGTGAAAAAGAAACATTTTCATCACTCCTCATCTTTCAAACTGGAGCAGCTCAATCTCCACCAAGCAGACTCAACTCCAGCTCGCTGTTGAATGTAAAGGAGGTGCCATATTTCTTTGGGATCATCCAGATCCCTCCCAAAGCTTTCTTCCCAAGTCCATGTATAATATTAATTATGGACCACACAGGGCACCTTAGTGAGATGATTAATTGTGCTTCAGAACCAGGGAAAGGAACGAGCCCAGCATCAATATATGGTCGTGGAGGCTTGGTAGAAACCCCAGGGTGCCCATCCTTTAGCCACTGTGCATAAGGATGTTTACTCTCAGTAGATCACTGGTGCTTAAATTCCAGCAGTGTGACAAGTTATCCCAACGAGGTGATGGCAGTTTAGCTGAATCTGGAATTTCACAGAGCGCAATTAGCCCTGGTTGTTCAATATAGGGGTTTTTTGGACCTTTTCCTTTCTAAGAAAGGGTTTATTCTAATGAGGTTCTCTGGCTTTGTAATGCAGTACTTCAGAAATCAAGTGTGTACGTGGTGGCTGTCACTGCCTTGTGCACCTCAGGTGAGGTTATTCATGTGCTTTTAGAGAGAAAAGGAGCAGAATGCAGCAGTGCTGTGAGCCAGCTCACATAACCTCGGCTCAGAGGAGCATAAACGTGGCAGGTCAAAAATAAAGGGGTGTGTTGGGTTCTTAATCCTGGCTTAGGTGGATTCAGCATTACAGCTCATGGCTGGAATGTGAGTTACATACTGGGAGTGATCATCTTCCTTCCCTTCCACTGACTCTCCACAGACTGCTCCATGTCATTTGCAGAAAGGGTTTCTGCTATAGCCAGGGTGGTTGGGATCTGGCTTTAAATTCCCTTGGATAAGTCATGGATGCTTTTGTGGTGCAGTTTTATGCTTGATGTAATGAAGCAGTCAACAGATACTTCCTGAGATAAAATAAACAAGTTTTTAGCTTTGGCATTATTCTGCAAGGAAATGCAATTATTCTGGAGCTTCTTGTCCTTTTGTTTTGGTTTTTATTTTTTTTTTTTTTACATTCCAATTTTTTTGCAGCTAAACTGAAATGTTCTGTGTGGTTTTGGGTTTTTACAGCAAGTGGCTTGCTTGCTGCTGACGGAAAAAATAAATCTTGCATTTAAGGCATTTTAACTGTGGATTTATATAAATTTCAAGTATTAAACACAGATCTGCTTTTGAACATGAAAGGAATCCCAGAACTTGCAATTTTTACAAATGAAACGTCCCACTGATTTCTAAATAATAGCTTGGGTTAGGGCCATAACTTTAATGTTACATATTAGCCCCAATTTTCATCTTTTTGCCTGTGCCCTATTTAGGTGATTAAAGCTGGGTGCATAAAATTTTTACATCTTTCTACCTGAATTTAGAATTGAACCTATTGTAAAAAAATCTGGCAAAACAAGGAGGCAGAAAGAGCTTTAAAGGTGTCACTGCCTTACAATGAAACTGAGCCCACTGAGGCAATGGGAGACCTTTAACTCGATGTTACGGACTTTGAGTCACCAGGAAAACAAAGATGTTGTATTTTCACATGTCTAACCCTTGTGCTCTCTAAATAAAGGCTTCTGTCCTGTAGCATCAGGGCATCTTTATTCCATAGTTCCCTCTTCCCCAAGGACTCTCCTGTACCTGTTCGCAGTAACTGCCCCAAATCTCTTCTCTTCTTCTTTTCCCCCTCCATACCAGGAGTCCTCCACTAAAATCACAGCTGAATTCACAGTTGCTTTGGTGGAAAAGTGGGTAACAGTCAGGAATGGGAGTAATAAATGTGACAATGATGTGACCAGCCTTAACAACTCCCAGTTATGAGATATTTAAGGCCTGCAGAGCAGCTCTTCCCTTCTACTGTTTTCTATTAATAAATCACATTTACGAGACAGACAAGGCCAAAGAGAGTCGATGAGACTCTCTCCATTGACTTGAGCACGGGCTGGGAGAATCACCCAGGATAAATGCACAAATAATCCTATTTACCTGAGTATTCGCAATTAATATCTGTCAGATTACTCAGGTATAAAAGAGCTTTCAGGATGGGGATCACTTGGCTGGATAAGAGCTGCTTTCTTCCCTCTGAAGTGCAACACTCACTTCAGGGGGAGTGTTGGGAAGGGAGAAATGCAGAACACCCAGAGATACAATCTCATCCCTTCCATGAAGAACAAAGGATATAAATGTGAATCATTAAAAGGCAAAAACAAAACCAAACCCTCTAAAGGCACTGTAAATAAACCCCTGTAATTACTCGTCACAAAAAAAAGTCAACTGCAAATGGTTCAGTAATCTCATTACCAGGCTTACTAATAATCATTGCAATATTCTCCATCTCCCCTAAGATAATGAGCAGCACGGTGGATGTTGGAAAAATAAATAAATAAACAGCCAAGCAATGATTTCTCATCTAAATATTTAACAAAATGGATGGGCTTGCCTAAAGGTTTGAGATTGAACCCCAGTGTAACAAATTTTTAATTTGCACTATTTTCCTACTTTTAAAGGGGGAGGGAGCTCAGCCCGTCTGAGGATGGAGTTGAAACCAAACAACGCTTTCACGACAACCCAAAAATAAAGAAATAAAACATTTTTAAATATTTCAATACTACAAAATTAGCCCAAGTTAAAGGCAACAATTAGTAAACAACTTTGTCATATTCAGAACAGTATCTTTCCCATTAACATTTCTATAGTTCCCCAATTACATTATAAATCAAAAGTAATACAAACAGACAATGTAATAATGAGAACACATAGACTGCATCAAAAATTAAGATCCCAGCTTTTCCTTTCCTCTTGGATCACTCTGTTAACTTGTCCTAGTTTACTTTCTTGGCAGCAAGAGCACAGGCAGAGAAAGGGAATTTACACCTTGGTGAATAACTCCTAAAATTGGAGCTGGAAAGAGTTGGAAAGGCAAACAAATTTCCTCCTGAAGTGCAGGGTATGGCATTCTCCTTTCCCAAATGCTGTCTCCTGCTCTGGATAGGGAATTAACAGGGAATTAAGACAAGGTGGAGCACCCAGGCACTGCAGCTCTTCATGGATCCCCAACCCCTTCTCCGTGTGTCCCTTCCACCTCAGAGCCCTTGCCCTGCTGGCATCTCCTCCCTCTCTGCCAGGGTGGGACTCGCAGGTGAAACCATCCTGCCTCTGGACAGGACCTTTCCAAAGGGAATTGGAGCGATCCCAAATATTCCAGATGTTGTCCTGCAGAGGGACAAGACGGGAACCAAACTGTCCCTGAGCACAGAGCCCCGTGGAGGCACAAGGCAGGACAGGAGCTGCTCATCCCTTGTGCTGCACCCCTCAAATCTTGGCTCCCCAGCTCGGCTCCCTGCAAAGGCACATGCTCAGGAGCTCTCAGCTCAAGTGCTCTGGGGTTTTTGAGTTTGTTTTTTCTTTTTTTTTGGCTTATCTGCTACATTTCTGTCATCTCCATTTACTACTCTGGTGTCCTCTGACAAGGAAGAATTTAAAGAAATGATCAGAAATGGTTCTGGCAGTTGTGAGTACAAGTGAGACTATGAAAGAGGAAAGCAACTCACTTCAGGAAGGGAGAAACAGATCAGGGGAAGAATTAGAGGTCTTGGATCAAGACTGGGGATAAAAATATGTCCTCAGAGTTTTTCAAGCACTTCAGCTCCTTCAGAAAGAGGCTGAAAGCACAAGGGGGTGGATGGAGAAGCATGAGGATGTTAAAATAAATGCAATTAACTATCAGTGTTTATCTTAATGCACTTCTTACAATGCCATGGCTGCTAAAACAGAGGTGAGCTGGACAGGGGAGAGGAGGGGATTAAATGATGTATTGTTCCTTTAACACTTTCTACAGTTAAATAACATAATATTTTCAAGGTTACTGTTAAAATAACAGGGTTGTCCGGTGGAATTTATTCCCACTGGTGTTTGTGTACTGTATATATTTATACCACATGAGCAGCCCATAAATTCTCCTCATAAATGCTGTTATCTGCACCACCAGCAGTTTCTCATTTTTATGGGGGTATAACTTTAAGGTGTGGTTTACGTCCCGTTACACCTCATTGCTTACAGCTCCTGCTGCCCCATTAGGCTCCAATCCGGAGCTCCTTGTCCTCCCTGATGTCATCTGGTCCTGCTCTTGTCCCCATCAGCAAGGGGACCTCACACAAAACCACAGATCCAGCTCCAGCCCCACCCACAATCCTAAATCCGTCTGATCCCCACTGACCACCCTGGACATCCCAGCTCCCACCCTGGTTAGAAGCTGCCCCTTCACACCAAGAAAAGCCTTCCAAGGGAAGAGCACCATGACCCCGTTCTGTTAGAGGTGGCCAACTTGATTACCAGGAAAGCATTTTTGATGTAAAACAAAAGATAAACAGAGATTGTAGAAGAGCTGTTCCAGAGGTCATCCAAACTGGGAATTGCTTGGGGTGTAGGACAAAGCTCAGATAACTTCACAGGAGAAAAAAAGCCCATTCACACACTTGCAATAAACTCTTTTTACCTCATAACAGCCTTAAAAGTAACGAAAGCCCATCTATGCATCACTGTCAGTGCCTCCCAAAATGATTGGTATCAGTGGAACACTGAATTCTCTGCCTGCTCACATCCATCTGTCCTGAAGTTCGGTGCTGCTAACTCCAGACTTTGGAATCTGAACTCAAATGTTGTTTTCTCCAATTTTCTTCCCTTTTTATGACCTTTTTCTGTTGCTATCTTGATTTATGGTCATTTGTGTGATTGCATTGCTTTGCTTTATGGCAGTTTATGTCATTCTGGTCTTGTCATAAATGACTACCATAAAGTGAGGTAAAATATCATAAAACATTAGTGAGTCACTGATATTCAAGGTTCTGGAGTACAAGCCTGACAGGTAGCAAGCACAGAAGAACTGTGCCATCCGAGGGATGGATCATTATGGATACATGTGTGTGCTGGGATCTGCAGGAACAAATGCCACTGTGACTTCGGTTGTCACTGGAAACAATTTAAAAGGGCAAGGCTGAGTTATTTTTGTGAGTTTAAAAGTCTCATGTTCCTACAGTGATTTCTTTTGCAGAAAAAAAAAAAAAAAGCTTGGGAAATGGAAGTGGAGCTGTTCCCCTGTAAATGTCTCACTGCTTTTCATGTGTGTCTAAAAGGGCTGCTTAGGGGCTGGTCAGGGTAGCTGAGGACCTGTGGATAAAAATCAGATTACTTTGTAGGATGATCATTCTTGGTTGTTTGTCCATCTCTGATTGTTAGCACAGAGCTCTGAGTGATGCTTTGGCTTTGCTGCACTTGCAGGAAGGTGAATATTCTTCAATGATGATGCTCAGAAATCCTAAACTGATTCTTTTGATGTATTCTACTCAAAGAAAATCACATTTTATCCAATAATCTAAGCACTTATTACCTTTGTAGCTCAGAGTATTCCAAAGCATTTTGTACTTTTTCTCAGTTTAGTCAAATAAGCCATTGCAGTTATAGACTTTCCAAATAAATATAAAAATAAGATGCAAAAATATTTTGCCACTGATGTTTGCATTATGGATCCTTTGTGCATTAAGATCAATAATCTCTATATTCACTATAAACTCCTCCTATCAGTTGCTGTTACTTTATAGGATAACTTAATTCTGGAGTGGAAATGGGTATTTGCTGGAGTTAGAACTGGGAATGCATTACCATTAAGAAATATGGAGATAACCACTCAGAAATTTATATTTGTTATTTGAACATAAAAAACATTGTTCAGATTTTAAATGGTCTTTTTTTATTTGCTACTATTATTGCAAAAATAAAAGCCTTATCATCTCCAAATCTATTTAGCCTGTAGTGACATTATTTACTGGGCTGGTTCTCCTGATACTTTGGGAGGAAAATATTTTTAACGCAGGGTAGGGATTTTTTTTTTGCTTTTTGTGAAATATTGCATTTGGATGGCATTTTCATTATGGAGATTGTTGCTTTTAACCTCCAACACCAACAACTTTATTGAGTTTGCCCTCATAGAACCATATTAAAAATAAAACCTCGATTTCCCCCATATATGCCAGCCTTGATGGTTTTTAACACCAGACCTCTCCCATTCTGGAGGTTTGTGGTTTCTTTGCTGCTTTTTGATGCAGTGACTTCAGGTATCGATATCTTTGATCCCCAAAGATCCAATTCTGCTCTCCACCATCTGTTTTATTCCAGTTTTAATGGTCTGGGCCTTTTGCAGAAACCGTCTCAGAGCCACAGCTTCATTCAATCCATCTGCACTGCCCAGGTGAGGGAGTCAATTTGTCCAGCTCAAAATCCCTCTGGAAAAGGAAGCCCAGGGAGGCTCCGGGTGTGGCACAGCCCCCAGCGATGGCACCGAATGTGCTGAGAGAGAGCTGGGACTGGATCCTGGCAGTGCCAGGGGATGCACAATCACGGCCAAATCCCCTCACCTGCCACACTGACTCCATTTGGAGCTTTTCCTAGTTTGTGCAGCAGGAGGGGAACTGACACCTTCTGCTGTTACAGCCCAGAACAGCACCAAATTCCTCACGTGAGGGAAAAGCAGCAAGGAAAATAAAGTGTCTTTGGCAGCCAGGAGCCAGGGACCTGCAGGATTAACAGATCAATCTGCTCTATTTTTAATAAGCGTGAAAAGATAAATCTTATTGGGAGTAGCCCACTGCAATCTGAAAGTCTGGCAAATGGGAACAGGGTTAGAAACTAATATTTAACCCACCAACCAACTGATGTGGGCACATCTGAGGTTACACACTGCTTTTGGAAGCATCTTCTCCGGTTTTTCACCTCCCTGCTCTATAACTTCCATGCAAGTCAGTGCTGGAGATGTCAGAACATGAAGAAATCCTCCCCTTGGTACAAAGCAGCAGCCAGGGGATGGCTTCAAACGAGCTCCTCCAGCCAATGCTCCCCGAGGAAATCCTCTGGAAAAAGGTGCTGCATCCAATCTCCCCTGTGCTGTGTGGGGAGAGCTCTCACAGCGTTATCTCAGTGCCTGGCACGATTAATTCCAGTGACACTGCTGCTCATGGAAGGGGGTTTGTGTCCCTGTGAGTGCAAGGACAACGCTGCTCTCCCTCGTGTCCTGCCTGCCCCAGAACTGCTGCTCTCAGCTCGGGGCCAGGTTCCTCCCCCAGGACAAACCCCACCACCAGCAAACCGCAGGGAAATTCATCTGGGGAGCTGCATTTTGGGCACTGACCCCACAGATACCTGGGAAGGTCTGGGAAATAATCAATTTGTGCCTCTCTGAGCTCAGCAATCCCTGTTTCAGCTCTGCACAGCATCAGCTCCCATCAGTTCCTCTCCAAATCACGCAAACTGAGGCAGAGAATCAAAATTTACACATCCAGGCTGTTACCTGGGGACAGGACAATCCTTTCCCCGGGGCAGGCAGAGTGCAGGGCCCCTTCTTTAGTATTTATTTGATTTATTAGCTTTTTAAGTACTGAAAATCCTGCCTATTCTTTAAGAAGCAAATGCACTCACCTCTGCTGATTCCAGGGGAACACGTGAACTGGTGAATCCCAGTTATTTAACAAGGAAACCAGTTTTTGCTGTTGGTGCTACGGGCTATTTGGGTTTGGAATTAAAGGAAAAAAAGGATCTTTCCAAGCAGCACTCCCTGCACCACAGAGGCACTTTACCCACAGCTCTGTTTCTATAAAAAAGACACCCAGGCCATGTCCACTCATTCAGCAGTTTCAGAACTGTTTCCATGATAATGGAGATTCCTGTCAAAAATGGGGCTGGCGTTTGCCCACAGAGCAACAAAACTCCCCCTTAAAATAATGTTTGAAAACCAACAAGCAGCTCCCCTCCCCTCGGCCCTCCCCAAAAGCTGACTAATTATTTGAAGAGTATTTTACTGCCATCAGCTTGCACTAATGACCATCTGAGCTGCAGTGATGTGGACGTGGGAATATCTCAAATTTTCACCAGCAGTAATTACTAATGAAAGACAGTGCGTATTGTTTCCTCTTTTTTTTTTTTGGTTCGCTGGTTTTGGGTGGGGTGTGTGGTCTTTTCTTTGTTTTTAATCCTGAATATACAAACAGTGGGGCAGCCAAGATTTGCTGTTAGAATTACTGGAAATATGGAGCCCCTCGACTCTCCATATTTTAAAAAAAACAGTTACTGAGATATTTTAATTTGACTTCCAGTCCTTCACTTGTGCTTCCTTATTTTTGTACAGTTACAAATCTCAGTGGAGCAAAGTTGAAGGAAAAGATGTTGATCAGAAATTCAATTTTTGTATGAATTTAGAAACATCAGATGTCAGATGTCTTAACCTCCATTAAAACAAAAATGATAAGACTCACCAAAACTGTATTCACTTGAAACTTCCGGTTTAGGATTTTAAAAGACAACCACAGTTTTTCCTAAGAAGAGTAATAATAAAGTAACTTAAAGAGAGGGTGAACCCCTCGATAAAAACTAAACACAGGGAGAGAAAAAAGGCTTTGCACGAAGAATACAGAGCCCCATCTTTACCTGTGCAGTGATCTAGATCCAGCACGAAAAGAATAAATTAGAAAAGTCTCTGTTTCTTTGCCTTGTTGCAGTAGGAAAGCAAATCCTTGCTCAGCCAAGCACGGAGGAGTCATTGGTCTGGCATGACGAGGACACTCTGCATGATCTATTCCAGGCTTTGCCACAATTATTGTGACTAAAGGCGGAGAAATTCAGCACAACTGAGACTAAGTGATAAATAATGCTTAAGCATATCTGCTTCTTGCATTAAGGAGACAGAGTAAAGAGTTAATAATGCCTCTGATCAGCTTTTAATAGCCTCTAGATGCTTTCACACAATAAATAGATCTGTTGTGAAAATACTCGGGAACACAGTGAAATACCACATGCATTGTGCCCTTTAAAATGCTTTAAATAGCACAATTATAGATTTAAAGATCGTAATTGATTTAAATTGGTGGTGGAATGAAAAATTTTATATGATGCATGAAACCTCTTAAGGCTTTAAAACGGTAATTATCTTTGTCACTCTCACATTGCACCCCAAAGCTTTTCTTTTAATGATTTCGACGTTATAGAAAATAAATGGAACCTTCCTATGGATTGCCAAGGGAAAAACCCCACAGGGCTGCACCTCTGGGAGGAGGGGACAGTGTCAGGGCTTGGCTGAGCCCTGAATTCCCTCCAGGCTGAGTGGGGATGCCCTGGACTGATGATGTTCACACCAGTTTGAGGGCTTTGCTCCACACAAACCAGTTTGAAACCTCAGCAGATCCTCCCTGCCCACAACCACCGCCACTTGCTGCTTGTTCACATCAGAGAAGTGCAGCTGTGGGCATCCAAACACAGGAATTTCGAGAGAAATGAATTAGTTATGAATTATCCCTCTGTTGGCAAAGGCTACATGGTGAATCCCAAGCTCCTCTCCTGTTTCTCCATGAAAAACCACACACATACCATGGGAATCTCACACATAAGACCCACAGAACAGATCTTGGATCTCACCCCTGCTCCTTGGGGAAGCTCTGTCACAGCTGGGTGTGTCTGAGGTTGGGGTACCTGACTGCCTCACAAATCTGCCTCTCCTCTCTGAAAGCACCCCACAAAATTCCCAGCAGTTTGGGTAAATGCAAAGCTCAAAATTCAGCCGTGGAAGGAAAGAAGTTGTGGTGCGAGTAACAGCAATTCCAAGACACAGATTTAATGCACAGTGGAGTAAAAACCAAGCCCTTGTTGTAGGGTTAACCAGTGATCCCCATGATATCAGAATCTGATGCTGTTTGAGGCCTCCAGACATTATTTAATACCAAAACCCCCCTACATATAAGTAGCCTGAAAGAACAACATTAACTCAGGGAAGATTATTTCAGTTTATCTGACCCATATTTGGAAACTTAAATCCATTTAATATAGCAAAGCTCCCTTCAGTACACGAACAAGGAAAAGTCTTTCAAATCTGTTTATATTCCTCCAGATGTCAATGCTGATACCAGTACCCAAACAATGAAGTAAACAATTAAGAATTTCTTTTAACTTCTCCTGCTTTAGAAATCCAGGGAAGAAAAAAAAAGCCAAACCAGTGAATCAATGAACTAAAAATGGATAGAGTCGCTTGGAAAAGAGATTGTATTCAAGCTAAGAGGATATTGGCAACAATAGGTAGTTAAAAATGGAGTTAACAACTAATAAAAGTGGTGAAGCATATCCTTTTAAAGAGCAATTTGAAAGGCTTTTCATTAAAACAACAACTTTAGTCACAAACCTCTAGGTAAGACAATTAATAATCGTATTTGGGGCTTGGGGGGGCCAATGAGCTTTGACTCTGTATTTATGAGTCCCCATTCCCAATGGGACAGGCTCCAGGGTTTATTTGGGTGACGTGTCTCACAGAAAGTTCTGCATCAAAGTAAAGCCTTGATATATAATCTGCCCTTTTCCCCCAAACTGACAGAGGAAATGTGCACATTTAGCACTTGTGATGACCTCAGTGAAAGGACAGACACGTTCAGGCTGTGGGCAAGCAGCATCATTCCAGCAGCAGGAGTCAGCAATTAATGTGAGGTGGGAATGACCCACTGGAGAAATGCTGTTTGTGGCTTTGAATTTTTCAGGTATTAGAGGAAAACACTGATATTCTTCTTCATAACATGTGGTTGGCACAAATCAGGCCCTGTGGAATATTCCAAGGGAATTTCAGAAATTATATGGAAAATAAAAAGATTGAGTTTTCACCCACGGAGGGATGCTGTTTGTATTTTAACAGGAAGCAACCACTAACTGAGAAAGTGAAGTGATTCTGATCATTTGAGACAAAACCCAGATGAATGCCATTGACATTGACCAGATTGCAAAGTGCATTTATTGATTATTTCCATTTTCTCTCTAGATACACATTGGAACTCCTGTTGGCTGAGGTTCCAAGGTAAGCTACAGGTTCTCTCTCTTTTTCTCTTTTTCTTTTGTTTTTCCTTTTAACAGCACAATTGCAGGGTAAAAAGGAATCCTGTAAAAGATTTCTACTACAGGATAAAAACAGGGATACTAAAGATGATGAGGGTGTGTGGGACAGTGCAAGACAACAAAGAGAGCACAAACGTGCACTCATGAGCACGTGAAACAGTAAAAGCAATCCTGTCTTTAGGGAAGAAGAGGAGCAGGCAAGGAATACAAATTAAAAGAGAAAACCACGCCATTTTCACTGATTATATGTTTGCAACTTGAGAAAAGGTTATGTTAAATTAAAAATAAAAGGAATGGAAATATAAGTTAGCAGAAAATGATGTAAAAGCTTAGGGGAGACCAATGAGATGGAAAAGGTGTGCTCTGCTGCTGACTGCTCACTGAATTAGTTTCCCTCATCCTACAGGAATCCTTGCTCTGTTTATGCACATAATGAACTGATTTTTTCCCCCTCCAGATAAAGATCATGAGCAGGAAAGCTCTTATTCCAAACTGATTCTGGCACTTGAGCTACTGCAGCTAAAGTTGGGCCAGAGATGCATAAATGTGTGATCCCCTGCAGAAAATGAAGATAATCAAGGGTAGAAATTCCACCTGAGGGCCAAACTTTGTCTCCTGTAAAGTGGGGGGGATCTGAATTGGTTTAGGCCAGGGCAGTCAGGTTAAGTGTGAGCTTGCATCCTCACACTGCTGGAATTTGGCTCGGGGGGATCATTTCTGTTGTGCCCCGTGTGCTCTGGAGGTACCCAGAGTTAGTGGAGGCTGCAAGTGGGGTCCAAAACCGATATACAGGGAGCTGAACACAGACTCCATTTTGTAGATTGGGAAATGCAGATGGGAAGTAAATTCCAGCCAGCATCTGTCAGACCTGACCAGTTAAGGATTCCAGCCTCCCAGTTTGCAGAGCTGGACCTCCTTTAGGTGTGCACAGCACAGTGACCGGGGCTGTGGGAGGTGCAGATCTCAGACAGGTGCTCAGACAAAGTGGTTCGAGGTACGACAGGTCTGCAACACCAAGGAGCCCAACCTGACACGAGCAATGCAAGCACAGCCTCTCACTGCTCCTACAAGGTACTTGCTACGGGAAAAGAAAAGAAAGTGATATCATTTTCAGCCTCTTTTGGGCTTAAACATTCGGTCAAGGCTTTCAGAAAAAGCAGTTGCCTGCTATTTTCTTTACCCCCCACCACACTGTCATCCTGCTCTGAGTGCTGCACATGATTTAGCAGAGCCTACCTGTCTAAATGATGAAAATGAGAAAGCTTTTACCCAGTATGTATATCACAGAAATGTAACTATTACATACGTGGGGCTGAATGGTTTTTATCCAGCTAAATACAGTCAGGCCATTAACAGGAACACTCGGTGCAGGGGTCTGCTTAGAAACCCACGAGGTGGATAACAAATCACCATCCTGGCAAAGCAAAAAACACCCTTGTAAACCATTCTTTGTTCAGGAGCCTTTGAAGATACCTGTGGGCATTTGAGAGTTGATTTAGTGTCCAGCACGAACAAAATCTATGGGGTAGTGGAATAAATGTACTCTGGACAGTAAAGGAAACCCCTCCCACACACTGTTTAGAAGTGGCCTGGAAAATAAACTCTAGAAAATCTATGGTGAGAAACAGCCCTGGGTGAGCTTGGTGGGTGTGTAGGTAAAACCTGGAATGCCAAGTTCTTTTTCCTAAGTAGTTATAGCTGCAGTCTTGGCATCGATAAAATGAAGGGGAGTTTCACCATTTCTTTAATCAAAGCCAGGATTTAATTCTCTAATTTCAGGTTGAAAGAACTTGGTAACCCAGCTGACTTCAAAGAAGAAATGTGTTTTTACAAATTATAACTAATTTTAACTAAAAAGTATTTTAGGGAATGTTTTGAAGGTATTTGCAATGTGCCTCAGCTGCCACTGATGTCTGCAAAGCAGCTGAACTTCCTGTAATTTGCCTTCCAAGCTTTCTACCTTTTTTATCAGTTCTCTCATGAAGTGAAGGAAAATGTTAGTCAGCTTTTCTAATGACTGAAATCATTGAAGTCTCATGTGATCCAGACTCTGGAGCTGGAGAAAAAGCCCGGATCAAGCATAACAAGCTTTTGAAAAGGTGGAATTTGGGACATTTGAGCAACAAATGTGTTTTAGAAACCCTGCAAAGCGTGGCAGAGATGCACCTCAGAATTCACGAGCAGAAAATACACATTATCACCAGGAAATAATTGTAATGCCATCCTGGAGGATGGTAACAGCTGATACTTTGCAGGTAGGGGAAAGTATTTCAGGTTATTACTTCTGAAAGTAAACAGCATTTCAAGCAAAATCACTGTGCACCGTCTCACCCTGTTTCCTAGTGGGAAAATGGGCTGCATTCCTGTTTTTGATGAAGGAGACAGATGCAGGGACAATTTGGGAGAAGAAAACAAAAGCAATTGCAAATACCTCCCCATAAGCATTTACATGAAGAGAAACCAACCAAGTTCTGTGTCTGGAAATACAAATTTAGCCAATGCTGCCGTTTTGGGGGGTGTTATAAATGCAGCGTGCAACAGGAGGAGCCTAAAACTAGCCCTGAGCAGGGGAGCAGCTTGATATTTTTAAATTAGCACAGGAAATAAGACTTTATTTGTCAGTATCTGAACTAGAGGGATTCTCTTGCATGGACAATGCAGCTGGGACAGGCACCAGAGCAGCTGTGGCTGCCCCTGGATCCCTGGCAGTGCCCAAGGCCAGGCTGGACATTGGGGCTTGGGGCACCCTGGGACAGTGGGAGGTGTCCCTGCCATGGCAGGGGGTGGCACTGGGTGAGTTTTAAGTCTTTCCAACCCAAATCATTCTGGGATTCCATGATTCCATGAAAAGTGCCAGAGGAAGAGACTGTCCCAGGGTTTTCTGCGGCGTCACCTGTGCCAGCCCCGCTGTGCAGGGACTGGCTGACCCCACAGAGGGGGACACCGGATCTCTGCCCGCTGTTCTTAAGAACCAACCAAGATCTGTGCCCTTTTTATTCCTTTCTTAGGAGCCTCTTTGAACACATTTGAGTGCTTGCTGTTTCATACACGTGGTTTGAGCACGTGAATCATTGACTGGTCTGGATTTCTGTGTGGTGCCTTATTTGACATGAGAGTTCTGCGATCAAACAACTCCCTAATAACCTCTCCTAGCTTATACAAACCTGGATTATTCTATTCAGTCTATTATTCAACTACTGAGCTACAGGCCAAATTTCCTTTTCAAAAGGGCTGGTAAAGGATAGGTTTTCTTGTCCCTTTTACGGATCCAGATGTTGAACAAAGGGAACACCTCTAAATGTAGATATTTATTCAGCACATAATGGCCAGCTAGCTTCTCTTTCTTTACCTGTTTTTCAGTTCACAAAGGGAACAAGAACCTCCCTAGATTGCAGCCCCGTGCCCTTCACAGCAAACATTTCTTACAAAATTCTATTTTAAATCTATTTATTGTTTCCTCTGTTAAACTTCTTCAAGGGAGGAACAACTGGCCTAAAAGTTTGTGTCTTGCTCTCTGTACACCACCAGTGACCCCAACTCATCTATTACACTGCCACAAGAAGAATCAGCCTCCAAACCCATTTGTCTGCTGTAATGCTGGGTCTTTTAGGTTGCAAATGGAACAGATTTTTATTTAAACCCCCATCTAAGAGTGTCATTATCCACAAATCTGCTCATAAATGTTTTGGCAACTGACAAAAAAAATTAACTTCAGAAGAGGAAGCCATTAGGATGAAAACATTTCAAATCATGTCATTCATCAGATCTCTGCTCATCCAACAAAACTTGCTTTTGTTACAGGCAATTGTGGTGCTTAATCTCGGTACTTTTCAGCAACACATTTTTCTGATTAAAAAACCATAATCATACTGGCAGTAGTTAGAGATAGAAAAGATCTATTAGCTCACTAAGCCCAGCTCCCTTCCCTAGCAGGATGTAATCCCTGGCAGGAAGTCTTTCAGATATTAAGTTGATCCAGAGCTTAGTTTTAGCCAAGGGACTGAATATGGAAATCTGTATGGAGGTGTCACAACACTTGGGATTCACAGAACCAAAATGGTTGGGTTTTTTTCCTTTTCCTTCATTTGTCTGTGCAGCCACAGGGCTGGAGCTCAGCAGTTCCAAGTCGGGCAGAGGGAAACGCTGTGGGATGGGCCTGGGTGTCACCAACGTGGCACAAGCGAGCTCGTGGGGTGAGCCTGGGGCAGAGGTGACCCCTGGGCGATCCCAACCCCACCTTCCTGGCCAGGGAAGAGGCTGCTGGAAGCCTTGGGGGATGAGGAGAGATGGGGACACACAGGGGAGAGTAAATGGGAAGGGAGAGGTGGAAGAGCGAGGGAAACACTCGTGGGGAAAGCTTGGCTTGGTCTCAGAGGTCTTTTCCATCCTCAGTGATTCTGGGATAAATTAAATCTCAATCCTTGTCCCTCTCCACGGTATTTTAAAGGTTTGATCTCTAGAGGATTCCTTTTCCCAGTCCTACCCTGCTCTGTACAGAACCCCCCTCACACAAATGGTATTAATCACCCAGGTGGTGACTCCTCTGTGTCCCTTCCCCTGTCCATGTCACAATTCCAGACACAGAATCCATCCCCTCTGCACAGGGGGAGACAATCAACACCCTGCTGCTACCAAAATATCACAGCAGCTCAGCTGAGCCAGAGCAGGGGGTGGAGATGAAATTGCCTTTTAATTACATTTAGAAGTGAAAATTTCAAGTAGGAAAAATAAAGAAAATCCCTTTTGCCTGGAATCCTGAAAGCCAAAGATATTTACAAGGAGGCTGCTCTTCTGGTTCCCTCCATGTGCATCAATCCATCAGCACTGAGAGGCAGCTCCTGACCCCCACTCACCCTTTTTAATTTAGGCATCTCCATGGGGGTGTGCTGCTCCTTGAAACATCTCCAGGAGCCTCCTTTGCACCCCAGCATTCTTAGGGAATGCTTTCTGTGCAAGTAAGGAATCAGGAAGGCCCCCATGAAGGTGTCACTGTTACATTTCTCACCAGGATCTATCAATACCATTCAGGAGATTCAGCCCTGTTTCATTCTAAGTGCATCACTGCTTCTGTGTAGCTGGCACAGACACTGAAGTACTGCTCACAGGCAAGAATATTTTCTTTAAAAGAAAACAGGAAAAAAATTAAAGCAAAAAAATTAAAATTGCTATTTTAAAGTTTTCAAGAGGATTGTGACATAATAATACACATCTCTGCTAAGTGAAAGGCAGCTGGATTCATTTCAACAGATCCACTGCAAATAAAACACTGGAACCCAACTCCTCCTCTCTGCCACTCTCATCTGATTTCCAAGGTTTCCTCCTCCAGCTTTGTTTTCTGGATGGAAACAGAAGAGAGAATTTAACTACAGGAGCCTCCTCACAGGGCATCACTGAATTCAACAGGGCTCCCAAAAGTGGGGCATTTACCCCTGAATATTGATCTGCAGGTTAGAGGAAACCACCTGATTTCTCACCCTCCAAAATTTACAGAAAGTCTCCCATTGGCTCCAGCTTGTGTTGGGTCAGCTCTCAAATATCACAGAAAAAATTCAAGGTACTTTTATGAGCCCAAATGAATTCAGTCAGTCCAAAAATATGTTTAAAATTTGGTGCTGTGAAATTCATTACTTTTAAAAATGATATGGCAAATAGTTTTCTTTTAGGTTCGGAAACCTGTTTAAAGTACTTTATAATTCAATAATAGAACTATTAGACGAAAAGGTGATGTGAAATTAAAATACCTACCTAACTCCACGCTTTTAATTTGGAAAATTGCAATCAGAAATGGAAAGATGGAAATTTAACAGCAATATTGAAGATGATCAGAAGAATTATTTCCATAAAGGTTAACAACAGATAATTACTTTCTCAGGAAATCACTAAAATGTCATGATTTTTCTGCTTTGTTTTCAGAGAAGTTTTATGATGCTCCCTTCTTGCCACTTGGCAATGAAACAAATGAGGTTAGATGGCAAAGATTATGAAAGAAATTAGCAATAATGAGTCCAGTAACTAAAAACATTAGTAGAGAAAATTGAGTTGACCTTACTTTTATAATTATTCATTTTCTTAATTGTTTTTTTTCTGGAATAATTGGACTGAAATTAAATAATACAAGGTACAAGGCTCACGTGTGATGGGGTGTTTGGCATAGATTAATGACCTTCCCAAGCCCACAAAGCTGAGCCCACTCTGGAGGTCACCTCTGGGAAATACCTGCTCAGAGCTGTGACCCAGCCGCAGATCCTGGCCCAGAGCTCCTCTGTCTCCTCCCTGCAGCACGGACCCAGCTTTGTAAAGCTGCATATCTGATATGTGCAGCCACAGGCAGGAGATGGGGAAGGGGATTTCAAGGATAATCACTGTGGTGTCACAGTTCTGCCCAGCTCCAGAATAACGCTCTTTGCTCAATTCCTTCCTGCCACATCAGTGGAGCAGAGTGAAAGTTTGCCACCTTACCACAGCTGCTCCCTTATGGACTCCGTAGGCAAACGGGAGTTTTACCCCCTCCCAGAGGTAAATAATCCACCAGCCCCCTGCGGCCTGGGCAACACTGACAGGGGAAGTGCCACCCTGCGCCCAGCGGGGTTTGCAGAATCCATTCCCCTGTTAGCAAGTGCAGCACTGGGGTGAGTTCAGTTCAGACAAGATAAAACCTGGACCCTTCTCCCGTTCGGGGTTCCTCAGTGTTTATCCTGACGTGGCAGAGCTCAGCTCAGCGCTGTGATCCGCAATCCCTCTCACCTCCTGAGCGTTTCCTTCCAGAGCTGCACGCCCTGAGATGAGCATCAGACCACCCACAACTCCCTGGAACACAGGTTTGTAACAAAGGGAACGAGGGCTCTTGTGAGATGGGATAAAATCTCGCAGAGCATTAAAATGCTGAAAGCAGAGCTCGAGGCAACCTTCCCTTCAGAACTGTGGCAACCTCTTCCTTCTCCCCTTTGTTCTTCACCTTCCTCCACTCTTGAGACAGCACTCAGATGGGCAATATTAAGAAATTAGGGTCTCCAAACACTCAGACATCATTACTATTATTTTTTTTATTATTATTATTTTATGATTATTGTCAGTGCCTTGTTAATGAGAACCCAGAGAACAGCAGCTGAGTGCTGAACTCTCAGGTCACACACAATCTACGGCTGAGTGAAAAGTCAAAGCTGGAGCTCCCACATGTGTCCTTCAGCTCCAGGACTGCTCCAAACCAATTCCACGAGGATTAAGGGCTTTTTAGAGTGAATGGAGCAAACTTTGAGCCAAACTGGTTTGAATCCCGAGCTGGTACCCAGGCTGGGGGAAGCTGCCCTGGGTTTGCATTTTTTTCCCGAGTTTTATTGGGCACTTCAGCCTTGATGCAGATTCAGCACCAGCAAAGCAGATCCCAGCACACTTCTGTGACTCAAATCCCAGTTCCATACAGGTCTTGTCCCGTGTTTAAATTTAATTTAAAAGCAGCACTAGCAGGTGAAATGATTGCTGCTGGGTCGAGATGCAGCGTGGTGGATGCAGCACCTCATGCTGAGCATAAATTGGGAGATGGGAATTAACGGATTCCCTCCCCAATTATTCCTTCTGCAGAAACACACGGAGCTCAGCAAAGGGACACAGTCCCAAGCTTGCCATGGACAAACAAACTTCACAGCTGAGAGGATGCAAAGGTAGAAACTGGCCTTCTGCACACTCAGGTTATTTCCTTTGCCAACAGACCTAAAACCTGATTTTTTTTTTTTTATCTTAAAAGCTAAACTTGCAATATAAAAAACACTGCCTGGTTTGCACTGACACAACTTGTAGCATAATTTGTATAAAATAATGAAGTCAGATCCCAGACAGGACACCACCATCCCCAATCTCTCAAATAAAAAAAGACTAAAACAACAACAAAAAAAAATCTCAGTTTTAAAAAAAAGTTTTCCTTTCCTAAATAAGACCTTAATTGTAAAATTGTCTCCATCTCTATCCATGTTTGCAATTCCAAGGGCAGTACTCCATCTCTCTGTGGTTATTCCCTGACATGCATTTATAATTACACAGAAATTTAACAACTATAAACCAGCTTATTTAAACAAGGCATTACACGCTGCCTGCTGATAACAAACCAATAAAGCCTCAATCAAAAATATGCCATTAAAGCTGTATTTATCCACTCCTATTTATTATAATTAAAAACAAAAGGAAAAACCTACATTTGAGCTGTATTTCCTGTGAGTTCATCCTACCCTGGCACGTAACATGGGTGAATTTTACTCAAACCATTTAAAGTGATTTCTAACAGACAGGCAGCAAGTAAAGGACTGCAAGGAACTCAAAGGATCACCAGGCGTGCAAGATTTCTCAAGAGACAGCTTTCAAAACACACGTGAGGTGCATTTTCCTTTAGGAATTGCGCATTTTAAAAAAATTAGATCAAATGACTGCACGTTTCTCAAGGAAGCCAGGCTTCCTCGTGGTGGGGAATTCACATCTCCCCAGAAGGGCAGGTTCTGTTCCCTGCACAGGTTCAGTCTCAGCCTGGCCAAACTGCAGCACTTCCCAGTTTCAGGAGCTCCCATCCCAGCAGGAGCAGGGCCAGGAGAACTGGGTGTTACTGGTGTGGCCCAGCCCTGCCTCAGGGGGATTGAGTTTGGGCTCCCCTCTGTTCTCTCTGAAGGGTTCTGGCCAGGCTGAAACAGTTCCCAAAGCCTGCAGTGAGGCTTCAGATTTTAAAGTAACTTTTTTTGCCCCTTTATCTTCGCTCAACACTTGGTTCCTAATTCTCTCTGCTCCCTTGTGCCTCCCCTTCCTAAATCGCAGGTTTTGTCCCTTACTGGCTGACTTCACTTTCTACTGCTCCCACCAGCAGCTCCACCTGCTTTTCTACCCCTTTTTGTTCTATTCTTCTTCAAAACACAGATCCAGGCCTCATCAATCCACTCTCTCTGCTTCTTCTTCATATCTACTGAAATTCCTTTCCCTTCCCCATTTCTCATTCCCAGCTCCCACCCCACTCCTGAGCACGTTGGTCATTCCATTTACCATTTACCATTATTCTTTAATGCTCTTTCTTTCTGGCCATAATTTGAGTGGTTTCCTCCTCCCCCCAGCATTAAGTTTACAACTTTTAACACTCAATGTATAAGAAAATTGCTGTTGTCTGGGGGCTGAGGCAGAAGAGAACAGAATCACTGTTTTTACTGGTAAGTCGGAGCTGCCCAGCAAGCTTTATTGCAGGGGATCACAATTAACCCTTCATTAACCAGCCTTTATAAAGGACATATCTTCATTTTCCAAGCCAAGGAAAACGCTTCACTCAGTGCCCAGGAGAGATTTACAGCCTGGAATGCCGTGGACTCAACAATCAGAGACTGCTGACTGCAGAGAACAATGAACTTGTTAGTTAACAGAATTAACAGTGCGTTGTTTAAGCGTAATGACAGCAATAAAACAGGAGATGTGAAGTTGATACAGTCACAACTGAATCATAATGGATGAGATATTTACGGCAAAGCTGTTAAAACATTGAATAAAATATGGGAAGAGCAAAAGCAGATGTGATTTTATTCTTCAGAGCTGAAGCTTGTAAAGTATGAGATAGCATGAGTAATAATCACAGGTTCTGGTTCACAATGCATTAATAAATATTGATATGGTGCCAGTGCTGAAACTTTCCAGATACCAAAATAAAGTGAGAAAGCATGCTTTTGCATTATGGATTGCTAAGTTTAAATTTTAAGGCACACATGGCAGTGCATCCATCCTGCTATCCCACCCCCCACACTATCTCACACACACCTCTTTATTTAGGGCCTGAACAAACCCTCCCTTTGCCAGTCAGCAGTGCCACAGCTCCCACTGCTGCAGGTACAGCCCCCAGAGCAGAGCTGAAGGGCTCTTTGTCTATTTTCGTGCAGAATTATCCACCAGCCCTGGTGCTCTGGGGAGGGTTTGGGCAGATCCAGCTGCCTCTGCCCCAGAGGTGTCTGATGGTGAGATTCCAGGGAAAGGCTGTGGGGCTGCCCCCGGAGGAACCCTGCAGCTCCTCCAGCCCAGCCTAAAAGCCCCTCCTTCCAGGATCCTACAGAGCTACTGATGACACGCTCCTCTTCCTGCACAGGGATGGAATTTAGCTGGAATAACCATCCCAACCTGAGCAGACACTGGGATTTCTGGCTGCAGTTTCACCCACGAGTTAAGGTGGTGTAGAACCGACACAAAGCTAAACAAGAAATTAAAAAATGACAGTAAATCTGAATCAGTTCCCTCCTACCTGCTCAGACACATCTTGCTGGCGTGGCCACACTGCCAGCTAACGCACGTTTGCATACATAAAACCCTTCACAAGTCTGCACAGCCCTTTTGGGGTTGTTTTCCTGCAAATACATTAATCAGCCTGAATGACTCTTCCTGCATGACTCAGGGACAGGCACCAACCAACAGCTCCTCTTCCCACTGCTCCCAACAAAGCTGCTGGCTCACCTTCCTCCCCTGCACGCTGGAGAACCTGGGACGTGCTGCAGCACATTCCCGTCCCAGGGGATCACCTCTGCACTGCTTCCCTCCAGCTCCTATCCACACACGAGGAACACTGGAATTTCTCCACTCTCTGATTAGTGGATGGCAAGCATTCACTGCTGTGTGTGCCATCATCTGTAGGAAATCACATAATTACATATTATTTGATTAATTTTCTAGAAATTTCCAGCCCAAACTCCTGGGGAAGAGGAGATATATATATCTCTCTCCATCCATTCTTTCCCAGGATGGATATTCTTTCCCGTGACTTACTACTGTATACTATTTTTCATTAATCATCAATTTAAATCTCAAAAGAAAGAAACCATAACACCCAACCTCACTTCCCTGAATTAAAATCTCTCTCAGAGGATGTAATTTTCTAATTTCAACTATGAAGCAGATTTATGCTGAAACGACTTTATTGTGGCTGGTGAGATGTAGGGAATGTTCTGGTGATAATTCCACAGCCCTGGCAGGGCAGCCTGCGGAATTCAAAAAGTTCCTTTCACCAGGCCTTGGAAAAATGACCTGCAGAGGGGAATTCTTGTCCAAGACTGGGATCTCACAGCTGGATTTCCCTTCCCCACACCTGCTGCAATCCCTGGCTTTACAAATTCCTCCTCAGGACCTTTGGGATGCACACCAGATGAGGTTCTTTTAGAACAGATCCCAAACCTTTCAGGAAGGATAATTCTTTACTTCTTATGGAGCACAGGATGACTGAGCACCTGCTCTGATGAAGGTCTGTAGTTTCTTCAAGCACAAATAACAATAATAAAAATTTCCCAGTCAGCCGATAATTTATAATCCCAGAATCAT
Source organism: Corvus cornix cornix (assembly GCF_000738735.6). Classification (NCBI taxonomy): domain Eukaryota; kingdom Metazoa; phylum Chordata; class Aves; order Passeriformes; family Corvidae; genus Corvus; species Corvus cornix. Next base: position 13,357,038 of record NC_046349.1, on the reverse strand, counting down.
GTAGGCTGGATGAAAATTCCAAGACCATCAAGTCCAACCCTGGCCTAATACCACCATGGCCACTAAACCAAACATTTCTTACAAGTGTTCATGAATGTGGCCTTCAAAGAGCACCCAGCTGATGGGACAGCACCAAAGCAAACCAAACAGCCTCTGGTGTGAACTGGCACCAGCCCCCTGCCCCAACCCCTCTGCGGGGACTTGTGTGAGGTCAGGATGGAGCCCTGGGAGTTTTGGTCTCTCCCTGGGGATTCTGCATTGCAAAGGCAAATCCCACCTCATGCCCGTGATTTCTTCCAGTGTCCCTGCAATTCAGGTGACTGCGCCCAGTGTCTGTTCATTCCCACCTCACAGAGAACCCAGGGGCACCTGCTGGGGCACTTCATGCTTGTGCGGGAGGAGATTTTGAAACCAAAATGCTGGAACCTGCTCTGAAAACATCCCAGAGGTTCGCCCAAATCCTCCTTGAGGCTCTTCACGTCTTTAATGTCATTATCCACTAGTCTGACCCACGTCTCCTCAGAATCAATGCTGTTATTGATGTTAAACTGCAGCAGCTGATTTAGGTTTCTGTGACATATGGACTGCTGTCCACTAGGTACTGAACTGCAACCACTAAACTCATTTCACTCAGATCTCAACTCCAAATTGAGTATTAGGGATAAACGGTCAGTGCTTTAATGGTCATTTCACACTTCATCATCAACTCATCCATTCTCTGCATGTGCCACTTAAGTCTTCCATTCTGTTCCCTCAAATATATCACAGCAAAAAGGAATGTGACAAAACAAATGTTGAAAAAAGCAACCTTTGCTTGTTGTTGGTGGGTGTTTTTCCCCTCTAACTAAATGGCGAATTGTCCCATTATCCTCATTTCCTGCAAAATCTGTATCTCCAGGACCTTCAGTGCAGCAAAGCAAAGCACTGCTACAGTCAGCTTGTGTGTGGAGTGCTTCTGTTTTACATACTGACACGCATTTTAACATGGAAAAGGTCAGAGATGGAAACAGCACAGCTTGTTGCTGTGACAGCAGACATTTAACAGAAAGACTTCTGGACACACTACAGTTTAAAATAATTTAGTAAAATAATTGCCATGATTGATTTTTTAGGTCCCCGAGTTCATACCACACACTTTTGTGTGACAACTCCCTTCAGTGCTGTTTTTTCTTTCTTCTATTTTTTTTTTCCTCTCTCCAGCAATGACAAGAAATGCATTTCGAGTAAGTTCTGGGATGTTGTCAAAGTTTGCCCAGATTCACAAACTCCATCGTTTGCTGCCTAGGACCAGTGTGCAGAGCTGCTGCCAGCCCTCTGTCCAGCAGCTCGAGTCTGGCAGGAATTGTGGTTAAATCCACTCGGGATTGCTGCCCTGCCGGTGCCAGCCCAGCTCGTCAGGAGTGCAGCTCCTGCTCTGCTGCAAACATCAGGCCTGCACAGCGCATCTGCCCTGGAAATAATCACTTGTTGATTATTTCACGCATTTCATGCATTTGATTTAATGCAAATAAAGCCAGGAAGTGAGGCACGTTTGGGGAGAAAAGGGATTGTGAGATGTCAGAGGAATAAGCAAAGCTGTTGAACCTCGGAGAAGCACAAAGTCCATTCCATGGAATCCCACACAGCCCTGGATGCACCCATTAAAGTGAACTTGGGCACAACAATACCTACAGAATTAAACACCACATGGTTTATAATTATTATTAGATAACAATATTCAAAATATAAATATTTCGTTATGAATTTGCTCCATAGTCAGTGGAGGAGAACAGAGATGTCTGGAGAGAACCTCAGTGCTCTGGTGAACAAAGATCTGCTGAGCTTTGTGGAGAGCTTTAGTACAACCCAGAAGGAAACCACCTAAATTCACTGAGGGAAATATTACAAGATTCATTAAGCAGGGAATTAGAAATTCAAACACAGGCCATAGCAGGGGTCTGCAGTAGAAAGAAATCAGAAGGGATTTTCCTTCCATTTTTAGGTACAATAATTCTATTTTTAAAAAATAAAATCTCTATTCTGATCTCCAGTCTGGACCTGGAACAATAAAATTGGATGTTTTTGGCAAATATAATTTTCACCAGTGATAATTCAGTAAAATTTCAAGTAGATGTATATACAAAAAAGGAGCTGGTTTTGATGTTTCACTTTTCTCAAGCAGCACATGTTGGCTTACAGTGACAAAATGCTGATCACGTGTATCCGTATGAAATAAAATGGCACAGAAATACCAAAGATGGACAAAACCTCCCTCAAGCCTCAGTCTTTCTTTTTTTCAAGAGAACAAAAAAGCTTTAAAAATAGATTTCTAGAACGTAATTAAAACTGTGCTTTTAAAAACAACTGTAAGAGTAGATGAAGTAGATTCACTATAAATAAAACTTATTTTGACATCTATCTAATTTAAAATCCCAGGTCATCCTGCTGTTGATGTTTGGACTTCAAAGGGTGAGAACAGCAGCTCTGAGCTTGTCTCTGCTGCAGCCAGAGCCTGAAAGAGCCAGACCTCAAAACACCTCAGGAAGAGGAGTTTGCACAGAGGCTTTTCCTTGGACCATGAGCTCATCCAATAACACAATCCATCCTTTCCTCTCCAAACATCAGCCTCTGCTGGGGAAAGCGTTTCTGCCTGTGTGTGTAAAGAAAGTGGGAGCTCAAGTTCTTTCCTGAAGAGAGAGGGTTCCTTGAAGAGGGTTTACCTGAGAGTCTGGACCAATACTGATGTTTTGTTTTAACTTATACCCTGGCAGTCATCTCCTCTCTGAATGGGAGCAGCATTCTCTGCTGTCCAGCCCCACCCTCCTGGTCTGATGTGCTGAGGGAGAAGTAGATCAGCCCTTCCCTTACACCAGGAGGTGAATCCCTCCTTCTCTTCCTTCCTGTCACTCTCCTGGTCATGAATGTGGAGTTTCCATCCCCCAATCTCACTGTTCGAACATCAAATTGTTCTATTTCCACCACCACAGAGTGAAAATATTGTTGAACATATCTTTAAGTACAGGAGTAAGGGGTTCACACTGAGAGGGGAAATTTAGGTGAGATATCGGGAAGAAATTCCTCCCTGTGAAGGTGGGAAGGAACCAGGATGGAATTCCCAGAGCAGCTGTGGCTGCCCCTGGATCCCTGACAGTGCCCAAGGCCAGGCTGGACATTGGGGCTTGGAGCAGCCTGGGACAGTGGGAGGTGTCCCTGCCCATGGCAGGGGTGGAATAGGATGACATTTGAGGTCCCTCCCAACCCAAACCATTCCACAATTCCACACTGCACAAAGTTCAGCCTTGGGAAATCTTAGATCACAGCAGGTTCCTGTTGGAAACACAGACCCAAGGCATTGCCCCCTCCCTGCTGAGGCACCTGAGCTGCACAGTGTCTGTTTTACAGCTAAACCAGAACTCGCTCCCTTCCAAGACGCAGCACAGGCAATTTGTGATGCTGTTGCTGGTGCAAACCGATACTGATGTGAAATGTAATACTTAAATACACACTGCAGCTTTTGACTTCTCTCTCATTCTCAGTATACTTAATTCTGACAGCTCTAAACAAATGTCAAACTTGCTTTCAATTTCCTCCCTCCTCCTCCCCACACTTTGTGCTGGTGCATTGCTAACAGAATTAAAACTTGAAAATAGCCTTAGGCTTTCCAACCACTTTTGAGCGGGATCGGAGGCTTTTGTCTATTTCAGAATAAAAACTCAAAGATAGTAATTTTGCCATATTTTTAAATAATAAACCAACAAATGTTCATAGCTAAAATGGGCTGTAAAACGCAAAGAACAAAAAAAAAACCACCCCACCAAGAAAAATGGATACCATATTGCAAAGGAAAAAGAGTTAGATTGTCATGAATCTGAAAGGAAATCAATAGGACAACTTTGGAGACCCATTTCAATCTGTTGTTGACATTGTTTTCTAGTAGTAATTTTCTCAAAATGTTAACAGTATTGAGTTTGCTTATTGATTCTATTATTTTTGACCTTGCATTAGTGTGGGCTAATCTTACATGCCATAAAATTTCCTTTCACAGCTAAAATTATTGTAAGGCTCTGGGGGAAAGTTACAATCAGGTCACAGCCCCCTTAGGATTTTGATGAGCAGATAACTGGCAATAATGAGTTATTTTGGCTTTCTAGATACCTTTCAGTTGTTCCTTACAGGCTTTAGGCAGCATTGTCATACAAGTGATCAGAATATTGACCAAAACCCCATCTCCTGTGGGATGTGGCTGCAGAGCTCATGGCATCACCAGCTGCTGCAACACCTATGGTTCAGCAGCAAAAAGAGCCACCCCACTCTATAGCAGCAGGGAACACAACATAAAGAGGCTGAGATTATCTCACAATATAAATTTATGTCGGGTATTCTTATCCACACACCTGTGAGACCTTATTCCCTCTTACTGAAGCATTAATTACAGAGCCTTTATTTTTCCTCAGGATTCCTCCATGAAGTGCTCAGAAGGGGCAGTGCTAAATTAATCAGCAGCTGCTCCATGGTTCAATAGTTTAGCACCGTTCCCAGTACTTAAACATTTCTCAGAAGACAAAGCCATTCGTTTCAGGGAGGATCTTCTGTGGCTCTGAATTCTTCTGAGCACAGAAAGGGACATTTCAGCTTTCAAGCTGCACACGAAATGCTAAACTGGACCTGTGTCTTTGCCAGAAATCCCATCCTGCGAGCAAGCTGCACGCACTTTTGGGGTTAAACTGTTATTTTCATAGCACCACAAATAGCCTGACATTTTGAGTTCCTCAGCTACAGCAGGCACCCAAACAGCCCACAGTCAGGCTGGTATCAAAAGGAGATATTTTGGATTCTGCAGCCTCAGAAAGGTCTAGACAGAGCCAGATGTTCCTTATGAAAGGAGTTTCAGAGCAGAGACACCCAGAGCTCGGCTGAGTGCCCTGCTGGAAGGAGCCTCCCCAGAGAGGGGAGCTGCAGGGAGATTTATCTTTGAGGCTTTTAGCCTCCAGCTCCATTTCTAAAGGTATGGATTTCCCCAGAAACAGCAGAGCTCCATTTAAAAGTCACAGGTGCCCCCGAGCTCTGCTTAGAAGATTACCTCAAATTTCATTTAATAACAGGCTTGAAACTTGAGACAAATTATTTATTACAATGGGCAATATTTTTGTCTGTTTTTCCCTCATGGTCATCTTAGGTGCTAAAAGGGCTCAATAAAAATTAAAAATGATAGCAGCTTATCCTGTTCTGCTGATGAAGAGTTTTTCTTTGAACCATCTTTAAAGCTGATATATAGCTCCAACCAAGCCTTCCAAGTAATCCTAAAGTAAAACGAGGAGCAGTTCATCCTGGTTTGTGCTGGGTTAGTGCATCCCAGCCTCATGCTTTGTTTTTAGTTTTGATGTGCAAATCCTGACAGCAGCAATCACTATGGGAACACAAACCTGAGTGTGCAGGAAAAGGCAGAAATTAGGACTAGATAGACTAAAATTACAGATTTTTATATGGGTAGGGTTTGGAAAGTTCATCAAGAGAGGTGTCAAAAAGATCTGAGCAGAGAAAGAATTTTCAATTTCTAGAAAATTTGGCAAGTTCTCTCCTGCTCTGCATTTTGATTAGGAAAAACACCCCCAAAGTCTTTGTTCTAAAGAGAATCCTTAGTCATAGACACACAAGTCAGGTTGAAGGGTAGAGAGTATATTTATGTGTAAAAGTTGTAAATTTAAAATAAATTTAAAATAAATTTAAAATAAATTTCAAAACAAGATGAGAGCTCTTAAAAAATCCATATCAAACCAGAGCTTTCTTAGAAAAAGTTGTCGTTCCTTTCCCCCATAAATAAGATTAGTGGGCACACACTTGTTGAACGTTTGGGTTTTACTGAATCAGTATTTCCCCATTGAAAATAATTTCATTGCAATAATGTCACAAAATATTTCTTTACTAAATCAGGTGGGATATGTTTAATTTCTCCTTCAAGAAACCTATGGCATTTTTCTAGAAATGCAAGAGCCATTAGGACTTTTTGTTCTTTTCTTTAAACAGCTTTAAAAAACACTTTGTTAGCTACAAGAAGAGAGCAAAAAGTCACATAATGAAACATTCTCTTTCTCTGTAAGGTCTCTGTTGTCCCTAGAATTTGAGGAAACAGCTTTCATCCATCGAGCTGGAAATGCCACGAACACTCCAGCATAGTCCTTAAACCCACTAAGAAAACACTTGAGCACTTACTCAAATATTATCCAGGTTGTCTAATCTGTATTGTCTACTTCTGCTGTTATTACATTTTTGTGGTATTGGAGAAAGAACAAAGGAAGGAAAAGTTGGAGAAGATTTAAAGAAGCTTGAAGCCAAAATAACTTACAAGAGTGGAATGATTTTGTGGTTTTTGACCTCAAGGGGGAAAAGCATTTTCCAAGACCTAATTTGATAAACAATCAGTTTTGTTTCTCTGCAGCCCAGTTAAAAAGGAATTCAAGAAATCAAAATAGAGAGAGACTTTCTCCATTAAAATGACACAGGCATGAGCATCTTTTGATTTTTGTTGTAGGAACCCTCTCAAACTCAGACACAAAGATGAGACAAGCCCAAGCCAGTTCTCACAACACCCATCCACAGGAACTTACAGGAGCTCTGACATGCAAGAGTAATCCTCATCTATGGGTTCCTAGCAGGGGAACTCGAGCTGGTCAGCAGTTTTACAGGCCCCATTAAGTGGAAGCTGACAGAATTTAGGGGACGAGTCTCCTTTGAGATATGATGATCCTGCTCGTCCCTGGCAGTGCAAATACACCTTAAAGAGAGCATAAATCACATTCAGGAATGGCTAAAAACTTCCCAAAACATCAGTGAAAGGCACTGAAACCTGAGCTTCAAAGTGACTTTGGTGCTTTTTGAAACCGTTGGAGAAATCCTTCAAAGTGCCCGAGAAGGAGGAGAAACCAAGGCTGGAGCCTGGGATCCCTTGGGTGCCCCTGTGCTCACACAGGAGTGCCCAGGGAGATCTGGTACCACACCCCTGTGCCGTGGGGAGAGGACCCATCTGCTGCTCCCTGAGGATTCCACAGGGTGCGTCCTGTCCAGGGATCACACTGGGATGGACCCTGGGTGTTCCACATGCATCAAAGTGACAACATTCCATGAGCTTCTGCCTCATCTCACAGATCCTTCAGCCCTTCTTGTCCATTTCCTTGGGGATTTTGTCTGTTTTATTTTTTTATTATTTATTTGGTTTTTATTTTGTTTCCACTCCAGCTGTATTCAAGGATTAGCCTATAGGATACCAAACCCAGACTCTCCCTTCTCTACAAAATCTCTTGCATGAACTCTAAGAAATCAGTCCCTGTTCTCTTCCTCCATCTTCCTAAAGTGATTTTCAAGTTGTGGACCCCAAGCCCCATAGATTATAACCTGTAATGGATTTGCAAATTGAGCAAGGGACATTGGTTAACAGTGCCATTATCAGCTGGTTAAATTTTACATCTTCCAATAATCAGCAAACTGGAAGTTTTACACCTTAAAGTGCAAGGAGGTGAAGAGTGTCCCATTGCAGAGAACTGCCCAGGGCACCCGTGTGTCTCACCTCTGTTCACTTTCATAATTATAATATAATATATATAAAAATATAAATAATAAACAAATATGCACATATCTAGTAGTGATAAGATCACAATTGGTGCTTTATTTGCAAGGCAGAGGCCAGACAGAGCCACCAGCCAGCACCAGTGAGATAAAACTTCAGAGAAATGCCACAAAAATGTCTGGTGTGAGAGAGGCAGAGGAGAAAGGAGCTTGAGGAAGCAGCTGTGGGTTAAGGAGTTACAGGGGCAGTAAACAGCAACCACTGCACCTCCTTGTAAAGCCATAAACCCCTCAGCCACGGGATGAGTGATGGCTCCCAGCTCCTTTAACCCAGGAGCAGGGATGGACCCTCACAGCTCCACCCTGCCACGGCACCAAATTCACCTCCAGGCCGGCCCAGACACTTTCCCTGCTGAGTTCTGGGACCAAAAGACCCAGAACAGGCCAAGGTGCACAGGCAATGCCACTGCTGCACCCGGGGCTGGTTCCTCTGCTCACCACTCTCAAACACCATTTGTACAGGGAATTGCCCAACCTGCCAGCTCCAGCTGCAGTAGCCACAGGCAGAGATGAAATAACTCTGCTGATTTTCTGGCTGTGCTTTCACATCAAGTTTCCCCCAATTCTGGGACTGTTACAAGGATCCCAACTTCCCAGCACACCTCTCTCTGTCTGCACGCTCAGGCTCTCGTGTTTCTGGGAATAGCTCCTAATTCATTATTATCCCTGACATCTCTCCCAATTTCCCGTGTTTCCCTGTTTCCCCAGCCCCGTTATTATCAAACAGCTCTGCTGTGATAGACCACTGATCCTCATCTTCATATTGATTAATCTCATTTTCACATGCATCACCCTGATTTCCAACATCTTCAGCACAGCCTTTTCACAATGACTCATTTGCAAGACAGATTTTCCTTGCTGGAGTCATCCCCCGCGTAGGAATGTGCTGGACCAGTTTCAGGTACAAGGCCATATTTTGTGCAGCTAGATTGGGGTAAGTCAGAAATGCATGTACAGAACTCAGCAGAGTCATTCAAAACCTGCAGGCGTGTGGGAATAAACGGAATCTGTCCCACAGTGTTTGCTTCCCTCTGTCTCAGGGAAGGAATATGCCAATCATGCTTGGGCTTGATTGCTATCAATGTAATTAAAATGCAATTTATTTTTTTGGATTAATTTGTAGATTAAATAGAGTCATTTTATTACGTTTATCTCGGACATCTAAAATATTTAAGCTTTTAACATTACCAAGTTAGCTAAATAAATCTTTAATTTAGCATAATTAGATTTGTTTAAATTAAGAAATGTATTGATATTGCAAAATAGTTTCATATTCATTTGGAACTAAATTAGAACTAAATTAGAACTTAAAATAACTTGTAGTTTTCTCTGCTTTTCCAGTGTACAGGTCATGAAATACATTAATCTAGCAGAGCACATGCTCTTCCCTACACATTAATCCAGACCTTACAACTTTTTGTACCATTGCATCAGTCCTGCGAGCTCGTGCTGGCAGGGAGAGAAAGGCATCTGTTGTGCTGAGCAGATAGAGGCACAAAAAAAGCTCTGGAAGTGTCCAAGGCCAGGTCTGCAGAGCTGGGGGTGATGCCCACCCCCATGCCCAGGCAGGGCAGTGCCCAGAGCTGGCTCCGTCAGGGTCGGTGTCTCTCAGGGCCCTGGGAGAGGCACGGGATGAGGCTGTCTGCCTCTGAACCTGTGCAATTACAGTGTTAGTGCGGGTCATTAAATTAGCAGCTATTCCATTCAAATCCTGCTCCAGAGCCAAGCTTCAGCTGCTGAGAGGGCTTGGGAAGGAGTGAGGCGGTGGGAACCTGTGTGGGGCACGCAGGGCAGGCGGAAGGGTCTGTCTTGGGTGCAGAGCTGCACTCAGGAACGGCTGCACAAGAACCACTTCCCCTCTGTTTTCTTCCCCAAGCTTTTTCTTCAGCAGGAACAAATTCCAGCCTTCCTGCAGCAAACCTGGTGTGCGGGGAAGGAAGAGGGGCAGGAGCAGAGGGAGAGGAGAAGCTTTGGGGTGACCTAAGTGCGGCCTTCCAGTACCTGAAGGAGTCCACAAGGAAAGATGGAGAGGGACTGTTCACAAGGGATGGAGGGACAGGACACAGGGAATGGCTTCCCAGTGCCAGAGGGCAGGGCTGGATGGGATATTGGGCAGGAATTGTTCCCTGTGAGGGTGGGCAGGCCCTGGCACAGGGTGCCCAGAGCAGCTGGGGCTGCCCCTGGATCCCTGGCAGTGCCCAAGGCCAGGCTGGACATTGGGGCTGGGAGCAGCCTGGGACAGTGGGAGGTGTCCCTGCCATGGCAGAGCGGGAATGGATAAACTTTGAGGTCCTTCCAACCCAAACCATTTTGTAATTCTGGTTGTGAGAAGGACCACTCAGATGTGGATCTTTGGCAAAGCCACCCTGACTAATCCGATCTTTCCTCATCCTCTAGATTGGTTCAGTCTTTCCCCCGAGCTCTTTTTTCAGCAGTAACTGAGCAGCACTGACCAGAACAGAGGGATTGTTTCCCTTGTCTTGAAGGTCAGGGTGAGCCTTCCTCTGTTCCAGTTTCCCCAGAACAGCTCTGGTGACTCTCACTCCCCTCATGCTCAGCCCATTGCCTTGCAGGAACTTCTCTAAGCAGTTGTTTTCACTCCTTCTCCTTGCTCAGTTGATTTTTCTCACTGAGGTGCAGGACCTTGAATTTGCCTCTCTTGAGCTGCATCCTTTTCTCCAGGTTATTTCCCCTGCTCGTCTCACTTGGAATTCTAATCCTGTCTCCCAACATAATCACAGCCCTCCTCAGCTGGTGTCACTTGGAGCGGTAATAAGCACTTTCTCTGGTCCATCACACAGATCTCTAATGAAATATCACCGGAGCTACACCAGCCACTTAATATCTCTCTCCAGTTCTACAGGCAGCCATTGATAACTATTTTTGGAGGGAGTTTTTACACTAACTGGTGTTTTCCTCTGGGTCACACTGTTTCCTGGGATGTCCTGTGAAGCTCTCCCAAAATCCCGTGCTGAAGAAACAGACACCATCCACAGGGAATGGCTCCAGTTTTATTTTGAAAGGCAACTGCTCCAAGTTTTGAGGTGCTGGCAGGGCCCATCAGTATTTTCACCTGCTATTTTTATGTTTTCTGGATGCACCAAAGCCATATAAAAGCAGGATCTATCTATCAGCTGTCAACTTCTCTTCAAGCCTCACACCAATTAAAATCGATTGAAATTACATTGCAGGATTGTGTTCAGCTCAGCCCCACCACGAGCTCACACCTGCACCTGCACCCTTGCATACGTTTCCTGCTAAATTCTGCTACATTAATTGTGCTTACATATTAATGAGCTTACATCCAGCTTTGTAGTTTATGGGAGTGGGAGCAGAGATCCTGTGGTTTGCTCCTGGAGCTAAATATGGGACTGACAAGGGATGTGCACTGCTTTGTGCTGATAAAGCTGGATGTTTTTGCAGAGATTCTTTTATATTTCTACATGGAGAAGAATATGGGCCAGATTTCCCCACAGACCAAACAATGACAGCGGAATCCAGAGGTGTTTGTTTTAGCTACCCACACGTCATGGAATTGTGGAATGCTTTGGGTTGAAGGGACCCTAAAAGATCACCTCATTCCATCCTCTGCCATGGGCAGGGACACCTTCTGCTATCCCAGGCTCCTCCAAACCCCGTCCAACCTGGCCTTGGACACTGCCAGGGGTCCAGGGGCAGCCACAGCTTTCTATGGTTGTTTTCCAGGGAAGGCTCAGCGGGAGTTTAAGATTATGGGAGATATTTTAAGCTGTTTATTTTCCTGTCCCAACACTATGGCCAAACCTCTCTGCTTCATCCACAGATCTGTGCCTGCACTACAGCTGCACTTCCACCTGAGGCTGCATCCACAGTTTCCACATTTCCTCTAGAATTCCTTTTACTCTTCTAATGGTCAGTCCCTAATTTTAGGAAACTCTTCTCATCGGATGATCCAGCTCTTAAAAACCTCACTTTAAAACCCCATTCCATAAATTCCTGCATTTTTCATGAACTTCGGGTGCATTTTGGGCACAAGGACAGCCTATTCTTTATTTCAACAGGAGGAAGAAAAGCCTAACACCCCAATTCCTGTGCTATTGACAGATCGTTTCCTTGGGTCGGGTTAAAGAGCAGGATCAAAAGCAGCACATTCACCTCGATCCCTGGTTGCCTGTGCAGCCACCGGGCTCTCGGGGACGCTGTGCCTGTCCTGGCACTGCTGGGGCAGGACAGGTTTATGAAACCCGAGCTCCCCAGAGCAGGGGTGAGGCTTTGAGCGCAGGCAGAGCTGGCACTGCTGTGCTCGCATCCTGCGCATCACACAGAGGTGACACCGGCACAGTGCTCATGAGGGTGCAAGTTGTTCCTGCTCCTGTGGCATCCCAGAACTGCTCTGGGCACTAACGAGTGGCTCGTCAGTGGCCATCAGGAGGAAGCCAAAGCAAGAAGTAAAACATTCCAAAGGAATTTGAGGTTTGCAGGCCGCAGAGACTCCTCAGGTCTCTCTCACAGCCACGGGGCAGCCCAGGGAAGGATGCAGAGCAGCTTCACAGGAGCCTCGGGAGATGGGACAGAGCAATGGTCACCCAGAGAGAGCCTCTGCCAGCTGTGCTGGGCCCCTTCAGACACAGGGAGAGTGCCACAGGCTCCGGGACAATGCTCAGAATGCACCATGTGAGCCAAGCCTCCGTCTCTCACTAATCCTGCAGGCTTCTATTGCTCGGATCTCGTAAGATAAAGGTTTGAGGAGCCCCCAGCATAGCCCTGTTCAGCCACAGGAGAGCCTCTCTTGGTCACCAGCTGCCCTGGTGTGGCAGTGCCTGTGCACCTGGCCAGGCTGCCCACTATCATTTATCTCAGGTTTTCTTTGGTAACACCTTTACTATTGCAATGGAAATGCCTTAAGTTTGTTTTTAGTCCTAAAAAGTGTTCATATTTCTGAGAACCAGGTGGGACCAGTGGCCAAGCATCTCCCACTTCTGCACCACGACATTTCCTGTTCAGCCAGTTATTCACCAATAAATCTTCACTGAACTGGTTCCTACAACAGCTTTAGCCTAAAAGGGTCTTAGGACAGGGGCAGGTATCAAGGGAAAAGGGATCCACACATTTCCTATGGCCTGTAAAGGGGACTGTCACAAACCCATTGAGCTCCTTCTGTCACAGACACACAGGACAGCATCACCAGAACTGGCCATAATCCCCTTTCCTATATCAAATAAATACACTTTTCATAGCACTGAAACAGCAGAGAAGCCTCTCTTCCCCCTTGATTTTCTCTAGGTGATATAAAATTCAGCATTCAAGGTGCTCTTTTAAAAGTAGGTTACCTCCCGATGAAAATAAGAGTTCATATTTGTGCTGACAATAGTGGATGATAGTGCTGTGCTGCCTGGATGAAAAAAAACCCCACAAAACACCAAGAACAAAAAGATACTTTCCCTTCCTCACTAAAATTCCCTCAGTTTGACTCAAGGACACCTTTCACCACTTCAGCCAGCAAGAAAAGCCCCTCACGCCTGACTGAACTGTCAGCTGCAGAGCAACACACTCATTTTCACAACAAGGCAGGAAACTTTCTAAACTGCAAAGATTTTAGTGGATTTTTACATTTTTGGAGGCATTTTCCCCCCCCTGAAATAAGGCAAGCTGGTTTTTACAGGGAAGATCCATCTCCTGTGTGTGCCCCCCCATATGCCCCAGAGCTGTAATTCCTCCAGTCCTCCCTGTGAGATCTCTAATCTTTCCAGTCAAGCACAAAAGCTGCTAATATAAATATTTGCAATCCTATCATGTGCTGGAGAGCCTTGAGTGATGAACTGTGCTGTAATTTGCAGCCCACTGGCCGTGGGTGCTGTTTCCAGTCTGCAGCAGGAATGTGGTAGCCTGACAGAGAGCATTAAACAGCAGCGGGGTTTTACACAGTGCTAACTCCAGGCTCGGGCCACTTCCAGCAAAATACTACAAAGTGTTGGTGCTCCTCCTCGTCAGACAGGGCTGAGTAAATCAGGGGCACCGAGTGGGCTGCTGCAGTGACTTCTGAGAGGCAGAGCAACAAACCTGAATTTACAATGCATGCCCTTTAGCGAAATCAGAGATTTGTTGCAGTTATTTTGGCCTTATTAAAGTCTAATACGAACGTCCACGTGAGAAAATTTGTTATTCCAGAGACACTTCTATACCAACCCATGCTATATTTAGGGACAATAAGTATCCTGCATTGCATAAGCTGGCATTTGTGCCACAAGGGACTCACAGGGCATTATTCACTAGTGACAGGAAGGCTTCTGGCTGCTTTTCCCGGGGTAAGAAATAACTCTTGAGAGCCAAATAAAGGGGTTGTGCTGGGGTCCTGAGGAATTGCAAGTTCAGGGGGTTGGGTTTGTGGTTTGGTTTATTTCTTTACTAAAAATTACTCTCAACTGTTTTCTGTTTCTGACTCTTCCTAATGGTGTGGCAGGAGTTAAATTCAATCAAACCTTAAAAACAATAATAAATTAAATACAAGCACCAGATTAGCGCTGAAAATTCAGCTCCAAGAGTGACCTGTTCCTGTTTGATGCCCTGCACAAATTTGCAGTCTCGGGGTAAGGGGATGGGGCACTTGTGAGACAGAAATCATTGTTTGTGAGGACAGAATGGATTTGAGCTGCTGCTTCTTCAGTGAGGCTGAGATTTCACAATCATTCCATGGACCGGGCTGGTTTGAGCTATAACACACTGTAAATCAACTGTCCTTGGCAAACCAAAGAAGTTTCTTCTTTTCAGGAGATTTTGGCAAGTGGAGCATGATTCTTAGGTGCCATTCTTAGAAGAATAATACTGATTAAAGAGCAGAAACAAAAATTTTAAGGGGAAAAGTGATATTAAACCACCAAGCTGTACCTATACCTAGAGTACCTAAATCCCTGGTGAGGAGAAGGAAAAAAAAAAAAAAAAAAAAAAAAAAAGCCTGGCTATTTTCTGTGAACTTTCCAGGAGAAATGTCATTTTGTGATTTCTCCCCACTCCGTGACAGACTCCGCCCTTTCTGGACTTGCCAGAGCAGATCTGATGGCCTGGGTTCAGTTCCCTGTCCTAGTTAAAAGCAGTTTTGTCAATTTGATGAGTTTTCCCCATTTTTAGGAAGAAAAATGCTTTGGAATTAATCCTTAACAACCAAGAGTTTTGCAGTCCCATGGCCTGTCCCACACCAGCTTTTCCTGTGTCCCCAGAGAGTGAATTCTCTGTTGCAGTAAATCAATTTGACTGTGAAAAACAAAAGACAAACCCCAAGCCCGTCTAAAAATAACCAAGCCAGCACGTGGCTCCTGCCCAGCAGTTCCACACCCCTCAGCATCCCCGGGATCTGATCTCTCCATGGGCTGAGCCACCCAGCACGGGTCAGGGGTGTCTCCAGAGATGCCCAGTGCTGGTCACTGCAGGTGCATAGCCCAGGAGGGCAGGGACAGGGCACCACCAGAACCAGAATCCCCCAAAACCTCCAAACTCTGAAGATTCCTCTGGTAAAATCGTACAGGAACAAGGAGCTGCAGAGACAAACCCCTAAGACACTTGGCTGACTGAATCACAACTTTTTCCTCGATTAGTTCCCCTAATTCCTCCCTTTTTGGCATTTTATCCTGCTCCAGCTCTTTGTGCCTTTCCTTTTCCAGCCGGGAGATGCTCTTGGGGCACACTGAGGGGTGAGGATGGGGTACCCAAACTATCAGCACCAGTGGCTCAGGGACTCTTCCCACTCAGGCATCCCATTTTTGGTAGCTTTCGTTATCTTTCCTTAACGATGCCTAAATGAGTCTGACAGAGAAATGATGCTCTTATTTGTGAGTTAGAGGTGGCCACACCTGGCAGCAGCTGGCCATTGTCTGCAGGAGTTTTGCACGAAAGGGAAGGTCTGATCCCAAAAGCCCAGCTTGGCAAAGTATCTCAGAGCTGGGGGACTGGGAAGACAACTCCTGGAGCTGCTTCTCATTAAGATACAAGTGCACAATCAAATGGAATGCAGAAAATTAAATCTCCATGGTTCGTGGCGTTTTGCCATTTACCTTCAAGTTTCCTTTTCCAAAAAAAAAGAAAAGAAAAGCATGAGAAAATGATAGAGAGAAGAAACACAACCAAAGGACTGAGCAAAAAGTAGTGTGGCAGTAACAAAGGCCACAGCCCATCTCAGTCTGCTGAAAAGTCAAAGACACCCCCAACACCACAAACCAGAGATTGAATTTAGTGGAGTTTGGGTTAGAAAATGCCATCCAGACTTTCCCTCCCCTGAAAAATTCCAGTTAGCCACTGCCTTCTAAGGGAAACCCTTCTAGCAAACTGTAAAGAGAATATTGCTCCCTTTTGTTGGAGCAGACCTGCTCTGCAACGGGTAAATCCAGGTGTTCTTTTACCTGTCTCGGGCTCTGGATAACACAGCAAGGCATTTTACAGACCTCAAATCAGCCCTGACACAACCATGGAGACCCTCAGCTGCTCACAAACAAAGAGCCCAGGCCAGCTCGTCGAACGTGGGCAGGAGGGGACAGCCCCGGTTCTGAGGGGCAGCACTCAGTCACTGACACTGAATTCTGCCACTCAGTCACAGCCAGCACTCCGAGTGATGGGCCCCCGAGGAGGAGCTAACCTCCCAAAGTGAGATCTGCTCCAACACCTCCGGATGTGGGGGACAGGAAAAGGCCCCGAAGAGCCGAGGGTCTGTCTGAGCTCTGGTTCTGTCCCAGCTGTGAGGAGTCAGGGTGACTTCAGCAAACGCTGGACCAGAAAATGAAAGCTGCCACCAGCCACTGTGAGATGGCTCCAGGCACAGTTTATTTCCCTCATCATTAACAATGCATGTTCTGATGAGACACGACCATTGCAATCTGCTCCAAAAGCCCAAAATAAGATTCCAAAAATTTTATGCATATTGGCAGCCACGTATTTTCTACAAACATGATTTTCCACTCAGGTCATAATGCCATCCTAAACTCCGAGGAAATTTTTTGCAGCTAAGTTCTAAACCCCTGAAAGCAGCATTTTGTAATGGAAATGCTGATCCAAGCTTAACCAGAGCAGCAAGAAGAGTGCCACACACTATAAAAATAAAAGTGAATCATAAAGCAGTTAAGGTTTGATTACTATAAAATACCTGGGCTTGAAATTTTGATTCAGACTTGGGGTTTTTTTTAATTACATCTCATGACCTAGAGATACTTTTTGGACAGATAATGTCTGGGGAATTAGATCAAAGATCCTTTTTGTAACTTCAGAATACAGCACTAATGTGTTTGACGGTCTCCTTGAAGCATAAAACACAAGACTTTGAAAGTTATTTGGTCTACTTGTAAATAACAGTGGGAAGTGGAGCTCGCAATTAAAGAGAAACTCCTTCTCTCAACTCCAGCCAACCAAAATTGAGATTTGTAGGGGTAAATCAAAAAAAAGAAAGCAAAAAAGGAAAAAGGAAAAGCCTCCCCAGATTTCAAAGATGCCTGGTAGGAATATTTCTTAATTGAGCCATGCTTTAGAGCTGCATGGAATTGTTCTTATTAAAAATTGAATAAGAACAGAGGAGAAGAACATGGGAGCTTTTGAGAGATTAGAGCTTTGTAAGATTTACTTAAAAGGTTTCTATTAGACTTCAGGGGTTCTCTCACGTCGAAGAACTCACCTCTACACAAAATAGTCTGAAAAATTTGGGTTCCAGCCACCAAACCCTGCAATCAGTTGATTGGAAAACAAGAAAAAAGCCTTTCTTTCCAGGACAGTGGCAGTGCTGATGCTGGATCCATGTGTTTGCTTTGTTTGCCAAACAATCATCACGCTGTTTCTCAGCTTGACAGGTTCATTTTCAACCTACATTTCTCCCTGAAATTTCTGATTTAACTCATTGAGAGCTGGCCCAGTTCCCTGTTTCCCACCCCGTTTCCAGTGGGTTGGATATTCCAGAATACACCAGAAGTTTCCTTCCACTGACAACATCCTGTGAATCTCAGCATCCAGAGGGACCAGAGGGATTTTATCTATTTTATAAAAAACATCTTCCACAGGATGAACAGGACAAAAAACTTGGCTTAAAGTTGCTGCAAACCCAGGCCCCCTTCTGGAGTTTTATCACCTTTCTTCACTAAAATTGCAGGTTTGCTTTGAAGTCCTTAAAAATGCCACCTGCTCTCTTCTTTTGGAACCCACCTGCAAAAGCAGAGCCTTGAGATTCATCAGATGGAGACAAAACCCCGCTCTCAGTTCCTGGGCTCCCATCTGTGCCAGCCCTGCCTTAGCAGGAGCCCCTCCTGCACCATGCCAAGCTTTCAAATATTGGCAGACTTTGGGGATTTCACAAATGAAACACTTTAGTACTTCTGGGCAACCCGAGGAGCTCTGCTGATCTTTGCTCATATTGCCTCTCCAGTTCCTTCGCGTTGGCTCACACACCACTTCCCCATTAGGGCTTTTTATCCAAGTCTCCAATGACACATTCCCAACCCACTCCCCTCCTTGCAGAGCTGTTACACGTTTTGAAAGGAGCTAAACCTGACTCCCCAGGAGTACCAGTGGGCAGAAGCAGCTTCAAAAAAACGCTGCTGGGTGTGGCTTGGGCTGATATCACAGATATGTGGGAATAAAAATGCTGCTGATAGATGTGGTACGTACTAACGTAACAACAATTCCAGATTTACTGCTTTAGTTTGAAGGGGGCAGCTCTTATGATCAATCAGAAATCTGTGGATTGCTGAGAACAAAAAAATAACAATAGTGGAAAAGCAAGAATGATGGATTTTATCTGAAAATTTGGAGAACCCCAAGTTTCTGTGTCTCTGAGCTGGCACAGCCACAGAGCCTGCCTGGCTCAGGAGAGCCAGAGCATCACTGCCCCCCTCGTATTTTATTATTAAAATGCATTATTAGGGCTCTGCCAGCAAAACCCATAAACTCAGCCTCTCTCACAGCTTCCACTGAGGGAGTTTGAAGCCTCCCCTGCTCCAGAGATGGAGAGAGGGGCAGGAGGAGCTTCTGGTCACCCCAGGCTCCTCCCAGGAATGCAGCAAGTGCCTGCTTAGGACAGATCGAGTCCTGGTATTCTCGGCTCAGCAAGGATTTACTGCTTGATCCTCATAACCCCCATCCCTAAAATTCAGAAATGATTAAAAGCAACTAAGTGGGAATAAAAGGATGTTCCTGCTGTGCCCAGTTCTTCTGGGAACTGCCTCACTCCTGCAGTCAGTCCTTCTGGGAACAGCCTCGCCGAGCTGCTGCTGTGCCTGAACTTGCTGGAGATGGAGCCAAGCAAGAAACTGGAATGAATAATTTAATCTGGAAGTTCAAGCTTTTTATTTTTGCTACATTTATCAGTAAACTATGGTTTGGTCTCATTGTCTTTTCATTCATGACAATAAATGCCCTGAATTTTAAATTGGGGGGGAAAAAAAAAGAGTGAGATATGGAATAATTAAAAGATAGGATATGGTTAATGATAGAAGGGAGCTAAATTTAAGCAAGTTAGACCTAACCTTATGGGATAATTCAGTAAAGAAAAGACACCAGGATGGACTGCACAAAGAGAAATAAAAGCAGACCCCACCAGCTGTACAAAAATCACTTTAAAGCAGTCTGAACAACCTTTCAGCAAATGGGAATGAAATCTAAATTTATGTGCCATCAGGCTGCTGTTTCCTTTTGGTTTTTTTTCATTTTTTAAAAAAATGAAATCATTAGTCTGCTAAAAATCTGATGGTTAATCATCTTACCAATTCAGGTATTTCTAAAAGTCTCCCTAGGAATATTCTTGTGTCTTAGAACCTTAACATCCCTTCTAAAAATGACACCACAAAAAGAAATTTGATTTTTGTAAAGTGCTAAACGCTTCCTTGAAAAAATTGAAAGGGATTTTTAAGTTTTCAGCAGGGCAGGCTGCCTTGTGGGCACAGAATACTCAGCTGTGATTTCAACAGGAGAGGTCTGCTCCCCAGTGTTAACTCACACAAACCACTCCAAGGCTCTCCTATTTCCTTGTATGGAACCAGGATTACTGGAAAAACTCACATACAGCTTAGCTTTTTCTTTCTTTATCTGGAGATTACAAAATTATCAAGAATTTACCGATAAAGGTCTAAGGAGTCACCTAAAAAGCCCAAATGAGGCACAAGATATTACTAGAAAAAGCATCAAAATTTGAGGAAAATCTCTTATAACCCATATCATTATAGAAAATTTATCTTTTTTTGGTCAATTAATTAAATTTTAAGTGTTGGCTAGCAAAAAAAACCAGTCATAGAAACGGAAGACAATGAAAACTGTCAAATTTTGGGCAGTTATTCACATAGCAACCCTCTGTGAGCCTAAATATGGCTTAGCACACATTTATTATAGGGGCTCTGCTCACACGAGCCTTCTCCCTCGAACACTGTGCTCCTATTTAGGGTCAGCAGCAGCTCAGGCAATGGTATTTAATTGTTTACTGACACTGCATTAGCCTCAAATCACTTCCACCCGAAATGCACTCCAGAAGAGCCCACACCAAGTGAATAAATCAGCACTTGGTGTGTAACAGATAAAAGTCTAATGGGCAAAGTCTCCAACTGCTGCTGCCATTCATTTTGATAAAACACTAGCCATGAATAATTAGTATTCATTTGCTCTAATTAAGGAATATAGCTAATGGAAGCTGGATTTAGAATGGGGTGGAGCAAATTCCTGGGGCCCAGCAGGCTCAGATCCCACCCGAGGTGGACATGGGGCTGCTCCCCAGGACAGGGGGAGGAATGGGAAGAGATTTCCAGCAGCACCATGGACTGCAGCATTTCTCAGGTCCTTCAGATCCTGTGAATTATGCCTAGAGCAGAAATTCAGTACTGGAAGTACGAGTCAGCAGAGCAGATGCACAGATGCTTTTCTTTATATATTATTATGCAGTAAACTTGTGTAAGAGTGAACAAGCAAAGAATGGAGCGGGCAGAGAGATTTTACAGCTCTGCTGGGAGCTGAGGAGCTTTGCCCAGGAGCTGGAGCTGCCCAGAGAGGAGATGGAGGTCTCTGGCTCTCCTGTCTGTCACCGCATGGCTCCTCATCATCATCATCCCCCAAATCACACCCTGCGCCTGAGAGCATCGTCCAAACACTCCTGGAGCTGTCAGGCTTGGCGCTGTGACCACTTCCCACCTGCTCCATCCTGCTGGGGCTCCAGACAAGATCCCTGATTCCCTCTAACCCCTGGCAGATCACACACAGGGACCCATCTCCAGCACGAGGTGCTGGCTCCAGTCATGCTCAGCTCCAGCACTGCCTGTGCCATTCCCTGGCTGAACTCCCTCAGGTTCAAGCTCTTTATCACAGGCATTGCTGGAATACCCCTGATTGTTTTGGGTAGGTGGCAACGCTGCCTTGATTGCAGATACAACCTCAGACCTCGACATTTGTTCTGCTGGGTGCCTTCGCCCGCTCCTGTCTGGGCAGGGTGCAGGCAATTGGTGCTCCCAGCACCAAAGCAGGAGAAAATCCCTCACCCTGCTGGTCTCCAGCTCAGCTGAGGGGTGATGCTGCTTGGAGCTGCTCCCAAAACTCCTCCTGCGTGAGTGCCCCTGTGCTGCACTCCATGGGAGAGTGGGAGCAGCCAGCCCTGCCTGGGAATCCTGGCCAGCCCTGCTGAGCTGCGGCCACGAGGGCTGCAAGCCCCAGGACAGGGAATGCTGCAGGCAAGGCTGGAAGGGTTCAGAGAAACCAGGAATCAAATCCCAGGTCAAAGCCGCAAAACAGAAACAAGACCTTGTCTTGTTCCCTCCAGAGGGGAAATAAATGTTCTAGAGGCTGTGGAGGTCTCTTACAGAGCAGGAAGAGAGGAAGAAGCAGTTGGAATTTAAGATCAGAATGTGCAGGAATAGCCACTTGAACTGGGTACCTAAAGCAAGCTTCACAGTTTTAAATATCAATAGTTGTGGGCAGTATGCAGCCCACTGGTAACTGGAGTTGTGCAGGGAATAAACAAAGGATGCTTCATCTATTGCATTATCATTTGGGTTTTTGTGTACTTTGAAAATGCAAAAATTGTTTGCACTTTAAAAAATAATTCCCACTTAGATTCCCCTTCAATGCTGCCCCTTCGTTAATTGTTCTGTTTTCCGTTAATTAAAAGGAAACAATTGCACTCATTAAATCACTGGAATTTACAGCTCGACACCTCTGCCTTTAAAATGGTAACAATAATTTCAATTTTTTAGAAAAAAAATCCTACAAAATTATTACAATCTACCCCAAATGCCACTTTTTTTGTTCCCCTCTCTAAAGTGCCGTCTGGGAGAAGGCCAAATTACATATTAAGCACTTCTAAAGGGCTTAATAACACAATCAGATTTGCTGTGGGAATGGTTATAGATTCTGCTCTACACCAGTGTTCGTTGGCTCAGCTATAAAATATCTATATCTCTGTATCAATGATAGATGACCCAGGATAATAAAAGATCTTGACTTGCGTGTATGTTAACAATTAATGGGATGTATAATGTATCACATACTGTGTGTGGAAGGTAATAAAGAGGTGTAAATGAGAATTACACTGGTTAATTGGTGTCATTAATGGTTCTTTTGTTCTGCTAGAAAAGCAGGGTCTTATTCTGAGGGTGACACTGGAGGGCTGATGGCAGAGTCCAGAGTTGAGGTATAAATGCCAGCTGGGCTGGGAAGTGGCCTCTTTAGGGATCCGTCCTGACATGGATCCTGCTTAGAAATGCAGTTTCCATCCTATCAGCCAGGCTGGTCCCCTTCTCCTTGGGATTGCCCCCAGAGCTCAGCCCTGCCTCGCCAAGCAGAGCCACGAGGTTCCTCTGGCACATCTCTAACAGGTCAGGAACTGCTCTCCGTGTTTTCCTGGCTTCTGATCCCTCCTGCCTATCCCGTCCTACCCCATCTCCATCCCATGCAGCACAACCAGCACATCACTGCACCGATGGTGCAGGGCCCATTTTTGGCCCCCTCAATCAGTTTATTTTAATTCCTGCTGTTCCCTTCCTGCCTGCCCCCAGCAAACAGCGCTGCCACACCCACATTTCCCTTGTGTTGTTTGGCAATCCAGCTTCACAGCGTTTGGAAAACTCAATCCTACAGCTCTCAGCTGGCTGGAGGTAATGCTTTTTGCACAGGAGCCCTGGAGTATTTAATGACAGAGAGGTTCAGTTGCAAATGTTGTGAGAGGGAAAGCGAGGAGTTAGTTGTTTCTCTTCATTTAAAGAGGAAAGTGGTCCTTGGGACCTAAAGGCAGGGTTCCAAATCCTATCCCATCCAGAAGAATGTGGTGCTGCTATTCCTCTGTTTGGGGAGACGGAGCACGTGAAAATGCAGAGCACTGCAACGCCTCTGCCACCGGGGTACAAATCTCAGAGCCAAGGACTCGACAGCTCGGGAGGAGAGCCAGCTCACATCCATCACTTTAAAGGTGAATCCCACTAACCACACCAAAAAATATTTAGCAATTATAATAAAAGATACCTTTTTAACGAGTGACATTTTTAATCAGCTCTCCAGCGCTGTAAATCAGCCGGTGCAGGCTGTTTTCCAAAGGCTGAGGGCTCTGGCTCTGAATTCCAATGGCCTGACAGATGATGGCTGAGCAGTGCCCACCGACACCAGCAGCAGCTCTGGGGGGATTTAGGGCCATGCAGAACTCTATAAAATCACTGTGTCATATGCAGAGTTCTGATTTTTACACCCTCCATCAGTGTTTGAGTGTTAATTTAGTGCTTGTGGAAGATGCCAGGGATGCTGAAGGCCTTTCCAAACCAGAGCGTGGGCTCAGCCCAGCCAAAGGAACACAAGCCTCCAGAAATGCTGCTAAGCTCAGCTTTTAGTGCAATCACAACCAAGCAGAGGGGTCTGACAAGCTCAGACCACTGCAGAAATCACATTCCCATGCTGCTGGTGGGCAGGGATGTGGCACAGGGATGTGGCACAGGGATGTGGCACAGGGATTGGCACAGGGATGTGTCCTGCCCCACCTGCAGCAGGCACAGCAGGAGCTGCACTCTGTTTAATTCCTGTGGCTCTGCAGCGGTGACAGCTCTGAGAGACAAGTGTGGAGGTCAAACACACAGGCTCCTGACTGAAAGCTTCATGCCTGAGCTCAGAGTCTCCAAGCCTAACAAGATTTCTTCCCAGAGATGTGTCCTGGCAGTGACAGACACTCACCAGCCTCGTCTCTTCAAGCACAGGGATGTTCTGTGGGCTGAGGCCACGCCAGGATCACCACCCCAGGGTGGGAATACCCAAACACTCAAGAACAACATTTAACCCCAGAACCAAGAACTGGATTTTCCAAAGCTGCTCTGGCCACTGTTGCTAAACCCAGGTTCTTTAGAGGGTTAATTGGCTTTTTAAAAAGTGGCCTGTGCACTCTGGAAAGTTCATTTCGATTACCATATTTAATAAATTAATTTAATAATGGTACGGAAAAGCATCTGACTGGAGGCTGTTTTCATGTCTAGCTTTCGCCAGTACTGTAGCAAGCTGCTGTTGAAATGGGATGCCTGAAGAATGCCATAAACCCACACAATAATACTCTCCCCAACCCCTGTTCCTGCCCTGTTTTACTTGGTTCCAGAAGCAGCTTTAAGCCCCAAATCAGAGCATTTCCCCCAGCTGGATAAAGAGTATTAATTTTTTCTGAGCATTCTCTCACACTACAGACATCTGTAGGGTTTAAAAATTTTAGAGCGTTTTGAGTACATCGTTTCTCTTGAACAAATTTGCATAACTAAAAGCAAACAGGCGGTATAAAAATGCATTTGTGTGATCATCATTTTAAGGGGTTGACTAAAACCTTTTTAGGGAGACAATTAGAAATGCAGAGGGAGTGTGGCTGATTTATGTCTGTGACAGATTCACTGACTGCTCTGTCTTGGTGTATTCTGAGCTCTCCATTCCCATCACCAACTGGTAAACACCCCATTAAATATTTCTCTTTTGACCTGTACACTTATATTTCACTAGAATACATTACACATGGGCCAGTACCAGAGTAATTTATCCAAACTCTTGGTGCAGTTGGTTTTGAGAGTGGAAAGTTGCAGAAGGCCAGACAGAGATAAGGGCCTTGAACTGCCCCGAACACAGTTGTGGTTTCTAAAAAAATTCAAAGGTGATTTAACCTTACATTGTTCACCTAAAATTTTTGCACATTTTCTATTTGTATGATACAGCAAAAGGAAAGCAGAACAAAGCTCTGTTAAATGTGTAGGAGCCATCATAGCACAGGAATTTTAAGTCATGCACTTTGTCTGCCCTTCCTGGGCTGTCTCTCCAGCTCTTTCCTACTTTAAATGTCTCCAACAAGCAACTTAACTTTACACATTTACCTTCCTCTTCAGGGAAGCACAAAATGAATTAGCTGTGTGTTTATGAGTTATTTGGGTCCTTTTTCCATGTCTCAAGATGTCTCATGATAAGATTTCTCACCCATAACTAATTACTCCACTTGTACAGACCAAGGCATTCCTTCCCAACACTAACAGTGATGCAATTTGCTTAATTCAACACCTTTTCTTTTTGGAAAAATAAATTTAAAAGGTTTCCTGAAATGCCCTGAAAGCATCCCTCAGATCTGAAATGTGCACTGCCTTCTTGCACAGGCATCCTGAGCGCTGAGGCTCGGTGAACTTGTCATTCTCTTTGAAGCAGTGGGGAAAAACCAATAACAGGGCACTTCCTGAAGGAGTCACAGCTTTTTCTTAGTGGTGAAGAACAGCCTTTACCATCAGAGCCTTGTGATCCAGGACTGGGGCTGCAGCTGTCCCTGCCTGGGATCAAAAGGGGGTGTCAGCAAAGAGAACTCTGAGTGTTACATGAGACAGAGCCTGTCCTGTGCTGGCTGGCTGGGAATCACACAGAGCGTCATGTGGGAAGGAAAAGCAGTTTGATTTCAGGGAACTGCCTCCTGCACATGTCCAAACCCTCCTGTTGCTGCAGGAGCAATGAGCTGGCACGCAGCAGCCTGCGCTCGCTGAAATGAGCACTGCTCCCCTGGCACCCTGCTTGGAGTCAGCAGTCCAGCTCCAGGAGATGCTTTGGATCCAGACTTGCTAATGGATCAGATCCCAGGAGACTTCATCTATACAGCTGCAAACATCATCACTGTGACAGTTGCTAATCATTTCTGAAAGATCTCAGGGAATAACATGCCTTATGGAAAGTACGAATGAGAAAGCTGAGGAATGATTTTCATGACAGGAGGGAGAATAAGCACCAAAACTCTTCCCTCCCACAACTTCTGCACAGGGAAGAGTCCCCACGTGTTACATTTCCACACTTTTAGCAGCTTCCCTGGGAATTCACAGGGGAAGAGCAGCGCCAGGAGCACCCAGACCCCAGCAGCTCCTCTTCCCCCTTCTGGGCTCTGGGAACGGTCACCTCTGACACTGCCAAAGGTAAACCCCATCCCCAGGCTGGCAATAACAATTGCAACGTTCAGCATGTCACCAGAGCCCTTTATCCTTCCCTCACTCCTAGTTAGCCTGTCAGGAAACATTTGCTCCATACAATAGTGAGTTAGCATGGCACCAAGTGAATCACCAGAGCCTAATCCTAACGCAGCTCCAGTCATTATTGCACCCTGGTTCTTACAGGATGAGTTTCCAACACAGGGAGCAAAAGGATATTTTTATATTCTTTCATCCTTCATTGTGGTGAGGTTCTCCCTGCTACAATCCTATTATCAACAATCCTGATGAAAGTGAATTTGCAGCCCCCTGGTTTCAGGACGTGGCCCCAGACAGCTCAGTCCAGGCTGTCACCTTGCAGGTTTATCCACGGGCTTTCAGATTCAGTGCAAGGATTTTTATTTTAGTCACTATACCCTGATCTCAATCCAGGTTAGCTTTAAAAGCTAATGATCAACAATGAATCAAGTTTACTTCAAATTAGAAATCTGCCTGTACTCAGCATGCAGCGTTTCTTAAGGAAAAGAGGCTTTCAGAGAAAACCTGATTTTTTTTCCTTTCCTAAACACATCAACTTAACACAGAGCACACAAAATTCCAGTTTCATTTGGTTGCCACTGACCCCTTCAGGGAGGTCAGAGCTGAAAAGCACCCACCACACTGCCCCAGAAATGAGGGAAACATTGAAAAGTAAAGCTAAAGAGGTGCTCAGTAGAGGCTCACAAATGATGGGTGTGTTACAAGGAGTTTGGATCTCTGTGCGAAGGAATATTCCCACTGATATCAATAAGAATTGGATGCGCACACCCAGAGGCAGAAGCACACAATTGTTTGCTGATAAATAATTTTTAAACTCAGGAAATAAATTGATCAGTATTGTTTTCCCAGACCCTAGATTCAGGAGACTTTATGAAGATGAGAGTGCTCAGACTGGGAAATAATTTCTGTTTCAGGAAGCTCATTTCTTTGAGGCAAAGAACCTGAAAGTTTATAATGCTCACCAGAAATGAGTAATAATTTATTACTTATGGATATGTCTGTGCTCTGAAGTATATGGGACATGGAATGAAATCCTGGGCCTATTCAAGTTAATAACAGAACTGCCACACTTTAAAAGGGTGTTAGCCTCTATAATTTACAGTCTAAGAGCAGATATTAGACCCTGGAAAAGTTTAATTTGAACTTCAGGGAAGAATCAGACTGTATCAGACTAGAAACCTCTCACTGATTTTAGGAACCACTCGACTGAGTTGAAGCAACTGCATTACAACTCATCTCCAGAGATGTCAGGGTATAATATTTATCTAAACAATGGGTGAAAGATAATTGAAAAAGAAAGAGCCGTGGCAAAACCAGACACTATGGACAAACAGCCCAGAAAAACAAAAGTAAACCGATTCAAAATCATCAGGGAAATAGAAATCAGGTCCTTACTTATAGGAGCTCATGATTAAAAAAAGAAAAAAGCCCCCTGCCAGTGCCCTTTTAAGTGTACAGGCTTGCTGCACTGAGGAATATAGTCTGCTTGAAATTAGTATAAATCTCCCAGTGTATTAAAGCAGCAGCAGATGAGGGTAGCTATGGTAATTCTAGCACTTTATTAAACACCAGACAAATTGAAGAGTACATTTCCTGCTTTTTGAAAGAAATGAATGATATCTTCTGATTGGGGAATGCTGAGGGCAAGGGAAGCTGCCTGCAACAGCTTCACCAGCACTGCAGTACATCCATCAGGACATTTAGTGGGGCTTTCCACGGGAAAATGGTGGAAGGAGAAGGGGGGACTGATTTTTATTGCTAAAATTAATTTTATTGCGGTGCTAACTAACCCTCTTCCCCCCTGGAATCGCACACAAATAAAGAAAAATGGCTGGGAGGGCTCATCCTCTCCGTGGCTGCTCAGCACTCGTCTGTTTGCAGCAGGGCTGAGCTCTGCACCATTCCCTTGCCCAAACTCCAGCTCAGAAAACAGATCCATAAAGAACCAGGGATCTGATTAGCAAAAAAGTACATTTATATTTTGACCGTGTTTTATTTTTAACATAAACCATCTTGAAAAAAGTTTTATGATTTAGCATTTATGAATGACTAGATTTTAAGAGAATTGTAATATTTTTTTTAGGGTATTTCAGCTCTATGAGTTATTTCTTGTAGATTCAGATAATGACATTATAAATCTTTCTGTGGAGGCAATTACTAAGGCAGAAATGGCCTATTCCCCATTGGCTTTTAGGCTCAGCTTACTGACATATTACAAGCAGGCTTACCATGGTCATTAAAAACTGATCTGGGATTTATTGTACCTCTTTAAACTCTCAGTACTTTGAAAAGTATTGAACAGAAAGGAATACAAGGTGAAGTTACAAAGAGATCCAACGAAGCAATCAGGGGAAAAATAGGCTTAATTTATCCCAGCAAGGCCCACCAGAAGCACCACAAAAATATTTGAAATTGAGCTTTGAGTCCTTAATAGAGATCGCTCCCATGAGCTATTAATCATATCAAATGGAAGCACTTTTGAACAGAGGGTTTGGTAACAGGAGGGACAGCACCATGAGATTACAGGGCAGAAAACAAAGCCAAGGTTTTAAGTCTGCCAATAATAACAAAATAGCTGCCCAGTGCAGTAGACAAGAATGAAAAAAATTCAGCTACAGCAACTTTTCTTGCCTAGATCCCAGTCACCTGCAGTGCAAGCAGGAATTTTATCAGTGCCTGGTGTCCACCTCAGCCCTCAGCTCAGCGCACAGCAGTCGGGATCCGCTCAACCCTGGGGAGCAGCAGCACCTGGGCAGGGGAGCCACTGCTGGGGCTCAAATGCTGCCCTGTGCCCATGGAGCCACAGCAAGGCCAGGAGGAGAGGAATCCCCATGGATCAGAGCAGGACTGGCACAGGCAAAGGTCAGTGACAACGTTTCAGTTCATCACCTGCCCCCAACCCTCAGCCCCAGGCTGAGGAGCTGCACCCGACCTGCTGCATCCTCTGGGATGTGCCCTGGGTTGGGTTTGGGGCATTTGGGACATCCCCAATGTCCCTTCCTTTCTTCTCCTCGTGGGGTCTTGTCCTTTCCATGGAATGAGTGGCTGCTCAGGGAGCTGTGGTGGGTTTTGTACCTCCTAAGAATCCCCTTTGGTTTAGGCACAAAACGCCTCAAGCGTCGGTGGTGTCTCAGGGGTTACACAGCTTTACAAAACACAGCGTTCCCTGTGCATGAGGAAGGAAAGAATCAAACCTCAGGTTTATCAATAATTCTCCATTAACAGACCACAATTACCTGGAAAAGACCACCAAATCTTTGGTTTTAATTCTCAAAGGTAAGTGGTAATTTGGTGATCTTTCGATCTGTGAATGGGCATCAGATTTGTTATGGGTGGTGGTTCAGAACCTTTCTGAAAACCACACTAGAGGTGGTTGAGAGCTGTTGATC
Organism: Corvus cornix cornix; assembly: GCF_000738735.6. Classification (NCBI taxonomy): domain Eukaryota; kingdom Metazoa; phylum Chordata; class Aves; order Passeriformes; family Corvidae; genus Corvus; species Corvus cornix. Next base: position 13,327,634 of record NC_046349.1, on the reverse strand, counting down.
TAAGAACTAAATGTCATTTCTGCTTTGTAACTCATCAGAAGCTTCCTCCAGATGATTCTGACAGACACGACATATTTGGGTGTTGTACAGAATGTGAGGTTGGTCAACGCTCATTTTAAAGAATATGTTTTAACATAATATTCATTTCCAACCTGAAGCCAAATTATTGCAGGTAGTCTAAAAGCACAGCCTTTTTGTCAAGTTTGCATTTTCCAGAGAGATTTGTCACTCTAAAATTCTCTTTACTTTTCCCCAGGAATAAACTGAACTGTATTTGAAAATAATGGCTTTAATTATAATTGGCATATCTGAGCCTACAGCTAGTGCCAGTCACTTTACTAAGTGACATTACTTATGACACTGGCAAGATCAGAGTCTTTTATCACTTTTTTTTTTAAATTATTAATGGGAGACAAATTTCCAACCTTCTCTAATATCTGATTATCTCTGGATAGCTGGAGAGGAGTGAAGATAGAGGATCACATCCAGAACTGGCCCCACCAGTAATCCCTAAAAATCCATGGTATTCAGAGTGTAGAAACTTCTCCAGATGAGCACAAATCCAAAGATTTACATCCCCTTGGACTAAAGTGGCTGTCACAAGGTTGCTGTGTATAAATCAGGGGTGAGAAAACTCTGCCCTAGAAGTAGGCACGGCCCACGACCTCAACTCGTATTTTTGGGGTCTGTTGGCATCCAGTGCACCAAAAGTGCCTGATGGATCCATCCATCCATCCATCCCTGCTAAAATGGGGAGGAGATTGCTGGGGGTGATGGGCCGAGGGGAAGGGGTGGAAGGGGGAGCTGGTGCAGCACCACAGAGGGGTGAAATGAGGGGTGCAGCATCACCCCCCCATCCCTCCTCTTGCCTTGTGCACACAGCCCAGCTCAGGCTCAGCTCAAACCTAACCAGGATGAAGTAAATTCACCTTTCCCTCCAGTAAAAGGGAAGGCAGCAGACCCCACTGTAGAATGGCACCACACTCGTAGGATGTGCCTCACACACACAGAATTTGTCTAAAGTCCTTTTCCCATAAGACCAAGCCCATTCAGACCCGCTCCTCCTCCTCGGAATGGGCACATTGATTTCCACTTCCCCAGTAATGGCTTGGGCTATTAAAGTGCTCTTAGGATCCTCTCTAAACCGGCTGCAGGCATTTGGGGAGTCGTTGCCAGCCCATCCAGAACACAGATGAAGGGATCCCACGGCACAGCAATATTCTGTATGAACTCCAGCCTTGGGCTGATGCATCTCCCATAACTCTGACATCGTGGGCATTCCCATAACAGGTGCACAAACTCTTCCAGAGTTTATATTACAGCACCAACCCCTTTATTATTAAAACACCAGCAGAGCGAACCCCTCAGAGTCCAGGATATCCACAATGGAATTTTGCTGTTAGAGAAGTTCATCCCCTGCTGATCATTTTGAGTGCTCACACAAACCTTATCCCACACTTCACCTGATGTTTGAGTGCTCCTATCTGAATCTGAGCTCCTCCAGCATCCTCAGCTGGGTAATACAATGTGCAGAATATTGTCATAACTATTATTTTTTTAAATGCATTTTCCATAAAATCCAGAAGCACCAACTTCACTGCACCAGATGAGTCATTCTGGTTTAAGACCACACCCTTTACTGACATATCCTGATATTCCGGAAGTGAGTGAATAGCCCTCTACCATGCTTAATTCTGTGACCAAGCCATGTGAGAATTGTCCTTCTGATAGCTGCTGAAACACTCTGGCTGATTGGCAAAGTCAAAATGGCAGGGACTATATCAGTATTAAAATACAGATTACAGCTTCGATTTTTACATTTGCTTAAACTTAATGGGATAGAAGCAGCTGCAAAACAGGACAATGAGACCCAGCTCCATTCTCCACCTTGCAAACTCGAGAGTGGTTAAAATTCTGAATGGTCTGTCTCCTTCAGCTCCTTTCCAATGAGCATCATAAGGATTTCTCCTTCAGGGAATCATTTTGCCCTTTTCCAGATGGAAACAGCAGATTAACCCACGGGATTATTTCAGGCCAACTGCTGGAGTTTTTCTCAAAGTAGCAGAAAGAAGACAGACAGGTCCTCAAAGATGGGATGTGAGAACATCAGCTTGTATTTTGTATTATAAACATAAGGGTAATGATAAGGGATAACCAAGATCTGCCAGTGTGATTGTTTAATATAAGGTAATGTGTTATTTTTTTCTCCTGGGCTGACCACTACATAGAGACACACAATTTAAAACAATAATAACCAGAGCTGTGGTTCAGCTGGAAGTCAAGGGTGACAAACGCTTTTCCCTCTGTGTAACTCCATTTTCCTGGATGCTTTTTATTTATTTCCCAAATATTCCATCACAAGGGGTCCTACCTGAGAGCTGGCTTAGAAATCAGCAGCTGCACACGCAGATGGGCGGTGTCTGTGGCACCCACGGATCCATAGAGGTGCAGCTCCCTTTTCCAGGTTCCCCAAAGTGTTGGCTCTTTGCTTAGTTTGCAGGAGAACCTGTGGGAAGAAGGGATTTTGTTGCTCAGAGCTCACAAGAAGTTAATTCCTCTGCCAATTCTGCTCTCACAGAACAGCCTTGGAAAAGTTGGAAAAAGGTCCCTCCAACACTGATCCCACTTTTCCATGGTCAGGTGGACTGCAATGCACAGAAGTCAAAGCTCAAAAGTAAAGCTCCAAACCCACAGGATAAGTCAGAGAAAGAAAACACATTTAATTCATCTTTTCCTGTGTTTTGTCCACACAAATTAGAGCCAGCAGCATCTTCCCTCACAGACAGCTGACATCAAGACTCAACTGAAACATTTCCAGGATCACTTCTTAGAGCATACAAGCAGATTTTCAAAATTGTGAAAAATAATGAATAATTGGGGATTGGGGAATTTCAGTGTGAAAAGTCTCTAAACAGAGGGGTTTTTCCCCTCACAGAGTGAGCACCCATGAGTTTTTACTGGAAACTCTCACTGATTTCCTTGCCATGCCCAAAGAGTTCTGGCCCTTAAGCAGATTCCCATTTTAATGGGAATTAAATTAAATCCTCACTTTAATCTCTGGGGCACGTTACAGTTCTGAGGTGTCAACTGATACCTCCTCCAAGTGAACCAGGTGACCTCCAGGAGTCCCTTCCAACCTGAATTATTCCACGAGCTCTTGCAAACATGCTTTCTGTGCTGTAGCACGGGTGTTAAGGATGCCATTTAGCATGCTCAGAGATGAACTCTGCAGCAGGCAGGATGGAGCTGGAAGAATGCAATCTAAAACACATTTTCCTCGCAGATAACGCAATGTGTGGTTTTCCCAGGAGGAACACTCATGACCTATTCCAGTCACAACCCTTATTTATAGGTGGTGATGGAATGAATGAAACCTGCTGCTCCGTAGTGAGGAATTTTTGTGATGCAATAACTGAAGCAGCCATCACAGAAAATTAGGTCCCTGTATGATTCTGCATGAAAACAACTTGAGGATTCTGTCTGAACTAAGTGATTTACAGCAGAGAAATAGTTCTCCCTGCTACCCAGAGGGCCCAAATTGAATCTTGGATGGAACAGCTGCAGTTCTGAAGGACTGCACTGTGTCAATCCACCACCTGACAGCAGCTGAGGGGGGAGAAGGAGCAATTCTGATTTTGCCCTTTTCCTGCAGATTGGCACAAGCACTTCTGAATCCAATTCCAAGTCTAGTACCAGTCTTCAACATTTATGCCAGAAACTCAGGGGAAACGTTGAGGGAATGACAGATTGTGAATAAAGATACTGAACCCACAGGAGAGTGTCCTGGGCTATTCCAAAGGGAGCAGTTATGGATGGGCCAGTGTTTTCCTGGCCCTGGTGGAATGAACCTCCCTGAGTTACTGAAACAAAAAGATCAGGTGCACAAAACGTCATGAGGAAATAGGAGACTTGAACTGCAAAGCTCGTGAGAGATTCTGACTCTGCAGGCAAGGTCCAAGGTACAGAGTAAGAAAATTCAAGGTCCAAGCTGGGGTATAAATGGCAGAAGCCAAAAAAGTTGCTTCTGTAACGAATTCATTGGGAAGCCCACGTGAAACTGGTTTGCACAAGCTTTTCAATTTGCTTCAACTCAAAAAGGTGGAGAGAGCCTCGGCAGAGGGCCTCAGGATGGCCTGTGTGTACACTTCTTTTTGGGAGTGAGTTGAGTGTCATCACCATGCTCCAGTCTTTGATAAGAAAGCTTAGAAAATATTTGGGTAATTTAGCTATTTTAAAATAGCTTGCCTGCTGTGTAGTTCTTTCTCCCTCACCCTCCGCTATTTAAACAATGAAAGCTCAGAGGTACTGATAGCTATTCCTGAGAAATGCTGAAGAATGGGTAAAGTGACAAAACACAGAAGTCAGGGGAATAAGGAGAAGAACTAAGTGGGAGATTATAAAGGAGTTCCCTTCTTTTAAATTTATGGGAAAACTGGAACAAATTCTCTGTATTCTGTAAAGACATAAAGCAGAAGAGTTTTACATTTTGCTCATGAAGACTGAATTTACTTCTACAAAGAAGGAGAGATTGTGTGGACCAAAAGCAGTAGACACCAGGAACTTGTAGAGAAATTCCTGATGGCTGGAGGATATCTTGTACTTAAAGAAATGTGGTTCAGCTAAACCTGTGCTGGTGTGGATACAAAATCAGTTCCCAAACTGTACTCAGAGCACTTTTCAAAGGTTGATGGGCAGAATGGGGCTGTACAAAGTGAGGCTCCACAGGGGCTGGGGTTGGAGCTATTCAATATTTTCATTAGTGACCTCATTGACGGCATAGATTATGCTTATTACACCTGCAGACAGCATCAGCTTGGGAGTGAGCTGGGGGACAAGATCAGAATCCAAAATGATCGTGACAAGGCACAGAAGTGGCATGAGAAATAGGAAGCTGCTCAAAAGGGGCATCAAATTTCATGGAGGCAGCAGCATCCAACAGGGACTAACCAGGGAAATAACAATTCTGTATAAAAGAACTTGGGGGCTATTTAGTCCTGCATAGCTTCCATCAAAGCTGGCCCTCAGACGTGGAAGAACAGCCAAGAACGAGCCCCAGGTACTGATGTCACCTGAAGCTTTGGCTGACAGAAGAAAGCCACATGCTGATCCTACTAAATTACTAAAATAATCCTTCATTTCTGCTTAAAACTCTTCCTAAATAAAGACATTCAAACGTAAATGCCACTGGAGAGCCACCTCTACCCCCTAGGCCTTGGTTTTCGTTGCTGACAGGGAGGATTTTACCTCCCTAATTCCCAAATGCGGGGTTGCTTTAGGAAGAGGGTGACAGGAGCGGTTGCTTTGATGCACTTGAATGACAAGAGCTGTGTGAACGTGCACGAAGCATCTGAATCCACTAAGCCAGTGAGGGGCACAGAAAGAGAAAGTTGAGTTGTGGTGTCTGTGAGAGGGTTACAAAAAATGGACTTCGGTCAGAGTAACAACTGGTTAACAGGCCATGTGCCAGGAAAAGTCCATCCCTACCGAATCCACTGAGGACAATTCCCTGAAAAGAGTTTATTTATGTGAAAATATGGCCATGGCACTGTGTCAAGGTCAGTAAGGCTTTCAGGAATCTGCTTTGCCCAAGGCTGATCTGCACGAGGGGTACCTGGAGCTCACACAACAATCCCAACCTCCCCTGAATTCCAAGATCAATGACATCAGTCTGGAATCAGTTCCTATCTGCAGCAATATCTTGACTATTCCCCTATTTGCATCTCTCAGGCATCTTTAACAGTTGTAATTCTATTTAGATACCAGTACAATGATCTGACAGAGGTTTCAGACAAGAAGAGTTCATCACCATAGCTCATGGTCCCTGGGCAAGGAAACTCCTTGTACTCTCTGGGGGTGGTGCCTGCCTTGACCTTCTCTTTTTTATCCATTTTGCTGCTGTCCACACCACATTTGGAACAGGCACCTGCCTCCAATTTGCACTGAGACAAAGGACAAACAGCAGCAGGAAAGCTCATCTCACTTAATGTTCAGGAACACCATTTCCTAAACTGGCATTCACAATTAAAATCCTGTGAAACACGATCCCAGCTGAAAACGTGGAGGAGGAGGAGGATGTAGGGCAAAAGTAACACCCAGCTGAGGCTGTTGCATGGAGCATTTTCTCTGTGACCCCAGTTCATTAGAGAGAAAGCAGTGATTTAAACTACCTAGCTAACCTCTTCCAGAGCTATAGTTTATAATCATAAATCAGGCATGTGACTACCTGGAGGCGCTGGGAGTTTGCTGTTACATGGCGTTACAGAGCTGGGAGGGAAGGAAAGTTCCTATTATTGCATCGTGCACTAGACATTGGTGCTTGAAATTTCCACTTACACTACATTAGCTCGAGGCAGTTCATTTGCTAAAATAAAAGAAACAAAGTGTAAAATATTCACTGACTTGCTCAACAAAGCAATCAACGAAAGGGAGAAAGAGGGAGAGAGAGGCGGGAGTGTGATTCCCCCTCCCTGCTATCACACTGTTGATAAATACCATTAATGTTTAAAATTATCTCACCCATTCGGTTTGAATTTAAAAGTATTAGTGGCATTATCAGTCTGTCTATCTATCTCCCTTTATTTTGTCTGTCTCCTACTTCTATTTTGTGTGAAATTTCAAGAGATGAATCCCATTTTCTATTAATTCAATGGCTGTCATCTTGCATTGCATCATGTAACCCAGATCACAACAATGAAATCTAAGGGCTTAAATTAATAATATTGCAACACATCACTTTATAAAGCGTCCTGCTCGTCCCTCTCCAGCCAGCTCAGGCGCTTTGCCCTCCAGCCTCTGCTTTCCCTGGCAGCTCTGGGTGGGATTGCACCTGTACAGATGCAAACAATCCATAATTGGTGACTGAATCCTCTGACTTGGTGCTGGATGGCATTGCTTTAATAGGGTGTTGAGGTTTAACAAGATGTTTTTGCTTAAAAAATAAAGTAGTTGGGAAAAAGCTTCAGGGAATATGAGATCTGTGTTCTCTGAGTGGCATTTTCCACACCTACAAATATATGCTGACAGGTAACTCTATTGCATTACAATCACCTTACATACAATGTCAGCTAAAGCTACATGGAAAGTCAGCATCTCGGAGCACCTCTGCATCATGAAACAGCTGAGAGATCTGGTTAACTATTGCAAGTTCAGCTGTAATTTCATTAGAGCCACTAATTCTCAAATAGGAAAGGCAAAAAAAAAAAAAAAACAAGCCAAGATTATGTGCAAGTAAATCCTCAGAACCACTACAAATTCAGGAAGGAGTAAAACATTCTGCCTAAAGGAAAATGCACGAGATCAAAAATACATCCTCTCCAACATTTACTGTTGTTATTCAGGCATGTCTCCCATTACGTTTTGTCATGTAGAAACAAACCCACCAGTCGGGACCTACATCTTTAGTTCAGGAGTATTTCCTAAAAGAAAGGATGAGAAAAGAAATACGACCAGGAGTTCTTCAGTGGCCAGGCTGAACTGTCAGAAACAGATGTTCAGCTGGGAGTGCCCACCTTGTTCTCCCCTTCCCTCTGAGCTTAGAGGAGCTGCAGGAATATTCATCAGACTTTGTGCACTGACAAGCAGATGAAGGCCTTGGTAAGCAGATAGGCACAGGATGATAGGGGATTCATTAGGTAGCTGCTAATCGGCAAATAAGTTCCAGCCCAACCTGCTGAGTGTAAATGCAAATTTACCACCTTTGGAGCTGCCTCATTGTACAGCTATTGATTTATGTTTGAATGGGAGTTCAAAAAAAAAGTTGTCTTTTGAAGCCTTGCTATCTGAGCACGGCTCCTTTGTCCAGGTGTCTTGGGGATCTCTCGCTGCAATTTTGATCTTTGTATTCCAAAAGCCTTAGAGAGTCAATTCAGGTAACTTAAAAGTGAGATATAATCAGAAAGGATTTGGAAATGAAGTCTTTGCCTTGTCACATTAATGCGGCCCTATCAAGTGGCAGTTTATCAAGAGGCAGCTCACAAGGTTTTAATGAGCATGCTGCCTGTTCTTGTACAATACTAATTAATCCCATTTTTTCACACTGGTGTGATTGCTTCATGAAACCCGCATTGTTTTATGCTCAGCAGCAAAGCGGGCTCTCACTGATTAAATCTCCTTCCCAGAGCTGGAGCCTGACAACTGAATTATACCTTGCTCAAAATAATAATGGGTATCAGCTAATAAATACGGTTTAACACACACAAAACTATGCAGCCAAAATCACACCACAAAATAGGAGTTTGACTTATAGGCACAGCAGTGTTTCATTAAACATCTGTATTATAATTCACTGGTTTTCCAACTGATGTAATAACTTAATTGATGAGAACAAAGACAAGCTTATTTATTCACCCAATTGCTTGCTTCTTGACTAACGTTTTTCCTTGGTGTTATTGTGGAAATAAATATGCAATATTCTTTTTATAGAAGTCTAATTTAGGCCCTTTTTTTCCCCTATTGAGAAGTCAACATCACAATCTGTTTCTGACAAGTTCTTGCTGCAGTGAAGCAAACCGCATTATGATAAGACAGCGGCGTGTTGTTTACCCTAATGTTCAGACATTCCAGCAAAGGTGAGAGAGGTGTGATGCTTCAGGCAGTTAATAATGAATAATTGTCTGCAAATTTACATTACAGGGTTCAAAAAGCTTGTTTTCTCTCTTTTCCCTTCCCCGCTCTCCCACATGATTTAAAGCTGCTTCCACCTCAGCCAGGGAAGGGAGAGCTGCAAAGTACTAATGAGAACAGCAGCACTTCTCTCTGCAAGACCAAATCAAATTAGGGATGTCACCGATATGAAATAATTTGGGGGAAATAAAAAATATTTCTTTCCCCAGCTGGCAAATAGAACAAATTATGTTTTGTTTTCTTTTTTAACTCTTGTACATGTAGCAGAATAAGATGGTCAAAACTTAAAGTCTCATTTTGCTTAAGAACCTCTGAAAAGAGACTTTGCCACTTAGGATCTCCTTCAAGAAGTTCTCCCCACCACCTATAAAGCAGGAAAGCAATCACTGACCTTGGATTTAATAGAGATTTCTATACAGAGCTTTGGATGCCCTGGGAGAGACTGCTTATTATTTATCTCTCATTTGTAACAGTGCCAGCAAAGTATGAGGAATTTTACAGCTGGATCTAAAGAAATAAAGGGGAGGATTTTCAGGGGAGAAAGAAGAGTCCCCTCTCCAGCCCCTCCCATACCACTGACTGAATTTTGCAGCTGCATTTAATGCGAGAAAAAGGAGTAGAAGTTTCAAAAAGACATAATATTTATCCCTACCTTCACCTTCTGAAATATTTACAGTCTAAAGAGTCTCTGGCAAGAGTTAGACCAACAGAAAAAACTACTTCCAGAATAAAAGTATTTTCCATTAATTGCTGTCGTGTAAGTTTTTGCACTGGGCTTTGTTGTTGTTAAAAATATTGGTAGAACTAGAGTCTCTATAGCTTTAAGAATTACTCTGGGTCCTTAGGAGAAGAAAACTCAAAAAATATATTGGAATGGGTCATTTAATTAGAAAGGATACGTGAGAAGGCGCTATCAGATAAAGCTTGGACTAAGATAAAAATAAAATAACAGTTTTAAAGTTGTGCTGCTTTTGCTAGAATCACCAAAACGAGGAACAAGACAGCTTAGAAAATATGAGCAATGAAAAAAACAAATCCTGTATTTTCAATTATTCCCATTTCGCTGCAGTTGCTGTAATATCAGCATTTAACTGAGTCTCTGCAGCCGATGCAGAGCTGCAGAGTCCCCTGAGAATCTGCTCCAGATCTTCCCTCCAGACAGCATCAGCGTTTCCAGAGGGTTGGGAATGTGACTGGGAGTGGTTGTACCGGGCCAGGGTTCCTCCCCTGCATCTCCTGACTGTGGCACTGCCTCGTTATTCCAGCAGGGAATCCGCCCCTCTCTGCCAGAGGGGTGCGAGGGACCAGGGCCAACGAGGCAGAGCAGCTCAGCTCTCCCCAGCTCGGAGGGGAAAAGCAGAACTTGGCAGAAGCAGAAGTTCCTGGGGAATCAGGCACTAAATCTATCCCACAAATACCATAACTCCCTGACAGATCCAGCTATAATTAGATCATGACCTATGTCTGATATTAGAACTCAATTTGTAGAATTGATGTGCCATATGAAATAAAAAGAATTAAAGAGAATAATTAATTCCTATTAGGAAAAACAATATTAAACCATCTGCAACGATGACTTCTCCATGTGCAAGTACCACACATATTGGCATAAAAATGCCCAAACAACTTATTTATACTTTTATATATAAAAATACATGAAAGACACTTTTGGGGCCCAGATGCAAACTATTTTTAAAACTTTGCTTGTAAGTGCAGAAGAATTTGAGTCTATCCCTATATAAAATAGCTACTACATTATTTTCTAATAATTCTGTTCAGAAAAAAACCCCAACCCTTTCTCCTCTTCTAGAGAATCTAATTATTCAGTGACAGCAGTTGGCTGACTTGGGCACAACACAACATGTCAATTTTCAGTTGCTTACACAGTATCACAGAAACTGTTAGAAATTGTTTTGAAATCTGGCATACTTTGCAGTCATCCTAATTCCTCCAAGTGAGCCAAACCTGATTACATTTGGCTCACCCACAAAAGATCTGCAAGATGAGGAGAAGAACTCAAAAGAGGAGGAAAGAGACTCAAAAAAATCAACAAGATTTCTTCCTCCCCGCTGCCTTCAGCTCTACTTGGTGCAACAGCAATTCCCCATCCGTGTGAAAAGGGATGGATTGGTGCTTTCTAAGCTAACCTCAAATTCCCACATTTTTTTTTTAATTTTAGCAATATTAATGTAGCATCTACAGGGGGAGATTATAATCTCCTGAAGCAATTTAAGAGACAGGAGAGACCCATCTCTGTCTGCAGCTTCCTCACGAGGAGCAGCTCCAATCTCTGCTCTGGTGGCCCAGGGAAAGGCTGGAGCTGGGTCAGGGGAGGTTTGGTTGGATATTAGGAAAAGGTTCTTCCCCCAGAGGCTGCTGGGCACTGCCCAGGCTCCCCAGGGAATGGGCACGGCCCCCGAGGCTGCCAGAGCTGCAGGAGCGTTTGGGCAGCGCTGCCAGGGATGCCCAGGGTGGAGCGTTGGGGTGCCTGTTGCACTGGATGATTCCTGGGGATCTGTTCCAGCTCAGGGAATTGATAAGTCAATAATCCCCTCCTTCAGGGGGCAGTTGATGATTACCCACTCATCCACTCTGCTGGAGTTCCCATCTGAAGCCCCGTACAGCACGAGCCAGCCCCACGTACAGCACGAGAGCAGCCACGACACCCTCACCCAGTCCATCAGCTCCGGGATATACTTGGAATAAACCAGCCTTGGAACGTGGCAAATGCCTGGTGTGAGCAGGTAAAACGTTCCAAGTCTGAGCAGGAACTCCGTGCCCCAGCGAAGTGAGGCTGAATTCCTTCAGCCCAGCACCTGCCTCTTCCCACGGGACTGCTCTGCTCCTCCAGCCTCAGCACTGCTCACTGAAAGGCCTCTTCCTCTAAGCTCTGCCTTTGATACCAAATTAATTTGATGGCTTTCCTCTTGGATTTAAGTAGAAGATTTATGTTTGTGACAAAAAACTTGTACTTTTTTCAGCTGCCAAAAATATGCAGCTCCAAGTGTAGCAGCACAGACCAAAACTCCCTTTTCTAATATGAGGTAAAAACAAAAAGCTTTCTTATCTATAGTGCAAGGAAATTTAATTCAGTCTCTTTAAATTGCAACTACAAGATTCTAAGAGTTTTTTTAAATTGGATTCTTTGTTTGATAGACCAATGGAAAAAATGTGAGTGCCATTATTCAAATGTTTGTGGGCCCTTTTAGCTAATGGATTCCAATCTATAACTCTGCACTTGTCAACAAGATAGTTCTTCAATCATACTAAGACTGCATAACTCACTTCTGTCCAAATCTTCCAGGACTCTGCTCTGCAAAGCAAATAACATCTCCCCCAGGAGGAAAACACGGCCTCATAACATCCCGTCCCCAGGTTCCCTCCGTGTTTGCCTGGTTTTTTTGGAATGGAGACAGATTTCTTGTAGGTGTGGCCCCATTTCCAGAAAGCCAAGCCCCCCTCCACACACACACAGGGAAATACTCCAAACAGTGAAACTTTAGGGCAATTGTCTGTGTTCTCTGAAGTAATACAAGTTTTTTTTACATGAGGCTTTCAGAGCAAAGTCTGTGCCTCATAAGTAGCTTATAAGGTAAATAGTTTAAAAGTTGACTCGCATTTATATCTTTACAAAAGCTTGCCTCTCCCTTCCCATGTTGCACTATTAAGTGAAGAGCTGAACTAACCAGAAAAGTCTCGCATGAATTAAAAAATGAACATTTTTAAAGGAGTTCCATAACTGTGCTTCTGTTTGAGGGCCCACCTGGGGGAATTACCTGCTGTGTTTGAAGGTTTATGGCACAGCGAGTCCTGCAAAGGTCCACAGCCCAACCAGGCCCCGACTCACAGCATCAGTGTGGGCAGACATTCAGTTCCCACTTGAATTACATTTCCCACCATGGAAAGTAGCATTTAGCATTTGAAACTCAACATAAAAACTATCTCCAGACTTTCTGCAATGTCCTTTGATCCATCCCTCCTACAGTCCTCTGTACCCCTGACAGGGATCAAACGGTGCTGATTAATCAGGTGCTTGTTATAATTACATTTCTAGATGATTATGCTTCTGGAACATGACATACAAAGTTGCTGTGTGCTTTACCTGTTATTTTTTTGATTGTGCTGGTATATAAAGAACATTCTTATTTTTTTACATCATTCCCTTAAAGCACTTACTAAAATAAACTCAAAGGAGCCAACAAACCGCCCAGAATTAAATGGCACATGTGATGTAAAACTGGATTTCTATTTGGGCCTCACAATCCAAATGCAACAAATTCTGGATGCCAGTCTTGGTCACAGTTTAGTTTTAGGTGGTCCTATGAGGAGCAGGGAACTGGACTCAGTGATCCAATTTGAGATATTCTATAATTCTAAACAGTTGCAAAAAAGCAGATGGTGAGCTCTTCCTAATCTATGTAGATTTAAAAAAAGTATTTTTAATATTGCACTTTAAATATTTTAATAAAAGATATTTATTAGATTAATAAATAATTCAAGTCTAAGCAGAGCTCACATTCCAGCACCTCATGTTCATTTTCACATAGGTCAAAAAATTATGGACTACTCCCCTATACAGCTGTTTAGGATAACACCTGGTGACTGCAAGCAGGTGAATTCCTGTACCTTAATGAGTTCCCACTCACCTGCTGAGCCCACCAGGCTTAGGAAGGTGGCTTGAACCAACTTTCAAGCCTTAAAAACCTCACAGTCTTCCAGCATCCTCCAGCCTTGCGGGGGGGATTGCCACGGTGATTTTTCAAACACTTCCCTGGCTGCTGGAGGTCGAAGGAGAAGCAGGAGATGGAACAGCTCAAACCTTTCTGCACCAGGAACCTTTACTGGCAGGCACTTCTCAAGGATTCCTGGAGTGGTTCTCAGTGCCTCTGCTCCCCACAGGGGACTGGAGATAGCCCTGATACTCTGAAACTGAAACACCCTGGATTTGCTGACCCCTCCTTCACTCTGTGCCATGTACCTCAGAATTAGAGGTGGCAGCAGCCCCCTTCTTACCTGAGAAATATTAGCATAAGTACGAAGAGAGGAAAGACAAAAACTCTCCTTAATCCAGGTTGATATGTGACTTTGCATAGCACTTTGAATGTTATTAAGTGTTTGAATTTCTTCCTGTGTCTTTTTAGCCTAGATGACTGTCTTTCTCTTTCACTGACAGCCTCTGCAGGACCAAATTGACAGCTCTTTAAAGCAGTCTGACAAAAAGCAGCATTAATTAAGTCATTGCCGGACTGTAATTGTGTTAAGAAGTAAAAATCTAATATGAGAAAAGGTTAGTGAGTCCTCTCTTGTGTCAGATTTTCTACTCTCTATGAATATTAATGTCCTTAATGAAGACAATCTTTGCCTCATCAAGCCGTTGTTCTGCATTCAGGTGCCAAATCCCTGCACCATTGATTTGTTTTTAAAGAACAAATATGTCAGGGGAGAGTGACTGTCCTGTTTCTTATCAACATCATAGAGAATGCTTTTGTATTCCTGGAAAGAGTTTATAGATTTTGTGTGCCACGTACAAGCAGAGTCTGTGATGGCACAGGAGCGGCGGCGAGGGAGGGGTGTCGAGGTGAGGTAAACTAGTTGAAGTAATTTAATAGAAGCCTTACATTTTACCACGTTAGCTTTTTTGTGTGTGTTAGCAATATCCATCTATTAACGAGGTTATGATCAGCACTTTTAACGATAAAATATGAATTATCTCTCCCAAAAGAATCCTGCAGTTTAAGCACCAAAATGAAGGAGCTGGGTGATAAGACGCTGATCATCTCCTGCTGATTATCCCTCCCCTCCTCCTCCCGATCCAGCAGATAATGATGATGGTGCTGATGAATGATGATCCTTTTTAAATAGGTTGGAGGCCCTTAGGAGTCTAACTCTGCTGAGGAACGTCTCATGCACTTCTCAGCCTTCCTTGCTCAGCCCCCACATCTCTGCCGTCCCCAAAGCTCCTCTCAGCCACAAAATCCTCATGCATTCCCACTTACTACAGCGTTACTACTGCTTTGGGTTAGAATTGCTCAACTCCAGTGAGCAGGACAGGTCTCTGACACCCAGTTAAAGCTCAGCCTGCACTGAAAGGAAAAGCTTTTCTCCTCTTCTCCTGCCACTGCTGGAATCTGCATGAGAATCCTGCTGAGGGCATCAGAAGCCATATGAATTTCTACAGAGGGTGTATCTAAAAGATTCGTGCCCCTCCTGAGAGCTGGGAGATAATTAATACTCTGTTTCCCAAGCAGAAATCCTCGCAGCAGCTCAATTGTAAAGAAATTGCTGGTGTGTGTTTTACTACAGAAAAGTAACAAAATCCTGAGTGGTTCTTTCTTTTTAAAGACAATCTCAGCATATGTTGCACTGACAGAACAACACGAGAATTCTTCCAGACAAAATTAAACATTTGAAGTTTTTCTTTGAGATGGATTCTGTCTGCCAGCTGAGATGGATGGAATAAATGCTCAGTGATGATAGCACCAACACTTCCAGGGGAGTCACACAGCAAAAGGAAGAGAGGAGGCTTCTGACCCATCAGGCTCAGAAGTTGGAAGTCTCGAGTCAAACATCATCACCACAAATAAGAGGCACAAATTTGTCCATAAGGCAGTGAAGGATCCTCAGTAGAGGGCACTGCCCCACCCTCTGCCACTGAGGAGCTCTGGAGCTGCATCTCCCGGTGATGCTCTGCCTCTACAATGGCTTTTCCTCCCATGGTACCTGAAAGGAGCCCACAAGGAACATGCAGAGAGACAATTTACAAGAGCCTGGAGTGACATGAAAAGGGGCAATGGCTTCTCACTGACAGAGAGTAGGTTTAGGTTAGGCATTAGGAAAAAATTCTCCCTGTGAGGGTGTGGAGGCGCTGGCAGAGGCTGAATGCTGCTTTATGGAGAACTGGGCAGATGCTGAATTATTTTGGCTTTTATTCAGCTTGTCTCACCTTTTCAGCAGCATTTTCATGTGGAGAATGACCTTCTGAGGGCTTTTCTGGAGGTATCCCCCCGCCCTGGTACCAGTGACAGCTTCCCTCAGCCTAAACCCAGCCTGGCTCCTTGGTGACAGGAATGTCCCCAGATGATGCTGCCAGTGCCTCACTGGAGCTCAGGATCCAGGTGAGGGAGTTACAAACCCAGGGCTGTGACACGAGAGCCTTTGACACACCAGGTGGGAGTTGTGGTTTCCATACTCATTTCTCTCTCAGATTTCTCATTTTCCTTTTTTTTTCTTTTACTGGTCCATCTTGTCTTATTAACCTAAAAATTTCCTCTTGGGACAGCCTTCCCTAATTGAGCTTTCCCATTGTCCAGCTGACCCGCTTGCAAAGCAGATGGACAACAGAGGACATTTAGAAGAAACCATACAGCAAAACTTGTGAGCCCAAAAGATCAATTAATTTTATTTCAAATAATTGAAATAAAATCTTTTTTTCTGCACTATTTTTTGCTTCCTGCAGCCCTAATTGTCTTCAGCAACACAAAGGCTGTTGTCTTTCTCTTCATGGTCATGCCCCAAAATTTGATCCCTGTTTGTCTGACGTCCCCCTCCCACCCCTGCCAGCACAGCTGGGAGACAGTGGTGCTAAAAGCACCTGGGGTTAAATATAAACATGTAAATTAAAATGGTGTGAACGTTAATTACTTTCCTATCAATCAAAACATTCACACAAAATTAGTGATATTCCAGGCTGTTTCCCGTTTGTCTTTAAGACTCTGGAGGACTCAAAGCAGGCAAAAATAATCAGGTCAGCATTAATCATCTTTTTCAGGGGGTTATCCTATATTTGGACATTCCTTAACCAAAACACCAAGTATCTAAGATAGGTCTACACTTGTCCCACCCACACAGGAAATCATAAACGATGAGGAGAACACTGGGCAAGCAGCAAACACCGTTTTGATAACCTAAATTTATAGCTTAAATCTCTATATTTAGACTAAATATTTTAATTTCAATACTTTAATTTAAAACATTCTTATTCCAGTTAAATATTTAAATACACAGCCCAAATTTCTCTGTATTGAGACCCTCTGAAGAGCACCAGCCCAGCTCTGGGTGAAGGGTACCTGCCCTACTTTCCTCGTTCTCCAAGTACCAACTCCCCTGTGCACACAGATCTGATATTTGGGGTTTTATTCTCCACAGTTCCAGCTCTAAGGCAGCATGGCAGATTAAGTTCAAGCTCTGTGAACAGAAGAGAGATAATTCAGAGGCCTCTTATTACTTCTGATCTCTGAGCTGTGCAGGGATCACAGCTCCAGGACTGCATCTGTTCCCAAAATTTTCAGAAGAAAACCATCTTCTCTGCATAATCTGTTTTCTTGCTGTTATGGAGGGAGACATGCAAAAATAATATACAAGAAAAATATCTCCTAGAAGAACACAACAACCTTCAGGTGATTAAAATAACCACTGACAAGATGAGAATCACAGGATTTTTCCAATCCCTGTCTCCCTGCAGGAACATAGGCACACAAATGGTGGCCTTTAGTGGAGAATTGCAGAGGAACCATATGGGCCAGGGACAAGCTTAAAATATGGACTTTTTTGCAGATGTAGCAGTTCATTCTGCAGTTGGAGAAGAACTTTTTCATGGAAAGGGTGCTCAGGCCTTGGCAGGGGCTGCCCAGGGAGGTTTGGAGTCCCCATCCCTGGAGGTGTCCAAGGAAGGGCTGGAGGTGGCACTCAGTGCTCTGGGCTGGGGACAAGGTGGGGATCAGGCACAGCTGGGACTCGATAACCCTGGAGGTGTTTTCCATCCCAAATGATTCTGTGAACCAAGGTAGGAGGTGTCTTTGCATCACAATAATCTAATTTTGACCTTGAAAGGTCACAAAGAGAATAACATTCACTATTTCCTTCCCCACCAGTGCAGCTCAAACATTCACTCCTCTCTCTGTGAACTTTAGAATTTATTCTCTCAGTGTGAAATCTGCTGCAATGCCAGAGGTACTTCCCTGGACTTTTAAAATATTTCTTTTAAGGATGACACACTTGTGCAAGAGCTTCGTACGAAGAAAACCCCAGATTAGGTGCCCTTAGTCCAACTCCTGTATCTGTGCAGGAAAAGGAATAAAATCCATCCCAGAGAGATCACTCCAGGTGAAAGGAGAGAGCAGCAATACCAACTATAAATAGGGCTTGAGACACGAGACCAAAGAAATTAAGAGGTGTATAAATGAACCCTGCTGTAACACTGACCCAGCTCTTTCTCTCCAATTAATTTAATTGAGAGTTTTGGTTTACTTAGCACTTTTCATCCATAGATCTACAAGCACTTTATAAAGAAATGTAAATGTCAATATCCTCATTTTCCAGAGGAGAATAAAAGGGCACGGGGAACTTGTCTGAATCACCCCAGGTCAGCAAGTAGGTGGCAAACCCCAGAATAGAAATCAGTTTGCTCACTGTGTCTGCCATGCCCCACCCCATCCACCAGGAACTGGGAATTCCAGGTCATCTAACAAAGAGCTGCCAAAAACCCTCTGTGAAACTGGGAGCTACCCCTCTTACTTACATCCCATCTGTAGAGCTCTTTCACCCTGAACTAAATATTAGTAAGAAGAGCTGCATGAAATGTTAAAGTTTGTACTTTTTTTTTTTTAAAAATAGGATAAATATTTTATCCAGGTAACATTATGAAAAAGTTTTCTTTAACTATTTTTCTTATGCTTTGCCACGTGCCCATAGAATTATTTTTCAGGGAGTTGAACTACCTACACCCAGAGTGTAGCTATTCAAAGAAACCTGATTTTTACCTCCCTGAAAGGAGAGATTCTCAGATATTTTCTTCCATGGCAAACACATTAGGAGCTGACCAACTTGGAAGAAAAACCAGGTTTTCTTAAACTTGGGATCATAATCAACGGAGTTGTTACATCTTAGAGCATCCAGTCTCTGGTGTTTGTGGGAGCTGTTTCAAGAGTTAGGGCTTGTTCATTGTTTTTCACAAACTGTTGGAGGTGCAGTTAAAACTTCCCAAAGTTCCTCTGTGCTCTGCTTTAGAGATGTGCAATGACAACCAGTGATTTCCAGAAAGCCTCAATAGTCTGAGTTAGCTACGGAAATAAATAAAGGATAATAAGATGTGAAACAGAGCTTAATCCATCACTCAGAGCCTCAGCCACCGGGAATCTCAGCTGATGCATCTGCAAGTGCCCAGTTGAGAGCCCAGTTACAGAGAATTCCTGTTCCAAACTGCCTTTGCCACATTCCAGTGCAAATTCGAGGGCTGAACCATCGCAACAGCGACGTCCTCAAGTCCAGGTCTGCTTATCCCATCCCTGCCTTCCACAGCGAGAGCTCATCCCAAACACCAGAGGCACAGAGGAGATTTGAGACATTCCATCAGTGTTTTATGTCACCCAAGGCCGGGGAAAGGCAACAGGAGGCTTTGGGATCTGGAGAAAGAATCAATTTACGTCAGTGCAGCACCAGGACTGGAGCCCGAGCTGGACTCTGATGTTAACAACAGCCGTGCACCATTTCCTTCGGAAGGGTCCTCTCCAGCTGGGAGCAAGATAAAGGTTGTTAAACTCATCAGAGGCTCACAGCAACTTCCTCATGCATTTTGTTCCTTATGCATTTATCTCTGGAGGGGAAAGCTGGATGACCAGCTCCCCAAAGCACTGGGATTTGGAATCTCGAGTCTCGAAGGGCAGATTTTGCCTTTCTTTTGCTGAGCTCCCTGTGAATAATACCCTGTGATATTTCAGACTGCCATGTAGTGCATGACTCATGAGTTCTGTAGTAAATAGGCCAGACTCGCAGCTCCAGGTATTTTTAACCTTCTAAGCAGAAAAAGGGAATATTTAGGATGAGAAACGAAGATGAATTTAACAATAAAAATAGCAAGACCACTTGGTGTGCAGCACTTGGGCAGCCCTCTGGGACAGAACTATCCAAATTACCATATGCACTTTCCCAAGCAATATCAAAAAAACAACCCAAAGACAAACTATGCTTTATGAAATCCTTTCTAGTGCGATAGCACTGCTACAGAGCTGCACTAAAATAAATATGATGCCTTCCTTGGAGTACTCTGAGGCACTGCCGACCTATCAAATCCTCAGTCTGAGCAAGAAGAGAGCTGAGAGCTGACAGGGCTGTCCCAGCAGGGCACTGGGTACACAGCAAACAGCTCTGACCCTCCTTATTGCTTGTGACTAACTAAGTAAGCAGCTGTGGAGAGAGCCTGGGGCTAAATCTGAGACTGGGAGGTCTCATCTCCCCCTCCTCCTGTGCATGTGCGGGGCAGGACAACCACCTGCAGGAGAGAGCTGATGGCTCCAGCTGATCCTCACCACATCTATTTGGTGTTGATGCCCAAGCAGCAAAAAAAACCCAATCCATCTCCATGAAATTGTGTATCCCCTCTGCACTCAGGCCTCTGGGGAGGCCAGGGTGTGACTGAAGCACCCAGAACCCCATAAAAAGCCTGAGAAGCAAAGGCTCTGCCTCACAACCAGAAGCAGAGAGCTGTGAATCAGGCCCAAGATGGGAGGAGGTGAAGAGGTATCAAGTTTGTGGCAAAACTCCTCAGGACTGGCATTCATGGGATCACAGAATGGTTTGGGTTGGGAAGGACCTTAAATCTGCTCCCATTCCGTCCCCTGCCAGGGGCTGGGACACCTTCCACCATCCCAGATTGCTCAGAGCTCCCTCCAGCCACGCTGGGTGTTTGCACTTTCAAGCTAGAATTTCCAGGTGTCTCTCAGATTTGAACACTTAACTCACTGGTTTTGGGCAACCAGCTACCCCAGGCTTGTTCAAAAGTCCCATCCACAGTCATTTTCCTGTCCTTGTTCCCACTAATGAGCACAGGGCTCCTGTGTGTGACTTTAAAGTGCTGCAGAGGGTTCTGCTGGGGATGGGTGGGGGGTGAGGGGACTTCTTGTTGAAATTTGATTCAAAAAAGGAACAAGAAAAACATTTCTATTCACATTAGGTTTTGTAAAACCATTTAGTGTCATGAAAAGCCTAATGTTTAAGCCTAAACTAAGTAGACAGTGATCCTTTAAGTCCCTGTCTTCCAGCACATTTCGCCATTCTTTTCTTTCAAGGAAAGTTAGGATTGTTGTTCTTTCACCTTCCGAAGTCCTTGATGGCTTATTTCTAGAGAATATTTAAATCTGGGAAGTATTTTGGTCAGCAAAGATGTCTATAGAAATTTCCTCAAACTTCATCATATATTTACCCACTTCTCAGGAATTCTTCCTCCATTTTCTATTAATATTATTTCACTGGGATCAGTCTCTGTTGAGAAATTTAGTTTAAGCTGCCTAGCAGTCTTAAAAGAGGAAGATCTATTAATTTAATCATTTATATGAATCATGTCTAAATGATCTCAGCAGAGAAAATGTGTTAGCCATTTAAATCCCATCATTACATATTATATAATAATTACCACTAATTCTAGTTTGGATGGGCCACAATATTACTTTACATACCTAATATATTCAGAACATCCACCTCACCAGGCTCAGTCTTTTTGTGACCTTTGAGTTTATGTTTGTCTCCTGATTATGAGCATAGGACAGGCTCTCCATGAAATTAGGGATGCAAAGCACATCCACGGTGCCACCTCTCTTTGGCATGCACAACTAGCGCTTTTTTTTTTTAGTATCTCAAGTTCTTTTTATCTCTGGAAGCTACTGAGATGCTATTGATACTGTTGTCATCAGAATAATATTTATTTGTTGAGTGTTCTTGGTGCATTCAGTGCTGTGTGTGGCACTCCAGTGAGGAGTTACTCACAGGAGACTACAGGGAGTAATTCCCATGGAATTTCCCAGTCCCTCGCTCTGGAAGGGCTGCTTGAACACTGTCAGCGCAAGCAGACAGCTGGACACACCTCAACTGTGCCCATTGTCATCTGCAGCTCAGGCTGAGAGAACGTGCAGGGATTTTTTTCTGTGAAAAAAGGGAAAATACTAATCAGCCATTCCTGCACAGACCTGAGCACAGGTTTCACTACTGTGACAGAGCACTCATGAGCCAGGAGGGCATGAAACCTCTACAGCAGTGGCTGAACAAGCTCCCAAACCACTTCTCCTTTGGACAACCCAAGGAAAAGCCATCACACCCAATTCCTCACTGGGAGCCAACCCATTTCCTCATGGACATGACAATCCAGCGCCCCTCAGAAAGCCAGAAAGGGCTTCAAACACACGCCGAGCACAGCTGGGGTGAGCAGGTGGTGCTGGCACAACACTGGAGAGATTCCAGAGCTCGGCACCTGGGGACACAAAGGGTGCTTCCAGAGGGTGAATTTCAGGAGAATCCCCCAGTTCTGTGCACTCCCTGGCCCAGGACTGCTCCCAGGTGTGGCATTGCCCTTGAGGAAGGTGGAACTGTGTCTCTGCCCTGCCAGAACAACATGAATAACTTCACCCACTGTGGACACTCTAAGCTTCTTTATAAATTATTATTCTTTATTCTTTTGTGCCACCTCTGCACGAAGCCATCTGCTAGCAACCTTTCCTCTGCTCTATCAAAACTGCAACACAAGATAAACCCCTGATTAATTACAGAAGAGCGAAACTTCCAACTCTCATATCCCAAGGGTCAAATCCATCCCTGGTGTAAGCCAGAACTCAGCAGTGAGACAAATTTGGCCCTAGGTGACTTTTTTCCCTCAACTAACTCATTACACCATCCCTTCTAGAGCTGATGAATTGAGCCCCTTGTGTTCTGTTTGTAACCATAATTAGTATTCATTTTGCAAGCTTAAAGTTCACCCTTGCTACAGGACTGAGCCTAATGTTAATCACGGCGGTGTCTGCCCGCCTTTGACTCTGATCTGTCAGGTTTGCATTACTTGTCCCATACCTAATTTTTTGCCCTTACCAGCCAAGTAGCACCTCGACATCACACTGTGTCAGAATTAGAAACTTTTGACAGATCTGTAATCATCTAGTTCTCATCAGCTCTGTGCATGTTAGTCACTTCATTTCCACATTCTAACAGTTAATATGCCTTAATTTCTCACACTTTGTGAATATTTAATTCCTCCCTTTTCAACATCATTTTTAGGTTGTGTGAATCATTTTCAAAGCCTTTGCTATTCTCCCTCCACTATCATCTGCATATTTTATGAAATGGCACAGTTGAATCTCTGAGGGCTCTTGATAAAAATGAAACTGGCAGGCTGCTCATTAGTTGTTTACCTGGAGCTGTGTGAATCCCCCAGAATGGTGGATTCCCATTTGGATTTGAATTAGGATATTCTGACACATAAGAATTGAAAACCTTTCCAAGCTGAGTGTGATTCTCTCCCACCCCCTCCCTTCCATCCCAATTAATGGCTCTTCCAGGGAGTTGGCACTCCTTTGGCCAATCTGCTCAGGGCACAGCACCACCTACACCAACATCTGCAGCAACTGGGTTCTTCAGGGGTGAGAGACAGAGGCTGGAGCCAATTAGCAACTCTAACGAGGGGGAAAAGTGTCCCGGCAAGAGCACACAGAGGGCAGCATGGCAAAAATGGGAACTTTTCAGGCTCCCAGAGTCAAGGCAAGTCACCGTGGTTCAATGGGCAAATGATAAAAAATGACATTTATTTGTTCAAAAAAGTCCTTTCCAGTGGCCATACCGGGCAGGCCTCACAGCTCTTATGGAGGCAGAACTCTTCATTATCTCCTTGATCCTATTTATTCAATAAAGTGCTGCTGTGTCTCCCCACTGGAATAAACTGAGGGGCCACACTCAACAATTCACGAGTTCTGAGGCAAAAATAAGGTTATCCTAGCATTTACCAGAAAATCCTGGATTATCCACTGAAGAGCTCAGTGGGGCTTCTATTCCAGCCCTCAACACTTTTTTCCCTACTGCACCTCTGCTTCCCCCACTTGGAAGCTGGGTCCCTGCTGATGGGTATCACCACGTCAATAAATCTTCTCTCCGCTTTCCAATAGTTTTAGTTTTTAGTGTCCAAAGATTTAAATTTAGCCTGATTTATTTTTATGCTGATCTCATGCTCCTTTCACAGACTTCACTTAAAAGCAGTAATGCTATCTCTCTGGGCACTAAATTTTTTATGAATTTTTTGGCCTTTGCTGACTTCATAAGGAAATAGAGAATTGGGGACATCATAAATAGGGGTGAGAGAAGCTTTCCAGCTGTAGCAGCTGCATCTGCATTGTTGTTTTGGTTATACAGGTGTTTTGGCAAAAGAAAAAAGAAATAGAAGGCTTGGTTTCAACAGGAACCATCTTTTTATTTTATCCTCATGCCCCACCTAATTCATCTCGGCCTGAACACATCTCTTAAAACTTGGTGCATTAAAAATACCAATAACTGAGAGCAGAGTTTGTAATTAAAACTCCACAGAGTTTCTGGCCATCTGATGTTACAGATTTTATCTCTGAAAACCAACAGCCAGGAGCACTCAGGAGCTCCCTTCTCCAGCCCCTAAAACTCCTTCTCCTAAGCAGCAATTGAGAGAACAGGTGAGACACAATTTACAGACACCTCACATTGTTTGATGCTCACACTCAGTCTAATCAGGCGTCTCATGCAATTTGTTGTATTTGTTAAAATTGCAGCTCTAGGAAGCCCCTGAATATTAAAAAACCCCCTAATAATGAAAAGTGAAATTTTTAAGTAGCCTTAGCTAGCGTGAGGGTCGATTCAAATATGTTTTGTTCATTGTAAAGATTCAGAAATTAAATATATATTAAAAAAGATTTTTTATAGTCTCGCGAAGCCTGGTGGCCTGTGTGGCTGGATTTTAATTCTTGGCTTTGACAGGATTCCATTCTTTTGATTTGTTATGTGTGCTTCAGATCTATTACTTTTTAATTGGACATGAACATGCCTATGAACTGAACTCTGTCTCCAAGGATTTGCATAAAATTAGCCAAAACGGGGGGAAAGGGGAGTTGTCACTATAGCTCAGGACTCTCAAATTGTGCAGAAGGTAAAAATAACAACAGCCATGAAGGTGCTCATCCAACACCCAGAATAAAACAACCAGCAGCAGCTTTGGGAGGGTGATATTTTAACTCAGTTTTCAAAGAATCTTCCCCTACACCCACAAGTTCGCTATTTAACCATTATCACTTCCAACAATTTAATATTTTCTGATCTTATTAAACCTTGGTTGGCTTCAGAAATACTTTCATCCTCCTGACTAGAAGCGGACATTTTGGGGTGGGTGCATCCTTCTCTCTCAGGGATGTCAGCCTCTCAAAAACCTTGGAGACCAACCAACAATCTGATGATGTTCCAAAAGGAATTCTCATTGTTACAGCTGCACACAAAGCAACTGCAGGAACTATTTTCTTAGTTGCCAGTGAGTTAAATTAACCTGTGACTTCAGTCTTGCAATACCAACAGTGCTGTTTCCTGGACATGAGGAACAGCAATGAATTTGCCTTCAGTGAAGTGTTGATCCATACGAGGACCCACTTTTAAAAAGCTGTTCTCAGTTTGATGAGGACAATTGTCATCTCACTGCTATCCCATTGCACACCCTCAGCAAAGTGAGGAACTTCTCTGGGAAATGGCAATTTAAAGCCCCAGTTCAATTCCACGCTGATGGATCTCATCTGCAGCAACCTTACGCTGCTTATCTGTGCTGACCAGGGCACTGTGTGGAGCAAACTCACAGAAACCAACCCAAAGCCATCTAAATTAGATGAAATTGCTGGTTTTCCTGCAGTTAGTTCTTCCTCTGCATGGTGGCCATGCAATAGGGCTCACAGGGAAGCACAAGGGACAGCAGAAAACCAGAACACACCAGGGGCTGTGTGTGAAATCAGGGATGGGAATGAAGACAGGTGAAAAAGGGCTGCAAACACAGGGAACACCAAACCATTGGATGCAAGAAACCAAAAGACTTGCCCAGAACATCAAACTCTGCTGCAGAAATATCTCTCTTCTCTGATGTAGTTATCAACTTTGTCTGAATTTCTTTTCAGAGCAAAATCTCTCCAGCTTGGCTCAGTCCTGGTTTATGCTTCGCTACCCTCCCTACCCCTCCTCCCGCATGTTAAACAGACCAGAGACCTGACATTTTATGTTGTTTGTTTGAAATGATAAACTTAATCATGAGTGAAATGTTAGGAAGTGACAGTGCTGGCCACAGTAAGGTCATTTCTGCTGCAGCCAAGCAAATACCGCTCTCCCCTTAATTGCATCGCCAGCCCTTGCCACAGGAGGACCCAGGCATTTGCAAGTGGGGAACTGAATCTGTCTTTGTGATAATTAAACCATGGACCTCTGGAAAGACTGCCAAATCTGCCATATGGTAGTTTTATGACCTAGACTGCTGTTATCTCTTGAGAAAGCTAACATCCTAATCTCATTTTCGTTATCTGTGATCAGAACCCGCATTTCTGGAGGGCAAAATGCAGGAGGGCTGCTTGCTGCAGAGCATCCTACAGCAGTGACATTTTGTCCAGTGGTTCAAATTAATAAAATGAAGAGAGAACTCGTTATTGACATCCTGGAATGAAAGCAGAAATCAAGAAGCCAAACCCCAATAACCCGTGGGTTACGGGCGCACAGATTGTAACATCTCCCTGTGAAAAACTCCTGGGACCTGGCTTTGGAGGGACCAGTGCTCTGATGGGTAATTAAAACACTGGTGGCAGGAAGGTTGGGAAAAGGCCACTGAGTTTTTTTACAATGCAAACACATTATTTTAAAGCACGAACAAGAGGTTCCTGCCTCCGGAGCTCTGATGTCATTTATCACACACACAGTGCTCTAAGAGCATCCTCTGAGCAGTCAGAGCTGGGCACATTTTACAGGAAGAGAAAGCCAGGCTGGGACATGCCTGGTACAAAGAATGAAAGGCTCAGAACCAGTGCTGGCTGGGGCTTTATGCCTGGCCATTCTAAAACTTACACTATTTCAATAAATCAACAGTAATTTGTCGTTAAATCTGCCGCACATCCATGTAAGCACTTGCCCTGTGGCTGGGGAACACGCTGCCCTTTAGAGCTGAAACACAAGCGCTCCCCAGCTGTGGTCACCTCGTTAGACACTATTTGGGGCTGGATCACTTCGTAAGAGAATGCATCTGTTCCTTTCAGCAAGGTTATGTCTTCAAAAGTGCCCTGAAAACAGAAGGAACAGGTGGCATATTTTTCATCTCACTGGTAGCAAACACACAGCCCATGTTCTTTGATGGCTGAGAGAGCCTTAAAAGGGGGATCTTTAGCACCAGAAATCGTTACTGGAGATGGTTCTTATCAGACTTTTCAGGATGGGATATTTCTTTGCAAGGAAAAGCCTAATGGCCACTCAGGTCTGCACTGAGTTCTCCAGCCTGGTGACCTCCATCACATTTATCTGCCAGCCAGACACTCACAGAGAGATTACGTGGGTCTGTTTTTACAGAAATATTCTGGTTATATGATCTAGATAATACAGCCTGCTATAAATCACCCCAGTTGTCCCTTGATATTTTGAAAACTGATGAGACTGCCGATTCCTGCTTCTTACTTTGTATG
Source organism: Corvus cornix cornix (assembly GCF_000738735.6). Classification (NCBI taxonomy): domain Eukaryota; kingdom Metazoa; phylum Chordata; class Aves; order Passeriformes; family Corvidae; genus Corvus; species Corvus cornix. The sequence continues at coordinate 13,300,551 of NC_046349.1, read as the reverse complement.
CAAATGATAAATTATAGATGGGAAATAGGAAAAAGAAGGTTTTACTCATTTGCTGGATTGAAACAGACTGGATTAGTGAGCAAGCAGTAGTACCCTTGGACTATTTATTGTGACATTGCTTAGAAAAATTCAAACCCCAAAGCCTTCAAATCACTGGGGACATTGTTAGCCTTCTGCAGGAATTATTAAAATGTACAGAAATGTATGAGCATCACTTTATAATAATTAATCAGGGGCTGTTGATTAATAAAGCTCATTTTTTAGTCCCGATGATTCAGGGTATTATCCAAAGGACAGTGTCCTTGTCATATTGATTAAGAAACCAGACTTTGCCGTGGAAGAAAGTGTAAGAACAGTCGCTCTTCTTCCTTCCCCCCTCCCCCCCTATAAAATAAATATTGAATGAGAATATTAACTCGTTAACCTTGACAACAATTTGTAATTTTCATAAGGAGGAAAACTCGCGTATTCAGCAAATAAATTGCTGCAGGGATTTCAGGGAAACAAATTGGAGAGAATGAAGAATGCTACCATATGAATTCTGTCGTTTTTATGGGCTGCAATGATAAATTTGTTTGGTTATGTCCCTCAATTAAGGCCACAAATACTGTAAAGCGTCAGGAGCAAGGGGACTGGTGGGGCTGGTACCGAGGAGGCCGGGTGACAATCTAAGGTCATCCAGCAAGTTCAGGTTGCTTCCTTCCCTCAGATCCAGCTCAGGTCTGGAGCCAACCTCTTAACCCCGCTGCAGAGTGCATTCTCTGTCCAGCACGTGAATCCCCTCAGAGCCTTTGCTAAAAGATAACTCCATTTATTAGGTACTGCAGGAGACAGTCTTTATGTGGAATTAACAGCACATCACAGGTTTTACAGGGTCAGCTAATTATCCTGAACTCAGTTTAACCAGGAATGCAGGTAAAAGAGAGAATTTGGGAGCTGGTTACCACTGCAGTTGGCCAGCACTGGTCTTTAACCCCCTATAAAAATGTTCTGCTTTGAAACTCGAGCTGGGGTGTTTTAGTGATTACAGGAAAAATGGACCCTCTTTACTCCTTCCTGGATTTCCAGCTGCAAAACCTTCCTTGTCCAGATCATTGACTCAGCCAGCCAAACACATTTCGCCACGTGCTCAGTTTTAAGCTTGTTTTGCCTCAGCTAACGTCAAGTAATGCAGTGCACACTTAAAAGTAAGCACATGCTTAACTGCTTTGTTGGATTACAGCCTAAATTATCTGTTAATCCAATTGCATGGTTTCTTCTGATCACTGCAGTCCTCAAATTCTCACTGTACAATAGATTTAATATAAATGCATTATGTTTGTCAGGCATGCCACGAGATTTGCATGCTGTCCTTGTCTGCTTGTCTATATTGTCATCCATAGGAGAATATTAAAGATTCAATGTGATTTTTTTAAAATTTAATTTTAGCCTTTTATTTTTTTTGGAAGGATATGAATGAACTGCATCTTGTTTGGGAAAGCAAAAGGAAAAATTAAATAAAAGTGTTTAATGCTTTAAAGGTCCAGATAAGGAAGCACAAGGCAAATGAGAAAATCACCTGCAGCCTTGGAACACAAAGGTGAGAACACACAGAGTGTTTGGAATGCTGCTGGCTCCTGCTACAGCAACAGTAACCTGGGCATTGTGGTCTGGTTTTACTGGGCTCATCCTGCAAGGATTTCAGGACAGAGAAACCCAGGTTGCTTAAGGTATGGGAGTGAATTGCATTCACCTCAACATGCAAGGTGCCCAAATATTCCAGGGAAGGGGAGCCCAGAAACGGCAACACATTTTTTTTGCCTTTCCAACATGGACCTTTTGAGGGGTGTTCTGCCTCTTAATGACACCAAGAGTCATTTTAAATGCACATAAACCCCCTCAAAAATGCAGCTTTAGGTGATTTATCCATGATTTCCCAGGACCCCAGGAAGGAGCTGAGTCCTCTGTGCTCCATCAGCCTCCTCCTTGCCCCTGGCAACCCTGACCCTTCCCAGTGAAATCCTGGATATCCTGCAGCACTGGTGCCAGGCTGACCACCCAGTTTCCAGTCCTGTCCTGCTCCCCACGCTCCAGCTGAAGTGCAGGGCTAAAATTAGTGTACCCCATGTTATTAATGAGGATCAGTGGCCATCACATGCTCACGGACGCAGCTCTTCACTCACGATGCACCACAGAGAACAACAGGAACAATGACTTTTGCCAAACCTTTCCTTGCTAAAAGCAAAGATAAATTAATAAATAAATCCCTGCATTTCTATTACTGGTGGCCCTGGAATATAATCAGGCAGTACCTGCAGGATAAATCAAAAGATTAAATTAAGTTGGGATTTGAATCCCCCACCAAACAAAGAATCAAACTGAGATTACGCTTTGCCGGACTCCAGGCTCGGAATGGCTTTCAAGGGCCTCCCTCCCAAACATAATATCATTATTTGCTTTGACCACTGGTACGGTGCACAAAGTGCAGCAGAGGGGGTGGCAGGGAGCAATATGGAGAGCGGTATGGGGGCATGCTAATTTTTATTCATTGCCTGGCCTCCCACCTGCTTCTCCTGAGCTGCTCCAGCCCAGCCCCGGCTCTGTGTCTGGCAGCAGGCTCTGTGTCCTCCTTCTGCTGCTGCCCTGGCCAGGCTGAGATCTTCCCTTCCTGCAGCGCAGGGGCACCTGCTGTCCCTCCACCCACGCTCTCCACAAGAGCACCACTGCCAAGGTCCTCCTTTGGAGAGAGGCCCCTCGCACTCAGGAAAAGCGGGATAAAATCACAGCCCCAGCGCACGGAGAGCCCCACGGGCTGTGCAGCCCCACAGCCCTGCCCTGCCAGCCTAAACCCTCCGAAACTCACACGGAATTTCAGCCTCTCTGCCCACAAGATGTCACCCTGAATTTTAACAAAGGTGCATTTACCCTTCAATATTAACTTCCCTCCCTCTCCTCCCCGTGCTCTGTACATGAGAACCAACTGCATTAACTCTTCAGAATTGATGATTTACACGCAACGCCAAAAATCCTGTTTAAATCATGCTGCTTCTGACCTCAGCTGCATTTTGGCATCACATTCCTCCAGTGAATGCTGGGCTGTACTTCCTCCAGTTTTTCACAGCACAGGATAAATATTTTCAGATCAGTCTGCAAAGCCCCGTCCAGTGTGACCCAAGACTGTTTTAGTGATGTTCATCTCAAGTCTGAGAAGGAGCATGTGGGAGATTCTTCAATGCAGAGTGTTAATATGTGTTATCTGATAACAGCAGCCTCAGATTTCAAGTATTTCACAGCTTTTGGATGATTAAAAAAAATTTCCAGCATGAAAAAAAGGAATGAGAAGTATCTCTAAACCTTCTAGAAAGCGGAAGTGACAACAGCCTTACCAGAGTGAATTTGCCAAATCTTTTGGCTTGGAAAAGGATGCATTTGAATTTCTAAGGTTTAGTTGGTGCTGTTGTTTTAAGAACTGATTCAGTTTGTTTAGAGCCCAACTCCATATTGAGAACGTGCCCATGTGTACACAAAGCTTTGCTGCTCTTTTCTTCAACAAAAACAGTTTCTACCAGATTTTTCTGACCTGTTTTACACATCCCCTCAGCTCTGCCTGCACAGAGACCACAGCCCCAGTGGTGGGAAGGGAGCGTGTCCATGACCCATTAGGAACCTGACATGACATTTATGCACACGTTTAGCAGGGTCGCTCTCATAAGCACAATAATTACACACACAAATGAGCTTTGAAATTGCCCTTTTATGAAAATTCAAACCTTGATATTTAACTAGTTAATAAGAGCCCCTCTTGCATCTGATTTGCAAATCAGATATTTGTGTTAAAGGCTGGGTTTTTCAGAGGGGAGGTCTGACACTGGGATGTTTCCGTGTCTATTTTCAGTGCTTATTTACAGAGCAGGCAGATAGGAATTTGGTTTTCTGCGAAAATATTTGTTTCATTTCTGTTTGCACGTGAATGCCAGACAACCAATAACTGGACACACAAAACAGGCACAGAAATGAACTTTAACCTCAGAACTCCTGAAGCACCTTAAAAACAGCCCCCCCAAATTGATCAGTGTGTGAGAAAAACACCTTTGCAGCAGAACACTGCCCACAAAGCAGGCCCAGCCTGGTGCTACACTAACAGTTATCCTTTAAAAATAATCAACAGGGTTTTACCAAAGTTGTGGCATATTGAGCCCAGTATTTTATTTTTAAAGAATATTTTTTATGTTTAACTCGCACCATTGGGGCCACTTGCAAGAGTTTATTCCCAATTTTATGGGAACAGAGTTAAACCCTGACTACACCTTGGTAGTTTTACCCATAGATTATTTCCCTACTCATTTTTTTTCCTCTCTAATTCCAGACAGCTGCTACTCCAGGGATTCTAACATGAGTGAAGAGTCAGATTTGAAAAGGAAAGAAAGAAATTTCTATTCTTAATTTTTCCACTACATCAAAAACACTCAGCAAGCTCTGCAGCTGAGGATCCCCAGGTATTTCAGGAGGCACAAAAATCCCCTCTCCCACTGCCACCCAATCCTCATTTTCCACAGGAAGGAGGAAGCAGGGTGCTCAAACTTCCTAAAACAAAGGTGTTTGTGGAGCAGCTGTGCTGAGACTCTTCCTGAACCATTGGAACAGAAATATTTTTGCCTCAACGTTTACTACAACACCACCTTGGAAATTTCTGCCTTTATCCCAAGGTGTTTTCATCTACCCAGTAGCAGATTTTGTTCATGCCGAGTACAATGTTCCTATAAAAACTCACTGGGCACCTTAACATCACTTCAAATCAAAAAGGCTGAGAAACACCATAAAGAGAACAGCAGCCCCTAAACCAGAAAGATACATTTTCCATAGAAAAAAGAGGGGTTTTTAATAGGAAAATTATTTTTCATACAAAAAGTTTATTGCAGTTAGATTTTCACCAGTTCACAGCTATCATGAAAGAAGACACAAGAAACACTGTGGGTTTAGCTAAGTGTGCTCATGATTTTCCCAGAGTTTTCTCCAATAAATACCCCTAAATTTCCAGGCTCAGTTTCACACCAGCAAATCCTGTAAATGTTTTGATCAGCTCTGTAGGGCAGCACGCTGTAAATACACACACTCAGGGTGGCTGTTTCTCAGTAATGAACTGGAGCATCTTGGCAGAGGCTGACTTGTTTCACCCACAACCCATCTTCCCTGATAATTAAATTTTTCTTTCAGAAAAAACTCTGCACCAAAGCACCAAATCGGTCAAGATATCAGGAGACCGAAAATAAACAAAAAAATTAATTTCAAACTCCGAAACACAGTCAGCATGAGCTAAATCCTCTCTAAGTCCTCACTATTCATCTCCAGCAATTCAAATCAGGCCCAATTTCCATAGGAAGTTTTTTAAAGGGCAGCTGCAGCATTCCTGATCCCATCACTGGGGCTGATTTTAATAAAAGTCACTTACCTCGGCACAAAGTTTGCATGTTCAGCCCATTCCCCTCCCACTTTTCCCTTTGAGCTTGGTTTTCCTGGGGATTTTGGTGATGGTTTGTAGGCAGTGATCCCACACAGTCCCTCAATCTGATCCCACACACTGACCAGCCTGAGCTGATACTTCTTTTTTTTTCAGAGGCTTCCCTGACTGCACTGGTTAATTTTAAGTAAAGAAAGCACAAATAATATTTAATATCAGTATATAGTTGTAAATATCTCATTATGATATAAGCATCTCAATGTTTAACATCATGGAATGTTTCATATCCATAGCCAATTTTAGGATTTTATAGCCTGACTGTAATCACAGGAAATTTTTGAATATTTACAAACTTTCTTCAGGGGGAAAAAAAAAACCCCAAAGTGGACTGGAAGGCTGTCATTAGTCATTGCTATTGGTGTATTACAATAATTTTAAATAATCCTGAATGTTGGGCATTGTTCCTTTGCATTACAGGTGGTTCTGTAACCCAAAGCAAAGGCTAAAATACGAGCACAGATCCCACCAGGTTTTGGGCAGGAAGGGAAATTGTTTCTCTTGGTAAATCCTTTCTCACTGGCCACTCCTCTCCACTGAAACCAGGAGTGAAAAGCCTCAGCAGCAAGCACCACAGCCTTATATAACTGTGCTATTTTGCCCAGGAATTAAGGAAATGGACAGTGAGATTTTCTAAAGAGGCAGAATTTATTTGTTTTGAAAAGGTACATGTATCACCACCCCCAAATTTGAGAAGAGGGAAAGGCAGAGCATCCATCCATGAGAATTCTCTTACAAGAGGGGGAAAGCAGCTTTGATGTTCTATTTCCTCAGAGGTAAATGAGGAAAAAAAAGTATGTCGTGCAAGCTTCCTACCTCAGACAAATTTGATTATCACACCTATAGGAGGAAAAAATCTGAGATTTGCTGAGACTTCTTAGAGGTGCTGAGTGCCCTCATGGACCAGCTCAGCCCTGACAGCCCCACTTCTTTTAAAAAACACAAGAAAGAAGCAAATTTTGGAAATTAGGAAGCCCAGACTCCCCACAGCCATAAGCAATCATTTTCCAGAGTACAATAAAGAGCTATCTGGATTATTCTCCACGACTGAGCCATCGACAGGCTGGCACCCCTGCAGTAAGCACCATGCCAGGGCTGATCAGGACATGGGGCCTGGGGAGTTCTCCAGCCTGGAGCTGCACTGGCTCAGCAATTCCTTGCAATGGTTTGATAAAAACGTTTTCAGCATGTTGTGCACACAGGTACACACAGCAATAATTACCATAATATTATAAAACACAAAGGGAGAAAAGTGCAGTAATTTGCACTGATTATTAAGTAAAAATAGGAAACTTTAATTATTAATTTTTGAAATCACTGAAAGGAGAAAATAGCACACCTTCCATGTGCAGACACTGAAATTAGATTAGCTTGACAAGCCCGTTTCAGAGGGAACAGGAATTCTTCAGTGCATTTATTTAATAGACCTCGAACATGTTATGAAGCAACTCTTTATTACAGCATCCTAAAAATGTGAGTGAAAGGATTTTAAATCCCACATCTTGGAGCTGCTTTTAGATTAATACAAAACATTGAAAGAATCCGCATAATGACAGCTCCCTATTCAAAGCAGCCTCCAACAGGAGCAGAGTAAATGGGAATAACTGATGCTCCCATGGCAAGTGCAGCTCCTCAGGAGAAGAGGAAAAAGAAGGATTTCCCTGCACACACATTTTGGAGCAGCAGATTTCTGCCACACCACAGTTGTGTTGACCACATTTATTCACCTGGATCTGATCTTTGGGTTTTAAAGCATCAAAAGCCACTCTCTGCTCTTCAAAATCTTTTTTTCCCACCCTGGGAAACTCACAATATCATTTTTTAAAGTGGGAAAACCGTTTTATGGTATTTAAAGTAAACACTGGAGTTTTGTTGAAGGGAAGGGTGGCACAGAAGAGCCAAAATGTGGAATTGAACGAGTTGTATGCTTATAAATGGGCTTGAAGAGAAGGAAACTGCAGCAAGGAAAACTGGGAAGCTGCAGTGAACCAGGCTGGAGCTGCCTGGGTCATGGACAGGGCTGGAAACGATAAACGAAACTGTTGTTTTTAAAGAACGATCAGAAAAGATGGAAAGGTTCTGAAATTTGGCTAATGAAGCAGAAGGACGTGCAGAGGCTGCAAGAGCAGAACCAAAAAGCACAGCACACCTTTGGTAGTTTTTTCCTTCCCCTTTGCATTAGGCTGACTCTTTTTTAGAGCAAACATTGCGTTGTATATCCGTGTCTCATTGTCTTCTGTCACCAGAGTAACACCTCTTTTACTGCTGCCAAAATGGCTACTCCAGCGCTGGGTCAGACCAATTATTTCTTAAATGGTTTGCATTCACCTGCACTTCAAATGTGTGGCTTTGAGAAGCAAAATAACAGCACCTCATTCCCAGGCTGCTCCCAAGATCCATTATGCTCCCAACACATCCGTCTGCTCAATTAAAGAGCCAACGACTACAAAGTGACTGTATATCATTTGTATTACCTTGCTAGAGACGACACTTTATTCACAAATATCTGACTCCAAGAGGTCCTTTTCTGCTTAGCTAGGTGCTTTATCCCAGCTCGCGTTTATGTTAAAAAAAAAAAAAAAAAAGAAAAGAAAAAAGATCAGCAATGTGCTTTAAGCAAAGATTTCTGTGTCCTGCTCAGTTATTTCTTCTCTGTGAAGGGAGTTTTGCCATTCTTCACAGCCCACTTCAAACTGATTTGTTAGAGATTCCCCAAGTCCCGTGGAATGACAGTCTGAAGGCTCACTTTCAAAATATTGGAGGTGCAACACTGAAGCCAATGCTGCCTTGCCAATTAACTTAATTCTTACTCAGCGGGAGGCTGTGTACACATGAAATAATTTGAATGAGAGGAAAAATAAAATTCACTCTTTGCTGAGGGCTCAAGAACATGGACAGGGTTTCTTAGTAGTCCATGACTCCTCCAGGACAGACTTTAGTTCCAGTCTAAGGGTACAACCAGTCCTGGCTCTGCCCAGGATCCTCAGATCCATCTTCCCTTCCAGCTGAGGATATTCTGTGATGATTTCCTGATTCCTGCTCTCCCCCTGATCCCCCCCCACCCATTCCCTGGAGCTGTCAGGTGGATTCCTCTCCTCCTGCCCTGTACTAGGATGGATCCATCCCCAAATATCAGCCCTGAGCTCCCACGGAGCTGCAGGGGGCTGGACCCAGGCTCTGGGCTGAGGGGCACAGATGGGCTGAGAGATGCAGACAGAGGAGTTTCTGGATGGATGCAAGGAAACTCTCTCCTCTCTGAGGATAACTAAGCCCTGACAAGGCTGTCCAGAGGGGCCATGGCCCCTCCAGCCCTGGATGAGATGCCCTGAGCACTCCGCGTTCCCCCCCTTTGAGAGGGAGGTTGGAGGAGACGTCCCCAGGTCCCTCCAAGCTGGGTGCCTGTGACAAGGAGCAGCAGTCAGGAGCCACCTGGCTACCCCAGCACCCAGGCTCTCCCAAAGCCCATCTGACTGCAGCAAACCCCAGCAGCACCGTGCTGAGCTCATTTAAAATAACAAGACAGGGCCCTGAATTATGAGGTTTACCCTCCCCTCTCCCAGACTTCCACAGCGACTCCTGGTAGGACAAGTTTGTAAAAAATGCTGCAAGAGCAGCAGTGTCTAACTGCTGATATCAGCACCAGAGCCACACATTCATTTGCCATTCATGGGGCCAAAGAGCTCTGTGATTCAATTTCCCCCTTTCCCCAACCTGGGAAAGAGCAGGATCAATCCTATGGATAAGCTGGGATACCCAAAACCTTCAGCATGGCAGTGACACAGGTGCTCCAAAGCCTTTAGGACAGCCCAGGTTGACTTCCCAGCACCTCCTGAGGAGGTAAAGCTCATTTCAGCAAAGTGTAAATTCTGCCCAGTGCAAAGAAAAATTACTTTGAATTAACTGGATAGATGTTATGAATAATCCACATTAAATTCTTAATTTTGGGTTACGATAGAAGACTTAATAGTGGTCAGATACCCACTGCTTATGCAATTAATTCTTAGCCAAGAAAATGAATGTGAGATATAAAATATTTTAGAAATAATCTTTTCATACAAAAACAATGGAAATTTGAAAAAGGATTAAGATTTAGTGTCACAACAGATTATAGTGTGAACAGAATATGTCCTTACAGAAATCTATTTAACCACTGATATCCTAGAGGGAACAAACTATAGGGCTTTTTCCACAGGAAAAAAAAAAAAAAAGAGAATTTGCTCTTTGTGTTTTCTGGAGCCCACAACTGGCAGGAAATGAGGCATGAAATGTATTGTCAAACACACAGTGTTCCAATAGAGTGCCTTATTTCCAGCTGAGCATTGATTTTAGGGATGCAAGCTCTCAGACCCCCCTAAAAATGGATATTTTTAACAAATGGATGGCCCTGGTAATTCTATGTATACACACAAAGGTATTGCTACAAAAAAGCTGCAGGTTTTTTAACACTCCTCTGAAGAACATCCTCCCCTTTGTTAATTTTTCCTAAGAAACACTAATAATTAAGAAATACTAAAAGGAACCGGAGAGAGGGGCCCCCACCAGTCCAAACTGACCCAAACTTCAGCTCAAAGTTACTCCTGAGCACAGATCTTAGAAATAATAGAATTGTAACTCCAGATTTACACTGAAGCGAAGCAGGAGCATCACCCTCCTGGGAAGCCTCTTTCCAAGATATTTCCCTACTGTATCCAGAGAAATCAGGGCCAGAAAATCCCCTGAAAACTCACTTTTCTATATTAATGTCATTAAGTAGCAGCAAAACACACTGGTGAAGGTTGTCTATGTCCTAAGCAAGTGAGGGATTGCCCAACAGCTCCAGGTAAAATGAGTTTTGCAGCTATTTTACAGACAAAATCAAGTATGCAAAGCAGCATTACATCAGCCACCCTCTCCCAAAGCATGGCTAATGCAATTAATTAACCAGGCTGCTACCAAATCCTCTTTTTAAACACTTTTTTTTCCTTAAAGATTATCACAAAATATCCAAACAAACCAAAAACACCAGGAAAATTAAAAACTCAAGAAAACGAGCATCAAGAGTATGGCAACAGAAAACATCATTTTTGCTTCGAGAAATCAGCTATATGGCAATGATTTAATTAAATTATAAATGACAATGATTGCAAAAGTGTCTTGCTGGGTATGGCAGGGTATATGGAATTAAACTCTGTTTGCTGGGCTGTTTGGGACAGAGGTTTGTGTGCTATCGCTTTGCTTTTTGAATTCTCACCACGCACACGGGTGTAGGAACAGGCTGGTCTTTGCCCTTATGGGTTTTACAGTGACACAGCCCCTAGGGATGTGTCACCCTGACCTTCCAGTCTGGGAAGGAAAGCAAGGCTACCTCTGGAAAAGCCATTTATTTCTTAGTGCTAATGCAGGGGAGCTGCTCTGCCTGGTGCTGCAGAGCCACCAGCACGGGCAGAATTATGGCAGGAACAGGCACAGCCCATTTTCTTCAAGTCAGAGTCATCCATTTCTACCAAAAAGAGGCAGAAAAAATTAATGGTTCTCTCTCATCCTTCACACTTTGATTCTTTAAGTGATTGAGCACTTTCTATTCCTGTATGATTGAAAGGGAGCCGAGAGAGGCAGCACTCATCAGAAACACCCTGGGACAAGGGAACGCATTCCCAGCTCCGTGCTGGATCACGCCACTGAAATTAGCAACTCCTTCCTACCAAGGATATAAAGGCATTTCTATCTCTGAGACAATCTGGGCTGAGTGAGGAGCAGCTGCAGGGGCCCAGGGGACAATCCTGGGAACCAGGAGGGGTCAGGGTGTGGATGTCACCCCCGCAGCCCTGGGATCCTCAGGGACAGGGGGCTGTGCCGGTCCCTCCGCTGATGGCACAGAATGGCTGGGGTGGGCAGGAGCTAAAGCTCATCCCATTCCAGGTGCAGGAGCTCCTTCCACTGTCCCAGGCTGCTCCAAGCCCCAATGTCCAGCCTGGCCTGGGACACTGCCAGGGATCCAGGGGCAGCCACAGCTTCTTGGGGAATTCCATCCCAGCCCCTCCCCACCCTCCCAGGGAACAATTCCTTCCCAATCTCCCATCCAACCCTTCTCAGTGTGAAGCCATTCCCCCTCGTCCCATCCCTCTAGGCCCTTGCAGACACAGCCTCTCTCCACCTTTCCTGTAGGATCCCTTCAGGTACTTTGTAATATAAATTTATGGATGCAAATAATTGAGTTTTGGAGACCAAGTGGATTGAAATCATTTGGGCAAGATGAGGATCTAGGACTGAACACAGCTTCAGAGGATTTTTTGTACACTGGAGAGGCATGGGAGATGAGACTCAGGGCCAACATTTAAATCTTGCTGTAAACTGTAACTGAGGTGCTTGTTTTTTTAAACCAATCCACAATATTAATGGATTTCTTGTGTTCTCATGCATAAAACTAAAGACAGGCTAGGAGAAATCCAGTCCATCACAGGCTGTGATCCATCTGTTAGGGAAATAAGTTCAAGGGAAGTCACTCCATACACAAAGCCCTGTGTTTGCCATGGTGCTGCCTTTCCAACATGCAACCTTTTGGCCCCGTGCACAATGAGAGCTTCTGACAGGTTTATGAGTTGAAGAGCTGTCCATTTACGAGTCCCACCACATTAAGAATGGGCTTTCTGTATTTCTGCCAAACTGTTAGAAGTACAAACTTGTCTCTTCTGTTTTTCCTTCTTAGAAAAAAAAAAAAAAAAAAGTCAGGCTAAAAAGACAGGTCCAAACAGTTCCTGGCCACCTTGGCAAATGTGCTACTATTGTTTATAAACCCTCACAGTTATTATTGTTTGGGGATTGTTTCTGTTATCTTACTTTTAATAACAGACAAGTGACTTCCAACGTGTCAAGGAAATCTAATAAAATATAAATAAAAACCATTTGTGTGTGTTTTTTCCCCTTTTACTTTGAGCACAAATTACATTAACAAAGCAAAATAACTCCTACAATCAAGATTTGAGTGTAGAAGCAGCCAGAAATGCTTTGTGTTTATTACATTTTCATTTAGAAGAGCCTGCATCACCTTATCTGCATTAAGGAAAGCACCATCCAGGCTGTGCTGGCTGAAGCCCAGCCCAGCAAAGCACAAACACGTGTGGCTCAGACACACAAACAGGGCCATGTGTCAGCTGGAACCAGGGCTTGGCCCAGGATCTCCCCCTCAGGCAAAAGGGAGAGCAGAGCCTGGCCTCAGATGTGCCTTGTGTGACACAGGCAGAGAATTCCTGGTGTATTCCTGGTTTATTCCTCCACCAGTGACCCTCTATTCAGAATTTCGTGTTGCTCATCCCCTGATCTCAGCTTTCAGCTAAACCTGGAGGGATATCAGAGTAATTTACCCAGAGATAACCAAAGGGTTTCCCATAAAGCTTCAAGTCAGACACATGGATATTTCAGATTTACTTATCTTTGCATTGGAAAATGACCTTGATGGTCTCTGGAGATCTGCCAGGAATAAAAAAAAAAAAAAATCCAACAAAAAAACCCAACCAACATCCAAGACCCAACAGGTGTAGTCACCCCTTCTTTATTTCAAGTGCTATGTTACACCCAATCATAGCTACTATTTTTCTCCAGAAATTTATTCAAGTAATGCTGGAAGAATTTAGTCCTCACAAGAGTTCCTCTTTTTGATGCAACCCCCAATTTTTTTTTTTTTTTAAACCCAAACACACAAAACCCCCAAACCTTTTCACTTTGACCCTTTGGCTGATCTGCCCAGCCCAGTCAAATCAACCAAAGGTAGGAGCCTCAGCCTCCCATCACCAGGAAGAGAGGCTCAGGAGCAGGAAGGCAGTGACAGGGCAGCCACTGAAGAAACTTTCATGCACTTATTCTCCACCAAATCTTGTTTTCACCTTGGATGCACCAATTTCATTCCAGACACCTGCTTGACCTAACCACAGCCTTAGGCCCCATCAGCCTTCCTCAAAAGCAGAGGCAGACTGGTCTAATTTTGGTGCCACACTTAGATGATCTCCAATCTAGCACGGAGTATTTTTGAATCCTAATACTAAGAGACAATTCTGAACAAAACAGCTTATGCTGCTTAACATAGCCTTCCTTAAAGCTGAATAATTCCTCCTCAGAACGTGCCAGCTCGTTCTGCTTTAGAGATCTGTCACTGCCTGACAGCAGAGAGGCCGATGGATGGCAGTCCACCACTGGCACCGGACATATGCTCTGAAGGGAGGACTCGAGGTGGACAGCACTCCTACCACTCATTGCAAATTAGAAGAAGGACCAAACCCACCTCCCTTCTCAGCCTGCTTATGTTATTTCATCTGGCAAAGACCATAGAGAAATTAATAATAGCTTTCCCTCCCACAAATAAAAGTGTGCTGCTTAAGGTTTTTGGCAGTGAGCTGGCATTTTGTCATTTAATCATTTCACATCATTACACTGCAATATGCAATGTAATGAGATGACACTCCTAAATGACAAACACTGGGTACCTCCTGGGCTGCGAGGAGTAATGGCACGGGAAGGAAATGATACACTTAAGGTTGCCACAGCTTCACTCCCCCGAGTTGGGATTAAAGCACAAGAGTTGCAAGGAGAGCCTCACCTACAGATGGCTGAGCTGGTCCTTGAACACACCCAGGAATATCAGTCCTGCAGCTCAGATCCAGCAAGGATCCAGGACCCCAAACCCGTGGAAAACGCTCCTCACCTGGGCTGCTGAGGGGGACAATCCCAGCCCTTCCCAGGGTCACGGATGAAGGGGAGCCAAAGCCTCCTTATCTCTGCAGCCCACTTGATTTGGAGGATATATTAACCTTTAAGCATTTTGGAGAAATGCCTCTGGAGATCTCCTGCTGGAGCCTGATTTGATTGTCTGGGGTGGTGGCAAAGAGGGGAAAAGCAGGGAAAAGTCCAACAAAGCCACAGGACAACCCTTGGTGCCCACACGTCACGAGCCTCCGAGCATTTCAAAGCAAGCCCTGAATGTCTAAGGCTCCCCCCAAGGACCTCCAAGATCCTCAGAATTATTCTTTCCCACCCTTTCTTCCTGTTCTCAATTCAGCTCACAGAAAGGCCACTGAGGAAGCCATAAATAACAGCCTAAAATGTCACTGTTGTGCTGTAACCCCTCTCTGCTGCACATCCAAAGTGCCACTTCCCAGCTTTCCAGGAGCCTGCCAGGAACCTGCAGCTGGATGAATTCACCCCCAGGATACACACTGAAAACCCCCAAGCCTCTGGGCTGTGGGGAACACTGGGAAAACCCACAAACAAAGCCCTCGGTGCATAATTTACCTGTGCAAAGGGATCTTTCCATCCTGGCCAGCTCCTACCACCCCTAGAGGTGGCTGTGCCCATCCGTGCCCAAGCACAGCTGTCAGGGCTCCAGAGGCTCCACCAGATTCCTGCAGGCTCCAAAGGACCCAGCAGAGCTGGAGAGCTGCAAGGGGAGCCAGAGTACCTGACACTGTGCCTGGGACCTGCCTGCCGAGCAGAATTTGAGTTTTGGCAACCAATTTATCCCCAAGAAACCCTGAGGGGGCTGTTCCAGCCCCAGCTGACCGAGGCCCAGGGGAAAACCCTTCATGCCTCCCTCCCCAGCTGCCCCAGCCCCTCACAGCCTCTCCACCACGCCTGTCAGGAGGCTTTGGAAGAACTGAGAGAGAGACAATAAAATTCTGAAGTGAAGAGCTCTTTAAATATTAGCTCAGCTGGTATTATCATACATTTTTCCAAGTTCAAACATGATAAAGTGATTTGAGAGTTTGCCAACTCCATATTCAGGAGAAGCATGCAGAGAGGAGAAACGCTGATATCTTTGATGTAAGTTCTTTTTCTTCGCTTTCCTTTTGTTGACTTTGAAGAACAGTCATCTTAAACCTCATTTCAGAAGGCATCAGAAAGTACTGGAAATTACACAACAGCTTTAGGAGCAGAGTTGCAGGTGGCAAGATATTTATTTTCCAAAAGCAGCTCTCCATGAATGGATGAGCCATCCCAAAGAAATGGTTATTTTCTTTGCCATCTTATTCACAGAAAAAGCCCTATTGAATTTCTGCTATTCAGTCATTTATTATTTAGTGGCTGAGAGAGCTGGCTTTTTACATTCTTCCCCACATCAGTGAGGAGAGACAATCCTTAAAAACAAATTCCTAAAGTGACAATGAACTTCTGGCTCCCACTCTTAATAAGCAGCCCTGAGCACCCCTCTCCAGGACATGCTGTCACAGCAAAAGCACTTTAAAAATGGGGGGATCTGGCCAACAGGGCACTTCCAAGGTGCCTTGGCTTTGATGGGAACTTCCCCAGTTTGGGATGAGGTTTAGGGGCTCCAAGAAAAGTTTTTCCAGGAGTGAAATCAGCCCTTGCAGAGGATCCATGACAAAAGCATCCCATGTCCTGCCCTTCCCACGTTACTCCACAGAGGATATTTTGCACAGCAAAACACTGTAAGGCTGAATAATGGCTTTAAGGACAAAGTCTTTGAAATAAGATGAATTTCACCGCCTTCCTAAGTGCCCAGGAAAGCTTGACACCCCCCTAAAAGAGCCACTCTAACACCCAAACATTCATTAAAATGTAATAATATAGATTAACTTTACTTAATCCTGCTGCAGAGTGCCACAGAGAAAAAGCAATATTCATTACACTTGGCAAAAGCAGAAGTGGTGAGTGGGAGCCAAAGCAGGCCTGGATGCTTGCTTGTTTCCTCATCTTTTTTTAAAGCCTTTTTTTATTTTCTTCCATCCTTCTGCACTGGCATGCTCCCTAAATGCAGCAAAGACAGAAGGTAATTACATATCGTGACTCATTAGCAGAAAAAAAGGAAAAGTGGGAGCAAAAGCAATAGGTAGGTGGGGGTAAATTTACCACATAATGATTTAAAAGTTTTGGACTCCTGCACACAGTGAGGAGAAAAAAGGGAAGGAATTTAGTCATTCAGACTGTGAAATTCTAGGAGACTAAATGTCTACTTAAATTATTTCATCACATATTCATTAGGCCATCCCAGGGAAAGCAGTTATATTATTTGATGGGGTTTTAGCTCTTTTCTGGCACCCTGAAGAAGACAAAGAAGAATGGACAAATTGAACAAAAGATGAACAAAGGAAGCAGCGGGGAAAGGAAGGCAGAGAAGTCTTAGAAAAAACAAAACACCCACAGACCTATTGAGCTATGGCACAAAAATCCAAGGTCTGATTCCAGCCCCTGACACCAACTGCTGGTCCAGGCCCAGGCCTGGTGGTTATTGCCACTGCTCCTTGTTTAGGCACCCTGGAATGCCAACACTGCTGTTTCCTGCTTGTTTGTCTTCCCTGCACCACAAATAAATCAGGAGTTATGCTTTAACATGTTTCTTCCATAGCACCGAGCACATAAAGGAATTTATCCTCTGAGTCCACCAGACTGTAAAACAAATAAATATAAATAATGATAAAGGAGAAGGAAAGTGAAACCCTGATGTGGGAAGTCAGGAAATCTTTATTTTACCCAGAGTCATTGCCCACAAACTTCTCCCCTTAATAACTGCTGGTTTGGTGGGGTTTCTTTTTGCATTATTATTTTTTAATGCTTTTAATTATAATTTAAATTCTTAAGCCAGCTTCTTTTAGAAAACACAAGATCTCTGGTTTTGGCTGTGCCACAGCAGAGGATCCTCTGCTTACTCCCTTCAAATTTTAAAACGTGGACTTAAAGACCCAGGAGGACAGAATAAATTTTCTGCTATTTTAAAGAATTAAAATGTGTTGGGGAAAGACTGTACTTGGCTGGGAGCTGCTTTATTAAAAGGATGTTGCAGCTAGAGAGTGGAAAAAATAGGACAAAGAATCCAGTGGGAGCCATTGTTCTCCTTAGGGCAGGCACAGAGCTGGGGAGGGAATGGCACAGACAGAGGAGCCCAGCCAAGAGCAGGAGATAAAAACTCATCTCTCCATCACGGAGCCAAACCTCCCTGCACAGCTGCACCTCCTCTTTCAGCTGCTAGGGCTGGGAAATCCAGCCCAGCTCGGCAGCAACAGACACCAAGAGCGAGGAACCAGCTCCAGCCCCTGGGCAGGGCTCGTGGTGGGTGCTGGGGGGCTCAGCAGAGCAGATCCGGGCACAGGGGGCTCCCTCAGACAGAAAACTGGAGGTGTTGGGATAAAATCTCCCAGTCCCCAGCTGGGATTGGGAAAGCCCACCCCTCCTCAGCAGTGGGCAGCCTGGAGGTTTGGAGTCCCCATCCCTGGAGGTGGCACTCAGCGCTCCGGGCTGGGGACAAGGTGGGCATCGGGCACAGCTGGGCCTCGGTGATCCTGGAGGCCTTTTCCAACCTCAGTGAGCCTGCACCTCCACAACTCTGCTATTCCATCCCTCTGGAAGACTCCTTCCTATCAGACTTGTGTCCATTAAGAAACAACTGACAGGATGGGGGTACTAAGTATTAAGCAAAAGAAAAGAAAATTTTAATAAAAGTGCTGCATCTTTTTACAGCCAGTTATAGATCATCTTAACTGCAGCTATCCCAAACTCCTTCAAAGCCAGTCTAACTTCTGATAGTTTAACTCAGAAAATTCACTTTTACCCTGCCAAGTCCCAGGTCCAGCAGAAGGAACACTGCACACACCCTCACCAGTGTGGGAATCCAGTCAGGCAGCATCAACAACACAAAAGAGACTGGTGAGAGCAGAGTTTTGGAGAACTGATTTTTCTCCTCCAATGATAGCAGATTTTTTGTGCTCTAGTTTTACTCTTTAACGAGTGGAATACCAGCCCCTTGATCCATAATACAAGAGCAGGACTTAGAGGGTGGCCCTCAAACAGCCAAAGCATCACTGCCCTGTGAAAAGAGCCTACAAGTCTCAGTGCCTTCAACAATTTAAATCTGGGGTTCTGGTCACACCACAACTTCCAGAATTTAGCTCTTTGTATTATCTCAGAGTTAGCATTTGACACATGATGTCACAGCAGATAAAATACTCTGATTCCTGTGCACACCAAAAAACCCCCACACTTCAAGGCCTGTGGCAAATATAAACATTTAACTCTGAGATCTGCTTTAGAAATAGAACCAAAATAACCCTCAGGGAGACAAGCAGGGGTGAGGAGGAGCATTAGTGACCCTCTGAATTAGCCTCTTTGCTGCTACAATACAAACCCCATTAAATGCATTTTGGAGCTCCCAACCCTTTCCAGCTTTAAAGCAGCCCAAGCTGCATCAGACTCCCAGGCACAGCATAACCAGCACTGCAATTCCCTCCAGTTTAATACCAATAATCCCACCTAGGAAAGAAATCATAACTCTTAACTATTATTTGCAATGACATCCTCCTTTTCACTCTAAGCACTGTTCTTTAAACATTTCTAAACTTTTCCTATTCCTTCCCTGTGCCTTGATATGAATTTTCCTGCCACCGAAAGCTGTACACAAAGAGAGACACAGACACTGAGCACAAAGATATCAGGAAGTGGTTTTCCTAGCAACAGTAATCATCTGAGAGATCCCAGAACATCCTTCCTATTCATGCAGCATTTTGTGTTTTGAATAGTGCTGACAGGTGAAGTGGATTCATAGTATTTAATACAAAAAATATTGCTGTGGATGGGAATGGCACAAAAGCAAAAATATCCACACTATTCATGAACAGATGAATTCAGTGTTTTCATAACGTTCCAGATTATTCACTAAGGCACAGTTTCCAAAGCAGAGCCTTTCCCCTTCCCACAGAATGCATAATCCAGGGTGCTCTGGGGCAGCAGAATCCCCAGGTACCTCGCCAGCACTGGCCTTGCATCTCCCAGCCCCACTCACCCAGGGTGTGACACAGGACCCTCACAGCCTTCCCTGCATCCCAGCAGGTCCTTCCTGCCCTGGGATTCCCATCTCCTCCCATCACGAGTATGTGCACATCTCCAAGCTGCTGCAGTGAGGCCCTTCCTGCCAGTGAGACTCACATTCTCCTCTCACATTCCAGAATCTGAGGTCAAATCTGTTGCTCCAGAAAGTCCTGAGCAAGCTGGGAACCTTCCACAGGCTGAGCTCAGGTTCTCTGCTCAACACAGTCCCAGACACGACCCTAAATTTGGGTGACTGAAGGGACGGGAGACACAACAGACATTGGGTATCGTGCAGGGGATGCAGCTGTTCTGCAAAACTAACAAAAAGTCCCCAAATTCTTGTTATCCTGCAGGGCAGATCAGATCCCATAAAACAACTGGGATTGTGAAAGTTCATGAGCAAGGACCCAGAGCAATCCAGTGCCCCTCTCCCACACTGGTGGGACATCAACACCCTCAAGGGTTTTCTTCCTTCAGCTCTTTGCCCTCCCATTTCTACAAAGTTCCCCTCCAGATTTCTGTCATCTCGTGGGAAACCCAGCACATCCATTTTCTTCCTGGGCCACACCTCAGCTGTTCTCCTGCTGCTTCTCCTTCCATAGGTTTCCCAACCCTATGGATTTCCCCAGCTGCCTCTCAGTCAGCTCTCATGGACTTATGGAGCACTGACTCACTCTTTAGGACTCTGCAAATCTGTTTTTTCCTGAAGACTTTTTCAGTTTGCACAAGTTCAATGGATTAATTATTGCCATTCCCTTAAGGAAATCATCCAGTCTCTCCAGAAGCCCATCTCATCCTGGCCTTAACCTTCCTTGCACTGATTTTTTAGGTTGTCAGGGTATTAAAGTCCTTTCTCCCTACACCTGCATCCCAGAATATGTAATGGGAACATCAACAAATCCTTGGCTACAGGCACGCCAGAGGATGGGACTTATTACCTGAGCAGTTACTGGTTGGGATTTTTATGCACTGAAAGTAATAATAAATTAAATTGAAAGGGATAAATTCAGAACAGATGTGAACAGGTATAACTAATGGGGGTGTCAGAGGAAATTAAACACTGACAAACAGTGGGGTAAATTACAGTGTCAGGGTGAGTGGATTTTAAAGGGACATCAGCAAGGGAGCCTGTGAGGAGGTAGCATTAGAAAGTACAAGTTTCCTGCAATTGCAACACACGGGGTATGGATTATAAATATGTTTGATAAGAGAAACTACTAATATGAGGGTTTGAGATAGCACAAGATTAATCAGCTTCCTTCTGCTCTCTGGAGCCTTTCCTTTGGATCTTTTTTCTCCAGCTTCCCTCTGCCTTTGGCAGTTGATGCCCTCTTTGTATCAATTGAGGCAAGGGCTGCTGTTCCAATGAAATTTGTACACCTGCTCTGCACCACTGCCAACCCTCCTGCATGAGGCATCCTCACAGGGCAGAAAAATGCAAACCCCAAAAGGCCTTCTAACATCCACCTATCAAGAGTTCTTCCCCACCCTTAAAAAGAAATTCTTAAATAAAAATCAAAATATTTTGAGAGTGAATCCCATAAAAAGGGATATTAAAAATCTCAAGTTGCAAGTACTTCATAACCTTCTAGAAATACTCATTGATATTTAAAAACCCCAAATCCTTCATGGCTTCAAAAATGCCAAGGAAAAGAATGCTGTATTCCAACCAAATCTGCTTCCTGCATCTCACAAACAGCTTGAGTATCTATAATGAGCTACAATAAATCTTCCAGTTGAAGCACTAATTAACTTTGGAGTTGCTTGTCTCAATTATGAGTCCAAGTTTCATGGCAGTAGCCACCTCCAGGAACTGTCCCATGGACTTTTTTTAACCAAGGCAGCATTAAATAACTTTATTTTCAAGGACAAGGCGACATATGCAGGCAGCCAAGCCCATTCCACGCTCCTCTCCAACCTGCCTGTGGAGCATTTGGCCTTAGAGCAGTAAGGAAAAGGTGACTGAGAGCACTGAGACATTTGTGGAGGCAGAGCTCTGCTCAAACTCCAGAACAAGCGACCCTCCAGTCCTGCTGACTGCAGGAATTAGTCACCATTTTGTGTACAAGTGGGAAATAACATTACACTGTACTTTGAGGAGCTCAAAGTTAATTTGAAAGAATCCTCCAGCAGCAGCACCAATAAAAGCTCCTGGAAATCCCAGTGCCAGCCCCTCTGGCTACTGACACAACACTCTGGAAGGACAAATCCACACTGACAGCTCTGCTAACAGATTCCCCTGCAACAGGGGAGTTGAAGCAGGGAAAAAGGCACCTCTGCTCAAACCAGAACCAGCTTAATCCAAGATGTGGTGGTGCTGATGGAAGCTGGGAAGAGGAAGAAGGGACAGCAGATCAGATCTTAAATTCACTGGAAACCTGTAGTGACAAAAGCTCAAAGAGTCCCGATGAAAATGCTCATCAGAGACACCCAGAAATCCTTCCCTGGGAGGGTGGGCAGGCCCTGGCACAGGGTGCCCAGAGCAGCTGGGGCTGCCCCTGGATCCCTGGCAGTGCCCAAGGCCAGGCTGGACATTGGGGCTGGGAGCAGCCTGGGACAGTGGGAGGTGTCCCTGCCATGGCAGGGGTGGCACTGGATGGGCTTTAAGGTCCCTTCCAACCCAAACCATTCTGGGATTCCCAGAAAAGTTGCAGCACTTCCAAGAAGCAAATGTGAATTGTTGGTGTTCTCACAGGGATGGAGCTGGGCCGTTGCTGCAGAAGCCCCACTTGAGGAGCAAAGTGTTGCTAGGCTGGAGCTGCAGCATCTTGGGAACGTGGTTATTTCTAAACTTGAGAGAATCTCACACCAGATTAATATCCCACACCAGCTCCACCACACAATCACTGCAGGTTGGCTACCAGGAAACAGCAATGCAGGCTCCAGCTGGGGCTTCATCCCCAGTTCCCACTGGGGCAACCCCCTGGTCTGACACCCACACACCATCCCTGCGCCATCCACCCCCACCCCGTGGCACTCATGGGATGGGATCTTCTTGTGGGGCTGGCTTGCACACAGAAGGAGCTGCACCCTGCTGGAAATGTGAGCCTCTGCTGCTTTTTTCTGTTTGTGTGGGAGGGCATGCTCTGAGATTCACTGCACAGCTCACGTCGATCACGGTCCATCTCCCCCTACCCCTCCAAAGGAACAGATCTGACCAGGGGGCTGGGGAGGGGATTCTTCTGTCTGTGCCCAATCATCACCCCACAGACATTTATGAAGATCAGGTTTGAGGTTAGAATGAGATCCTCTCTCACATAACAGCCCATAGCAAGAATCAATTTGACTGCTTCCCCCACCATTTCAGCACCAAGGAAATCAGTGATGTTGCAGTTCCACAGAGTTTTGGCTCCTCAAAGGACAACACTCCTTAAATCACCTCTTAACTCAAATAGCCTTGGAAAAGAAGAATTTTAATGCAACTTCTGCTACACATGGCTTGAGAATCTAAGGTATGAGACACAAGAATATCATCCCAAATCACATTTCTGATCAATAAACACCTTTGCAGAAGCCTGCCAGAGTCAGCAGACTCATGGACTTATGCTTTAACTATTAAACAAGTTGGCAAGAGCTGAAAGATTAGCACTTTAAAAAAAATAAAAATCTTTCCTTTAATAAAATGGTGTGGAGGTTTCTTGGTTCAATATTTATTATTTCATCTGTCTCCAGATGAGAACAATAAGTATTTGGATAAATGGATTTAAATGCTCAGCTTTACATTAGCCTCTGTGCTGTGCCCACTTCAAAAACTCCAAAGCAGCCTCTTGGACAAACATTTTCTATAAATCAGAGAAACAGCACTGACTTCTCATACAGGTAGCTCACAGGGGGGCTGCTTTCCCCCCATTAGTAAGAGTTAAACATTAAAAGAAGAATTGATCTATCTAAAGGCAGTCAAACAGCACACAACTCCTTCCTTTCTTCCTTTTCTCTCCCCTCATCCCCAAATTTTAATGTAAAATAAAATCAATCCACACAAATCACATTTCTGACTATACAAAACGGCTTCTGCAAAACAGACCTACTATTAAAACAGAGAGAAGTGTCTTGGAACACATTGAGCATCTCCCCACAGGCCACACAAAGAGAGATGGGATTTCAGTACATAAATTTCTCAGGTTTCACAGAAATCAACCACTGCCACAGGGTCTATTTTAAAAAATTCTGTTATCTCCTGGAGGTCTAAAGGGTAAAAACAAGCAAGTGCAGCAACATGTGGTTACAAACCAACCTGTGGAATAGAAAATCTGGTGAATAGAGCAACAGGTCCTGCTGCACACTCCTGTTCCCATCAGAGCCCCTTTTCCCAGCACATCCAGCCATGTGCAATGTCCATCCATCTCCTTTCTCCAAGTTCAGACATCCAGAGAAATAAATGGCTGATTTTCTTAGCATAAAGCAAACAGAGGGGAAAAAAAAAATCAGCTGCATGAACTTGGAAGCAAGCTCCACTGGCACCATTGCTTTTAGCAAGATGCTATCTGACATCTTTTGGCTGAACAAGTCCCTTTTGTGGGGAGGATTGTACAGCAAATATTTCTGAGTAGCATAATGTTTGTTGGATATTGCTCTGTTAGGGCAGCTTGTGTTTTCACTCTATTCTGCTTTTGTATGCGAGGGTGTGGAATTTGTTAATCTAAATAAAACTCAAAATAGACAGCATGGCTTAAAGAGCTGCTGACGCCTGGTGGGAAATTTTGAAAGAGTTCTGTGTCAGGAAGCAATCCTGTGCAGGAGCATCTCCAGGCTCTGCTCGCAGGCTGCAGAGCAGGAGCCTCCCAGGGGGTGGATGGGGCTGTGAAATGGGAACTCCAAGCACTTGCAGGGCAATAATGCAGTGATTTGCTCTGCAGGTGTTTGCACCCGTCCTGCTCCCTGTCCACATCCCAGAGCAGGGTGCAGGGATGCAGTAACGCAGCACCCTCGGGCTCGCCGTGCTCAGTTACTCCTCACGCTGCAGCTGGGATGCTGAGTGCTGCAGCTGTTCTGCTCTCAGCATTTCTGGGCAGAACCCCACACCAAGCCCCTGCCCCTCAGCTCCCAGCACAGCTGCACTCCACGATCCTGCTCCTTTTTTGGATGGGCAGCACCTTCACCCTCCCACTGGAGAGGTTCACTGGCCTCCTGCAGAAAGCGAACTCCATTTTTCCCTTGCGAGTGGAGTCCCTCATCCAGGTGCATCCCCAGCAAAAGGAATTTTATCCCCACATGACATCAGAGAGCTCTCTCCACTCAGCCTTCTGGTATTATCAGGTTTGTTCCTCTAAATCTCCCATTAGCTCTACATTTCTTGTTGCCACATGTATTCCCTCTTGCTTCATCTTTGCCCTCAGGTGGGGATCAGTTGGAGCCTCACACAACAGCCCCCTCCAGACTTCGGTCTGTATCAATGGAGAGACGCCCACAGGATTGTCTTATCTGTGCCCTGTAGCAGAGCAGGGACCTGAGCTTTGCTCACCTTCAAATAACCCAGCCCTGGATTTGCTTTTGCTGATTTCAAGGCAGAAGTTTGGTCTTTGCTCAAACCTCCAAGGTGGAATCTAAAACTATGAGTTATCTAAAAGTGCTTATCAAAAACTACTGAAAGAAGTCATTGTGTGCTCTAACTGCAGTTACAAATCCTTCACCAGCTCTCACAAGCAAATTCAGATCCCAGCAGCTTAAGTTCCGCAGCACAGGTATTTTAAGTTTTAGAAAATCTTTACAGGGGTTAGTCTGAATTTACATTAATTTTTCTAGTTAATCCATCAGTATAAACTTAATTTCTTCCACATCATGGTCTCAAACTGCAACAAATATTACAATAGGATGCGAATAGTCTCCAAAATGGGTCCTACTTGATGCTTCTGAGCCATGCAGTGTTTTGGTAAGGTCAGTGAAAATAAAACCAGAGTGGCTGGAAAGCCCCCATGTGCATAACAGTGTCCTCACTGGTCCTCCAAGCACTGAAAATCACTGTTCATTCCATATGATCACTAAATGGTGAAAGCAAACAAGAATTTTTGCAGAGTTTCTTCTTTAAATCTGATTACTGCAATCCATCCTTTCATTCTTGAAGGAACTGGAAATGTGTCCATTACTCACAGGCAGAGGAGCCAAGCCTACCAAGAATGATTTGGCAAGGACTGAAGATGAATCACGGCACATCTCTGTTTCAAGAGCCCATTGTGAATGAAATTAGCTATTTTTTTTTTAGTACATTTGTTTCCAGCATGCAAAGAGAAAAAGGGAAGGAACCTGGAAAGATTCAGGAGCTCCCCTGTGCTCCCCTGTAATTCAGGTGGGCTGGTACAGGGAATGCTCAGAGAAATCAGTTTATTCACACTGAGTATCACCTGGGGACACCTGCAAACTGGGGTATTTCAGGCTTGTTTACTTTTTAAAAAAAGAGAGAAAGGTTGAGGTAAATCAGTCACTAAAGTAGAACTGAACTGATCTGGGCTGTCACTCTCAGTGCCAGAGAATCTACTGAGAACTATTGGTTTTAATTGAGAAAATTAATTTCTAATTGAAGGCACTTTAACTTGTCAGCCCACCTGAGCAGAGGCTTGAAATTCTGTAATTTTCCTCCTTCTGAAAGCCATTGGATTTGGAATCTTCCTCATTTTCTCCCTCCTGTTTAGGTCACCTGGATTAACTGTGTGCCAGCTTGCACTGCTGCCTGGCATTCCAAGCTGAATCAAGACTTTAGGGCCAATTTTCATCTCTTTTTCTTGTTCCTTCTTTCTATTTCTTCAGCTGAGCTGAATCTGGTGGAGTGTTACACTCAGACTGGTGTGAGGCAGACTCAGGGGCACTAATCTGGATTTTATGAACAGGTCCAAGTGAGAAAAAGCTCTGCCTAGGAAACCTGTCCTGCCACTCACCAGATCTCAATTCCTTTCAGCTCTCCAGCCCTAGACCTCATCCCATCACAAAAACAGAGCGAGGAGAGCTCTGGGAAGCTGATTGCAAGAGCTGCCACTGCGAGAGCTTCCTTCAGTAGAAAGGATTAGAGCGTCCTCAAAATGTCAATCAGATATCAAAGATACATGAAGATTGAAAAATAAAATGTACCATTTATAAAAATAAGTCTCTGGGAGACACACTTAAAAAAACCCTAAGAGAAATGTGTCCCCAAAATAAACACAATCCACTGCCCAACTTCATTATTTCCACTGATAAAACTCCAAGCACTGCAACCCATGTAATAAACAAACCCACTAAATCCTCATTAATATCCAATTTCCATTTGCCATGAGTAAGTATCTCCCACAGCTGATCTGAGCTCATCCCTCCCACCACCACCCAGGTTCCTACACATCCCTGAAGGGACACAACTCTCCCAACCAGGAATGTGCTGCTGCTCTTGCACAGGAGCTGCATCAACGCCCAGCCCGGCCCCTGAGCCTGTTGAGTTTTCTGTTGTTTGGGTTTTAATTCACTTTCCTAAGATTGCTTTTCATTCACTTGGTGACAGGTAGTTATTTGTTTGCAGGGTTCCATTTGACATTTATTGTTAGTGTAAAACACTAATAATAATAATTAGTGCCTTTTTAGAGTTGTCTGAGGTTTTAGTGCTGGTGCATTGTTAGTATAAAACATCCCAGTGCTGGGCTGTGTATAGGATAGTATGATAGTATTTAAATATAACAAAGGGGCTCATTATACTGCAACCAGATTGCAGTATCTTTGAGCCTCTTGTTAGCAAGCCAAGATTTAACATCCTCTAAACTTGTCTGCAATGCTAATACTTTCTGGAAAAAGGGGGGAAAAAAGCTACCAAAAAACCTTAAACAAAACTAAAGCCCAAACAAAAACTAGACAATAATACACCGTTTTTATTCACTTAGAGCTTAAGAGCCAAAGCAAGTTTAATGCCAAGAAGATGGGAATAAGTGAGAATAAATGGATCCTACAACTGCTTTTAGAACATCAAGGTAACTCAGAACATGCCTGTGCAGCCGCATCTTCATGTTTGGGAACTGATCGTTCCAAACCATCTCAGTTACCCCACTTATTCATCCTCTCTCAGGTCTCAGATAATCATTTTCATAACATGACCAATGAGGCTCCAGACAGGGCTTTCAGACCATCTCATTAAAGGAGATTTGCAATCCTCAGGTGGATTCAAGCACATTGTCAGACACTCCTTCCTTGGCTGGGTGCTCTTCACAAGCAAATTAAGAAAAGCTTCCCCCATAGAGATGGCTGGATGCAGTTTTTCATATCAGGAATCAATTACAGCTAAGGAAAATAGGCTGTGCTGGTTTGGGTTGCTTGACCTTCCAAGAGAGATTATCTAGACAGTGAAAATAAGGCTACAAGTGGGATTGGCAATGTTTGGCTCATAACAAGCTCATTGTCCGTTTTTCTCCTGCAGTTCACCTCTAATCAGAGCTGAAAGTTGGAGTCAGCTCTCATTTCTGCTGGGGAAACTCAGGGATGATCTCATCTCCCCAGAACTCTGTTTTGGACAGATCTTATTCCAGGGAAGATTCAGAAGTCAGATCTGTGCCAGCTGACACTGCACAGCCCAGCTCCACCTTTGTCTTCTGACACAGAGCATGAGAGGAGAAGGAGGAATGGGAGAGCCTCGAACAGAAGGTCAGATGTAGAGAAGGCAGAGCTGAGATTTAAGTAGCCCAGCCCATTAAAAAAAAAATGTTCCACACAATTATTACTTTGAAAAACAAACCTGAAGAGCTGAGGCAGGCTGCAAGGTGAGCTCTTGCCATAATGACACAAGCAGAAAGACCAAATAACAGGAAGGAAAGGAAAAAAGGAAAAAAAGGAGTAACTGAGCATTTCTTTCTTTCCAGAGCCAACTCAGCCTAACTTGAGGAAGTAGCATTTATTATGACAAACTGAGTCTAGACAAGATCTGTCAGGTTCAGCTGCACTGCATAGCTTTAGGTACACACGTTTTTACTACAGATTGTAAGCAGAGACATATGAAACAAGAATCTCAACATTGAGCCCTGCTGGATCTTCCAGGCTTTCTGCCTGAACACATTTGCATGAAGTGCTTGTCACTGGAGGATCTTGACAGCCACGGGGTTGAACTGCTCCCCTTTCCCATCTGTGCCTTCTCGAGGCCATTGGGCAACACCAACTTCCCCGCTATCAAATGGATTCTTCATTTCAGGAGCTGCATATCCAGCTCAGCTCTTGCTGTATTTCACTTCACTGCTCCAACAGTGGAATTCAAGAAAGCTTTTTAAAAGCCCTGAGCCAACGACTTCTTTGGTTCTTCCTCTGCCCAGTCCAGTCAAGGCTGCAGTAGCTTGAGAAGGGAATGAGAGGTGGATTTTTTTGGTTGGGGTTTTGCCTCTTTGGAAGTTTATTTTCCACCATATTTGGCAAGTAAAACAAGAGGCTGGAAGGATCCAGGAAAGTCCAATATTCTCCAAAGCTTGGAGGATGCATGAAAATATAGAAATATTCCTGCAAACTGTAGCAGCTGTTGGCATTGCTAAGAAGTCTTAGAAAGGATCACAACTGATACCTTTAAAATATTTTCCAGAGGAAAAAGCAGGAATTACCACAACTTGTCAATAAAAACAGTTTAGGTTAAGGTGGTTTTCTGTAACACTCAACTTGGAATTCCTTCTTTAAAACTCAAGTTTAAACTGAAAAGGAAGAAAAATAAGGGTAAAGCCTACATAGACTGTGCCTAATAAATCAACTTTTACTTTCTGAAAAATATGGATATGGGTTTTTTACCTTGATTCTGCTATGAAAATGCTTAGAAAACCTGGACAGCTCAGTGAGCTTTAACTGGGGCCTAACAAGGTTGGGATGAAGTTTGTTTTCCATGGTTCTAAACATCCAGCCAGATCTGCTGCTGACAAGAACAGAAGCAAAATCTTTAGGGAAAGAAAAAAAGGATAAAGCCAAAATCTGCTGAAGTCTGTTTTGATTCTGTGACCCAGATACCAGCAGGGAAATAACAAACGTTTGCTGTATGTTACACTTGGCTTTCTATCACAGAGCTGAGCCTCAAATGACCCCAGAGCATCCATTTGCTGGATTAGAAACTCTCAGAAAGCATCAGAAGCCGAGATGTTCCCACTGATGGGCTTGTCTTTAAAAACAGAGCCCTACAGAGGGTGAACATTCCTGTTTACAGATGGGCAACTTCCATAGTTTCTATCAGAAAAAAAAAAGAAAAGATCTAAAGATAAAAATGGCACCAAGATAAAAAAAATACAGCATCTATATTTTCCTTTTTAATATTGTATCTATTAGAAAAAGCTTTGGACAAAATGAAAAGTGTTCTGAGAGGATTCTCTCCCCCTCACATGCTTTTTTTATTTCTACAGGCTCCAAGCTCTTGCTTTCTATCCCCTTCAAGTCAGCAAATCCTGAAAAAGTACTAACCAGATTTTTCAGAAAAACTGGAGAATTCTGTCAAAAGTTTTCCAACTTTTGGTTGAAAGCCTTTCCCTCCTGAAGCTGAACGTTTTTGCATCTTAGACTCTCACAGCATTATGGAATAATCCATGGGATGAGGTTGTACCCTCAGCCCTGACTCCACCTGATGGTGTCCATCTGTTCAGGGTAGAAAATTCTGGGCTTTCCCAAAGTTTCCTCCATTTCCCAACCTTCTTTCCCCCTGCTTCAAGCTCCACAAAATTGTTTCCTCAGCCTCCTGAGTGACCCATAAGTGGTTTCCAGCATCTTGCACACGGGATGTGATGCAGCAGGACATGATTGATGCAGCCTGACCTGACACGTCAGGACGCTGCTTGTCACATGTGGAATTCAGCAAGAAAAATGGAATAAGCAACCTTGACATGTTCATAAGAACTGAGGATTTCTCCTCTCCTCATTATCTCCACGTTCTCCAGCATCTACCACACAAATGTTGCCATAAGACAGCAGCTCACCTGCTCTTGAAGCAACATTTGGATTCTGATCCCAAAATCTTTACAGGACATTCTCTTCCCCATGAAAAATTTTTTAGAGCGAAGATTGAAGACTTAAATTGCAGGTTTGCCACTAGCCAACATAAACCAGGGTGCACATCCCATCCC
Organism: Corvus cornix cornix; assembly: GCF_000738735.6. Lineage (NCBI taxonomy): Eukaryota > Metazoa > Chordata > Aves > Passeriformes > Corvidae > Corvus > Corvus cornix. The sequence goes on along the minus strand of NC_046349.1, from coordinate 13,270,251 downwards.
TGCTCTAAATCACGGAATGGAAGCAGCTTGTCACACCTCTGGGGACCAGCAGGAACCTTCCACACCGAAGTGCTAAAAGCTGACCCAGTGCTAATGACTCGCTCTGAGTTTCCTTTGAGCCAATGCTGGACTCCTTTGCTTGAGTTTCTATTTAAAATGCAAGAGAAAAAGACAGGAAATCAAGCTTATGCAGGGCTTACCTGCAGTTCTAACCTGCTGTGTACTACAAGGCTGCAGACTGGCATTACCAATGTCTACTTTACAGCTATTCTGCTCCTAACACGCTATTTTTGTCAATAAAAAGTGATAAAGGTCCTACAGCACCTCACAGACAGCTGTAAAAGCCATTACATACTTATTTTCCCAGGACGTTTTTTCCTTGGCACTTCATTTAAAGTATAAGACTCCAAGAGGAGCCTACAGAAATATTCTCATTCTTCAGAAAGTGTCCAGGGCTCCCTGCCCTGCTTCTCACAGCAGCCTCTGAGGGGCTTCAGCAATGTCAGTGGAAGCTCTATCGGATCAGGAGCCAGAGCAATCGGATCCCAGGTTATTTCACACTCAAGTCAGCATATGGGAGAGAAGGTAAAGGTTAGTTGGCATGTTAATAAAAATGACTTGAAACAATTCCAGTTGGTGTCACTTTCAAGTAGAAGGATATTCTCCAAATGGCAGAGTTGTCAGCAAATGCTGGATAAGGCCCAATCTTCAGGTGTTTCCAATATCCTCCACAAGCTGCAGACAGACAGCAGCACCCCCAGGTTTTAACTGACACTGGACAAATCCCTAAACTCCTTCCTGGCAATTCCTGCATCCTTATCAAGGGACAGCTCATTTTTCTCTAGGGTCTACCAGCATTGCAGGAGACAGGGGAAGCAGGTTCCCATGAAAACCCTTCTCTCCAAGGCTCTCTAAGTTTCCTTCACCTTTTTATGTTGCTATGCCCATTACTACATGCTTAAAGCATTTCTGTCCCCACAGAAGAAGTTGCATTCTTTCTTCCTGTAAATAATATGCAGAAACAGCTGCCATCACTTCAAACTCATTAAAAAAACCCCCAAATCACAAAACCCAATCACAACCTAAGACTGGCCCAAGAACTGCTTGGTCTGTGGAGGAAAACAAGACATAACTGAAGAGAGGCCTCTATGAAATGCCACAGTGGGAGGGCTCAGCAGAACAGGCTCCAGACTGGCACCACTCCGAAGTGGCAGCTTTTACTCCAAGAGATAAACTAGATTAATTATTGCTCAAGATTTGGTATATTGCTGGAGCTCCAACAGCCCAGCAAAACAATGGGATCAGGCGATAAGGGAGTGAAAAGCTCCCCGGAAGTATGAACAAGCAAGGGCAAACTTGAACTGTATTTTAGTAAACACACACCTCTGTGGCCAGCTAATATTTCAAACATCAATTACGAGTGCTGGTCTCCAGAGCAGCAGTTGTTGACTTTGAAGACTGGAGGTGATATTGTTAAATAAGGCAGCTCCATTGTGATAAATCCAGCAGCTCCAGAGGCAGCCCCGGAAGGGTCTGATCCGAGGCTATTTGACTTTTAGATCAAACCAGTCGGGCTAAAACGCTCTGAGAGCCAGTCTAATGGCTTTTCTTTGCTGGACAATGTTATCATGGGCAAATATCCCCACAAAGGAGGAGGCAGGCACCAGCTCTGAGCTGAGGAGCAGGAATGCGTGCTCAGGTTTGGTTGGCTCCCTCTGTGTTTGAGCTCAGCTGTGTTCCACACTGCTCACCAACCCACAAAACATACGAGCCAGGCATTAATCACCTTCCACAATGGAAGGATGCCTGATATGGACACGATTGCGGGGCTGGGGTGGGCAAGTCAAGATCTGCTGCTTTGCTCAGAGTTGAATTTCCTCTGGAAATCAACACAAAGTGAAAGCCACACAAAATCTGAACAGTGACAACCGCAAAACTGTTCAAGTTTTCTTCAAGCTCACGTTAAGAGCTAATTCACACCAACCAAATACTCATTTTACTGAAAGTTTTCATAACAGATTCACCTACATAAAGCCACATATTTAATTTTCACCACTAGTCTTAGAAAATCCTAAAAAGGCAGGTAGGGCAGGACAAATAAAAGCTACTCAGACATGAAACTTGATAAGACATTTTATAGACAAATGTCTTCCGTCTTGAAAGGAAACCCTGCCATTTAAAGCCCATATTTGGTTTCTCTAATGTAGTAATTTCAAGCCCTTTTTCTCCCCCCAGTCATTTCTGTTACACTGTCTTATGGGAGGATAGAGTTAAAAAACCTCAACAAATTAGAGCAGGAGAGCAGCTCCCCACCTTTTTAAGTGCCACAGCTTTGCAAAGAGAAGCTTTTATATCCTGTGTAGTAACTGTTAGCAGTTTGTGACATTTCTAGTCTGTCCAGGGTGTAACTAGTACATGACAGGTCAAGTCTGTCACCTTCATAAAAGCAAAGAACATCTACACTGGCACACTACACTGTGGAGTCCCTCTGAGAATTACCAATGTCACACCAAATATCATCAGCAAAATTTATCTTCTCTTCATCCCTGCCATTTGGAGGAGCTTCCAAAAGATTCATATTATATTTATATGAAGACACCTTTTCTCCTTACTCCTGTAAAGTGAATGCCATAAACCAAAGCTTGAATCCAGGAGAATTAATTTGTCCTTATGGCATCTCTAATTAAAATACAGTTCTCTTTGGGGAATACCTGGAAAATTAAGGTTATTGTTGTCATTGTAATTAATTAAATATCATCATATGCTTGCTCTTAAGAAATGATCAGTCTTCAGATTTTGATGCTCCCTCATAAAGTAAATGGTGAAATAAAGATGAATGAATTGCAAGCAGATGAATTAATGATTAGCCAAGAATTCTTTAGATTGAATTCTGTAACATCAGTGGAAAATCCTGGCACATTGGACTCTACTTTGGGTTCACATGAAGATAGTGCTTGGATTAGGAAACTTTTCTCAGTTCAGAGAGAGTGGGATAAAATCAGGTGGGAAGAAAGGAAGTTCAATCATCCTCACATAGCTGGTCAAGGGTTTAGCCAGGAAACACCACTAATTATGGGCCTGTCCCAGACACATCAGATGGCTTTATCCTAAACAAGAAATAGCATAAAAAGCAAGGGATCATTTGTGCAAGGGAGATGGAGGATATTAGTAACAGCCAGATTCAGGGAGAAGGAAAGCCCTGGAGTCCTTCCAGCCCAGTGCCAGCACTGGCACAGCACACACAGCGTGGGAGATGCTCTTCCTGAGGTGTTGGATGTTTTGCCAATGCATTTCCTTCCCTTCCTCCTGTCTCAGCCCCAGCATGTCCCTTGTTCTGGCAGGTGCAGGATCATGGGCTCCATGGCCAGATGGGCTGCCCCAGGACTTCTCCCATGTCAGCAATTTGCCAGAGGTTTTTCTTGTAGCCCTTGACCTGCTATAGAACTCCCAGCTCCAGAGGGGCCCAGTTCCCAGCCTCAGACCTTGCCCATCATTTCTATTGTTCCGTGAACAGGAAAGAAATAAAAGGGATTGATTTGGAGGAAAGATTCTATTTATTTAATAAGGAGGCAGAAGAAGAAGGATATTTAGAGCTACCCTAAAAGATCAATTCCCTAAATCCTTGGTTTCTAATATAATTTACAGTGGCAGTTGAATGTTACAGAAGAGTTAATCAGTTATTCAAATGCATTTGTTGTGCATTAATACAGAGCTGGCCTTTGCCATGGATAATGTCAGCATGAGCTATTTTAGGGAGCAACATCCCTGTTGCCAATCTCTGTGTAGGGCACTGCCTTGCACAGTCCAGATTCCCACCAAGAACCTCTCTCTGCAAGTGGGGAACTCATGGGCTCCTCTTTCCATGCTCTGTTCCTGTCTCAGTGGAGCCTCAGCCTCACCTGGGTACAATATTTATTCCTCAGAGGCACAGGCCCTGTGTCTGCTGTCACCATCTAGAGCCACCCAGCCCTTGGGGACAGCTCTGTGGTGGCCCTGGAGCCCTTCACAAGTTCTCCCTCAAATACAAGCCCTGCTCAGGTGCTTGCTGACAAAACCCTGTTCTGCATGTGCCAGACTGCATCCCAAGCCAGTCCTTCCTGTGATTTCATCACCTGCTTATCACTGGAAACATCCTGAGGTAGGCTCTTCACCAGCAGAGAATTTAAAGGCATTTGTTCCCGAGATCAGGATTTATTTGGCTGGGCAGGACATTCCCTGCATGGCACCAGCTCACACCACGGGTCTGTCCTCCTGGGACATGTTCATCCCCTAAAGGGACAGAGTTCCAGAGTGTCAGTGCTGAACCACACAGGCCAAGGCTTCCAAGGGCCATGGATGACAACAGATATATGTTTAAAATATCAATTATTGAAATAATTCTCCGTGTAGCCACAGCAACCTGCTCTTTAGGATGTTTTATGCATCAGATCCGCTTACACAGCGATTTCCATGGGGAAACAGTTACAGACTCCTGCTTGTTGTCCAGTCTGCACAAGAAATGCTGACTGCCCTGTCACAGGATCTTCAAAAGCACCCAGGAAAGGCCTAACTCTGTTCCCAACAACTTCACTGGAAAATAAGACCAATAGTTAGCACCTCTACAGAGTCTTGTGGGTTTTATCAGTGTTACAGTCCCTGGGCTCAACCTTCCTCTCCCTTATTCACACCCCAAGAAACGTCCTCACAGAGCAATAGCTTGCAGAATTATTTCCTCCATCACTTATCAAGCAGATAATCTGAAATACATCATTAACACGCACCAATATTACAGGTACTAAAAAGTTAACACACGTTGTTCCTTCTAACCTTAGTTTTACCTTGTCTGCCTGCCACCCACGGCACATGGGCTGGGGATCAAAGTATCAAAGGGGAATCAGAAAATGAGGCTTTTGTCCCTCGTTCTGTTGTATGAGTATTGCTTTGCTATTGATTATGCCCTGAAGCTGCTTGCAAGGTTACAGAGATTCTCTGGTGGCACCTGTGGCTTAAGCACCCCTCCATTGACAGCTAACTCTGCTTCCAGGTCACCTCCACTCTAGTTACTGGTGTGGCTGCAGGGCATTCCAGAAAACTTAAAAGCACCTTTTACCCCCACATCCCTCTGGGCAGGTCGTTCTTCAGCCAGATCATTCTGTAAATCTGCTTCCCTGTGCAGCTCCCGGGGCAGCCGTGGCAGGGGCAGGATATTAGGATTGTAACACAAGCACAGGAGTTAAGGCAGTGGAATCCCTTTGTGACATGTCACAGCCTGGGACCCAGTGGCCCTGAGCACCCCATTCCACAGCTGCTCCTCAGGGAGCAGGCAGGTAAACCAGAGACCCAGCTTGTTGCAGTTCCTTTAACTCTCACCTTTTCTCCTGGTATTAATATCCTTAAAAGAGCAGTGAGAGTAGCATTAAATCTCTGTTCCCTTTTTTCTCATTGTTAGTTCAATGGGCTGTTAGCTAAAACACACAAAAGAAAGGAAGGCTGCCTGACTTGAGACCTGCTGAAGAGGCTTTGCTTACACTGCCTGCATTTCTTTGTTTATCTGACTGCATTGTTTTGCTTCAATAGTTATATTTAAAGCATTCATAAAAAGGATGAAATAGGGTGGGCTTTTTCAAAAAGCTGTGGCTAGAGCTAAGTTCTACTGAGCTCTGCAAACAAAGAACTGAGCAAACAAAGAAAAAAGCAAGAAGGAGCTGGGGACTCCTGCCCCAGCCTGAGCACAGGCAAATGGCCTTGGGTGACTGTTGAACATGTGGAGGGAGCACGACAAAGGATGGCTGCCAGAGGTGGGCTGGGGAGCCTCTGCTCCTGGCAGGTTTGTTTTAATGCTCATCTGGCTAAGTTTGCTCAGTTTGAGGGCATTTCACATGGAAGTGGATATACAAACAAGGGGCTGTAAGAGGATGATTATTATTTTGCATTTGCACTTTACAAACACGACTGAATTATTTCTCCCAACACTGCTGTAACAACAGTGTCGCTCAGGAAAGAGCCAAGAGTTCAGCCATAAATCCCAAGCTTATACACAACCTCACATCCTCACTCTCACCATCTCTACCAAGATTCTGCCCCATAAGATATGTAAAAGTTGGGAGATGCACATTTTTAGCAACCGTATTTTCCCTGAAGTTCCACTGTTGGAGCTGGTGGATGCACAAATAAGCTGGAATAGCTCAACTGCAAACTCCGAGTGCCAGCAGAGACACAGGCTCAGAGATTGAGCCCTGGCTCAAGCAGGGATGACTTACAAACAGCAACAGGAGCTGGCTGCTGTGGGTTGAGGCCTTTTTACCCTTCCACCAGCACATCCCCTTTGGAGTTGACCCCATTCCCCCCAAAAGGGGTTATGCTCCAAGTTATTCATGTAAAAGAATAAGCAGCTCTTTGCAAGTGCTTACATTTCTGCCACAGTATTTATTAACCCATCCTAATGCTGACTTATGCTCCAATAAGGTGTCCAAGGAAGTTGAGCAGTACACAATTGTTCTAAGGAGAATGGTGCATTATTGCTGAGCTCAATTTGCATCAGAGAACAATATAAGCACTTTTATGGGAGTCATTACTACAGGCACACGGTGAGCGCAGAGTCTGGAGTTAAAGCTCTGCAGCAGTGGCAGAACCACCACTTTCATTTGTCACCTCAAGAGAAGACATTAAAAAATATATTGGTAAGGAAGCTTAAGCATAACAGGTTAATAATTAAGATAGCACAGACTTCTCCACACTGGAACAGGAACAAAAAGGTAGCACAAATCATCTGTGCTGTGACAACGTAGCAAGCAGGAATTCTGTGAAACCACAGGTGGGACAAAGGCAGGAATTTCAGGGTGGGGGCTTACTCCTCACCAGGACACATCAATATTTCTGCAGTTTTCAGAGACAAGGTTTGTGACAGGTTTATCATTCTCAGCTACCTCAAGCCCATCCTGTCTTTCCCTCCTCCCCTCCCAAACATACACACACTCCTGTCAGAGCTGACCATCACGTACCAGAGCCTGCCTGTCTCTTTAGCCTCTGAAGTTGGATGCTGCAGAGGTGAGACTGGCTTTCAGCAGAGGTCAGCCCATGCTAAAGAAGGAGACAGCCCCAGAGATAGCTCCAAGCACTTGAAATGATAGAATAACACTTGAATTGGCAAAGGGGCACAGGGACACACAGTAGGGAAGCAGAGGAGCCGAGACAACAGGAGGCAAAAGTGAGAAGAATGGGAAAAAAGGTAACACATCCAGGGGAAAAGGAGAGCCCAGGTAGAAACAGGGAGGCACAGAATGAAGATGAGCACAATTTTAATGGCAGAGAGGGCCCCAAAGACAACAAAGCTTTAATTGGAGCAGTAGCATAACAAGTAGCAACATCAGCCCTATACTTCTAAACTTTTATATTACATCCAAGCACAGTGGGAGGGGAAAGAAGCAGAACTAATTTCCTCCTCCAGAGAGAGAGTTGGAGCTGCATTTCCAGGCTTTTGTTCCCTTTTGCCTACCACCCATGCACATTCAGCAGCCTTACCACCACGCTTCCTGCAGGCCCCCACCCTGTGTCCTCTCCCATCATCTCTACCAACATTTTCCCGTGCTCTCCTACCCCACGGACACAGTGGCAAATGCGTAAAGGAACGAGCCAAGCTGTCACTGCTTCAGAGGGTTTTAAGCTGCCCTGTTTTAATCTGCCTCCAGATGTGAGTTTTTCAGCCTGTCCTTCTCCCCCAGAACAACGTGCCAGCGAGGTTCCTCTGGCAGATGCTGAGGCAGAGGCAGGGTGAGAGCCCTGATCCCAGCTCAGCATGTGCTGCTGCACCAGCTCTGCCAGGTTATCTGGAACACAAGGTAGCGAGAGGCCCTGCTCAGGAAAAGGGACCAGAATCTGTCTTGACAAGTGTTTTGCATGCAGTTAAATAGACAAATGTATTCTGCTGCCAGCCTCTTGCAGGAATTTGACTTGACGCCTGTCACCAAACAGCTTCTTTTGCACTAGAAGAATTACAAAACACTCATACCCTATAATGATCAAAAAGAGAGCCCCCATGCCCACATTAGATTCCAGAGATGCAATCCACACTCCCTTGCAAGCTAACAGCATCTGAGCCTACACAAAATTAGGAGATGCATTTCTGAAGGGTAAAACAAATATTAAACTGTTGTATCATGAAAAGGCCACTGGTCCATCCATTCCTGCTGGCTGTTTGCAGCACTGACACCTTCACAAGGCATCACACCCTGCTCAGACAAAGGCTCTTCTCCACCCCACTCATCCCTGACAGGACAAGGGCCGCAGCTCAAACTGGTGTAAATCTAATGCAGTTTAGGCTCACTCAGCTACATGCAAATAACGTGACTTTTACCAACCCATTTCAGTGGTGCTTTGTACCCCTAAGTCCAATCCCTCAGGTATTTTTCCATCCGCCACTGGTATTTGTGTTATGCTCAAGATACTCATTGGAATATCTGCTGCCATGCACCATTAGAAACTCTTTGAGAAGAGCTCAAAAACAACAGAGGTATTTATTTGTTGCAAATACAAGCTCTCAAGAGAGACAAAGTAAGTCTCTTCCTCACTTCACTTTCTGTATCACTTCATTTCCACTCTGCCCCTTTTCAGGGAGGACAGTGCCCCCAAACCTCAGAATCACAAAGACATTAATGGTACAGAGCTGCTCAGTCTCAGCTGGAGATTGGGGCTCTTTAGTTATCCACACTAAATACTCAATTAAAGACTAAAAAAAAAAGACAGTGGCACTTTATATGACAAGAGCTAACAAGCCCCACTTTGTATGGATTGGGATCTCCCACTTTGTATGGATTGGATGATACAAGATCCAGCTGTGCTTCTGGAGCATCCCTAAAGGATTCCCCAGTCTCCTTATGCCCAAGGAGAACTCTTCCCCATCTCCATTTGGCCACCCATTTCTACCCAATTTCCCTCACCTTCAGAACTAACAGATTTTTGCGGGTATCTGCTGAAATTTATTATCCCTGGCAGGATCATTGCATTTGGTTTGTTTCCATGGGAAATCAAACAAAAGGACGCAATTATACCCTCCCTGTCTTGGGCTGCACATGGAGTTAATCCCTACCTGGAGCACCCATGGTGAACATTTAACACCCCCCAGGCCCCAGCCCAGCTGGGTCCCTTTGCCATCAGTGCCACATCACCCCACAGCCCAAAGCAGCCACCCAGAGCCCCAGCTTCTCCCAGAACTCCCTTATTTTTTAACCTCTCCAAGGAGAAAGACAACAAATGGACTGAGCCAGCTTCCAGAAAAGGCAACAACTTTGTCACTTCTGGCTATGACTGAATTGAAGCTGGCAGCTCTGCCAGCCCCCTGAGCCACCCAGCCCCTGGTGCTGCTCGTTTTTTGGGCACGGTTGGATTGGCCCATCCACTGTAAATATGACACAGCACTACCCACAAGCATTACAGAGCTTTCAGCGTTGCAGCTAAACCCCCATTTGGGGAGGATTTACAGCCTGCCTGTGAGTGGTGTCTGGCTGAAACGTGGCATCCAAAGTCTGGCCATAAGAGCCCTGCCATTTAATCATAAATCTATTGGGCTATTTTTAAATTAGAAGGCTAAAAAATACAAATGAAGTTCACCATTTGCTGACACATCTTTGATCTCAGAAGGAATGTGAATTCCAGAGGCCAACTCTTCAGCTGATGTAAATCAGCACAACTACACTGGCATCAGTGGAGCTCCAGTGATTTACATGCCACAAATCTGTCCCTGTATTTATTAATGGAATATTTGTAGGCAGCTTTCGGGTCAAGTCTTCACTGCTGATGTAACCTACTGGAATCAATGGGGAGTTGCTCATAAAAATGCAAAAAAAATACTTGGGTTTCTTTCTTCCCACTCCTATTATTTAATTTTTAATTAAAACAGAACTGCAGAGGAGAAGGCTCACCATGGAGCACCCAGAGTTTTTCAGGCAGCACTTCCTGGTTGAGACCACAATGAGATTTACAAGGCAGCTGTAGGACATGCATCAATTGCTACTTTTCATCTTTATAGGTTGATCCATATAGCAATCTGTGCTGTTGCTGATCTATATTTATACCACAGGCCTATATTTTAGTCATTTCATAGGGACACCTGATAAAACTTCAGATAAAAAACCATGAAAAACAGAGAGCAAAGGTTTGGTGTTACATCCAGGGCTCTCTTCACCTTCCTCCCCCTGTCCCCACATCCTCTCCCACCTATTTCTTGCTTTCTATCGCAGGTAGGGCCAAACATCTGCCTCAGCTTCTTGAAACCCTGTGTGTGCAGAGTGCCAGGGACTGGAGAGCCCAGCCACGACCAGGGGAGGAAGGGAGAGGAGGCACCAAAACCAGGACATTCAGCTCAATTTCAGTGTGCCCCAACTTCCCCCACCACTTCAGGCAGGTTCTGCCACCTTTTGGCACCGGTTCCATCCCTCCCCCTGCCCTAAACCCAAACAGGACCAATGACATTCCCTGAACCGTGTGTGGAGCTGGGATTTATGTAGAACACGTGCTAAACACACCAGCTCTCTGCACGTTTATGGCTGCACACGCCCTCACAAAGGTGGAGCTGCCCAGGCACAAGCAGCATTTTACAGACATTTCTGAAAACCCCACCCCCCTGGGTTGCTCACCAGGTATTTTAGAGGTGGTATTTTGTATTTAGGGCTGCTCTCACCACAAACCAGTCACTGGGAGCACAGGCAATGCCCCTCTCCTGTGGCGTGTGCAAAAGCAGTGTAGCATTAATTGATGCAATGCCCAAGATAGAAATGTTTGCTTGCTTCACTCACTACATTCCTTCATTTACTGAATAATTCAGCTTCTATACAGGCTCAGCTGACCTTTGCTTGATAAAGTCATATTTCCAAGCATTTGCTTGCATTTGGTGTTTTTAATCAGGTTCAAGTCCACTCGTTACACATCAGAGCAGAGAATAATGATGCAGAGCCGTGTTTTAGCCAAATGATGTTCCTTGCTGCTCACACACTTCCCCCAAATCACCGAGTTGTTAACTAAAGTGTAAGAGAATTTATGATGCTAAATAAAACCAGGAGAAAAAAAAAAAGATGTTTTAATAAGATGAAAATCCAAATGTTAAAATAATGAGCCATCTGTATGGGTGGCCCTCTCCTGAGAGATGCCAAGAGCTTTACCATCTGTGAAACATTTACCAGCTGTTTCCTTCCTTTTTCGTGAGAACAGAAGAAATCCTTGCAGTTGGTGTTTCTAACTGACACATCCCAGTGAAGGAAACAGGTTTGTTCCACGGCAGAGACCTCTCCCAAAGCCAGCCTGGCTGGAATAAACCGAATATTTTGGTGAGCATTGCTGCTCTGCTTTGGAAAGGTCTTCCCAAACAATGCTCCAGCAGCACGTGGAGCACTCAAAAATGGAAGAGACAAAACAGCCCAAAAACCACCAACTGGTTTCAGCAATTATCTACTGAATATTTGATCTAAACATTTCTTTATTGTTTTGCTTTTTTTAAACCCTAATCCGTTACAGGAATTCAGGATTAATTCGTAACCCATACGAAGCTCGGAGGGACCCGTAATAAATAAATATAATCCAAATACTGATTGCTCAAAACAACTGAACCTTGGTTTCTCTCTGCTGATATCTGATAGCTGCAATCAGCACATCCCTGCAGCTCCTCACCTGGCACCCACCGAGTCAGGGCTGCTCCTGGGGTCAGACAATGCTGATGCTCTACAGGATTTTAGTTGGTGATAACACATATCAAAGGCTGCCAAATAAATACAAGTTTAATCCATGAAAGGATATCTCATCTTGTATTGTTTGTACCCTGATGAGCTGCAGCCCTAATTGCACAACATTTCATGATTTCCTTGGTATTCCCTGACTTCCCTGGCTGCCTGTGTGAATTGAATACAACTTCAGCAGAATTAGCCCTTAAATTCCAAGCTGATGAAATTTGCCCAGAGAAGTGAGAACAGAATTCTGCACAGAAACTCCCTTTATGTTTTCCAAGTTTATTTTTTTCAAGAGACTTGTGAAGTGAGTCAGGGGGAAAAAATTTTTTAAAAATCAGCTTGTAATCAATTTGACAGTCTATGGTTGTGTAAGGAGCAGTGGTTGGTTATCAGTTGTATCCCAAGTACCACAACATCCTGCACTTCCCAACCAGGAAAACTGCAGCAGACACAGAAACAGACCCCAGGCCCACACAACACACTCACAGCACCTAGAGGCAACACAGCCCAGTTCTACAGAGCCCAAAAATGCCAAGACACAAAGCAGAGCATGGATATTAAATCCAAATGAAAATAGAGGAGTCCTTTATGCCCTCTTGGGCAAACCAACTTCCTCAATGAAGCATCCATCCTGTCAATGAATCACCTGGCTTTTCTCCTGGAAATGAGAACTGAGACCTTAAATTTCAAGTAATATCAAAGAATAGGACAACATTTTTGCTAGGCACTCTCCTAGTAATATTTGCAATATATATTATAAATATATAATTTTACTGCTGTGGTAAATGGTACTGAAGAGTCAATTAAAGAGGAATGACAAGGCTTGGTAACTTGTGCAATATTTTAGAGCATCACTTTCAAATGAATCTACCTTTTACCAGAAAATCTAAAGCCTTCAAAATGCAGTGAAAATTAAGTTTCATGCCACTCTCAAAAAGTTCTGGTAAACACCCTGTCAATGTTTATTCCCAGAGAAACTGAGGCATGAAGGAATACAGATTTCTTTTCAGGCTGATGTAGTTACTCTGGCCTCTAAGCTGTCAAATCAGCCTTGGGATGCAGGATGGTACTGGAAACATGGCTTTCTTGAGTGTTACATGTTTCAAGCAGCACTTTCTTTGGAGGTCAAGTGATTTTAATCCATTATATCCCCTGGTGCCCTGAGCACCTGCACATACCCCAATTTTATAGGGATGTGCTGCAGAAGGGATCAGGGAAAGCCCCCAGTGCTGGCTGCAGCCCCTGGCAGCAGCACAGGAAGGTCATGGCCAGGGCAGCTCGAGTGTGTGCAGGGTTTACACTGCAGATCTCTGCTCTGCTCCAGTGCTCGTCACTGCCAGCACTCAGACACCCCTCAGCTCTGAGTACAGAACATGTGCAATTAGTCAGATATGAATGACAAAAAACCCCCAGGTTTTATAGGTGTTGAAATCCTGGGGTCTTTTCAGATTTAGACAATCACAGAATCAGGTTCAGAAAGATCCTCAGGATCATCAAGTCCCACCATTCCCCCAGCACTGCCAAGTTTACCACTAAACCTCATCCCTAAGAGCCACATCTACACAACTTAAATCCCTCCAGGGATGGGGGCTCCACCACTGCCCTGGGCAGCTGTGGCAGGGCTGGACAACCCTTCCAGCAAAGAATTTCCCCATATGTCCAACTTCAGCCTCTCCTCTCCACACACCAGCTCATGTTCATAGCTATAAAAACCCACAGCTGAGTCTGCTGGTTAAGACAAACAATAGCCAGGTTTCTAAATGGAGCCATCTTAATTTTTTGTTGCTATTTTCAAATCTCTCAGGGTGATTTTCCATGGTTTTCAGTTCCTTACATTGCCTCCAGCATGCAGCTGTATGCATACATTAACCCATTCCACTCTTAGGGCTACTTTAGGACAAATGTGGCTCTGAACAAAGCCCACCTGGGATCCTCCCACCCACAGGGAGAGCCTCACTCAGCATTTGAGATGCCTGTGTCACTGAGGGAGGGTCACACCTTGCTTGTCTGTGTTGAAAGCTGCAGCTTGAGCAGTTAGTACATCTGAATGACACCAGTTACAGCACCCAATATTTAAAGTCTGGGTTATAAAAATGGTTTGTAACCACAGCCTCTCTTCCCCTCTGCTGGAGCTGCTCAGTGGGATGGTAGGAATGGCAGAGCAGACTCCAGGAACAACGAGGTGACAGGGGCAGCCTTCCTGCTGATTCAGGGGCTGCACAGTGCTCCTGCTCCGTGGGTGTTTGAGATGTAAACTCACAGAATCCAAGCCCTCAGCATGGCTAAAAATCCCATTTCACTTGTTGGAAGGGTGGCTGTTCTCACCAGAGTGTCCTGGATGAGTTCCAGTGCAGGTAACTGCATTCTGCTTTAGCAAATTCTCCCTCCATTTCCAATTAGGAAGGGAATTAATCATTTTTGGCTTTGTGCTGCTCCCATGACAGGGGTGAACAAAGGCAGCAGTTGACACTGATCAACTTTTTGACACATTGCTGGAAAAAGGGCTTGCTAAGTAAGTAATGGGGAATATGAACATTTTAGCTGGAGAGCCCTGCACAGTTCAGTCAGGGACAAGGGCTGCTCTGCCAGGAGCTCCAGGAACAGCCCCAGGACAAAGCTCTCAGGGTATCATGGAATAAAGAATTGGGCAGCATTCCCAAAAACTCCTGCTCTTTCTCCCTCTGGTCCCAGGTAACACAGGAAGTGCTCAAAGAACAGACCCAGACCCCACATTTAATCTGCCTGGACAAATGGCTCTATAAACCTTTTAAGCCCTTGTGTAATCAATGGCACTAAAGCACGTCCCTGACTCCCAGTGGATGCACAGGACACTGAGCAAATCACCTCATCAATACAGAAAAAGAGGCTTCACGCCAGCATTTCTGCCCAGCCAGGAATGCCAACCAAATTCTGGAGTTGCTCTTGACCAGGTTTCACCTAAAAAATGCCACTGTACAATTTACATGCTTAAGCACTTAAAAATTATCATTTCTCCTGGTCCAAAGGGTCCTTAAGAGCAGCTGAAGGACGGGAGTACAACAGCCATACTAACAGGAATGACCTCCTCAGCACCACATTACTGGGAATGACCAAAATAAAGCAGTGGTAAGAATCCCCCCTGAGTATTCCTGGCTTTGCTGACCCCATCCTTCTCCTATTTGTACAATATTTATGATCTTGCATCTCTTAATTCCTCCCTGGAGCATCTCATGCCAATTCACAGCCAGGTGCTGTGTAGGTGGGTGCTGTGTGGGTTTCCCCTCTGCTCAGATGCCTGAACCACCAGAGCTCAGCATCGTGTTCAGCCAGGCCTGAACACCCTTGGAGCCAAGATTAACAATCTGTGCCAAGCTGTGGAGGCAGCCTGGGATCAGAACACCTTGTCTAAAAAAGCTTTGGCTAATATCTGGTGATGTAAAGAGCACAAAATCTAAGCACAAAAAATAAAATCCCCTGCTCACTCATGCAGTCAAACTTACACCTCATTTGTCAGAGTGTCTCTGATCTCCAGCTAATCATTAGTTAATGCCATGGATATCCACAAAAGGCACCAGAAGTCCCATCAAGAGGAGAAAAACCCAAACTATATCTTTAGGCACTTCCTCAAGAACTCCTTTGTCAGCAAATTTGCTGTTTTCATGGAGTTGCACAGGAAGATCTGCTTTACAGCTTTTGGTTTTGATTGTTAGTTACCCAAACTCAACAGTCTGGTGGGATCTTCATCCTAAGAGGGGCATAGACATGGCCCCAATATTTCTCAGTGCTCTCCAGAGCCTCCCTCAGCTTCTCAGTGGGGAAAAGCACCCACATTTAATACTGGGCTGGATTTCTGCAACACTCCAGGCTCCAAAGCTCCCATTTGCCTCTCCACTGTCAAGCCTCATGTGCTGCCAGTCTCTTTTGCTTTTTAGTTTGGTAAAAAGAAGTACAAAACCCAGTGTAAAATTCAAATAGGGCTGGGAAGTACATTTTGTATCAGATTGCCTCAAAGCCTCCTGCAGCTTTTCGCAAAACTAAGCCCATGTTCTCCCAAGTTCTTGGGCACATCTGGAGTTTCACAGTTTTGGATCAAACCAGATGACAGCAGTCTGTCAAAAGACAGCCAGAAGCCCATCAAACAGATATGCAAAAGAATTAAATGAAGAAAACTCTTTTGAACCCAAAATAGAATTTTATGTAACACAGAAATAGTTCTTTTCCCAAACTTCCTTTCATGGGAAGGACAGAAAGTTGATTCTGTCTGAGAACAACACTTTGGCTTTACTGATGACAGCCTTTGGAAATAGAAAGGCAGGAGCATTTTCTAGGAGCTGTGGGCTCATTTTACACACATGAAAGGCAGGGCTTGTCTTGTGCATGATGGGGACAGGGGATGGAAACCACCCCAAGATCTGGGGTCACCTCTGGGGACCCCACTCCTGACCCAAAAGTTTTACATCTCAGGCACAGAAAATTTTAATTAAATCAAAGCACACAAAATGAACACACAAAAAAAGGCAGACAAGTTGGTTGGGGAAGGACTTTTTGGCTTATTCTGAGAGATGGTGGCTCACAGCACTGTACTTGGCCTCAGAAATTTAATTGCACCTAAATTAAGACTGAAAGCTGATCAGGTTGGATTAAAGCCTAGTGGGATTCTGAAACAGATTTCTCGCTCTGTCCTCTGCTAATATTTTTCCAAACTGCTTTTTTGGCAATACTTTCCTTTTTGCACCCAGTTTTCCCTGTAAATGAGCAGTGAAATTCCAAAGGACTCTATCAGGAGTTAAAATCACTCAGTATATATTTGCCAGCGCATGCAGTATTTATTTTTAAACAGTGCCAAAAGTGTTTATAGATAGAAACAACAGGACAACCCATAATTAAATAACTGTTTCTGCTACATCTGCTATTTAGCAACTTGAAGGAAAATAATTTCCCAACAACAAATAGGAATGGTCAAGAAAGCTCTCAAGTTTGGGCCCATTATTACCATATAAAACAACATATTAGTTGCTTAGCTACCAATCACAAAAGAAGGCCAATTAAAAATGAAAGAATCTTAACTAGCTGCATGGAATATAAAAGTGAAAAGTTAAAAGCTGTCAGGTGGTTAGTGGAGAGAATACTGAGCAGTGATTGACAAACTGGGCTTGCTTTGCTTCAAATTTGGCTTTGATTCAATAAATGATTGACACACTGATGTCGTCTGAAATAGCAGATTGTGCTTTGGAGAGGCTATTTAGCAGCCCATTGATTGACAGGTTACTAAAATTGTCCCATGGACAGAGGTAACCAAACAGAGCTATATTTTGACAGGTGGGCGCTTTTTTGCCTTTTTTTTTTCACCTGTATTTGCTATACCATTTATATTAAAAGCAGAAGTAGAGAAAGGACCATAAAAGCATCATTCAACCTCCATGAAAATGGCTCCATGGCTCCTTTTGTAATATTGCTCCACAAACCTCAAATTCCATTCCCCCATTAAATATCCTTTTTTAATGGAAAACCCTACAAGCCAACCTGAACAGCCTCAGACATCTCTCTCAGAGAGCCTTCGCACACCGAGCACCCCGAGCTTCACAAGGAACAAAAAAGCAACAACCAGAAATTTTCCAACAGGTCCCAGGTAGCAAATCTCAGTTCTCTGGGAATGAGGCATCACCCTCAGCCTGGGACTCAGCACTCCCGTGAGCTAAGGAGGGGTTGGATCACACCTGCCTTTGGTTTCTCCAGCCCTGAGGGAGTTTGCAGAACTCCATCACTCTCCTCTGAAGCAGCTGTGAGAGCACACGGAGATGGAAGGAGTTTGCCACCAGTGCCACAGGTGCTCCAGAAGAGCCTCAGCATTTAGCAACAAAGGAAAGAATATTCTGACCAGAGAGAGCCACTAAAAACTCCCAGAACTTTTCTTTAATCAAAGAAAGAGCACCACACAGCATTTGTCCTGAATAAGCACAAATACAGCGTTGTTACTCCACACTAAAAAAAATACTGATTGTCCACGTTTGTATCACTCTTATTTTTGACACCTTTAACACAAAACCAATTACTAATGTTGAACAGTAAGTTCTCTTTCTGAGCACCCTACTTTTCATTCCTAAGTTTCCAGTTAGGAAACTACTTTTCCTCACAGTTTTTACTCCCAGTGTTTTAGATTTCCACATAACTCTCACATTTCTGAGGTGCTCCTTTTATAAATTTCACTCATTTCTACAGAATTTTTTCTCTCTGCTTTCCATGCCCAGCTTCTCAATTGTTTGTGGTCCACTGATAAAACTCCAACTTTTAAAGCTAAATACACACTGATTACAGAGAAAATATTAAATATGTTACCAGCTTAGGCCAAAACACTTAAGTTTAGTACCTGAGCTTGCAGGTGAACCTGCAAACTTGAGTTTCTCTCTGCTTATGGAGAGAAGAAAAATGATTTTTTTCCTTCAGAAAAATTCCTTAACAGAGCAAATTCAAACCAGACCCCAGAACAAGCACAAGAAAAAAATATGACTGATAATTGCTTACCTGAGAGAATAATGTGCAGAAGCAAGGTGGGATGAGCGTTGGAAGGGAAAAACTACTCCCCAGAGCACCCTGAGCCTCCCAAAACCGAGCCCCTCTCAGCAGCTCACCTAAATAGTGCCCCTGCCCTGCTCCAGCTGCTGCTGCTGGGGAATTGCAGCATCTCTTTGGATGGAGATTGGGATCACCTGGAGTGAATCCCACCCAGAAAGGCAGGGTCAGTCTCTGGGCCCAGGTGCAAATGTTCTCGTGAACGTTCAGAAAAAACTTTGGGAAGTTCTTCTGTAGGAAAAAAACCATTGCTTTCTTTTAGTTCCCATATTTTGCTTTCTGAATTTTTGCTTTTTGCTGTACAAACACTTTGGCCCTTACATCAACTTATTAAATTTACATTTCAATTGAAGCACTTTGATGATCCAAAATTAAGCATTTTGTCCCTTTTAGTGGCTTTAGAATTTCAGTTCAACTTTCTCAGCACTGTTTATTAAACAAATGTGCTTGGTATGTGTAAACTGTGTTTGTCCATTTATCTTTACTTGACATGGAAAAAAACCCCAGGATGACTTGGGGGGACCTGGGACAAGTGACAATTTTAGGAATGACAGATTTTGAAAGCATTTAGTGCCTCACCTTTTCCCCATGTATAAGAGACACAATCCTGGAGTCTTTACAAAGCACCACTATCACTGTAGGGCCATGTTATTTTACAGATCCATCAATTATTCTAATTTTCAGCATAAATTCATTCCGTAGCTATAAATAATAAAAATAATCATACCAATTAAAGACAAACAATTCACTGGTGGCCTCATGGACAGCCAAACGCAGTCCCTGTGCTGTTCACTTCCTCCTTCCAAGTTACAGCAGTGCACAGTCATATTTTGGATTCACTGGGAAAAAAACCCCCTGATATCATCTCCAAACTTCTCCTTTGCAGGAGCCACACAGG
The DNA here is from genome assembly GCF_000738735.6 of Corvus cornix cornix. Classification (NCBI taxonomy): domain Eukaryota; kingdom Metazoa; phylum Chordata; class Aves; order Passeriformes; family Corvidae; genus Corvus; species Corvus cornix. The sequence continues at coordinate 13,251,111 of NC_046349.1, read as the reverse complement.
CATTGCATAAAACATCTCCATTTATAATTTGAACATTCAAAGTTTATTTTTAAGGATCTATTAAAACAGATTTTTCAATGAAACCTGGTATTTTAAGAAAAAAGGAGCTGAAAGAACACTGCCTCCTTGATGTCGCTTTCCCCCCCTAAAAATGGCAGTTCTCAGCTTTTCTTTTTTTAAATTACGTCTCTTTGCAAGGACTTGTTGAAGACTACAGTTCATTTCCTGCCCAGTTCCAGCTAATTGTTATTATTTCCAAAATTTCTAATGGTCTTGCTGTTTTTTAGGAAAGAAAATAAATGCACTAGTCCAAGTTCCTGCTGATCAGGGACTTAATATCTACTGAAGAAAATAGGAGGTTTGTGGGTTGAGGCCTGAACAACTTTTAGATCAAACTAATTTGATTAGCTGCTTTTGCTGGTTTATTGGGAAAGGATATTACAGAGCTGCTGTGCTTATTTCAGAAAAAGTGAAGTGCTTATTTCTGGTTTCTTCAAACTGGAGACTTGTTGTGATTTAAGGAAGGAGAAATTCAGTTCCTAACCGAAAGCTCCCAGGCTGTTCCAGCCTTTGCAAGACCGAATTCTAAATTCTGGAAGGAGGATGTCCTGGCTAAAGAATGCACGGTGAGCTGATGTGAAGCTCTGAGCGAGGTCGTGTGTGAGACCTCAGCGGGTGACACTGGGGGGGAGATGAATCCCAGATGTGGCTGGAGAAGGTGGCTGCAGCCAGAGCCCTGCAAACCCCTGCACTGCTCGAATTCTCCTTTCTTGGCCCCAAAAGATGAGTTTTTTGCAGTGGCATGGGAGTTCAAACCCCAGGGCCTGTTTTGCAGCCAAAGGGTGAATCCTGTACTGAAGATTAGAAGGCAAAGGGCTCTGGAAATGCTGCCGTGACTCAAAGTAGAAATTATTGCTGATACCAGCATTTGACCCCTGGAGGGGAAATTTAACCTTCCCTACCACCCCACCAAACTGATCTGTGTGCAGACAAAGGGGAAAAAGGATTTTGCCCCAGTGCTGCTGTTCCACCCTTTCGTAGGGAAAAGGGCTGTTCTATAGCATGGCAAGAAATATTCTTACCAAAGCAAAATCCTGAATATATATCCCATAAACAAATGAGTACACGTCTAAATGTGCAAAACGTGCAGCAAAGACTTATCTGAGCTCCTCACAGTGACCATGAACACACAGGGAAAAAATTACAAAGAGAAAGTCACCAAATGAGATACAACTCGAAGGAACATAATAAGGAGAAAGTGTTTGGTAAGTGCCTTCTCTGTGCAGGAAAAACCCAGGAAAGATTACATCTGTCACTCAGCAAAGGGAGAAAGCTTTTGACAGATCACCCTAAGAAAGCCCTTTTTACTTTCATCTTCGCTCCGGGAATCAGCTGTGATCAGATTGCAAAAATAATCAAGGCCAGTGTCAGAGGAGGGTGAGCTCTGGCTGCAGGAGGAGAAGAGTTTCAAGAGCATTTAGAAACCCCAGAGAATAGGTCAGACCTTTAAACAGGTCTTAGAAGAATCTAAGGACTACCAGTGGCCACCCCTGAAATCTTGTGGAGGCCCAATAGTTTCCAGAAAAACCTCCAGGATCATGAAGTCCAAGCTGTGATTGATCTGCACCTTGTCCCCAGCCCAGAGCACTGAGCACCACGTTCCTTGGGCACCTCCAGGGATGGGCACTCCACACCTCCCTGGGCAGCCAATCCAAGGCCTGACCACTGTTTCCATGGAGAAATTCCTGCTGATGTCCAACCTGACCCTCCCCTGGCACAGCTCGAGGCCATTTCCCTTGTCCTGTCCCTTGTTCCCTGGGCGACACATTCTCGGGATGACTTGCAAGGGGCTGGAAGAGGTAGGAAAATCACACTCCAGAATTATCCCCTCATGGCCCATTGTCAGGCTGGAATAATGTCTGGAGTGTGTCCTGGGCATGGCAATATCCAATACTTTTATTAATGTCTCAGGAGGTGGAACAGCAAATATTGAGCAGCAGATCTGCAGATGGTACCGAGCCAGGGGGGACGGCAGCAGCCTTTGAAGGCAGCATTGTAATCCAGAACGAGCCTGACAAATTGCAGGAACACTCGGAAAAAATAGGATGCAATTCAAGATGAATCAGTGCAAAGTTGTCACTGATGCATAATCAACTGCTCAAATATAGGATGGGGACAACTGATTACAAAGCAGTTCTGCAAGAAAGCAGCTGGGGCTGCAGTGAATCAGAAGCTCTCCGTGAGTCAACAGTGTCATGCTGCTGCAGAAAGGGCGGGTGTCAAACTGGGACATGTAAACAGCAGTGTCATGTGTTAGACATGTGAAGTAATCCCACTCGGTGCTGGGGAGGTGGAAAACGCAATCCAGCAGCCAGGTTTTGGCACTGCACCTCAAAACATGTGTTGTCCAGGCACAGAGCAGTGAAATGAGGGCCAGGCCCAGGGAACACGGCATGCGAGGGGTGGCTGAAGAAGTGGGGATGGTTTGGGGAGTGGAGGTTACACACCTGCAAAGGCGTTAAAAACTGCTGCAAAGAGGAAGGACAGAAACTGTTCTCCATTTTATTTGAGAAGGCCCCAAAAAGAAGCAGTTCTCCAAGAGTAGGATAAATTTTTCTATGGTAGAGCCACTAGAAGAGATTGCCCAGAGGAGTTGTTTAATCTGCATCATGTTGGTCAAATGTGCCCCAGTGAAATGAGCAGAGTTAATGCTGTCCCTGGGCAGGGACTGCAGAAGATCACTGGATACTCTCTTTTTTCCAAGGATTCTTCAGTCCATCCTCATCACCCAAAGCACCCAAATTCTTTAAAAAGTATTTTTCCCCCAATAATTCTAAAAAGATAAAAGTAAACACTAAGGCTGAAAATACGGAAATTTTTTTATTTATCGGATCAAATATTTCTAACCCTTTCTTTGTTTGTAGGACTTGTCAGAATTTCCAGTTTTTTTCTCTAAAGTGGTAGGCAAAGCGTGAAAGAGGTCACCAACACTGTGAATTTCATTCAAGAGGAGTTGTGTACCTATATATATATAACTTCTAGGGGAAAAAAAGAAGGAAAGAAAAAATCCCCACGTTTAATTATCAGCAGAGCAGTCACTGAAAGAAAGACAGACAACAAAAATGAGTAAGATAAAACACTGCAAGTCACACAGCTGAGCTTGTTGTGACTACATGTGATGGGAACTATTATCAGAGTCAGGTACACAAAGAGAATTTGGCCCTTTATTGTGCACAAAAGCAGCTGTAAACTTTACTGTAAGCACAACAAGTCACACTCCTTAGGTTGAAAAATCGGACCCAAACCAGCCCAAAGCTACAGCAAGAGAGGATTTTCACAATCCCAGGTCACACTGTTGCTCCATGTAATCTGCACCTAACCAAGAAATTGAAAATCCTCTAAGAACATATCTACTTGATTGTATATTGCTATATTTGGGGGGAAAAAATTCCTTCTGGATCCCAGTGGGGAATTCAGCTCATGCCCTGAAGCACGAGATTTGATTACTCTTTTTTGAACATGCATAACTGCCATTGCTATTACTGGTCATAACATTTTGTCAGGAAAGAGAAATATTATTCTGCAATGTAATAAAAATAGATAAAATTCAATATAGCTTCAGAATCATTTGCTGCATTTCCAAAGTAAACATTAAGCACCCATCGAGATTATTCCATTGGATAAGCCAAGGAAGTCTCCAGCACTATCTGTTCATTTTATTATCTCTAATTTTCAAGAGTGCAAAAATGCTTTCAGTAAATATTATGGATTCTTCCTGTGCTAAAAGAGATGCTAAATGACCTTCACCAACTTCGTTATAAATAACAGGAGCAGGGAGCACACGATCGCTGTGCAGTTCCAGTTCTATTCAAACCTATCAGCCAATTCTGACCAGTGGATAAAAATGGACACCAGACTCCGCTTGCTTTTTTTCCCCATCTTCATAATCCCAGCCCAGTTCCCTCTTGAAAGGCATTCTGTTCTGTCAGCCATAATGGCATCTGCTGGTGGAGACAGGAAGCCATAAATCTGTAGGGTTCCTCTCGACCAAGCCTTGTTAATGCTCCCATTTATCACCGAGGATAGGGTGCCATCTCACTACTGCTCCACTCAGAAGTCCATCTTCTCAATTTCCCTTTCCCCAGGGAGTAACCGTTTAAAGCAGTGACTTTCTCATCTTGCATGTTGAGGCTGCGAGCGCCACTGATACAAATCCCATCCCCAGTGTGTGCGCTTGGACTGGAGCCACGGCTCTGGAGAACAATAGCTGCCACTCGCAGATCCCAGAGCCCGCTGAGCTGCTGCCCTGCCTGCACCCAGAGCTCCTGTCCCTGCAACTTGCACAGGAGCAGCATCCCAGACAGAGAGGTTAAAATAGGAGCACACTCTGTCATTTGCCACCCCCTCATGCCTGCGAATGGCCCAAGACACACATGGTGTGTGCTGAGGTTTGGGAGAAATCTTATTAAAGCATCACGGTGTTAAACAGCATTTAACTCACGATCCTTCATAATAAACAATCTATCAGAGGTGCAGCACCTTTCTGTGCAGCCGGGGAGGAGAGGAAACAGAAAACCAGCCAGAGGTATCTGCAGTTTTCTGATTTGGGGGCCAACATGCAGAAGCTGAAGGGTTCAAAACCTCAGATCAAGACAGCATGAAATGTGAAAAGAAACACCAAGTTTGCCTCCCTGTCCTGAACTACCTGACCCAGGTGCAGGCTGCACTTAATCAAGTCAGGTAGTGTGTCATTTCTCCTCATCCCAGGGCAGGGACAATTGTCCCACCGCTGTGGCCCCTCCTGGCCCTGTGTTTATACCTGCCTGGACTGGAGACAAAGCTGAAATCCCTGGTGTGCACCAGCAGGGTTTTACACGTGCTGCACACAGGTATCAGAGATCTGTGCAATTCCCACTGATTCAAGCAGAGCCCTTCACTCCCCGGTGAGTTACGCCAGGCAGAAGTAGAAAAATGAGTATTTTATAGTAGCGTTATCCTATTTTATCTTTCCAACTAAGCTTATGCTTGCATCAATAAATACCTTCCTATTGCATATAAAAATTGCTGGAGTTCATACAGGGAAGGCTATCAAATAATTTCAGTGAAATCAGTTAGGGGGACACTTCCACAAACACAATCTGGTGCTGGGCTGCTGAACACAAAGGTCACTTAGGGGGCTGCCTGTGGAAGCCCTTCCCTGCTGGAGCCGCAGGCCTGTGCCTTGCAGATGGCCCAGCGACACCGACTACAGCACAGTGGCTCTTGCTGGTGCTTTGTAACAGAGCCCACTCCAACAGACTCATCTGAGAGGGATACAAATCATTCCTGTTAAACCAAACAGTTTCATTAGAAAGAGACAAATGCACAAACAGAAACAAAAAAAAAAAGGTAAAAACTCAGTTCTACAGCAACCTCTTGGTTTAAGATCTGGAGTATCAGAAATGCCACTTTTAGGAGGTCTTATGCAAATTATAGTTGAATATATAGAAATTAGTCCATCCTTTCCACCTCAAATCACATTTAAACCCTCAAGGTGTTCACAGCTGCTGTGGAAAAAAAACACAAAACACCTAAAGCTGAAAGAACAAATGGGGCAGGGGAAGTTGTGTCCGTGTGTCTTAGGGACCAACACTGTTCAAAGCTCCAGTGCCGCCTGTGCCTCCTCAGCCTGGCAGTTTGGGGGGCTCTGAAAGGGTGACAAACTCTGGTCGGTTGGAGGGGACAGAGATTTGGGTTCCCATGAGGGTGCAGCAGCGCCTGATGGATGTACCTGACTCTCCTTAAATCCAGCTGCCAGGGGAAATTAGGGGAGCAGAGGGGTTTCACCTAAACTTCACTGAACTTCGATGTCCAACCCTCTGATCCCTTCGGGTTCTACGGCTGGGACACCTCAGGGTGTGGATAAAGACCCTGGGCAGGGAAGGCACCTGGTCGCCAGCCCCAGGCTCTCCACAGGCGGGAGCACCTGAGGGAGCATCCCCGGTCCCCAGCCCCGGGCACACCTGAGGAGCACCCCCGGTGACCCGGCAGCCGCGGGCAGCCCAGCGGCAGGAGCGCACCCGCCCGTGCACCGGGATCATTGCTGCAAATCCCTCTTTTCCCTGGAACCGCCCTGTCTCGGGCGGAAGGCGCGGAGGGCGCTGCCGCCGCAGCCCCGGCCGCCCGCAGCGCCCTCCCTGGGGAAGCGCATCCTGCGGGGCCGGCGGTGACCCCGCCTGGGGTGCGGGTCTTGGGGAGGTCCCGCGTGGGGAGGGGTCGGCCCCGCAGCGGGGGTGGTCCCGCACATGAAGGGGCTGGTCCCGCGTGGAGGGGATGCTCCGGCATCGGGGACAGGTCCCGCATCGGGGGTGGTCGCGGATGGGGGTGTCCCGCGGCGGGCGGCGGGTGGCTGCGGCGGTGGCGGCGGCGGGCGCGGTGCCGGCGCCCTGTCTCTTTAATGAACGGCTCTGCCGCCCGGCTGCGCGGAGTAAATTTCCTCCTGTCATCGGGTCGCGGAGGAGGAGTTTGTTAATGCTCAGTTTGCTCGGTGGATCGATGTTTGCTGGCATCGCCTCGCCCTGCCTGTGTGTGCGTGTGCGCGCGTGTGTGTGTGTGTGTGTGAGCGCGTGTGCGCGCGTGTGCCCGCGCGCAGGGGTGCGTGTGCGCGCGTGTGTGTGCGGATCCCACATTTCCTCCCATCCCGAGCCTCCCTGTCCTCTCCCATATCACTCACTGCCTGGCATCTGACAGCACGGAACCTGCAGAGCTCCGCGCTCACACGCGCACGCACACACACACACACACCGCGCACACCCGGGCACCGCTCCGCCATACAGCTCTGCGAGGAGGAGGAGGACAGGACAGGGAAGGGAGGAAGCAGCCAGCCCCACAGTCTTTCCAGAGCTGCCTTTTTAATATATACAGATCTATTTTGTTATTTATTTATTACCATTCTCTGGCACTGTGGGCGCCTTTCATTTGCTCCTGAGCTTGGATGTTTGAATCAAAGCAAAGCAAGTGTTGCAACAGTTAAAAAAAAAAAAAAAAGCCAACCAAAAAAAAAAAAAAAAAAAAAGAGAGAGAGAGAGAAAGAAAGAAACCTAGATCTCTAAAATAAAATAAAAACCAAACAGGTTCCTATCAGTGAAGTGGAAAGGAGGGGGGCAGGGGAGGCTTGAGGGGGGTGCTGGGGAAGCAGCTGAGAGGCAGAGGAACACGGCTCAGGAGCGTCTCAGGGCTCTCGGATCTGGGGACAGAAGTGAGATTGGAGAAAGTAGAGCGATGCCAAGGAGGAAACAGCAAGCACCCAAACGGGCTGCAGGTAAGGAGAAGCCATCCACTTACACAGCCTCTGTCTCTCCACTCCTTCCACTCCTACCCCCCATCTTTATTATTATTTAGGGTCACCCTTGCTTTTCCGGGCTGGATCTTTATTTATTTATCCCCCTCCCCCTCCCTTTCCCTCCGTAAGTCTGTGGAGCCAGTTTCATTCCTTATTGCCAAGATTTTGCTCTGCCACGGGCTGTCCCCTCGCCCTCCGCCGCTGCCACCGGCTCGCTGCCGCTGCCGCCGCTCCCCGCTGCCGCTGCCCTGCCGAAACTTTTCCCCCCAACTTTCTTCCCTCGGCGCCCCTTCTCCCCCTGCCCCTTCTCCTGCCCGAACCGAAAGCAGTCAGGCTTCCCTTTGCTTCTGGCTTTAGGATAGATTTTGTTTTCCCTTTCTGATTTTCCCCCTCCCGGTGGTTTTCGCTTTGGATCCGTGTGTTTCGCGAAGTGGGTCGGGGTGTTTAATCTTTTATTTCGCCGTATTTCTGGTGGCAGTTCTGGCCGGGTGTGTGTGTGTGTGTGAGGGCTGTGTGTGCCTGAAATAGTACAGGGACTCTCTCTGCTGATGAACCCGGTGGGGAAGTTCAGCCTTTGATCATCAGTGGTGAAAATTGCAACAGGAAATAAAATGAAACGTTCTGACTGCTAGAAGACAATCCACATTTTCAAATCAAATCCTTCTTTTGTTTTGTAGCCGAGCTTATATATTTGCACATGCCAAGTGGTTTTGCAATGTGTTGTTTTTTTGTTTTTTTATTTTTTTTTTTTTAACAGAAGAAAATAGTTTGCAACTTTGGAAGTGTTTTGTTTGTCGTTGTAGGGTGTTCTTTTTCTTTTGGGGGCCAAGAAAAAGAAACAGACGAGTGGGTCTGTATAGTAAATCTTTTCAAAGAGTTTTCTTTCAGGCTCCTTAATTGCTTTTTATTTTTTTTTTTAATAGTGTGGTGGGGTTTTGTTTCTGGGAAGCGCAATATGGAAGTTCATTTTTCTTCTGCCAGACCCACCCACTGAAAAATCAGCTTTCCAGTTGATTGCCAGCTTTGATTTGACATTTGATTGATCACCTGTCATCTTGCTGCCTTTGATCTATTCATTCTTGATATATATCAATAAATCACTCACCATGGTAACCCAAGTGCCAATGACGTAAGGCTTGCCCTCTAGATTCTCTTAGCCAGACATGCACAATTATTATCTTGTTTGGCTTTTAATGTAGGCGGGTTTTTTCCCTTCTTTTTTTCCCTTGTGTCCTTCCTTGGATTAGTTCTTTAAAGAAAACTCATATTTGATGTCTTGTCTTTAAAAATTTTCCCTTGCCCTTGTGAATATTTCCTGGGTGTAGCACAGCAAATGTGGGACAAAATGTATGGGCAAGTTTAGTGGCACACTTGAATAAACTTTGCGAAGTAGTGCTTGGGATGCACGCAGAGGGAAATGTCATCCCAGGAAACTGGGACACGCAGAACTTTTATCAACTTACAGCCTTGCCTGGATTTCTTTGGGTGCAGGACAATGGGCTGCAGGCAGAAGCTTTTGGGACGTGCCCTGTGAATGTACCTATGCAGGTTGCCAGTGTGATTCTTGGCAGGCAAAGATCCCAAATTTATGGTCAACGCCGTAAATAACAGTTACGCTAAAAATACACACACGTATATATATTTACATAAATATATTTGTGTATTCAGGATAATTCAGATGAGTCGCTGTTATTATTTTCTTCACCAAGAGGTTTGATCTGAGTAAGGCATTCACATTTTCAACTTGCAGGATAAATAAATAGCTATTTTTTCATGGATGCTGATCCTCACAGTGACAGTGCTAGAACTGCTCCTTTTTTCTCTCTGTCAGGAACACGAGGCTTCATTTTATTTGGGTTTCAAAGTAGAATTTTCACTTGGAGTGTGTGTAGTATCTTTTCGTGGCAGGGGCACCGTGTTCTTTTTTAGAAATAGAGGCTCCAGTAAGTAAATTTTTGCGAGCAAAGCCCATGCTGTTGTTTCCCAGGATTTCCCTGCTGAGATACAGTAAGAGATGTTTTTATCCAGAATCCTACAGCATTTTTAAGATCTTAATGACAAGGGAGAAACTCGTATGACCACAATTAGATCTCTCCTTTCTCGTTCTCATTATAAAATGTGCATTGCTCTTCAGTGGTGCATTTCTTTGATTAGATTTCTCCTCAGATCAATGTTGTTTCAGGTGAGCAAAATACTGCAAATGCAGTCCAGTTTCAGCCAGCAGAACTATTTGAAGTAGGTTTATACATTTGCAATAGTTCTCCTGCTTTGAAGTTGTATTTGCGTGTTTGTGGGGGGTAGGGGAGAGTTTCAAAGAGCAGACGTGCCTGTTGTATATAGTTGTTAAAACTGACTTTCATTTTCAGGGATACTACTGAGGTTCTGTTCTGTATGGTGAAAAATACCTCAAAGTGGCAGGAGACAGACTGTGCAATAAGAAATGAATCTCTCATCAAGGCTGATAGCAAAGCTCTTTAGTCCTTTTATTTAAAGGAGTTAATACATTATATATTACTTAATTTTCACTTTTATTTATTTTTAGTTGTACAAGTTCAAAGGTATCAGTTGCACTGCATTTTGTCTCGATGGCAGCAGAGATATTGAAGAGAAGTTTGCAACTTTTAGTTTCTTCAGATAGTTCACCTCCAAGGGAAGAAAAATGATAAGCCTTATGATTCTGGACATGCCTGCTTTTGTCATTGCTTAAAATTAAATACTATGCACAACTGTAAATAATTACTGCCATGCACTGACTTTGAAAGCAGGTTTTGAGTTTGATTAATGAATAATGTAAAGGTTAGAGAGAACCAGCGAGTGAATCAGAAGGGAAGTCCTGCTGTTAGATGAAAATCTATCTAGAGAAATATACATGGCAATTTTGTCCTTTTCTATTATTAATTTTAATCCTTGTATTCCTAAGAAATATATTCCAGACCATTGTAATGAAACAAGGGAGTATAATTGGATAAATGGGGCACTATTTATGTGTGATGATGGGGATTTCTGCTCTCCGATTACACTTTTAGAGACACTTTATTTCACATCAACACCCAAACGATGTCAAACGCATTTTGGTATTTGCAGGGCCGAGTATTTTCTGAATCATCCTTGCTTTTTGAGAGCGTCATTTCCAAGTCGATAGTTCTTGAGGCAGAGAGTTGCAGCTCTTTCCATCAGTGCCTGCTTTCGGATGGGACCTGTGTTTACAATAAACAAACCCATTTGCGCTGGAGATTTCACCCAAACGCATCACAAAGGGCTTTACAACCCGGGGCCTGATTCTTCTCCCGCTCAGGTGCAAATCAAACATTGCTTCTCTCGCAGCATCAGTGAGTTCTGACTGCTCCTGTGAGCAAGAAGAGACTCAGGCCCTCAAAGTACTTCATCCTTCAGCAAAATGCAGCCACCTCTGGGGTAAAAGTCTAGTAACGATTCCATAACAAATGGTAATATATTAACAGAAGGGTGGAAGAAGGGTGGGAGCAAAGCAGAATTGCTATTCAGATTTTATTCCTAGGGGTATGAAATAGCTTTCAAACACAATTTCACTGGATTAAACTCTCCTTTCCCCTGCAGCTTGTTTAAATGTGCATATTTTATTTTGTGATCATGAATTGGTAGTTTGCTTTTTTAAAGCCTGCAAAGAGAAATCTGGACTTAACGCCCATTGCGGGTGAAATTTTGTATTTCTACTTTTCTTTCCCTCTCAGCCCCAACAGACTAGCTAAGAATCAAAGCTGGGGAAAAGTACAGAAGAAGCAAGTCTCAGGCACATTTATTCTGTTTATTGGAGCTGTAGAATAACACGGGTTTGTTTTTGGAAGAGTCCTCATAGAGCAGCAAGCAGAAGATGGTGAGCAGGGAGTTCTTTAAAGCTGCAGCTTGCGCCTTTGTAGCAAAGGTTATTTAAACCAGAATCATATTTAGAAAGCGAAATTATGCTTCTGCAGAGAGCAGAGCAAATGACCAGAAAGGCTTGCTCTGTGTGTTTCTGTGGTGAAAGGCAGCGAGATCTATCTATAAATGTAACCAGGAGCACTGTGGCTGTTCCAGGATTATTTGTATCCTTTATATCAGGGGCAATGGCAGCAGATTCCAAGGAAGCAGTGCTGAATGAAACTGTAGAAATGGCAGCTCTGTTTTGTTTCAACATCCTCCAGAAAAGCAACTGCACATCAAACCCACCTAAACAGTTCATGCCTCAGAACCCTTCACTTGCAGTGCACATCACGATGCTGACAGATGACAAAAAAGCCAAGGTGTTCACAAACAAGAGGAGCCTTTAAATCCTGGTTAATTAAATATATTCCAAATTAGGTACTTTTGCAACTCAAGAGGCACCAAAATTAGTCGCCATCTGCGTTAAATTCTGCAGGCGGCTCCTAAGCCCAAAGCTGCTCGGAAATATTTTTTTCCCGTGTCAGAACTCAGGCCTGAACGGGACAATTTGAAATCACATTCATTTTAGTGCCTGTTTCTCTATTTGAATTTTGCTGTGATTTATCCAAGCCCAGTATATCCCCACTATCTGAAGAGCGGGGTGCACCCAGAGTTCAGCCCCTGTGACTGGGAAACAAAAGACATTTCCATCAGTAAATGACACAATTTTGCAGCACTTTTGAAAACATGTCCATTGTCAGAAATTCTAGTGCATAAATGCTCTCCCTCTTCTGTGCTCTCTGAGAAGACCCATTTTCTCCAAACTGGCAGGATTTTGGAAATTTCCTCCCGGAGCTTTCTCCTCCTGATTTTTGCTCTTATTAGCAGCACCCACCTCAAGGAACTGTTTCCCCTAGCAGAGGTCCCTGGAGTCCCTCCATAGTGCAGGGCCAGCGTGAGCGTTTCTCCCGTCATTTCCCTTCCCATCCCGATGAGGACATCACTCCCAGAGAGCAACTCCAGACTCGCGGAGAAAAAAAAGCTGTCAGTTGCTGTGGCTGCAATTCCCAACTTAGCAGCAGCAGAGGGAATGGAACTGTACTCTATCAATTACAGTTGGAACCAGAGGCTAAACACTTATTGTGTTAAGCTATTGTGCAGATCTTAAGAGCTCAAATGTAAAAAAAATATCATGACAGCTGGTGGAGGGGAGAATAAGGCCTGGTTCTTCCACTGGATGACGTATTATTAGCAAAGGCAAAGTAAAATTATTCAAATTCTGTTTAATGCTGCTGGGGTTGAGATGTGTGTGCCACATTCTGCCTTAAAAAGGGGGGATCCTACAGACTTTGCTGCTAAAATAAGCCTTTGTTTTTCCCTCTTCTCTGCAAAATGAAATATTTGTGAAGTTTTATCCCCACAGCGTGCTCATGCAAGCAGAGAGACATTTTCATTTGTCTCCGAATCTGATACAGGAGCCAACTGGAACCACATTACACTCAGAGCTGAAATCTTACATTTCATTCATGCAAGAGCAGGGATTTTTCATTACCTATTTAATTGCAATCATTTACATGAGAGTGGGCCCAGCTCAGCAGCTCTTACTCAGCACTTTGCTTCAGTGGGCAACTGGCTTGTGTAAGGACTGCCTGTGTAAGACTGGGCTGTTCAGCTACAAAATTCAATATTTATGTTCCTTGAGAAGCATTCTGCCTCTGAAGAGGGCCCAGATTCTTCCATTAAGCTTTAAATCCAGGGACAGTTCTGTTTGGGACTTCTGTTCCTAACGGGTGCGAGCTTTTCTTCCCTGAAGTCTGTATGACTGAGCTATTCTGCTTGCTCGGCCAACTTCCCTCCTCAATCACGTTTCCATGCTCTGTGTTAATTACTGCACACTGGTTCTGGGTACCAGGAGATGAGATGGGTTTTTAAAGAAGCCTTTTTTAAGGCACGGTGTTCATGTTGTGCACAGGGGCGGCAGCTCTCGAGAAAATGCCAGAAAATGGGGTTGCAAATCCAAAGCCTGAAAGTTCCATGTGCTTTTAGGGGCTAAAAGCAGTTCTTTCTCATTAAGGTGGCTTCTCACTTGAGGCTGTTGGCACAGAGTAATTTTTACCGTGTTATAATAACAGCTTCTGCAACTCAGAAGTACCTTGACAGCAAACCGTGTATTTTTTAAGGTTTCAAGGAGAAAAGCATCACAGAAGCACAGTGTTTCCCATTAGATTTACACATCCCTCTTTAACTGTTGCTGGCTTTTCATCCGTTACCTTGTGAGCTTTCTCAGGCAAAAAAAGAAGTGGAAAAACTGGTCTTCTGATCTAAGTGTTGCATTAAGTGTTTCATTTAGAAAAATGAAGAGAATCTTTGTTTCCCTAAAAGAAATGTTTTCCCCCTTTGCCCTAGGAAAAAGAAAGGCACAACAATAGCTTCAAAATGACAGGATCTGATTGTGAAAAATACAGAGTTCATAACGTGCAGTGCCTGATGGTCCCAAGTATTGGTAAAATTCCACAGCTAAATAGAACAAACAGTCCTAAATGTCTGGAAAATGGATCCTTTTCAGGCATGCACACATCCATACCTGCAAGGAGGAGAGAAAAGTGCCTGTCTGGGAGAGGGATGCACCTGGAGAGCTCGCTTGTTCAGAGCAGTTTTTGATTACTGCACCAGTCTTCGCCCAAATGTGAGAACTGCGCTGTTAGGAGTGGTGTCCCCTGGAAGTCCTTTGTTAGGCTTCATTTTCTTTAAACCTCCATCTCCTGGAGTCTGATGATGGTTATGCAAGTGTCCAATATGCATTTTAAAAGGAAATTTATTTCAGACTGCTTGCTCTGGAGAGGAACTTGAAAACAAGCAGGCTACAAGTTCTCATGCAGAGGAAAAATGCCTTGATTCTCAAAGTGACTGTTTTTAACTTCCCATCATTTTCAGCCAGTCTCACGATTTTTGAGGTTGTGCTTCGTGCTTTTTGTATAAACAAGGTTGGCAATATTGCTTTTGCCTGATTCTGGTGATGAACTGGTGTGTGTGTCTGGGTGTATAATTATATACATACACACACATAATATCAGTAAACAAAATACTGAACATAATGATGGAGTGGAGCTGTGTGGATTGGAGCTCTGGCTTTGTATTGCCATAAACAAAGCAGTTCTGAGAGCTCAGACCATCAGTTCTTGAGGAGTGACTTTCGATTGAAGTTTCCTGGAGATTGTTTTTAGTGGCAATTAAATGTAGAAAGTTAATAGGCAGTAACTGCTCTTTAAAGGATAAATACTACGAGGAATGCACAGCCTACCTTTTCCCCAGATATAATCAGGCTGAACTTTATTGAAAAAAAATTTACAACTAGCAACATGAATGCTGTATTTTTATTGTATTAATGCAAATGAGATGCTGACTTCGTTCTTTCATCTCCATGGCTTGTATCTATTAGAGCTGTATCTTATTCCTTTCAGTGTCTTTTCTCCCTGTGTTCTGTAAACTGCCTTCCTCTAATGATACTGAGGCTCATTAAAGTTACTCCCAATGCTAAAGAGACTCTGGGAAACATCCTGAGCTCTGGATGGCTGTGGAAAAGCACAGCCACTGAGCACATGGGGAAAACTAATCTGGATCAAGCCTTGCATTCCCATTTCAGGAAGCCCTTAAAATTGATGGGTCAAACAGGAAGAAAAAACATGCAGGAAGGACTGTGTGCTGCAAAGAACAGGTCATTTTTAACACACAGCCCTACCTGACAAAGATAAAAAACAATAAAGTTTTAAGGAGCTCGCTGGCTCTTCCTGCATCTCTCTCAAAAGACTCATTTAATTGAAAAGCCTGTTGTGCTTGTTTTTATGCATGTAAAACAGAAAAGGGGCAATTTTGCACAGGGCCTAATATTCCAGCACAATATAATTGGAACTCTTCCTGCCTGCTTTTTAAGTCTCTCTGTTCATATAAAATTAAGACCCACTTATCTTAAATTGTAGTAAATCTCATCCAATATTGCTTTCATAACTTAAAAAAGGCTGTTACATATTCCCAAAGCAACTTTGCTGAAGTGATATTGGGTCTGTTTATGTGGAATTGGTGCAGAATTTCTGTTGAAAAAAGGAGCAGCACACAGTTCTTGTTTTTAATGAAAATAATTAAATTCTCTGGAATACCTTGATAGCTCAGATTTTTTTCCTAGTAAAACTCTGCTTAGAGGAGATCAGAATGAAAATCTACACATTGGTGCAGTTTGGCGTGTGCAGACAACAACCTTGTTTCTATCACTCACCCTGCACTTGGACAGAAGTAATTCCTATTTTTCGTAGAAAGATTTTACTCTGAATTTTCCATATAGAAATAATTTTTTGTGTGAATTGCATGGCGAATCACCAGCACAATTTGTAAGGTCTGCAATTTTCTTTGTACATATAGGGAGAACTCATTTGCTTCCCGCAGGGTGAGTGGACTTCACAGGAAAGCGCTGGGTCTTTCATGATTTTGTTTTTGTATCAAAGAAACATAACCTTGTGCCAGCTGCTGTATTGGTCTACCAAAATTATTTTTTTATGTGTTTTTCAGCCATGTCATAACATACATAAGCACAATACAAGTAGCATTAAATTAACACGTGAAAGGAGAAAGAAGCTAAGTAGTTATATTGATCATCTGTAGCATTAAATGCTAAAAAAATCAAAAGCTTTCCAGTGTTTTTCATTAGCTGCATGGATCCTGCTCGTATTTGTGTCCTTTGTTAGGCAGTGGAGCATATTTCTTCACACTTAGCACCTTTCTTCCATGGATTTCTCACTGATAGTCCTCAGAATAACCCCAGTGATGTGGAATATTTCCCCTCGGTTTTACAGAAGGGCAAATTGAACCTGGGAGGTTTTACCTGATTTGCTCAAGGTCAAACAGAATTTGCTCCCAGTTCCCTGACTGTGGTACTAGATCACATTTCTATCATCAGAGCACTTCCAGGAGGGAAATCTGGGCTGGAAGCTCATGGCATCCTCTTGCCTGTGCTGGGGGAGAAGAGGGAACAGCCCAGCTGGGACTCTGGGGAAGATGGGAGTGCACTTTCATCTCTCCCATGCAATTCCCTGTGGTGGAGGAAGAGGCACTTTGCTCATGGCCAGGAGCTCCCAAAAGCAGGAGGACTCATGGTTTGAGAAAGCAGAGCTCTGCTAATTCTAACAAGCCAAAGGAGCTTTACTTGGCAAGAGTTTTAGACAGAATAATCAAGTTTTTTGCATTCTAGTTTTTAGCCAGTGATAGGTTTCAGGACCAGAGAATTTGGTTCCTGTTACTTTTCTTCCCATAAACTGTTCTGCATTTCTTTGGCAGAGCTGGTTGTGACTGTCTATAAAGCATTGCCCTGAGAAATATGTAAAACCTGGTCTAGTTGCAGCTGAACAGGCCATGCACATTTTCCTCCACCCAGTCTCCCAGAGGTGGTTGGAAATCTCTGATGATACAGTTTGAGGCTCAGCTTCTGGTGCCAAGGGTCTAAATCCTTACATGGGCAGCTCAAGAGAGACCTGAATTTTCAAAAGCACCGAATTCCCATGGACTTCCCTCAGCTCCCTCTCTTGTGTAAACTGGAATTGTGCCTCTATCAAGAGCAGCGCTGTTTCCCTAAACTGGAGATGTATGTATTGCCTATAGAAGAAATATGCTGCAAGTAATAGCCTATGGATTCATTAAGGATTGTTTATGTTTATTTTCACACCATATTACCTTTCAGGAATGGTTGTTTCAGCCATTATATTGACAGGAACTTCGAATAAATCTTAGGTAATATAGGGCTGATCTGCCTTACCTGGGAGACCACCTGCTACCCTCTTGAGCAGAGGTGCTGAATCACCAGGTAGGGCTTTCTTCTCTGGAGCTGGGGACTTGGGAAGCTCCCGTGGCTCCTTTTCATGTGGAAATTAATGCTTGCCTCTGTTTCTGAATAGTAGGTTATTAGAGTTCGTATGCAAATTCCCAGGATGGGAATTTGTCTCTCGTTGATAATTGATATAATAATATATATTTTTAGTGGTCCAAAGTCCTTGAGCTCGAGCCTTGTATACGTAATTTATGTTTATTTCTTACTGTTATTAACTGTAATTTAGTTGTTGGCGCCTTTCATTGCCTTGGATTGAAGGGAGTGTCTCTCCCCATTGCCCCTCCATAAACAATGCCCTTTCAGGGTTCCTTCTCCTGTATCCTTGCCCAGACATTTCCTAGCCTGTCAAATACTGTCATTTTATTCCTTACAGATCATTCACAGTACGTCTCCTGTTGCACACACAAATAAGGAACAAATGCAATCAGGATGCATCATCGTTTAGCATAACAAATAAAAGCCGATCTGTGCAGATTTGCCTTAAAGTGTCTCTTAATATGTATTGTCAAAATGTCTGAAGACGTCTCTTCCTCATAAGCGTTTAATTATTTGTGACAATTAAACTAATATTCAGAGCAGGAAAAAAAAATAGGGTATTAAATATTTTCTCTTGTCAAAAGCTAACAAAACGTTACCTGACAGAGCAAACTCCTTAAATTTTGTGTTTCAAGCAGACCTTAGAAAAGAAAAAGAACCAGAACAAAATTACGAGGCCTGGATTTTGCATGGAATTTGAGGAAACTGCATTTTTAAAACTAGACCCAAATTTAAGGGCATATCATTAAAGCATATATCAGTAATGAGCAGCTGAATACTTGATGATTTAAAAAGAGTTTCTATCAATTTTTAAGTCTGTGCTGAAATTTATGGCCAAGGGCTGCTCTGACTGAATCAGGGACTCAGACCTGGCATTTTTAGCCTTGCCTGGTTATTGTTCTACTCGTGCATGAGAGAAATCAGCTCAAATATGACGGCGCAAGTCATCAGGCTTTTCTGTGATGGAAATTATAGATGTATTGTTTTGGTTTGTTTTTTTAATCTGATGATCTCTTTCTCCATCTGGGTTGTTCAGACTGGAGAGGCAACGTGCACTGGATGGGGCAGGACAAGTAGCCAAGACTGGTGCCCAGGGCTCAGCATCTTCATCTGCCTGGCAGGCCTTGAATGTGGTAAAGGTTCAGATGTGTGATAATAAAAAGGGGGGAAAAGTAGGGAAAATCTTGAAAAGAACAGAAAACCAGCAGGGTCCTCGAGAGCAGTGTTGTGTGGATGTGGGAGCACTGGATAGCCCAGGGCACGGCAGCAATAACTTCTGCATTATGGGCTCAACAGTTCTTATAGCCCAGATTGTTTGGGGTTTCCTGCTGAGAAGTTTGATTTCTACTGGTTCTAATATTTCCAGTTCTGAGCTGCTCAAAGTAACCATTTCCATCATTAAAATCTGTGTTTTCTTTCTTAAAATGTTCTTCCTGTAATTTAGGGTAGGATGCTATTTGGCAAAAAATTAGAAGACGTTCATCAGGGTTTATTTCAAAGCTGTGGGACCACTGAGCTTTCTGGCAGTGACGTGAACATTTTTCAGAGATATCTTTTTGCTTTTCCTGAGAAAATCCACCCAAATTTGTCTGACTTATAAAGCCTAAAAGTTGCTGTTGCCAAAGAATTTTTAGAAGGTGACACAGCATTCTCCAACGTGCCATCCCCACCACGCATGCTCTGTTCTTGGTTTCTCTTTTTCAATTACATTGCCTTAAAAAACGTTTTAGCTGGGGATAAGTAGGACAATGGCTGCAGGGGCAGTGACGGGTCTGAGCAGTTGAAGGAGAATGAAGAAAAGGTCTGTGTTTGTGTTAGGCTGGAGCCCAGGCCTTGAGAGAGGAAACAGGGAAATTTAGGGAGCAGAACATGGACAAGCAGGGGCAGAGAGCATCCAATTATCCAATATCCACAGAAAACAGGGGTAAACTTGTGTGCATGACTTTATAGCCTGGTGAGCGTAGAGCACGGTATTGAGCATGAGCTCAGGCTGGGAGCGCGTCCAGCCGCTCCTGCCTGGATCAATCCTGGATGGGAACCAGGGTGGCTCCACACGTGTGACTCCCAGCTGGCTTTCCCAAAGCCCGCACGCATCCACGCCTCACGCTGGGGATGGATGTGGGCAGGAAATCCATCCGCCCCCGCGGGGAGCAGCTCCCACCCGGCCACGCTGGCGTGGAAGCGCCAGGCCTGAGGGGCCGCCATGGCTTGGTGGGCCCGGCGCGTGTGAGGCGGGAACTTCTTCTGTGGGGAAAAAGTGAAAAAGTCCCCTTAAAATCTGCCAGAGCTGTGCCCCCCCATGCCAGTTGAATGGCAGAGATGAGATCCCATCCACAGGCACAGTGCAGGCAGCTCAGGAAAGGTGCAAAACCCAATGCAAAGGAGGAAAATTCCGATTCCTGGCATGGGGACGAGGACAAGATGATGCCAGTGAGGCACAGGGCTGCCCTTGGATGGCAGAGCCAACAGGAGACTGGGAGAGCTCAGGCAGCACATGGAGAGGTTGGTGACCCCACACAGAATGTGTGACAATGGAATATTTGGTGTATTTGGTCTGTTTGGTGTGTTTGGGAGGCGTTGATGTGTGGGACAGGTGGGTCGGTCAGTGGTGGGGCTGGGCCTGGCACGGCCAGCGTGGATCGGGCCAAGTGGAGTGTGGGCACTCCAGGCAATGAAGAAGCTGTGGTACAAAAGCAGCTCCGAGACAAGACAAAGAATCCCGCCAGGAGTTTCAACCACAGATATCTGTTCAGATAAAAAGGGCCTGTTAGTCTGAGAGCTCCTCTCTTGCCACAACATGCCCATGGCAGAGGGCTGGTCCCTGGGTCGCTGTGTGGGTACCTGCCCTGAGACCCTGGGGCTCTGACTTTGGTTTTACTCAGAGCAAGGGGTTTATTTTATTTTATTTTATTTTATTTTAATTTTTTATTTTTATTTTTATTTTTATTTCATTTGCTGCCCCGTGGGAATTTTTTCCTATAAATCTGATCTTTCTATCTGAAAGTCAGTGACAAAACTTGAATCAGGCTCAGCAGAGCAGGTTGCCTTCAGGTTATTGTACTGGTTTGTGTCACCTCCAGCATTTATATATTAAATAACTAAAATCCTGAGAATGTTAATCTGGAAAACAGTCATCCCTGCATTACTCTTTTGTTGTTTCAGTGAACTTATTAAAGATTTTACAAACTTGTGATTTGGGTTAAACAAATGTAAATCATGTGCAGAAAGAGTTGCAGGGAGGCAGAGGAATGTTATGATGCCATCAACATCTGGATTTCCATTTGTTTGGATTAGGGACATTTTACCTTAATCATTCCCAAACATGTCTGCTAAAATCCCTTCTTTCATTTTTTATCACCTGCGAGGTACAGCCAGGCAGAGTTTCAATTTGTGTGTGTGTGTGTCAGGGTAAAAGTGCTGAAATTTGTTGTTGCAGTGAGTATATGAAGAGTCTCATTTTTATATTAGTCCTCCCTCTTTATAATTGTTTGGAAACATTTTGATTCAGTTAAAATGCACTACTTCCAACACACAAAGTATGAACAGGGGAACAGGGGAGTGATTACGAGTTTCTCCAAGGAAATAAGCATCTCTTAGCCATCATCCTGCAACTGGGAGAGTTCTAATACATGACATCTCTGTAATGTAACCTAATAATATTTTTTTTTAACAGTGATGTAATGGGGAGAGTGACCTGGACTTTGTAAAAGTTCCCCTACTTACTACAGATTCCCAAGGGCAATGTAACATTCTAGACAGCGTTTTATATGCCCTGATTAAAATGTAACATATTTTTGCATTTCCTGTGCAGTGACCTGTTAGTGCTCATAGACAGAACACTTAAAGAACAGTTACAAGGAGACATTTCCAAATGTGCCTAATATGGGCGAGTTTTTATAACATTCTTATTTCATTTGAAATTGCAGCTACAGCAGGAACCATTCAGACGGTGCATTGATTTAACTTTTTAATCCACTGTTTTGCTACGTCAAGTAAAATAAATGTTTGTTTTTAGCTCCCTTTTTTTGCATTGCTAAACTCATAACTACTTGCTTTAAGCTTGGGATTCTAAAGGGAGCTACATTATCTGAGATTTAAAGCTTGCTTTTTGTAGCTGCTTTCTCACAACTCCCCCAAGAAAAAAAAATACAAAAGTACAACTTTAGCAAAAAGGGCTTTTATATCTCTATCAATTATAGAAACACCAGCTGCAGTAGATTACAAATGTGTTTGGCTGATTGTGATGTTGTGTGGGGAAAACTGTCACAAGGAGCTGGATTCTGTTCTCCCCGGCAGCTCCGGGATGCCGCTCAGCTCCCCGGGCTCAGCGGCGCTTCTGTCAGAGCTGGGGTGGGCAGGAGCAGGAGCCTGCCCGGGGATTGCCAGGCTGCCACATGCAGCTCTGGACTGGAGCACACGTCCTGGCGCTGGGAGAAGAGAAGGAACGTGGACACAAGCGTGAACCGTGTGTCACTGTGTGCATGTGCTGCTCTGAGAGCTGGGGCAAAAGCACACGGGGACAGACCTGGGCCAGCAACCTCTGGGGACAATCACTCCACTCAATGTTCTTCTTTATTTTTTACATTCAACATATTTACTTTTGCTTTCTTGAAGAACAAAGTGGGGGGGAAAGGCACCACAAACAAAAATTGTTTGACCAACCCATAAAGGTAAAGTAGCTGCAAGTCATGGATAAAAGAATTACAGTATCAAGACAGCAGTGCATGTTGGGCAGTTTAGGATATTTGGTGCTGTTGAGCTCAGGAGAAAATTAATGTCTCAACGTGTGTGCAGGTCATTATCACTCCACTAAAACCTGGGTACAAGGGTAGCAGCCCAAGGGCTCTCAGTTGGTTGTGCCTTGCTTACTGTGTCATTTATCTTGTGCTTTGGGTCACTCTGGGAGGACATGGTTGGGCCCTGGTTTATTTTAACAAAGAGAATCTGACATAGGAAAGTTCTGTGTATACTTTACAGTGAAAATGCAATTTTCTATTTTCATTTAATCCCAGGAATGTTGGCATTTTCCGGGCTGTCAAACAAATGAGTGCACTGGAGGACAGTTAGATGTGTCTGTCTAGTTCATCTATCTAATCTACCTCATTTCTAATGTGCCCATCACCACGGCGTCTAGGCAGAAAGTATCTGCCTTGCTTTTGCTTTTTGTCTTTATTGGCTGTGGTAACTTAATTGAGTCCTAAGAGCTTTCAGATTCATCTGCAAAAATAATAACAAAAACATT